>NW_028227258.1:39670000-40870000 GCF_978045245.1 Mus caroli
CCCTAACAATCTTTGTTTGTGTATAGTGTGCAAGCATACGTGCGTTCATGTTTGCATGCGTGCAGTTCCCCACGTACCAACGCACTCAATGGGAGGTCAGGTTGAGGACCTCAGGTGTTGCTCCTTGCCTTCTAGTTTGTTGGATATAGGATCTCTTGTTCTCAACTGCTAATGCTAGGCGAGCTCCCCTGGAAGCTTCTGGATAGCCCCATATTTCCATACTACATCTCGCTGTGGAAACACTGGGATTGCAGATGAGTGTTATCACATGGAGCTCTTCCTGGGTTCCGGGGATCTGAACTCAGGACCTCACTTCTGCACAGCACGTTCTTTGACCACCAAGTCATTTCCTCAGCCTGTGGAAGAGACTTGCACCGACTTCGAAATGTGGTTGTCTGATAATCAGGGAAACAAAGAGAACATTTCCACATACAGTAAAGAATCCATGGAGTTGGAGTTACAGATTGAAAAGTAGAAGAAATGTGAAAGAAAATTGAGATATTTCATAATGCCCCCAGTGTAGCTCAGGCTAGACTTTGAACATTTAGCCATCTTCCCGACTCTTCCTTACAAGTATGTAAAGTACAGGAGTGAGCTACCTAGCACAGTTCTAAAACTTTCTGAGGATGTTCATGGTAAGCAATGGTTGTTTCATGTTGTATTCTTTCCAGGGTTCACGCATGCATTCTATATATTTTTTTCTTTATGTGGATATACTATTGACTTAGACTAATGAAATCATTCAGAATTTGGGGTAGCTATAGTGCAAATAAAGAATAAAAGGTATCAGTGTGTGATGCCATTTAACACATATTGGAAGACACTTTCAAAATTTAAGAGTGGTTTTTATAATTTTTTCCTTAATTATGTTCTAGTGATAAGATTCTCATTATCTTGATTATCAACCTTTGCAGGCACATACACCCACCCACCCACAGAGGCAATTATATATATATATATACATATATGTATATATATATGTGTGTGTGTATTAAAGGAGACTTAATGAATGTGTGTGTATGTGTGTGTGCTTTGAATGGGTGTGTTATGAATGTGTGTGTGTGTCTGAGAAATCAAGCGTCAACACAGAAATTTCTCATAATGCAAAGAACATTTTACTCTGCAAAGTATCTTAGAGCCATTGTACTCTTGAGTGTTCTATTGTTGTCATAGGCAATTACCAGACAATCTTGGTACAGTCTGTTCTTGAGAGAATAAACATTAAATGTTCTCTCAAAGTCTTGTCCAATTATTGATTAGTAAATTTAAAACAAGGACATCACCCCTTGCAATACACAGGTACACACCAAAGTTTTTCTTCAGAGGTTAAGGGGGGAGATGACACATATAACTAGAAAGACAGGTTGCCTTCAAAAAGTGATTCATGACATTGGTGAATGTATAATTGATGTGTGCGGTTGTCTGGATGGTAAAATAACAACGCCATCCATTAGAGATGAGAGCTCTAACAACTCAGGCAGGGAGTCGGTATGTGCTTTATAGGTCATCTGGGTTCCATTTGGAGCTACAGGTTGCTATTCCTTCTCCATACTTGAAAGCATTTAATGGATTATTATAAAAGGAGAAAGATGGTATGCAATAATGGTTTAAATTGAGGCTCTGCGTGTATATCACCACTGTGTGACTCCTAAATGAGAGCTTCATTTTTAAAATTCTCATCTGGCATGCCTGAAAGTTTCTCAGCTCCTGGAGAAATCAAAACAATGAATTCAACAGCAGGAAAGAATATGGAGGAGCACCGAGGTGGGGTGGGATTTTCTCCTCCCTCCCTCCTTCTTTTTTAGCACACATGACTCTAAATTGTGAAAGTCTACCAGAAATGAAATGGCAGACAGAGCTAAACTTCAGGAGTGGTAAGTGACCGAGTCACATTTTGACACATTTATTCAGAAAATGGAGTATTAAAAAACAAAGCTTAAAACACCAGAAAAACAAGCCAGGAAGGAAAGATTGTCTGGGTAATAATTGTGGGTGAAAAATCAAATCAAACGACAAGTCATCTGGAAATCCTGTCTGCTTTCTGAAATTGAGCTAAGCTGCAGGGTGGCAACTCCTTTCTGCATTGTTAACCATGAGCATCAAAGTTTATTCCAGCTTTTAATGAGTAGTATTTTGAGAAATGTAATGGGAGATAATTTTATTGAATTTCCCTCAGGAAAAGCCTTAGTTCCCTTATGTAGCCAGACCCAGATGCACCAGTAAAATGTGCATAGCACATACACTCGTCCAAGGATGTTTCTAACTAAAATAAAACATATTGGACTCCAAAAGGTAAAGATATTGGGTCAGGTAATACTTTGTCTATTAAAGTCATCATTGTGGTGCGTGTGTACAAATGAGGATCTCTGCAGGTTAACATTGAACGATCCTGGATGTTAAGAACAGTTCAGGCCTCCTGGGTTTTACAAATGGATGCTGGGAAGATTTTGATGAGTGTGTTTTATAATTAATAATTTATTTAGATTACTTATCAACTGGTCTTTGCCTAGCATTTTGCCTGTTAGGTTGTGGTATTGGATTTGGCAAATGTAGATTAAGAATTTCATACAAATTCAGTAAAAGTTCAGACAAGTTCTAAATCTATTAGGTAAATATTTACTTCTGCTAGGTAAGGTCTTTGGGAAATATTGCACTCTGTAAAAATGTGTCTATTTTATTTGTATGGAAACGAGTTACTAACAGTACAAATTCATCACTGTTTATTGATATTTATCCCAAACGGAAGAATCTAGGAGATATTTCTCTTTGGAAGATATCACGTAATATCCTGTCTTATAGAACATCTTCAGTAGGTTCTGAGGTAGGACTTGTTACTAAATGTGTTAATACCTCTGAAAGAAATATATGAATATCCACACAAAGTGAGTAAAAAATTATAGCCATAAGTTTATAAATAGCCTCTTCTCAATTAAGTACTAAGGTTAGGTTTTTGTTGTTGTATTTGTGTGTGTGTGCTTGTGTGTGTTGGCCAACTATTCCTGAGCATGAGGCCTGGCCTGTAATGGTTGAGAAACCCAGTGTCACTCTATTGGCGAAAACTGATTTTCACTCTCCCAGCAGGTATAAGTGTAAGATCTGGTGGTGAATTAACTTAAAAATCTTGGTTTTAAAGTCATGAAAGATTCAGGGTTGGTGTAATTGGTGTGTCTAACTTTATTTAGCCTACATGTACACATACATGTACAGTAATGCATTCATATATGTACACATACCAAAAATTTGCAGTTGATGCTCAATAGAATTTCCAGTCCTTAAATGAACTCAGAGCTCTCAAATTTGAGATTCCAAAATAGATGACATTGGCGATGAAGCCACATGTCCTTGAAATAGAGTGTATTATTCTTATGACTAAACCTTCAAAATTTTATCACATTTTGTGTTCTCTCTCTCTCTCTCTCTCTCTCTCTGTGTGTGTGTGTGTGTGCTCATGTGTGCACCCACAGAAGTCAGAGGACAGCTTGCCAAGAGGTTCTCTCCTTTTACAAATAGGTCCTATGGTTCAAACTCATGTTTGCAAGTAAGCACATTTACCTACTGAGCCATCTCAGCAGCCCAGACTGGCTTTTTTCTTATGTTAGTAGACTTCTTAGTTCATGTATTTAGAACTGATTTGAAAGGGATGTATGAGTTAGAGACAATGCCGGGGCCTAGCAAACACAGAAGTGGATGCTCACGGTCAGCTATTGGATGGATCACAGGGCCCCCAATGGAGGAGCTAGAGAAAGTACCCAAGGAGCTAAAGGGAACTGCAAGCCCATAGGTGGAACATTATTATGAACTAACCAGTACCCCAGAGCTCTTGACTCTAGCTGCATTTGTATCAAAAGATGGCCTAGTCGGCCATCACTGGAAAGAGAGGCCCATTGGACTTGCCAACTTTATATGCCCCAGTACAGGGGAATGCCAGGGCCAAGGGGTGGGGGTGGGTGGGTGGGGGACTGGGGGGGAGTGTATTGGGGACTTTTTGGATAGCATTGGAAATGTAATTGAGGAAAATACCTAATAAAAAATAAATAAATAAAGAAAGAAAGAAAGAAAGAAAGGGATGTATGTAATCACAGAAGATAGACTTATTCCATAAGGTGCCATTTAATGGTCTCATGAATTTACTTCTGGAGCCTTAAAGAAAAACGTTTCTAACAAGTCCACTCCCACCTGTGTGCAAAGTTTTTTTTTAGCATAAATCCCGTGGACTTGGGTCCTCTCCACACTGCAATGCATTGCATGCAGACACAGAAGAAGTGGAAAGATATTTCTCTTATCTGGACGCTCACAGGACTGCATTGCTACTGTCTCATGGTCCAGTGGCTATGTGCATCAGGCACATGTTGAAAGAAAACTCAATTTTGTGTAATTTTCAATATCCTTGTCTCCAGCAGAGAGATAGGCTGAAATGCAGGAAACCCTGCATATGTCTCCTTTGGCAGTACGGAGTGGATGGGAAACACAACACAACTTCCCTTTTAAAGTGTGGTTCTGCTCCTTGAATTTAAAACCTGATTTGTTCCTCGGATTCTCCCAGTCAGCTTTCATGCAGAAAGGCAGATTTGTGAAACTGTGGCAGGCGAAAGGGCAGAAAGAAGTAATGTCCAGGGCTTTCTCAGGAGAGATCTGAGTAGGAGTCCACTGTGTGCAGTCGGAATAGCTGCCATTCTAAACATCTGCTTTATTGATGGCACAGATGGTATCAAAGATCAAGGGGACAGTATCTACTTTTTAAAGCAGTCTGCCTTTTAATTTCTGCTGTCCTGGAATGCAAAACAATAGATGGGATGACAAGAATAACTGAGAGATAAAGCACAATTAAAATTCTGCATAGTACTGTTCACAATGGGTACGCCGCCTGTGACTCATTTTCTTACTGTCTCTCAAAATCTCTACTTTTACTCGCTATTAACATTTACTGTGTCTAATTGGTGGAAGTGGTCTCAGTCGGTCATTCTTTTCTAAAAGCTTTAGGTATTGAGTCATTTTTCAGGAATTAAAATTGAGTAAAATTCTTGAGACTGAAAGTGATGAATAGATAGACATTTTACATATATATCACAAAAAAAACAATAATAATATATATGAGAAAGAGAGAGTTGAGTCAAATTATCACTAATTACCTTTTGCCAGAAGAGTGGTATTTTGCAAGCATGCTAACTTTAGAGCCACAAATCTCAGGGTTGCACATTTTGGAAATAGACAATGCAGTCATTATCTATCAATGTGGATATATATATATATATATATATATGTGTGTGTGTGTGTGTGTATACATATATATATGTGTGTGTGTATTTATATATGTGTATATGTCTGTGAATTATTGCTTATTATCTTCAATGAAAGAGCGAGTTTAGAAAAGTCATAGCTAATCAGCCAGGCATGATAGCATATGCCTACAATCCTAACACCTGACAGGCTGAGTGTTGATATGCACAGCTAGTTTGAACTACATACTGAGTTTAAAGCCAACCACACTACACAGTAAGTTCAAGGCCAGCTTTGGTCACATATTGAGACACTTTCTCAAAAGAAAATACAACAATAGCTAAAACCCTTGTAATCATTGAAAATTACGTCTGTGCACTTGTAGCTGTTTTTCCTGTCAAAACACAGTCAAAATAATTGTTTCATGTCTCCTATGTGCCCATCAAGAGAATCAGATTTGGATATGAATTTACCAGGAGAAAAATATTGACTTTTTCTTTTCTTAATATCGATATTTTTTATACAAAGATAATACTAAAAGTTTACCCTAGGAGGTTTTACATGTAGGAAGTACTTAATAATTGCAAGACAGTACTGTAATCAACTGTAGAACTCAGGTTATTATGACTCCAGAAAATTATCTCATATGGTTTTTTTGTTTGTTTGTTTGTTTGCCCAGGTATTTGCAGACAAGCACAATGGAAGTGAAACTATGCCAGCTACTCCTCCTCAGCATCCCTCTTCCTGTGTAGTGACCACTGCATATAGACTGGCTGGATCACACAGACTAGATATTTCTGTGCATACTAAAGGCATGCCCATCCTTTTCTGAATAGTCATGGCTAAATTCTGTACCAGACTACCTCACATTTGTCACCTGTCATCATTAATACAATACTTATCAAATACATACTGATTTGCATATTAACCAGAGCTATAGTTAGACCTCAAAGTATGGCTACAACAGTGTTTACAACTTTATTGCCTAGAATAACTCAGCTGTATTGTATAGAATGCTCTTCAGATCTACCTAGGCACAAAGAAGGAATCAGAGCCTCAATTCTGAATTACTGGGTCTGTAGCCATCAAAACACCTGCCAGTTAGTAGACACTGATGGCAATTCTCCTATAGCTTATCCTTGAATTAGATTCTCTGGAGTGGATGTGAATAATAAAAGCAATCTTTTGTTGTTTTGTCCTTTCAAACTCTTTGTCTCATAAATATGTGTGTACATATGTAAATATAGCAAATACAGATGCATTCCTATATAATTGGAATTGAGAAAGTGTTGGAGTCAAAAGAAGTCTCTTTTTATTTAAAAGTTGTTGAGATACCCTACAGTGGCGAGGCACATCTAAGTCTAAATAGTTATATAAGATGGTTTTCTTTTTTTTTTTTTCCTTTTTTGTAATGAAAGAACATTCACCCTATACTAGGGCTGTCTAAAATACTAATACCAGTTTTGGGAAGTAGACAATCTCAGTCTATGCTGACCACAAAGAGTTACTATATTGGTTTTGTGCTCCTTTGGGGACCAGCACTCCACTTCCCCCCCCTTTATTTTTTGCTTGGGGATGGGCAATAATCTTGTTTGTGATTTAATAAAAACTGCCCTCAATTCGAAGCTTCAAGGATGCAATCATGCATCTCACCTGAATCACTCATTAGTTTTTCACCTGAGAGCCTCAGGACCTGCAATTCTCGAGGTGAAAGAGCTGTTGCTTTCTGCACATATCCTGCTACCCCCCCAACCCCCACCTCAGCCAGAGAGCTTGGAGTTTTATCAGCCCAGTCTGGCTGTAAGGGTGAATTTCCTATAAGATGTATTGCAAGATTTATCCTTCTGGCTTAGGTATGCCCTTATCCCCTGTCCTCTTCCCACCTCCCACTCTATCCACCCCACCCCTCAGAATCCGCACTATAGAAGCTATATTTGAAGAAATACAGGAAGCCAGATAAAAACAAAAGCCCCTGTAAATTCAACAATAGATGATTCTCTGTCTCACACTCGGTAGTTTCAACAGATGGAAACCAGTATCTTTATGGACAGTTCATTCTTTTTATCATGAGGAGAGATTTGCACCTGTCTGGCTCGGAGATTCGAAAATACCTATGAGCTTTTGCAAGCCTTGCCAGACAGATGAAGCAAAAAACCCCACCAGAAAGCTTCCTTTGCGGGTGGAAACCAAAGGAGGATTGTTTTAAATAAATCCAAGGGGAATTTCAAAGGCCAGCAGTGATAGGTCTATTACTTAATGACATTTTCCTTCCTGATTTTTTTTTCAACACTGATGCCAAAATGGAAAGATTCTTCACCAGAAACTATTCTACTATGATTTCTACTTCCAGACATAACAATGAACTGAGAATGGAGACGGAGAGAAGCCCGAGGGATGGAGGGAAATGACTGCAGGGTTTTCCACAGCAGCCATGCTACAGTCAGAACTAACTCCCAAGGGTGCAAATTCTGTGTTCTGTTTCACTAATAGTACTTGTTTATGCGTACCCTGTTTGTGACTGCCTGTCTTCAGTGTGCCTTTGTTCTCCACAAAACGGAGCACCTCCTAGGAGCAAGATTGCTATCTAACTGCAATGAATAATGCTATTTTATGATTAGATTCAGTTGTTTTCCAGGGAGCTTAAAAAGTCCAGTTTCCCATTGTGTTTTCCTAAGCTCATATGTCTTAAGTAAACTAGTTACTTTCTCATGCAGACTTAACCACTCTCAAAGCTCTCTCCTGTAATGCTCTTGCAATACTCAGAACAATTTGCTGAGGTGGTTATTAACATCTCTATTATTGGTTGGAGGGAACTAAAGTTCAGAGAAGCTAAATAATTTGTCTGAGATTAGGGAGTGAAGTTACAATGCAGTTGAAACCATAAACAAGTCTGCTGATATCCAGTCCAAACCTCTCAGTTCCACTACACAACCAAGAAGGGATGTGGAGTAAACAAGAGGGGAAAACTGTCAGTGTAGCTATTTTACCAGCATGGGAATAAATAAAAATATTGCTATAATGATAGGTCCATCTCCCAATTTCATGAATGCATTTCTGAAAGTACTACAAAAGAGATTTTTTTTATTTTGGGCCAATGTGCTGTTCCTGGAGACCCATAGAATTCATGGACTACAAAGATGCAAATAGAAAATGCCTCTGGATTTTAAGAAGCTAGACAGATAGAAACTTTCATTGTTTCTGGGGCAAGACCTTCTAGTGGCACCCTTACTGAACCCAACAGAGGGTACTGGACAACTTCAAGGTAGACTCAGCTTTCCAAGTCGTTTTCTTTGGGAGACTTGCTTTCCCAAAGCACATGTAAATGTTTAAAATGCAGATATTTAAAACCCCATAATTGTCACCTCATATTTATCTGTCTTTAACCCTGGCTCCTGTTGCTATAAAGAAACCCACCGGTTATAATGACTTCTGGAAGACTGGGTCAGCACAGTGACAACTGCTCCAACTGTGCTATGTAGGCAAAGCTCGTGGGGCTTGTTTAGCCACCAGTCTTTAGAAGGATGGCACTTGTGAGCCCAGCTGTGCAACACAGGGAGACAATTGCAAACACTACTATGATTACCGTAAGATGACAAGTCAGAAAGCACAACTAATCTGCAAACATATACAAGCACTGATAGACTTCTTAACAAGAATCTAACATGACTGAGAAAGGAGGGGTCGATGGCCTAGTCGGCCATCACTGGAAAGAGAGGCCCATTGGACATGCAAACTTTATATGCCTCAGTACAGGGGAACGCCAGGGCCCAAAAGGGGGAGTGGGTGGGTAGGGGAGTGGGGGTGGGTGGGTATGGGGGACTTTTGGGACAGCATTGGAAATATAATTGAGGAAAATACATAATAAAAAAATATTAAAAAAAAAGAAAAAGAAACTTACACGGTATTAGTGGAAGGTGATCAAATAAATAATTTATTAATGTGCAAAAAAAAAAAAAAAAAGAAGAAGAAAGGAGGGGTTAAAATGTCCCTTCATCTACAGCTACTCATCAGGACCAGCCCATGGCTTCTGCCTAGAAAGGTTTCCTTCCAGATGTTCTCTTCTCTAACAGTATAATACTTATCCAGTTCTTTTTAAAGCTCTTTGTTTGTTAGTCAAACTTACCTGACCACCATGTTTAAAACAATGCATTTATTTATATACTTTATGGTAATGAGTATTTTGCTTGTACACATAAAGGTGTGGCATGTGCACTGGGTCCACATGGAAGCCAGAAGGAGGTGTAGGGTCTTCTGGGACTGAAATTACAGGTGGTTTTCAGTTGCCACATGGGTGCTGGGAACAGAGTGTCAGTCCTCTAGAAGAGCAATAAGTGCTATTAACTCCTGAGTCATCGCTTCAGTTCCCTGATCATCATATTTAAATTTGTAATTGCCACAGGGCTAACACATCTCCTCTTTACATTTGTCTGCATTCATTTTACCCACCATACTATTAACCATTTATGTGTCCTCTAATTTACTACATGTGCATATTGTTTCAAAGTTTTGAATTTAAATGTCAATGGGAGTCAATATCAAAACTGCCTGATAAATATATCGTTGAGGGAATCAAGTAGTATGTAAAATAATAAATTTGATAATTACGTGAAAATCAAATATTTGAAAGACCAAGCATGGCTGGATTTAATTCACAATAACAACAATTGAATATATGTATATAATATAGTTGTTAAGACAAATATAATATCTATGATCATATCTCTATTATATCTATATGTGAGTTAGTGTTTATCATTTATTGATATTATGATATAACTTTTCAAAAATACAATACATATCTGTAAGCAAGTATATTGGTTTTAGAACATAAATAATTAAAAGGAATAATAGGAACTGAGATAATGAAATATTACAAAGGGCAGCATACTGGGGTAAGTATAATGGTATATAGTACACATTTGACCCAAATTCCATTTTTAATTGCAATGCATATGTTTTTCATTACCAATGTGTTTTATAAGCCAATAGTATTGTCAAAATATATTCTTAAATATATAAAAGAAAATGTGTGTGTGTGTGTGTGTGTGTGTGTGTGTGTGTAAGAAAATTAAAGAAAGTTCCATCTGAAAGCTTGGTGTCACAGTCACACGCTCAGTAAGATATGGTAGGAAAAATCAATTTCCAGTTGCTTACACCAAGAGTAGAGTGAGGTTTGCCTTGGAGGTTCATTGAAAACAATTCCGCTCTGCCATTTGTGGCTACAAGTCAAGGTTACATATGGATTATATATTAAATATTTAAATATTTAAGGTCAAAACCAGTGCAGCAGTTTGAGTAAATTATACCTTCTACTCTGACCAAAACACATTTAAAATGACTATTTAAAACAAATTATGTTACATCCAGACACAGACATATATAATTGAGGGTAATATCAATCAGTGAATTTTGAAAAATGTTGCTGGGCCACTCCATGCAGTGACTGTGAACATCCTAACAATTCGTGCCTTTCTCCAGAATCATGAATGGGAGAAAAAGAGAACAGACTCTTGGACTTTCTTGGAAATGTCTTTATGTTATGCAAGGACAAGCTATGTCTGAGACTTATAAATCCTGCTCTGTACTGGGGACTGAGCCTTCAGTGGCAAGGGGATCTAATGTTCCTTAAAATTTTGACTCTTATGCTTTGAGATGTACAGGCTCAACAAAATAACTCACGCTTCTCTTGGCAGTTTAAAACACACTTCAGACGAGGACGATACATCAGTATAGAGATTTATACCTTAAATCTTTCTAAAATGTTTACTTTTAAATTTTATTTTACTGTACATACCTAGGGACTACAAATAGATATTTTTAAATACATACATAAGTGAAATAACTGTCATGACAGAGGAAATTAGAATAGCATCACTTTGCAGAGTAACCTCTGTGTGTGTGGCAAGGCCACCTAAACTCTAATCCTCGAGCAAAATTTCAATATGCAGCAGAGTTATTGTTATAGACCTCCCACCACACACCAGTTCTTTAATTACTCATCTTCATAACTGCAAATGTTTACCCTTTGAGACACATCTCTTGGTGTAACTGACAACTCAAGTGAATTAACCCAGCAACTCCCAAACCTACTTTAACTTCGGATGACCTTGGACTCCAACTGAGCAGTGCAGAGGATCTAGGAGTGAGAGCTTTAAAACTATTCAAAGGGGATTCTGCTATACCATTGCTGCTGCCATGATTGGCAGCAATATCCCAGCTGACACCATATTCCCAGGGAGTCTCTCAACTATAGTCCCTTCACAAAACCACAGTATACACAGTATACTGTATAATAAGGTGTGGGTGTTCACAAACAGTTAGCTGAATTTGTGTATCCAAAGTACTGCACAGATGTGATGGGATGTAAGGTTATAGATTATTTATGTATCACCTTCCCCCCCAGTGATTGAGGAAAATTTGTTGCAAAGGCTTGTTTGCAGTTCTTGCTTATAATAAGTTTCTTCTTTTGCAAATCTGGGATAGAGCTGGAAAATCAGTACTCAGAACTCTCTGTATATAGTGTCCTCTTATTACTTCTGAATTGTAACTACTCTTTCCTTGATGTTTGGTGCACACATAAATTCATACTGACATTTTATTTTCACATATACTACATACTCTTAAGATACTTTACTATAATCTTATAGATAGTTATTGTTCAAACTTTTGATCATGTGGATAATAGAATATAGAAACATCGCTTTGTGTATAATCTCACTCCTCACTGGTAATTTCTGCTGCACTTGTACAGATCATGCAAAATTCCTTTCTCTCAAATATCCATTTCACAATCATGCTTATTTTTAAGGGATCATAATATGTGTATTGGTTTGAATATACTTGGGAAATGGTACTATTAGAGGGTGTGGCCTTGTTGGAATAGGTGTGGCCTTGTTGGAGAAAGTGTGTCTCTGTGTGAGTCAGGCTCTGAGGTCGTATGCTCAGGCCCCACCCTGTGAGGAAGAGACCCTTCTCTTAGCTGCCTGTGAGACAGTTTGGTCCTAGCTTCCTTTCAGCAAAGATACAGAACTCCCTACTCCTCCAGCACTGTGTCTGCCTGGATGCTGCTTTGCATCCAACCATGATGATAATGGACTGAACATTTGAAAGTATAAGGCAGCCCCAATTAAATGTTGTCCTTTATTAGAGTTGCCTTGGTCAAGGTGTTTCTTCACAACAATGGAAACCCTAACTGAAACAATATGCATACTATAAATGATCTCTATTGAATAGGACTGAGTTGACTAGTTTCAGGTAACTTCACACACACACACACACACACACACACACACACACACACACACGAGTTACCCAGGAAAAGAATCTCAACTGAGAACTTGCCTCTAGTAGATAGGCATGTGAGCCTGTCTGTAGAACATTTAGTTGGTTAATGTTGGAGGGTCAAGCTCTTTGTTGGTGGTACCATTCTTGAGCGGGGGCTTGGAATTTAAGAAAAGTAGCTGGATGAAGCTTCTCTGAAGGTGATTATGCTAGTTCCATAGAGCAGGCTATCACTAGGAATCATTTCATTGCCTTATTTTTGCAGGTTGTGTTTAGTTCTGTTCTATGTCAATGGGCTATCCAGCTTCTGGGTCCTGGTCCTCCAGACAGCATTAGGTGTGGCTCCATCTTATCACATTAGTTGGCTACTCTCACAATTTCTGGGCCACCTTTACTCCAGTACAACATCTTGCAGGCAGGACAAATTGTACCAGTTTAGTGTCCCAATCCCTCCACTGGAAGCCTTGCCTAGTTACAAGAGATGGCTGGTTCGGGCTCCATATACTCCATTAGTAGGAGTGTTAGGTCACCTTCATATAGTCCTGGGAGTTTCCACGATGCTAGGTTTCTACCTTTTTACCCAAATGCTCTCCATGTTCTGTTGTTTCTCTGGACCTTCTGCTTATGTTATGTTTGTGTAGTTTAGTCCCACTCCTAACAGTGGGAGCCAGAGTTGTCTGATTCTTTTGCCTGCTTTGGGGGCCCTTTTCCTCCTAGTGGGTTTCCTCTTCCTTTGATCTATGAGAGGTACTTTGTCTTATTGAAGCTGGATATGCCCTGTTTAGTTGATCTTCTTAGCAGACCTGTAGAGGAGGAGTAGAACTCAGGAAGAGAAGAGGTAACAGGAAGAGAGACTGAGAGGAAAGGAGGAAGGGGAAGCTGTTGTAGGTCAGGATATAATATATGAGAGAAGAATAAAAGAGAAAGAAAGAGAGAGACAGAGAAAGAGAGAGATAAAGAGAGAGAGACAGAGAGAGACATTGAGGAAGGAAGGAAAGAAGGAAGGAAGGGAGGAAAGAGGAAGGAAGGAAGGAAAGAAAACAGTGCTCAAATGTCCAACAACTTCCATTAGAAGAATGCACTTTGAGTGGCTGTTTAGTTGATTTTCAAAGAGTTGCACAGGTGTGGTGGCACATGCCTTTAATCTCAGCATTCAGGAAGCAGAATCAAGGAGTTTAAGGCCAGCCTGGTCTACAGAGTGAGTTCCAGCACAGTCAGCGTTACATAGAGAAACCCTGTCTCAAATAAATAAAACCATAAAAGTAAATAAATGAACAAACAAATAAGCCTCAAATAGTTACTAAAATTGACCATGAAAACTGTGTAGATGCTTGCAAGTGGAGAGATGGCATTATGTGCTTAGTTTGCATTCTATTTCTGTGACAAAGCACTGACCAAAAGTGATCTGGGGAAGGCAAGGGTTAATGTGTCCTGCAAGTTAGAATTCATCATTAAGGAAAGCCAAGACAGGAACTGAAACAGAGAACAGGGATAAAGCTTTCCTCAGTTTATTCAGCTCTCTCAAACTGTGTGTCTTGCTACCTGCGATAAAATATCCAACAGAAGCAACTTAAGGAGGAAAGAATTACAACTTCAGGAGATACAGGACAGGAAAGTATGGCAGCAGGAACAGGAGATGGGTGTTTATGGTGCCTCCAAAGATCACAAGTAGAGAGTGGAGGAAGCACTCAGCTTGCTTCTCCTTTCTATTTAGTCTAGGAACACATTCCACAGAATGGCACTGCCCACATGTAAGGTGGATTTTCCCCCTTCGAGCCCTCAGAGACATCCCCTATGGCATTTTCTTTAGTGTTTGTAGGTGCTCTCAAGTTGATGGAATTAAGCATCATATCTGGCCACCCAATCAAGTCTCTTAGACATTCACTTCCCATTGGACATCAGGAGCCCCTGAGGTTTTACAGGTGTATGCTTGAATTTTCTTTGGGTGTCACTTACAGTTCCAGCTAGTTTAGAAGCTAAAGTGATGAAACTTCCTGATGAAAGTTTATAGGCAAAAGCTCACAGAAGAGTACATGGAAATGCATGTTGAATCCAGACCTCTTAATTTAACCACTGATGACATGTCTACTGTTCTGGCTAGTTTTGTGTCAACTTGACACAGCTGGAGTTATCACAAAGAAAGGAGCTTCAGTTGAGGAAATGCCTCCATGAGATCCAGCTGTAAGGCATTTTCTCAATTAGTGATCAAGAGGGAAAGGCCCCTTGTGGGTGGGACCATCTCTGGGCTGGTAGTCTTGGTTCTATAAGAGAGAAGGCTGAGTAAGCCAGGGGAAGCAAGCCAGTAAAGAACATCCCTCCATGGCCTCTGCATCAGTTCCTGCTCCCTGACCTGCTTGAGTTCCAGTCCTGACTTCTTTCAGTGATGAACAGCAATGTGGAAATGTAAGCTGAATAAACCCTTTTCTCCCCAATTTGCTTCTTTGTCATGATGTTTGTGCAGGAATAGAAACCCTGGCTAAGACATCTACTGTTCTGGTATGTCAAGGACTGCCAAAAATATTCCCTTTTCTTGGGTAGTGGGTATAGTGCTCCTTGTTCCCATTGTGTTATTTAGGTGACAAATTTAACAGAACCCATGTGTCACGAGTAATGCAGTCCAACACACAGATTCTAAAATTAAATGTCAAGACAAAAATGTTTAAGTTGACTCTAAGCTAGACAGCATTTTGTCACAGTAGATATTAACAGAAAGTGTCACCCAAACTAGTATTCTTGTTCCATTATTTACTGCTCATTCTGGCTTGTGCACATCAATTAACCTCGAGGAGCCTTAATTAACATAGGAATAGTAAAATTTAACTTGATGTGGCATATGGTAATATTGCATTGGGTTATGTACTTGAAATATTTAAAACAATGCCATTGTTATACCATTATTCAATGAACATACATCATCCCCAGTGAATTTCAGGATTCATTTCAAATCCTGAAGTCATTTATGTACCTAGAGCTTTCTCTGATGTCCTCATTAGAAAGAATAGTCAGACCATCTATCACTGTGAACAGATACCTGAGGTGCCAATTCAAGGAGTTATTTGGGTTATAATTTCAAGGTTTCATTCCATGGTTGGCTAATGCATTGTTTTCTGAGCTGTGGGGAGGCAGAACATTTTGGTCCATGATCATAAAGAGTTGATTATTTCATGGTGGCCAAGAAGCAGGAATAGAAGGGAAATAAGATATCGGCTTCAAGGACTAGTTTCACATGATTTCTCCTTGCGACCAGGTTCACAATTCCACCACTTGGAAACAGTCTACATGGATTTTGAATCTATTGATGAAGTCAGAACCTCAATGGTCCAATCACCAACTAAATGTTCCACCCCTGCACTCTGTTTGCTTCTGAGGTTAAAACCTTCAATTCCATGAGCATTTTGAGGGGTCACTTCATTTCCAAGATGTAGATGTAGACCAGGGAGATTAGTGTGCACATGCAAACTTTTATCATATTTCCTCTGTAATGTTCTTGCATGAGAAGAGCTTCATGGCTTCATTACAAGAAGTACAGTAGTTTTCTCAATAGTTCCATTGCTAAAGTAAAGATGGTAAACAGGAAGTTCTTGTTATTAATCTCCTAGAAGTAATATGCTGTATTTAGTTTATTATGCATAAAATGGGCTTTGTGAAATATTATTTCAACACTGAACAGACAAAGTGCTTTTAGGAAGATCCCATTTAAACCAATGTCCTATTTTCTGAACATTCTGTTCAAACATATGCAACAGTCTTGAGCTGAAATAAGATTAATGCACTCCATAGTTGAACAGTTTTAAATATGTCAGCTTCAATACGTATACTGGAGTAAGGTAGAGCAAGATCTAATAAAATAATACATGATGATGTTAGAAATGAATGACTCTAAATAAGACATCGGCACTGAGACTGTGTGGCCTGTGCTTTGTTGTTGTCTTTGGAGCACTGGCTTCAGCTTCTCCTGCTTTCTACATTTGACATTTCCAGAGTGGATTCATCTCAGAGGTTCTGCTGATTCAGTAAACCCTTCAGCAATCCTTGCCTTCAGTCACTGCCATGTCTATAGAAAAGCTGACTGGGTGGAAGTTAAAAAAATGCTTCTTTTCGATGGACAAATCTCACCACACAGAGTGGGGGTAGAAAACAATTCAAGTATGTGCACGAGACAAGCTGGAAACAAGGGACTCCAAAGGGGACACAGAGAGAGGACATTAATAGTGTCAAAAAAGAGAGTATTAAAAGGTGGGGTATGGCTTTAAAAAATAAAAGAAGGAAAAATGTAAAAACACTTAGATAAAGACAGGGGAAAAGCCAGGAAACAAAAGCCCATATACTCAATGTTGTAAAATAGAATGGAGGGATCTTAGGGGATTTCAAGGCTTGTAATTTCATTTACAAGGCCTTTTCTTTTCAGTGTAGAAATAAAGCGGAAGGAATACTTGGTTAAATCAAAAGAGCACCAAAAGGTTATAACCTCCTGATCAATAGAAAAGTAGTTTCCCATAAAACAGGTTTTCTATTGACTTGGACTGGTGACGTCATCCCCATTAATGTGCAAGCAGAGGCTACTCACTGTGCGGCAGCCTGCACTCACAGTAGCTTTTTGTGTCATGTTTGGACACTCTTGGCCCGTGAGTCAGAATGGAGCAATGAAATATCTCAATCTCATGTGCCATGAAAAGTCACTGAGGAAGTCAGCTGTCCAGCAAAGTCTCAGAATCATGTTAGAACATGTTCTAGTAATTATAAAATAAATGTATTGTTTTCCATTTGCCCTAAGCTAATTCCCATTCAAGTGTCATATTCATCTGGGTATTTTTTAGCTTTTGACTTTGAAAAGTATGAATAATTTTATAATAAATCATTGGATGGTATGTCTGTGTTCAGGTAGAAAAACAGATTTTCACATACAAGATTTGTCCATATTTGGTTTTGTCTGTCAACAACTGTTGTTACATAATGGAGAGGAAAACTGTAACAATTGATAATATGGACATTCATTAAAATAAAATAATGTTTTTAAAAAAGAAAACACTAAAATGCCCTACATTTGACATTTACCTACTCAAATATAGTGTATATTAATGTAAAGGTTTCTTATATTTCTCTGCTGGAGCTGGGAGCTTGAAGGTTCAGAGGAAATACATTCCTTAAGTTCGGTGTCTGCAGGTTCCAACACTGAAGGCTTTGCTTTCAAAAGGCACTTAAGAATTTGTTGTACATTCCTTTCAAACCCGAGAAATCCTCTCCTATAAGATTACTTCCGACAGAGTGGCCTAGTTGCCAGTCTCCTATAGGGTGTGTGACTTCACATGCTGCTAACCCTGTTGTCTGCACAGTGTACAGACTGGGTTACACATGGGTACCTATGAATTTAACAACATAGTTTATTGACTAGCTATAGTTATTGGAGGCAAAGTTTCCTGAGCGGTTATCTGACGCCAGATTCTAACTGAAAAGTTGTATGTAATGTCTTGTGATATCCACACAGACACCATGACACCTCCGGCACATACATGCCTATTCCTGTGCTTTCATCTTAATCCTGTGCTGTGCTACTAAATATTCAGCTGTGGTAAATAGTTGGGAAGTTCTGGACACTTGATTATTTTTATGTTTTATTTTAATATTTTGGTAACAGAGTGTTTTGTCACCATGAACTCGACCCCCATTGCATAAAGCTTTCTTAGGATGTCGAGTGGAATGTCCCTGTTAGGAACACGTGGCTGCCACTCCAGCAAGTCCACGTGAAGGACTTACTTACCGACTCCAGAAAGTTGAGCTATGGATTAAGTTGTAGGCCTCCTGCCATGTGTGACTGAGGCTGGTCCCTGCAATGGATTACATGACCCCCATATGACCATACATTGTAAACAACTGTGAGGTTTTTTTTTGGTCATGATACCCAAATTGTATAAATTTAGTCTTTTGATGCTCATGACTACTTAAAGGAAAAACTGCTTTCTTCATCTCGACCAAGGAAAGTAGCTTTCTTTTAATGTATGTGGTTTTTTGGGGGGAGGAGATTGGGGGAGGCAAGATAAAGTAATGGGGTTTAATAAGTCATTAAAAATAAGTAAACCTCTTTTAAGTGAATTTTCAGGCTTTTCAGAATTGTTACTCAATGGTTTGCTGGATCTTATGTTTAGTTACTGTACTGTTTATGGTTGGTTGTGTGTGTGTGTGTGTGTGTGTGTGTGTGAATGTGTGCATGTGTGCATGTGTGCACACATGTGCATGGAAGCACAGGAGCTGTGTGTGCCTGTGTGTCCCTGTTTGTATGCTTTTGGCCACATATGTGTCTATAAGTCAGAGGCTGTCCTCAGATACTTTCCCAGCACTTTTTCCAATTTATATACTAAAGTGGAGTCTCTAATGTAGAAGTTGTCAATTCAGTCAGTTTACTAGCCTACTCCTGGAGGATGTCTGTAGTTACATCAGGAGCACAGGAATTTCGGGTGGGCAGCCATAGCCACTGAGCATTTCCTTGAGTTTGGGGACCAACACTTGGGTTCTCCTGTTTCGTCAACAAGAGCTAAAACCACTGAGCCATCTTCCCAGTTAGGTATTTGCATTTTCTCATTTCTTAGTTATACTTAAGTTCTTAAGAGTTATCAACTCAGAAATATCCTAAACAATGATCTTGGTATATGGAGTTATTTATGGGTTGGGATATCTGAGAATGAAATTAATAAGTAGAGATCATTTAAGAAGTCCTTGAGTCTGTACTGGAGACTAATAATCACATTTTGTTCTACTAGTAGTAATGCCTGAAGAAATGAGTTAAAAACTGCTGAAGTGTTCACTCAATCCAAGGATCAAAGGGAGCCATTCCCAAAGCACTAATACCATTGCACTAGGCCTGGAGTTGCTGCAACGGTGATGAGGGAGTTTATGCCTGTTTTACATTAATACACTGCTTTCTTCCCTCTAATAACTCGCTTTTGTATTTGCTTTTCAGCATTGCATTTGTCAGATAACATCCTTCTTTGAAAACTTAGTCTTCAGCCCTCAGGACAGAGATGATGCTCTGACTGGTCTTCCTGTCTCACACTGCCAAGAATGGCATTATTTATTTACGGAGGAGCTCTGTATGTGTGGATTGGAAACTCCTTGAGGACAACACCAGTGCATTATTCATGAGCCTCACCTGGAACAGAACAGGCTCTCCGATATATATGCCCATTGCCCAAAAACCACTCAGTGCTTAGAAAACAGAACAGTTTCTCTCCTCTCTGTCTCCCTGTCTCCCTCTTCCTCTGTCTCCCTCCCTCTTACAAACCTGAGGATCTACTGTGAACTGTTACCTTGTCAGCTAGTTCCAGCATGTATAATGTGTGATACGCATGCATATATAGGATCTGAAGCCCTGAACACCTGGAAGCATAATGACCATATTCTTACTTTAGTTGATTACCTGCCCAATTTTGGTTCAGAAATGTTTCTGCTAAGATGTGTCACAACTTCTGGAAACAGGAATGAGAACATTTTCAACAGAAGATATGACTCCAGCTTCCTGGGTTTTGTCTATGTCCTACTTATCCATGGTCCTCTTCTGTCCCACCTTTGGATGAGCTGATAGGAGTCCTGCCATTGGCAGGAACTTCCAAGTCTACATTGAAACCATCTGCCTGACCCATCTCATCCCATGCCAGTCATTTCCTTCCTTAGTCTAGCCATTTTTTCCCCAGAATGCAGAGCATTCTTAGGACATTAGAGAGAGCCCTAAGGTTTGAGACATAAACATTTTCTTAGCTCCTTTTCTGTATGTCGTGTTGCTATCAGTTTCAAGACCCTAACCTTGTTCTGAGAAGGACTCTGGCCTGCTGTTTACACAACAGTGCTCCCAAGCTAACTGTGGATTTCAGGGCAAAGGTCCCACCAAGCACACATATTATTTCTCATTTTTCTTGTCATTTTCTTCCTTTCTGTTTTTGGTGAGCAGGCTTAGAAGGTTTAGTTCAAGGTAATGAAGCTGAGTATAAGGAGACCTGTCAGCCATACAGTCACACAGTTGATCATGTACACAGGATTTTAGTCATGGGGTCCCATGCCACACATTCCAATTTGCAACTGCAAGTATTCCACATGTTTTTCACAGAATATGTAACTTTTGTTGTTGTTGTTCTTGAATTTACTAGCTTCATGAAACAAGATAGACTGAGTTAAAAATCCTAACATTCAGGTGTCTTATATTAAAGCAAATAAGGCAGTAATTATTCTTTAGCAAATCCTTTGGCTTCAAGGAAACACATTTTAAATAATCTAATGCTTGAAGTATATTTTACCCAAAGCAAATTTTCTTCCTAAATTAAGACTATTCCTTGATATGCAATTGGTTGAATTTGATTCAAATATCTTCTGCATTAGCTGAGTACACACTTTATGCTAGTATGCTTTCTCTTGTATATGGTATTTTATTGATTTACTAAGTGGAAACTGAAGTCTTTGTGGTATGGTTATCAAACAATTCTGGGAATGCATCTCCACATTTATCTCTAAAAATGTCTTCTTTTTTCCATTCAACTTTCTGAGTCCACAGTGCTATTCTCAAAAAAAAAAAAAAAAAATTCCTTAAGAGGACACATTTCTATGCATACTGATGTCTGCGGCTTGAATTAGGTTTTCATAAGCGCTAGACTCCAGAGAACCTGAAAGAAAGAAAGAAAAAAGCCAGGATTCTGGATTGGCTAACTCCATACCAAAGATACACCAGCCTGTCTTGTTTGGAAGCAGAAGAGAGCTGAGCTGGCTGTGAAGTCGGATCAAGTCCTGATACACAGGAATTGCTCCGAGTTTTCTGAATAGAAATTGACTAACCAGCAGCAGCAGAGAGCAGTATGGAGCCATTTTTAAAGCCAAGAAGAGAAGAGAGAGCCAAGGAGCCCAGGAAGGGCTGGGGGAGGGGAAAGAAAAACTCTAAACACTGGCCAAGGCCTTGATTACATATTCTCTTTATCTATGCTTCTTTTTTCCTGTAGAGATAACAGGTCCATGCTTTGGATAAAAATCCACATATCTTTTTCTTCGGTTCTCCTTGCTTAGTTTTTATTCATCTCTTCCTTCAGTTCTTGCTTAGTTTTTATTTAGTGTATTTTTAAGTGTGTGTGTGTTCAGAGTGTGTGTGTGTGTGTCTGTCTGCCTGCCTGTGTACACAACCATAGCCACACTCATGTTTTCTTTTTTCTTTTTTTTTAAAGCCAGTTCACAGTCCTGTCTCCAGCGATTGGATGCAAAGCTAAGTTGCCTTCCCAGAGCTCCAGTCCCATGCAGGATATGTTAATCTCCATTTCCTATGCAGCCTACATATCCACAGCTTTCACATTCTTAGACAAGCTTACAGGGAGAGTGTATCTACACCCTGATTTTTCTCTAATGCCTTCTCTTCAATTCCCCTTGGTAACTCTCTGAGTTAGACGATGTTATTATATTGTTGATCTCAGTTTGGTTGAATTTCTATCCAATTTAAATCAGGATCAAAAGCAGTGTTTGAAGAGTAAGCAGAGTGTGTGAGCACAGAATGTGCCCTCTCTCGCCCTGTCATATTGTCTTCGGATGAGTGTGCTTTCATTTAATTAAACATTCTTTTTTTTTTTTTCCTATATAAACAGAAACCTTTGTTTATGCCAGTGCCCAGCCTGCAAATAACACAATCTGCCCCTCTTGTTCCCCCAACGTCGGTATGAAATGCCAGGCTTTGAGTCACACTAGCCTTGGGCATCCAATAGAGGTGATGTTTTGCAAAAGCTGGGGCTTTGCTTTTCTCTCTGTCCGGATGACATATCTGAGGATGCGTGCAAACCAGGAAGGTTAGTGTCAAAAGAAGAGGAGGCTCCGAGCCAGCAGAAGGAATGCTTTCTATAACGGAGCCCTCCTGTCTGCAGCGCCTGTGTCCTTTACCCTCCCTCATTACTGGGCATGTTTTTGAGGCACGGGACTCAGAGACTTGGGAGGTTTTTTTGTTTTCACTATGGATTCTTAAAAAATAGCCCAGATTTCTCGGAGATGGGAGTGAATTAAAAGGTTACCATACTCCTTAAGGCCACCTTTCTGACCATGTAAGGTCTGGACAGCTCTTTCCAAGAAGTGAAATTTTTAGAACAAAACCAGATCATCTCCTAAGGCACACCAACCCAGATGTTAAAGAAAGATGCCACTGCGTTTCCTATCAAGAAGGTTAAACTCACAGGATTATATGAAAACACTCACTTTAACCCGGCTAACCTGTAAAGATTTCATTCTGCTTCATTTATCTTCTCTCTTACCCTATGCTAAACCAACCCTGGCTCCGATGAAAGAATCATGTCTCCATTCATTTCCTATCTTGCTGAATTGCCTTCACATTCCCTATCATCTGTGCATAATCCTATTCTCCCCATTATTGTCTTAATACTAAGAACAGCACAGGATAATAGATAGGCACTGTAATAACAGTGTGGCCTGAAGGAGCCCCTCCAGGGAAATATCTTTGATGCTGGTGGAATATTAATGCATCCTAGGTCCATGAGCCTCCTCTTTCACTTCATCTTCTGTTTTCTAAACTACATAATGACTTTCATATCCATGACAAAAGCATTGGAACAGAAAGGGCCTTGCTGATGAGCAGCAGGGCTGTGTGATATTAAGGAGTCCCATTCTTACTTCTTTGTACAGTTTTTGACCACCATCTGAGACTGTATGCAGGTAATTTCCGATTTGAATAGATACCAGCAAAAAAAAAAAAGGCATAATCATATTGTGTTAATGCAAATGCCCATCAAAAGCACTGCATGAAAATAAATTAAAATATAATTCTTCAATAACACATGTGTCCATAGGATGATTTTAGACAGATTGAAAACAAACACCTTGATATCACTTAGACAAGGGAGTGGGTTGTTTTCAAGGAGGTTAATCAGCGGCAGATTATGAATGAGACAGTAAATCAAAACCACCTACATCATACTTTGTGGATTGGGTTATAGTTGCAATTTGTTGTACATAATTTTTCAATAAAAGGTAAAGAATTGGCCTTTTACTAAGCATAAATACTTTAGCCTAGGAAAATTCAGTAGCATAGAGGAAAAGGGAGAATCCGGGAGAGTGACTGAGTGGCACCTGGCCTCATCGTTTGGTTGTTTGAGATGAAGCAAGAAACCTTTAGAATCTACAAGAAATACAACTTTTCAAACTCCCATATTCCTTCCCTTTTCCCATTTTATTTATCTTTTTCTCTTTTGTGTGTACAAGTGACCATTGTATTATCTGCAAAAATGTTAACTGAAAGCTGAGATGCTTATGAAAAGATGTGTATCCAGGGCATCTAGAAAAGGCAAAATAGAAAATGCCCAAAACATTTCCTTTAGCTTGAAAGCCATGTACCACAAGGCTTCTATTTCTAAATAATAATAATAAAAAAACCAAAATGAAATCAAGAGCGTTGTTGTGGAGACTTTTTAATTTTGTAGATGATTTTCTATTACCTTTTTTTTATTAGGCATTTTCTTCATTTACATTTCCAGTGCTATCCCAAAAGTCCCCCATACCCTACCACCCACTCCCCTACCCACCCACTCCCACTTCTTGGCCCTGGCGTTCCCCTACACTGAGGCATATAAAGTTTGCATGACCAATGGGCCTCTCTTTCCACTGATGGCTGACATAGTAACCACTGATATCTAAAATCCTGTCTATTGAAAATACTTAATAATTTTATAAAAGAACACTGAGAAGGGTTATGGAGGCCTTACTTTTTTCTGTTGGTCTTAGTTTGGGATCTTTGTCTCGAGTCAGCCAGGATTTATTAAGTACTATTCGGTTCCAGGTACAATGTTGAGGAGCTGATTATAAAGAGAATTAATATACATATGTTTCCCCAGTCTTGAAACAGTTTATAATCTGGACATTAATGGACAAAATTTGTATTTATTTATTAGATAAAGAAATATATTATGTGTGTTGGAGGGATGGCTAAGAGGCTCAGAGAGCTTAATGTTCTTATAAAGGACCCAGCACCTAAGTTAGATGGCTCACAACTACTTGTAATCTAGTTCCAGGGGGAACCCACTTTGGGCCTCTGAGGGTATCTGAGCTCAGGTACAAATATATCCACAAACACATATTACACCTCCCTGCTCTCAGGAAAGAACTATATTATGTACCAAACTGTGTTAGATACAGTGAAACCAAATAAAGTTATAAGAGGTGAAGCTCTTATTAGAAAAATATCCCCAGCTAGTAAAACACGTGCCTGCATATACCTGTGGTCAAAATGTGACCTTGTTATGGGAAGACCTAAGGTCTGCCAGGTCCAGGAAAATAGATTAATTCAGACCTAAGGAGTTGATCTTGAGAGGGGATTAAGTTCAAGAACGAGTTATAAGGAAGTGTTCATGGAATAGATGGCATTAGCCAGATGTGCAGAATCAAAGCCAATGGTGAAATTGGTGGGGTGGAGGAAGGAGGCCTAAGTGAAGAAAGCAACACACAAGAGTCTTGAAAATCAGGTTTCTGAAGCTGACAATGTAGATAAGGAAGGAACAGGTACTGGGGAATTAGACTGCTCTGTGTCAGATGGTAGCCCTGGTCTCTTCCAATCAGCAAAGGGGAAATGGATGAAGGATGCTATCTGCTGGGATGTGGTTAGCAAATGGTTGCTTGAGCAGTTCCCTAAAGCACACAGAGAATAAATGAGAGGCCTTGTTAGTATAACCAGTTAGGAATATCTGAATAAAACAACACAGACAAAAAGCTCAAATACAAAGATATAGTAAAGTCCAAGCAATGATGCAACACTGCTACAATTAAATGGCATGTTTCATTCTTTATTTTTCCTGTGTGTGTGTGTGTGTGTGTGTGTGTGTGTGTGTGTGTGTGTGTGTATGTGTATATGCCTGGGGTGGGGTACACATTTATATGCGTGTGCTTATGTGTTGAAGATGCACATGTGTTGGTAGCATGTGTCTGTACATGTGGAAGTCAGAGGTCAATCTTGGCTATTGCTCTTCTTCAGTTCAGATTTTTTTATTTGCTTCTTTGACTATTTGTCTGTGTTTCTTTTGAGACAGAGTCCCTTACTGGGAACCAGGAAGCTATTCTGGTTGTGCAGGCTATCAGGGATCCACCAAGCTCCAACTCTGTAGCCTTTGGATTAGAAATGAGTACTCCCACACCTGGCAGTTTTTTTTTTTAATTGGATCTGGAACTTGAAATCAGATTCTTGTGTGTGCAAGGCAAGCACTTTATAAACTAAGTCATGTTCCCAGCCCTCTCCTTGTGTTATGATAAAACTCTCTTGAATGATATAAAGCTCAGTCAAGACTTTAGGACAAGAGTATCAAAGAATCCTCTCTGTGATGTCATGCTGTTATTCAGGAACATAATTAGAACTGGAAAGCATCATGTTAAGCTAGAGAAACCAGGCTCAGAAATACACAGATCACCTTTTTTCTCTGATAGATGGAAAATAAAACATACAATAAAATGAAAGTAGAAAGAGGCTCTTTGGGATGAGGAAAGGGACAGTAGGAGGGGGAGGGAAGAAAGCCAAGGTAGTAGGATTTGAACATGAGCAACTCATGTTGATATATGTATGAAATTGCCACAATGAACCATATTCTGAGCAATTAACATACAGTAACAGAGTGCAAAGTTTAAAACAATAAATAGTTCTAGAATTTCTGTGTCAGCTGTTCTGGCAAGTGTGAAAATCAGGATTGGAGTGGAGGGCACTGGTGTCCACTGAGAGCACATGCGTGCATTTTTCTCATCACTAGACTGTAAATCTCTTGGCAAAGGGGAGAGCCTTTCCTTGTTTCTTATCCCAGGAGTGCCGGTTCTTAGAAAAGCTGTGTCTTAATTCAATTTACAGAGCTTCAGCACAAAGCTGACTTGGAAGCCATGAAAAGAATTCTGTCTGCAGAGAGTTGACCAGAGTTAATGTGAAATTCTCAGCTCCATGAAGAAAACTAGCACCTCTGCTAACCCTTCACATCACCCTCTGACCATTATAACTTCATGGAAAAGTCATGGGGCAATTCTTGTGGGGTACAGAGAACAACACTGAAGAGGTTAATGACAAGTTGGGGCAGGGAGGGGTCTTCAAAATCAGTGGTACGGAGCCAAAATACTTTAACATGCAACTTCATGTTACTGAACTCTAGAAGCCTGAGCTCATCTCTTTAAAAGGCATTAGGGAAACTATTTTTGTGTTGACATGATATTTTTCCCTTCAGAAATCTTGTCTGTGACCTAGACAGATATAACTTGTAATGTGAATGGTAATGGAACTAAATGCTTTGGTGCTTTTGACATGGCTTAATTGCTAAATGTCCAAAGAAAATATTTTTTGGTGCTTTCATTTGGGGATAGCTTTTGTCTCTCATTTCGCCAATGTCTGAGTGATAAGGCATGGCTGCTGTTTTTGAGGTGGAAAGTCACCCAATTCATTTTGATTTTATCTTTCTACCTAAACCTAAAGAAGTAAGATGTAGCCCAGATTTTACCCAGGATGCTGGGTATAGTCCGGCTCTACTCCATCCATCCATCCATCCATCCATGGATTGATTCATCCTTCCATCTATATATCTTTGTGTTATTCTCTCTCTCTCTCTCTCTCTCTCTCTCACACACACACACACACACACACACACACCCTCTATTCATCTATCTATCGTGCATCTCTCAACTATCTATCCTATCTATCTATCTATCTATCTATCTATCTATCTATCTATCTATCCATCTATCTTCATCATCATCTATCTCTCTGTCTCATTTTCTGTCTGTTTCTCTGTGTCTCTGTCTGTCTCTGTCTCTTTCTTTCATTGCAGCCAGCCTCTTCTCCCACAGAACAAAAGGCTTTGAACAAGAAGTAGACACTGTTTGGTGTTCATGTGTCTATTCTTACAAAGTCCCTATAAAGAAGATACTATTACCATTATCTGTTTGTACAGGAGGAATCAGAGTAAAGCAGGTGGAGTTACTTGTCCATTTTTCACATTGGGGATGACTGAATTTGCATGATCTGATAGTCATGAGACAACTTTTAAAGTAAGACAATATATGCACATTAGGACCCCATTCAAAGGACATCATCTACAGTGTAAACATGGTGGACTACAGTGCATGCAGGGGAAAACGACAGAGGTACATACCCACTCATGTCATATGCGTTCACATCATTTGATGAATGATGCATCAGAGTTTTTTTCCTGGGAAGACACAGTGGGTGCACAGATAAGAGCACACACACACACACACACACACACAAACACACACCTATTTAATCCAGAAAGAGAACTAGAGACATTGAAGTTTAAGTTAGGGAACTACTGTACTAGTGTTGTATTACCAACTAGAGTATGAGTCAGGCAATGCTTACAGGAGCAGGGATAACACAAAACAGGAGACTACCCCAACGTGGGTGACAATGCAGAATCTGCAGTCCTGGAGCTCTCTGCACAATAGGCAGGCCATCAGTAAGAATGTCTTCTAGGCAGCTTATCTGACATGAGTCACCTGTACTAACTTCTGTTTATGTCCTTTATAATTAAGCCCATACATCTTATAAACTCAAGGCAGGATGTGGAGAGCTTGAAATTCTTGCAAATTTCTGCCCTCCCAAGTGCTCAGGAACATTGAATTGTGTTTCCCCTGAGTCTATTGAGTGACCCTCTAACCCCTGGAAGGAATGTTACAATAGGAAGAAACTGCTATACAGTAATGACTGAAAGGGACCAATAGGTTTTCTGGGGAGTGATTTGTACCTTTTCCTCAAATGTTTGAAAGATTTAAAGAGCAGCACAACACAAGAAGTAGGACTAAGCCTACAGGCAAGAAAGGTCTGTAGAAGATGCTTAGAATAAGGGATTTGTAAACCATGGAAGGTTCTCTTAAATGAGCTCAGGCAAAAGATGACAAGTTCTCTTTTCAAATAATAGTTACAGAACTCACACTAGATGTAATGGAATCCTCTAGAAAACAGCTAGGAGGGGCCAGAGAGTGCAATCTCATGCCTTCAGGGGATGTTGATTTCAGTAAAATGGGTTAAACAAACATAAATCAATATGTAGGTGCACTGAAATGTAAATATGAAAATATGAGTAAAGATGCTTTTGAGAGAAACACTGAAGAGAAGTAAAGAAACAGGTGAGAGTGACTCAGATGATGTGGTAATTTATGTAGAGTTTAATAAAACTTTATTGACACAATGATGCTTGTCAAAATCTCTCGAAAGAAGAGGAATAGTGCCCTATATGAAGATACTGGAAAGGAGGACTTCAGGGTAAGACATCCCTTAATGTCTGTGTATTCTGTAAGTCTAAGATGGTCTGCAGCAAATTGGTGTTGCGAAACGGTATTTGGAGATAATGTTAGAAGGGATTGAGGTAGAACCTGATAGAGTGTGGAAAGCCTTTTATGTAAAGTTTAAGGTAACCTGTTAAGAAGAAAAGAACTTGAGAAGAGGAAGGATCTGATTTAACTTGCCTTTTGCAGTGAATCATTCTTAGGCTAGAACGATGGTTCAGTTCATAAAATGCTTGCCATAAAAACCTGGGGACCCTAATTCAATTCCGATGCCCCCTGGGCCCTGAAAAGTTCATGAACTAAAAGCGCCAGGGTAGCTGAGAAACTACAGAAAAGCTGACAGGCTGATAACATCTGCAGGGGGAGCTAGGAAGCTCCAGGCAAGAAGATCAGCACACCAACCTCCATTGGTATTTACAGCTTTGAGGCTGAGAGTAGCTGATCTGCAGATGGAATCTTCCACCCTAAAAATTAACACCCTAAGGCTCTCCTCCCTCTGAGATATTGCTGTCCTTCATCTTTTGAATAAAAGGCAGTCTGCATCTGTTGAGCTTCCTCTCCTTTCGTTTTACTTTTACTTTCCTGACCAACAGGAACTAAGGGTCGCTTGCCCAAGGTGGGGAACTGTAGTGACAATTTTAGAGTTTGGTATCTTTAAAAACGCGGCAGAAGTATTATGAGGATGTTTTCGTTTTAATTCCAGGTGTGGGATATAGGGGGCTGCCTCAGATTGTCCACAGCAGCTGACTATGATTTGCCTCATGCTCCAGCAGGGACATGATTTTTCCAGGGGCAGATAGTTTATGTGATTTGTGTGACATTTGGAATTCTGGGGACATTTCAGAAGGTATAGAAATGCTAGGGCCCCAAAAGGCAGTGTGTATTGTGGGTTGTTGGTTGGTAGCTGTTAGTTGTTGTTGGTCATGGTACTTGTGTGCAAAGAAGAGAGAAGAAATTAGATATTCTGAAGATGAAGATCAACCTTGCCCCAAGGAACTCAATGTCCCTAATCATCAGTAAGTAGTCTAATGATAATGTCACAGCCTCTCCCCCCTATCACTTTTGTTCTTCTATGTAGTATTAGGGGGTTGCAAGATTGGAGAAAGGTAGAAGAAAGAAGAATTCACAAAATAGCCAAAGTTAGGCTGCACAGGTGAGAGTGTGCACCACAGAAGCTGACAGCTTCTGTGACCTGCCAAAGCAACACAGCATCTGGGAAAGGTCCTGTTTTGGGCCTTCTTCTTCAGCCAGGAGGAGGTCAAAACACCAGATATCTGTGCACCTTCCCTGTAAGAGGAGAACTTGTCAGCAGAGAGTGCTCTAACCACTGAAACTCAGAGGAGAGAGCCTGTCTCCCAGGTCTGCTGATAGACGGTAATCAGAATCACCAGAAGAACAATCTCTAAACAGAGACAACTATAACAACACCAGAGATTACCAGATGGCGAAAGGTAAACGTAAGAATCTTACTAACAGAAACCAAAACCACTCACCATCATCAGAACCCAGCACTCCCACTTTGCCCAGTCCAGGGCATCCCAACACACCTGAAAAGCTAGACCTGGATTTAAAAGCATATCTCATGATGATGGTAGAGGACATCAAGAAGGACTTTAATAACTCACTTAAAGAAATACAGGAGAACACTGCTAAACAAGTAGAAGACATTAAAGAGGAAGCACAAAAATCCCTTAAACAATTGCAGGAAAACATAACAAAACAGGTAGAAGACATTAAAGAGGAAACACAAAAATCCCTTAAAGAATTGCAGGAAAACACAACCAAACAGGTGATGGAATTGAATAAAACCATCCAAGACCTAAAAAGGGAAGTAGACACAAAAAAGAAAACCCAAAGTGAGGCAACGCTGGAGATAGAAACCCTAGGAAAGAAATCTGGAACCATAGATGCGAACATCAGCAACAGAATACAAGAGATGGAAGAGAGAATCTCAGGTGCAGAAGATTCCATAGAGAACATCGGCACAACTATCAAAGAAAATGGAAAATGCAAAAAGATGCTAACTCAAAACATCCAGGAAATCCAGGACACAATGAGAAGACCAAACCTACAGATAATAGGAGTGGATGAGAATGAAGATTTTCAACTCAAAGGACCAGCAAACATCTTCAACAAAATTATAGAAGAAAACTTCCCAAATCTAAAGAAAGAGATGCCCATGAACATACAAGAAGCCAACAGAACTCCAAATAGACTAACCAGAAAAGAAATACCTCCCGACACATAATAATCAGAACAAAAAATGCACTAAATAAAGATAGAATACTAAAAGCAGTAAGAGAAAAAGGCCAAGTAACATATAAAGGCAAGCCTATCAGAATTACACCAGATTTTTCACCAGAGACTATGAAAGCCAGAAGATCCTGGACAGATGTTATACAGACACTAAAGGAACACAAATTCCAGCCCAGGCTACTATACCCAGCCAAACTCTCAATTAACATAGATGGAGAAACCAAAGTATTCCACGACAAAACCAAATTCACACATTATCTCTCCACGAATCCAGCCCTTCAAAGGATAATAACAGAAAAAAACCAATACAAGGACGGGAACCAAGCCCTAGAAAAAACAAAAAGGATAACCCCTCAACAAACCTAAAAGAAGACAGCCACAAGAACAGAATGCCAACTTTAACAACAAAAATAACAGGAAGCAACAATTACTTTTCCTTAATATCTCTTAATATCAATGGACTCAACTCCCCAATAAAAAGACATAGACTAACAAACTGGCTACACAAACAAGACCCAACATTTTGCTGCTTACAGGAAACTCATCTCAGAGAAAAAGATAGACACTACCTCAGAATGAAAGGCTGAAAAACAATTTTCCAAGCAAATGGTATGAAGAAACAAGCTGGAGTAGCCATTCTAATATCTAATAAGATTGACTTCGAACCCAAAGTCATCAAAAAAGCCAGGGAGGGGCACTTCATACTCATCAAAGGTAAAATCCTCCAAGAGGAACTATCAATTCTGAATAGCTATGCTCCAAATACAAAGGCAGCCACATTCATTAAAGAAACTTTAGTAAAGCTCAAAGCACACATTGCACCTCACACAGTAATAGTAGGAGACTTCAACATACCACTTTCACCAATGGACAGATCATGGAAACAGAAACTAAACAGGGACACAGTGAAACTAACAGAAGTTATGAATCAAAAGGATCTGGCAGATATCTACAGAACATTCTATCCTAAAACAAAAGAATATACCTTCTTCTCAGCACCTCATGGTACCTTCTCCAAAATTGATCACATAATTGGTCACAAAACAGGCCTCAACAGATACAAAAATATTGAAATTGTCCCATGCATCCTATCAGATCACCATGGACTAAGGCTGATCTTCAATAACAAAATGAATAATAGAAAGCCAACATTCACGTGGAAACTGATCAACACTCTTCTCAATGATACCTTGGTCAAGGAAGGAATAAAGAAAGAAATTAAGGACTTTTTAGAGTTCAATGAAAATGAAGCCACAACATACCCAAACTTATGGGACGCAATGAAAGCATTTCTAAGAGGAAAACTCATAGCTCTGAGTGCCTCCAAAAGGAAACTAGAGAGAGCACACATTAGCAGCTTGACAACACACCTAAAAGCACTAGAACAAAAGGGAGCAAATTCACCCAAGAGGAGTAGACAGCAGGAAATAATCAAACTCAGGGGCGAAATCAACCAAGTGGAAACAAGAAGAACTATTCAAAGAATCAACCAATCAAGGAGCTGGTTCTTTGAGAAAATCAACAAGATAGATAAACCCTTAGCCAGACTCACTAGAGGGCACAGGGAAAGCATCCTAATTAACAAAATCAGAAATGAAAAAGGAGACATAACAACAGATCCTGAAGACATCCAAAACACCATCAGATCCTTCTACAAAAGGCTATACTCAACAAAACTGGAGAACCTGAATGAAATGGAGAAGTTTCTAGACAGATACCAGGTACCAAAGTTGAATCAAGATCAGGTTAATGATCTAAACAGCCCTATATCCCCCAAAGAAATAGAAGCAGTCATTAATAGTTTCCCAACCAAAAAAAGCCCAGGACCAGATGGGTTTAGTGCAGAGTTCTATCAGACCTTCAAAGAAGATCTAATCCCAGTTCTTCACAAACTATTCCACAAAATAGAAACAGAAGGTACTCTACCCAACTCATTCTATGAACCCACAAATGCTCTGATACCTAAACCACAAAAAGACCCAACAAAGATAGAAAACTTCAGACCAAAATCCCTTATGAATATTGATGCAAAAATCCTCAATAAAGTTCTTGCTACCCGAATCCAAGAACACACCAAAACAATCATCCATCCTGACCAAGTAGGTTTCATCCCAGGGATGCAGGGATGGTTCAATATATGGAAATCCATCAACGTAATCCAGTATATAAACAAACTCAAAGACAAAAACCACATGATCATCTCGTTAGATGTGGAAAAAGCATTTGACAAGATCCAACACCCATTCATGATAAAAGTCTTGGAAAGATCAGGAATTCAAGGCCCATACCTAAACATGATAAAAACAATCTACAGCAAACCAGTAGCCAACATCAAAGTAAATGGTGAGAAGCTTGAAGCAATCCCTCTAAAATCAGGGACTAGACAAGGCTGTTCACTTTCTCCATACCTATTTAACATTGTACTTGAAGTCCTAGCCAGAGCAATTCTACAACAAAAGGAGATCAAAGGGATACAAATTGGAAAAGATGAAGTCAAAATATTACTTTTTGCAGATGATATGATAGTATATATAAGTGACCCTAAAAATTCCACCAGAGAACTCCTAAACCTGATGAACAGCTTCGGTGAAGTAGCTGGATATAAAATTAACTCAAACAAATCAATGGCCTTTCTCTACACAAAGAATAAACAGGCTGAGAAAGAAATTAGGGAAACAACACACTTCTCAATAGTCACAAATAATATAAAATATCTTGACGTGACTCTAACTAAGGAAGTGAAAGATCTGTATAATAAAAACTTCAAGTCTCTGAAGAAAGAAATTATAGAAGATCTCAGAAGATGGAAAGATCTCCCATGCTCATGGATTGGCAGGATCAACATTGTAAAAATGGCTATCTTGCCAAAAGCAATCTACAGATTCAATGCAATCCCCATCAAAATTCCAACTCAATTCTTCAACAAATTAGAATGTGCAACCTGCAAATTCATCTGGAATAACAAAAAACCTAGGATAGCCAAAACTCTTCTCAAGGATAAAAGAACCTCTGGTGGAATCACCATGCTGGACCTAAAGCTTTACTACAGAGCAATTGTTATAAAAACTGCGTGGTACTGGTATAGTAACAGACAAGTAGACCAATAGAATAGAATTGAAGACCCAGAAATGAACCCACACACCTACGGTCACTTGATCTTTGACAAGGGAGCTAAAACCATCCAGTGAAAGAAAGACAGCATTTTCAACAAATGGTGCTGGCACAACAGGTTGTTATCATGTAGAAGAATGCGAATTGATCCATCCCTATCTCCTTGTACTAAGGTCAAGTCTAAGTGGATCAAGGAACTTCACATAAAACCAGAGACACTGAAACTTATAGAGGAGAAAGTGGGGAAAAGCCTTGAAGATATGGGCACAGGGGAAAAATTCTTGAATAGAACAGCAATGGCTTGTGCTGTAAGATCCAAAATTGACAAGTGGCACCTCATGAAACTGCAAAGCTTCTGCAAGGCAAAAGACACCATCAATGAGACAAAAAAACCACCAACAGATTGGGAAAGGATCTTTACCTATCCTAAATCAGATAAGGGACTAATATCCAATATATATAAAGAACTCAAGAAGGTGGACTCCAGAAAATCAAATAACCCCATGAAAAAATGGGGCTCAGAACTGAACAAAAAATTCTTACCTGAGGAATACCGAATAGCAGAGAAGCACCTGAAAAAATGTTCAACATCCTTAATCATCAGGAAAATGCAAATCAAAACAACCCTGAGATTCTACCTCACACCAGTCAGAATGGCTAAGATCAAAAATTCAGGCGACAGCAGATGCTGGTGAGGATGTGGAGAAAGAGGAACACTCCTCCATTGTTGGTGGGATTGCAAGCTTGTACAACCACTCTGGAAATCAGTCTGGCGGTTCCTCAGAAAATTAGACATAGTACTACCGGAGGATCCAGCAATACCTCTCCTGGGCATATATCCAGAAGATGTCCCAACTGGTAAGAAGGACACATGCTCCACTATGTTCATAGCAGCCTTATTTATAATAGCCAGAAGCTGGAAAGAACCCAGATGCCCCTCACCAGAGGAATGGATACAGAAATTATGGTAAATTTACACAATGGAGTACTACTCAGCTATTAAAAAGAATGAATTTATGAAATTCCTAGCCAAATGGATGGACCTGGAGGGCATCATCTTGAGTGAGGTAACACAATCACAAAGGAACTCACACAATATGTATTCACTGATAAGTGGTTATTAGCCCAAAACTTAGGATACCCAAGATATAAGATACAATTTGCTAAACGCAGGAAACTCAAGAAGAATGAAGACCAAAGTGTGGACACTGTGCCCCTTCTTAGAATTGGGAACCAAACACCCATGGAAGGAGTTACAGAGGCAAAGTTTTGAGCTGTGATGAAAGGATGGACCATCTAGAGACTGCCGTATCCAGGAATCCATCCCATAATCAGCTTCCAAAAGCTGACACCATTGCATACACTAGCAAGATTTTGCTGAAAGGACCCAAATATAGCTGTCTCTTGTGAGACTATGCCGGAGCCTAGCAAACACAGAAGTGGATGCTCACAGTCAGCTATTGGATGGATCACAGGGCTCCCAATGGAGAAGCTAGAGAAAGTATCCAAGGAGCTAAAGGGATCTGCAACCCTATAGTTGGAACAACATGATGAACTAACCAGTACCCCGGAGCTCTTGTCTCTAGCTGCATATGTATCAAAAGATGGCCTAGTCGGCTATCACTGGAAAGAGAGGCCCATTGGACTTGTAAACTTTATATGCCCCAATATAGGGGAATGCCAGGGCCAAAAGAATGGGAATGGGTGGGTAGGGAAGTTGTGGGGGGGGTTATGGGGGACTTTTGGGATAGCATTGGAACTGTAATTGAGGAAAATACATAATAAAAATATTAAAAATAAAAAATAAATAAATAAAAATAAATAAATCCCAGTGTTGAGAAGGAAGAGACAGCCAGATCCATAGAGCTTGTTGGCCAGCCAGTCAATCTTAGTGAACCAGCCTGACAGCTGGTAGGAGACCCAGTCTCACAAAACAAGGTGTACAATAACTCAGGAAGAATGATACATACAAATGCCTGTGTTCAGTCATTTTGTGACAATAACACTTGCATAATTTATATTTATTCTCTGAAAATTATATTCATGTATACAATGTGTCTTGATCACATCATTCCATATGTCCCTACCTCCAACTGTCCATAAACTCTCCACACCTAGTCTCCCTCCTAATTTCCTGTCCTATTTTTTTCTTTTATAATTCACCAAGTTCAATTAGTAATGTCTGTGTGCATCAGGTTGTAGGGTCATCCACTGGAGAATGGATAACATGTAGCAACAACTGGCTACTTCCCCAAAGAAAATGATTCTCCACCAGCAGCCATCAACTGTCAATGAAGCTTCAGCTAAGGGTGAGATCTTGAGAACTCCTCTCTTACTCATGCTCGAATTCTTAGCTGCCTTTGTCTTATTCAATTTGTGTGCATGTAACCTCTGCTACTATGAATTCTATGTCCTAAATCCCTAACTTCTGTGATAGGATATATAATTATCTATTTCTTTTCATTATTTTTACAGCAATAATAATTTGTTTTAAATGATCTTTCTCTTTTTTCCCATATTTTTATTAGGTATTTCTTCATTTACATTACAAATGACATCCCAAAAGTCCCCTATACCCTCCTCCGCCCTGCTCCCCCACCCACTCACTCCCACCTCCTGGCCCTGGTGCTCCCCTGTACTGGGGCATACAAAGTTTGCTAGACCAAGGGGCCTCTCCTCCCTGTGCTGTAAGATCAAGAGTCGACAAATGGGACCTCATAAAATTGCAAAGCTTCTGTAGAGCAAAAGATACTGTCAATAAGACAAAAAGGCCACCAACAGTTTGGGAAAGAATTTTTACCAATCCTAAATCTGATAGGACACTAATATCCAATATATACAAAGAGCTCAAGAAGCTGAACTTTAGAAATTCAAATAACCCCATTAAAAATGGGGTACAGAGCTAAACAAAGAATTTTTAACTGAAGAATACCAAAGGGCTGAGAAGCACTTGAAAAATGTTCAACATCCTTAATCATCAGGGAAATGCAAATCAAAACAACCCTGAGATTCCACCTCATAACAGTCAGAATGGCTAGAATCAAAAATTCAGGTGACTACAGAAGCTGGCGAGGATGTGGAAAAAGAGGAACACTCCTCCATTGCTGGTGGGATTGCAAACTTGTACAACCACTCTGGAAATCAGTCTGGTGGTTCCTCAGAAAACTGGACATAGTACTACCGGAAGACACAGCAATACCTCTCCTGGGCATATACCCAGAAGATGTTCCAACTGGTAATAAGGACACATGCTCCACTATGTTCATAGCAGCCTTATTTATAATAGCCAGAAGCTGGAAAGAACCCAGATATCCCTCAACAGAGGAATAGATAAAGAAAATGTGGTACATTTACACAATGGAGTACTACTCAGCTATTAAAAACAATGAATTTATGAAATTCTTAGGCAAATGGATGTATCTGGAGGATATCATCCTGAGTGAGTTAACCCAATCACAAAAGAAGTCACTTGATGTGCACTTACTGATAAGTGGATATTAGCCCAGAAACCTAGAATACCCAAGATACAACTTCCAAAACACCAGAAAATCAGGAAGGAGGACCAACTCGTGGGTACTTCATTCCTCCCTAGAATACAGAATGAAATATCCATGGAAGGAGTTGAAGAGACAAAGTTTGGAGCTAAGACAAAAGGATGGACCATCCAGACACTGCCCCACCCAGGGGTCCATCCCATAAGCAACCACCAAATGCAGACACTGTTGCATGCGCCAGCAAGATTTTGCTGAAGGGACCCTGATATAGTTGTCTCCTATGAGGCTTTGCCCGTGCCTGGCAAATACAGAAGTGAATGCTCACAGTTATCTATTGGATGGAACACAGGGCCCCCAATGGAGGAGCTAGAGAAAGTACCCAAGAGCTGAAGGGGTCTGTAACCAGATAGGTGGAACAACAATATGGACTAATCAGAAACCCCAGAGCTCGTGTCTCTAGCTGCATATGTAGCAGAATTATCTATTTCTAATTATAGGTATTCAGTATATATAAAGATATTGCCTGGTCCTGGAAACTTTGCTAGTGTATGGAGTTTCCAGCCTTCAATTGTTTTCATGCTTTTTAAACCTTTGGAACAATACTGTAAGTCAGGTACAACAGCTAGCTATCAGCAGTTCGTCTTTAAAAGTGGCTATGGATCTTTATTATTATATAATATGTACACCCTTACCACATTCTTCTTTACATTACCAATGTGTGAATTTGCAAAGAACAAAACCTGTATCTAGGCATTTGTTTTGTAGCCTTTCCAGAGCTAGAAGTTTCTTTGTGATCCCATGCTCCTGACTGTTGTCTTCCTGGTTGGGATGCCTAGGAATCTCACACAATCAAATACGCAAGCAAAAAAAAGTCCCATCTGCTTAGGAAAAGGTAAGTCAGTTAATCCTTGGAGGCATCTCCTAAATCAGAGAGTTTATTGTAAAGGGTGAATTCTTTATCCCAATAGTGACAGAAGCTGGGTCGAAGCCAATGGAAAGCTTAATTCATGGTTGCACTTTTAATATAGATTAAGAACGGAATGTTGTGACACATTAACTCTACGGAAACTTGCACATAAGCCAAGGAAGAGAATTCTGAGCACATTAAAACTATAGGTGTGACTTTAACAGAGTGGGCGTGACTTATACAAAGGTTGGCAATTCTTTGGAGGTCTGTTCACAGGGAACAAATCCATACGGATACTTCCCTTATGTCCTGGCTTTCTTAAGATAGGGAAAAACACACATCCAGTTTTGCCCAGTGAAGACTGACCCACTCCCAAACACAGGTAGCATGAATCCATGACTTGACAATAAATGAAACCATCCAATCCTACACTCCATCTTTGGTGATTTGATGGTAAAACAATACTTCTTATACAGATATGAATGTTGATATTCTGCACCATCTTGAGTAAACTGGAAACACAGAAAACACATGCCTCTGACTTTGTCTATTTTCAGTTACCTAAGGATGGAAGTCCCAGCCTGAATGTGGACAGCACCACCCACTGAGCTGTATCATTGCATGAGCACTCACATCCACATCTCTTTGCTTCCTAACTGAAGATGTAATGTGATCAGGCACATCATGTCACTGCTGCTGAGCCTTCTCTATTCTGATGGACTGTATCCCCTCTAACCTTGAGCCAAAATAATCCCTCTATCCTGAAGTTGCTTTTGTCAATCATTGTGTTACAGCAAGGGGGATGTTATAACTACTCCATATTACACAAAATGTGATAAGGAAATATTTCAAAATGCTATTCTACCATTAAGTATATTACGCTATACTATACATTTTATAGAGTCATCACATTACTTACTCAACTTTAAAAATGAAGGCAACCTTTGTAAACAGCAGCAACACAACGAGATATGACTTGGTTGCAGCAAATTGAGTTGGGGAAGGACAAAAAAAATCATCAGTTAGCAGCTTTCTCTTCATGTTTGGTGGTCATCACTTGTTCTTTCCCCAGGGAATACACAGATCTCTTGCTGTGTTCACACAAACGTTTCAGTATATGAAAACTTCCCTGTGCTTATTATATCTGAACTTCTGTGATACACCAGTAGTTGACACTTCTTTAATCTGTACCACTCCCATCCCCAACATGGGGCTTTTACAACATTCTGATAAAAGATACATTTTATTGGGTTCAAGAAAGAAGCTAATTGTGAAATATATATATATATATATATATATATATATATATATATTTCCCTAAATATATATATATATATATATATATATATATATATATATATATATATTTCCCTTCTAAACCTACACCTGATTTTGTGGGTTTTCAAAGATGGTTTTCAATCAATACCATCTATGTAGGAACAAGGTTTTGAAAAGTTCGCTACCTTTCCCCAGCTGTTTTAAAATGACTTATTGCTATTTCTGTAGGTAGGTCACATGTTAATTCATTTTACTTTCAGATGCATAAAAATTATGCATGAACAAGTCCTCTAGGTTTTAGATAATGTATCGTAACAACTGGAAGGCAGCACATTCTAAAGTGATAATGAAAAGATTTTCTCTTCAATCAAGCTCTTCCACCATCCACAGCACTGCTAGAAGGCAGCTCTGGACTGGGGACTATTCAAGTAAGCCAATGGTCCTTTTGGGGTCTAAACTATTTTCCCAGTGAGTACAGTCCATTGAGTAGTGTTTTTTAAAATATCTAGTCTTTCACCAACCTTGCACTAGATAATGGAAAATATATTTGGGCCACTTAAAACCCAGCTGGGAAGTCTACTGAATAATTCAAAGAGGTATGTAACCAAATACTTGGTGAGTGACACAGGAATCATGGATTTTCCTTGAGCTTAGTGATTTTGCATTCCTTTCTACCCCCAGGAGGAGGGATGAAAGCAAAACAAGAGCCAAGAAAATCTTTCCAGTGTCACACCTAATTAGGGGTGGCTAGAGAACCAGGTGCCATTGATTCTAACACTTTGTAAAACGTTTCCCAAGTGGAAACAGAAGAAATACAAGTGGTGTCTGAGGTAACTGGATATGTGTGTGTGTGTGTGTGTGTGTGTGTGTGTGTGTGTGTGCCTGTGCGTGTGTGGAGAGAGAGAGAGAGAGAGAGAGAGAGAGAGAGAGAGAGAGGGAGAAGGAGAGAGAGAGAGAGAGAGAGAGAGAGAGAGAGAGAGAGAGAGTCTTCATACCAAATCATTGTATTGAATATTCAAGACTAAAAGTGGTATATCATTCATGAGTACTTTCTAAATTTCCATGAGTATGTGACTACATGGAACAAAGCATTGGCAATTAATACAGTCACCATATATTGGACTTATAGTTGCTGTCATATCAGTAGCACTTGAAGGCATGTTTTTGTTGCTGAATGTGGAAGAACATGATCATGAAATCAGGGCTGTTGTTGTCAAGTGTTCTCATTTTCATCTTAAAAACTTAGTTCTGTGTGTCCGTTGCTGCAAGCTTTGGGAAGAGTGACCTCTTATCATTTTTGTGCTGAGGACATCTGTCCTTTATTTTTTTCTTATTTCTCTGTGGTATGATCAACTTGAGAACAACCAGATAGTCCGCTGATGATAGTCAGTTGCTACCTAGTGTTTGGCCTGGGATGTTCGAATGGGGATATAAGTTCCAAATTATTTTAGTGTAAAATGCTCTCTACTGAAAATGTGGACTCCCACATATCAAATCATAATCATGCATGCCTGCCGTGTTGTTTTAGGTCTAATTTAACAACTACCTTTAAAGAAGAAACTCTAATATAGGTTATCCCTCCTTTTGCAAACAGAAGTTTGTAGTAAAATAGCAATATTTAATTTAAATGTTTTATTATGTTTATTTATCTTATGTGTGTATGTGTTGGGGTGCAATCATGCTGCTTTGTGTGCTGAAGTCAGAGGGCGTCTTACTGCAAGTAAGTTCTTCCAACCATGAGGGTCCCAGAGATTAAGCTCAGGTTGACAGTCTTGACAGCAAGTGCCTTTACCCAAGGAGCCACCTTATCCATTCTGATAAGTTTAAATTGAACCATAACTGCCAGATTGGAATTCATTTAGCATAATACATAAACATTTGAATTTATTATTGTCTATTTTATCAAATTGTATTTAAAGATCCTCTATATAAAGTCTTTTACTTCCAGTTTTATTCTGTGCTATGAATAATATCTAAAGTATAAATTTGGTTATATTCATAAGCATTATATCTGTGTCTAGTTTTTATTGTTCATAGGAAGTTTCCATGAGAATCATCTCATGTAACATTTTATAGACTAACAGCTTCATTTAAATGGATCCAGGAATACTTTCTCATGAACTAGCTAATATAGGAATATATACTTGCCCTTAACTATTTCAGCTTTTCCTCAAATATGATACACATGTGTAGTTCTTAAAGTCCTTGAGGATAATTTAAAAATGAAAATATAGAAGAACCCTTGGAAGATATCTAATCTTTCATGGTGATGCCAAGCCACTGCCACTGCTACTCTTCACACAGCTCAAGTGGACCCTCAGTAGGAATCCATTGCACTTGACTTATTCAATTACATTCATGTGTGTTTGCATGAGGATCTATGTATGTGAGAACAGGAGGGCATAGAGGCCAGAGGCAGTGGGTCAGCCTGGAGCTGAAGTTATAGGCAGCTGTGTTGCATGATGTGGACGCTGGGAAGAGAGCTTTGGTCCTGGACTAGAGCAGTAAAAGTTCTTCACTGTTGGGCCATCTCTCCAGCCCCAGAACAATTTTAGAGAGGTCATTCTATGCCCTTTTCATTCCTCCAGCTTCTAAGTATAAAGTGATGTTTGCCTCTACCACGTTGTTTTACTTCGGTGAATATTTGCTTTGTTTCCACCACTGTGTTGTCCTTTGAAGCTGTTCCCCAGTTGAATGCCTTGGTTGTGCTCATGCATCTTCTAAGGCCAGAATGAGATGCTCTGATCAGTCTTGTCTCTCATTTCTATGTTTTCCTCATAGGAGACAAAAATACAGCCATGCTAGATGTTGTGTGCCATAGCCAACTATTTTTTTGGGGGGGTGTATTTGATATTTGGAGCCAGTGAGTTCTATGTGAAGTTCTCCTGGGTTCCCTGAAGGTCGTGAGATGATGACAATTTTTACTTTGTCTATGATCTATAATTTCGATCTGAAATGTCTACGAACTATGCTAAAGACTTGGTCTCCAGCCAGTGGTTGTGCTGAACAGCAACAATAAATTTAAGAAGGTCTAGTAGGAAGAAGTTAGGTTACCTTTGAAGGGGACACTGAGACCCTCTCTCCTCCCTGTCTTTCTCATTTTGCTTGCTGTCACAGGAGCGCCACACCTCTTCTGACATGAGGCCTTGTGATGACGTTCAGCCTTTCCACTATCCAAAGAGCACCGAGTCAAGCAAGAATAGACTAAAAGTCTGGAACTATGAGCCCAAACCTGCTTTTACATTGATGGCTGTGGTGAAGAAAAGTGGGGATTCACGTAAGTGGCATGGACCACAAAGTAACTGAAAAGAAACAGGTAGAGACATTTTGTAAACATTCTGTTCTTAATGCTAAATGGAGAGAAATGTTCTATAAATTATTCCGATGTTATCTGCGGCAGAAGGCTATCCAAATGACTAAGGACCCGAACCCAGCAAAAGAGAGAAGTATAAAGAACATCCTCCTCGCGACCTCCACATCCGGTTTGGTCTATGCCGTTCCACGTCATGATAGTTCTGTCAGCCATTCAGATTCTTTTAAACTGTACATCAAGGAACAAGGGTTGGTAAAACGGACTCCTTCAACTTTCTGCTTTAAGTGTATTTTATTTTGAGAATTACATAAAAGTCAAGTTAAAATATTTCCGTTTAGAGACAACCACTACAGTTCAATGAGTCCATTGTCAGTTGGAAAAGAAACTAGAATTCTAGAAACTTTCAAACAGGGCAAAGTGCAGAAGTTGTTTTCTACAAAGCTAAACACTGGAGTCAGCTAACTTTTCTGCAGACACCAGCTCTAAGCATCTTATTTGTTGCCCTGATGCTGCGGGCTTCAGAGTCTCTCACTGACAGACACTTGTGGGGCTCACCCTCAACCCCTTCAATTCTCGTTATGTTTGTTGTCTTGCATGAAGAACACGGTGTAACGTCTCCTGTTTGCTCTCTGATGCTCTCTAACCTAAAATTGGACTTTTCTCCCTCAGACAAGTGCAAACACAAGACGCTTCAAGTGTTCCTCTTCTGCCACTGTGGTTCACGGAAGTCTTTCCTCTCCATCATTCGTCTCTCTTTTGCTTTTCAGAATAAAAGCAGGCAGTGAGGTTTAACCTTAAACTCAAGAACCTCCTGCTTAATGTTTAGACATTTGTAACATTTGCACTAGTACAATAAAGTGTAGGAACCATTTTCCCTGCGGTTCATGCACTATGGTTAGCCTCCCATGTCACTTTCTACTGAAATCAACACAAGCTGTTGGGAATTCTTTGGGTTTAGGTCCTTGCTACTTTGCTCCCCAGTTATATTATCCTCAAATTTCAGTCTATCAATACTAAAAATAATTTTCTTTCTTAATTCTTTTCTGGTAGAATAGAGCAACTAACCTTGCTAAGTTATTACTAACTGCTTTCCTGTGCAATGGAAGGTGTTGAATAAATGTGGACTTATCAAAACAAAGAAAAATAGAGCTATAAGATAATTGTCAGTGACCAATGTACATAGCACATATGTATCATTTAAAAAAAAAACAAAATCAATTGGCATAAAGTTAATCTGGCCTATTAATTTAAAATAACATGACATTTCCTAAAATCAGTTTTGTCCTACATTACATGTTTTCAGTGGCCTCTCTTGAGTATTCAAGTGACCTTATAAATTTACTTTTGTTCTCATTAAACTTTGCCACTGTTGAAATAAATAAAGTGGTAATTTGTAAGTGGCAATAAGAATGTGTCTTTAGCATTGATGTTTGGTGGTATATTCTTACATTGCACACACACACACACATATATATATATATATATATATATTACACATATATATGTATATATATATTACATATATATGAAAATATATTTCATTAAATCTTAGTATTTGTGTATATATTTGCAATGTTTATATATACATATGTGTATTACATATACATACATATGCATACATATTGCACATAATATATATATTCACATATACATATATGCACATATATGTGTGATATACACACACAGAGATATGCATATACACACAAATATATATCACAAATATGTACATAGATATATACATATATATCTAATTGAGAAAGAGCAAAGTTCATACTGTAGGATAAAACAGACCCTGCATCTATAAATCGAGTCACCAAACAAATGTTTTGTATTCTCAAAGGCAAGTGATGCTGGGTGATTTTTCTCAGAGAGATATTACCCTTAAATAATTCATATTACTTGCTTTTAGGAGAATGAAGTTCAGGTATAAAGTATCAATTTTTGATGCTTCAAGTCATAATTCTGAGTCATAGTGTGACATAAAATTTTGTTTTCGAGCATGTGGAAAGGATTCTTTCTAGTTTAATATTAGTTTGAATTTAGAAATTTCGACAGTGTTTTCTCACTTTATAATAATAAAATATAATTTCAGTATGAGTAATAAAAGACACTCATCCTGATAGTTTGTGGACCTGTCACCAAACACATTACTTCTACAATACCTGTTCTTCTAGTTTAGTGATTGTTACCAGTTTCTTTTAAGAATTTTTATACTGCTCATATAATTATATAAAATCTCATTCAATGAGGCCACAGGAAATTTCACTACTAGTCTATAGTTTCCCACTCAGTATCAATTCTAAGAACAAGTACATATTTATATATTATATACCATATTCTTTATATCAATCATATATCATGTTATATGTTACATGTTACATAATATATACCACATGCTACATCTTATATATTATGTATTTCATGTTATATATCATATCACAAATCATATATCACATATCACATGTAATACATTATTACACATTACACATTGCCTGTTACATATTATATATTAATTTAAATACATATTTGTTTTCCTTAATTCATCTTCAGAGAGAAACAAGATGGTTGTGTCTGATAGTCCTGAATATTGTTTTCTAAATTAGCATATGTGGCTCAGGAGCATCTTCCTCTCAATGTCTCCAAAATACAGCTGTCAACCATGTTTTCTACCACTTGACCAGTCATCACTCATTAATTCAATCTACACCTGTAAGCATTTCCTATCTCCCATATTCCATGGGCCAGATTCTTTCTTGCTCTGTCAAGGCTCTCTTCAGTTCCTCCCAAAGCCAGAGAGGGTTGAGCTTTAACTCAAACTGCTACTTACGTTTTTTCCCCAGTGATGTAATCCCAGTATTGTGGGTGATCCAAATAGGTTTCTTCGGGAAACAAAATTTCATTAAGAAAGTATTTCCTAAGCTTACTCTTTGTATTTAAAACAACAGCTTGCACTCTTTATTTAAAACCTAATGCTCACATGAACATGTGCAAGTATCTACTTTTACTATTCTCTGTGTAGGAACATCTTCAGAAGCTCAAGTTAGATAAATTTGGGAATGGTAATACATATGTCTTACATTGGGAAACTTCTACATTGTAGATTACAATGTTTTTGGTAGTCATATTTAATGACAATTGTTATGGCTGTTTTCTAGGTGGTCAAAAGGAGCAACATGGAAGGCAAATGAAGAATCTTCCAGTCCCTGTACGGAGATCTTGCTTTGGTCACTGAGGAAGAGATTAGCTTAAGCCAATTATATACTGCTCCTTTTTAATCAACTCTATTGAGACTTGACTTTTAAAATACTCCTCATATTCATTTCATGTGCATGAGTGCTTTGCTTACATGTGTGTTTGTGCACCATGTGTGTCTAGTGCCAGCAGAAGCCAGAAGAGGGTATCAGGTTCCCTGGAAACTGGAGTTACAGGTGGTTGTAAGCCACCACATGGGTGCTGAGAACTGAACTTCTCTTTCTTGTATGGTCAGCAAATGTTCTTAATTGCTGAGCCATGAGATATAACTTCTAAAGAAGTAAAATATACTTTGCTAATTGCAAACTTTGAAAATATTGACAAATACATTTCAATGTATACCTTCTACTATCACAATCCAGGTAAAGATTATTTTTACAACCCCAACATATGCATTTGTGGCTCTACCCAGGCAATTCCTTTCATCTTTCTTGGCTCAGGAATTCAGGGTACTCAGCCACATTTTATATGTAAAGAGTTCATCAAAAATAGAATTATACAATGCATTCTTCCTGTATGTCTGGATTATTTTGGCCAATGATTTATATGTTGAACACTGGGTTCTATCAAACTTTCTCCCTGGAGCCATCCCAATGGATACGGTTTTCATTTATGTTAACTATGACAGCTGATACTGAACAGTTTATGATATTGGCTCCTTTTCATCTTTTCTGTGATTTATCTGTTCAGATGTCTGTCCAATTGTCATCATGTTATTTCTTTCAAATTATAGAATTGTAACAATTCACTATATGTTTGGGTGCCGGTCCATTATTACATCTATGTGGCATGAACATTTTCACTCATGTGTAGCACTTTTATTATCTTAAGCAGGTTGGTTGTGATGAACTCCTTTTTATAATACTACTTCTTTTTTTTAAAAAAAGATTTATTTATTTTATTTATATGAGTACACTGTAGCTGCCTTCAGACACACCAGAAGAGGGCATCTGATCACATTACGGATGGATGTGAGCCACCATGTGGTTGTTGAGAATTGAACTCAGAACTTCTGGAAGAGCAGTCAGTGCTCTTAACCACTGAGCAATCTCTCCAGTCCCAATACTTCTAAATATTATTAACAAGGAGTACATCATATTTTCAATTTTTCATCTATTTTCTACCATTTTCTTTTCACTGTTTTATTGTTTTACACATTCTGTAATCCCAATATTTTATTTTAATTAATTCTGTATATTATGTGAAGTGAAGATCACAAATCTTTGGTAAACATTGCTGGTCCATCTTCCTTACTTCCTCTTTCTCCTCCTCTCTCATTTTCTTCCTCATTGTCTTCCCCCCACCCCCACTCCTCCTTGTGCCCTTTGATTTCAACCTTATCATGTAAATAAAACAACCAGTTGAAATTCTATGTGTGAGTTTGTTTCTGTTACTACACATAAATGCTTTATTTACCCGTGTGTCTAGTTGTGATAATATTAACCTGTCTTGTCTATTTCAACTGGAAAAATAACTGTTAAAGTCAGTCAGACCTCAAGCTTTACATTCCTCCCTTCCAAGATGTATAGCTATGTGTTTATGCAAAGTTTTTAGAATTAGCTCATCATTTTCCATGAGATATTTTGTTAAGATTTGGTTAGTGTATGTTTAATTGTATCTTTTTGTTTTTAGAAAGGAGTGCCCTATTTTCAAAACTGCAGCTTATGAGCCTATTTTTCTGTTCTATTTTAAAATTTTTTTCAGTATTAATTTGTATTTTTCAAATATAGCTTTTAAAGATGGTTAACATTTGCCCATGGGTATATTGAGAGCATTTTGTTTCTGAAAAGGACAGTTTTAAATGCTTTAAACTCATTTTTGTTATATATAGACATAGAAGGAGCTGTTGCAGATGACCACAAACTTTGTGTACCCATAGTTAACTCTTTAATAAAATTTGCAAGCAAACCATGTTTTTCTGTTAGTTGTATTTAGAAAAATTTGAGCTATGAATATAAGTCATTAGATACAGTCATATTTCTATTCTAGGCTTTCAATTTCTCTGTATAGATTTTGGTTATTTGTGTCATTCAAAGAACTGGGTAGGGGGCAGGAATGGCTCTGTAGGTTCTAGTGTAAGCCCGAGGCTCTCAGTTCACATTCTGAGCACCCAGGTAGAATGCCTGCAAGCACATCACTGGGGTGGGCACAGGTAGATTTCTGAGGCTCGCTGGCCAGCCAGCCTAATTAAACAATGAGCTTCTGGTTAGTGAGAGATCCTGTCTTAAGGGACTGAAGTAGAGAACAAAGCATCTGGTATCTTCCTTTATTCTCAGCATGTGCATGCACAGGTGCCAGTTCCTGCATATACATGTGCACTCTGCACACATACACATAAATGTATTTTAAACATTCTTTTCTTGCAATTTCATCTTTGAACTTCAGTTTTACTAAAAATAAGACCATAATATGTCTTCATTATATTTTCAATATTTTAAGTTTTGCAATGATATTTCCTTGTTGATTTCTGATTTTGTCATTGATCCCTTCTTTTTTTCTACATTATTGTATCCAGGGACTTTTTATTTTCACTGATGTAGTTTGAGAGACACCTTCTGTCACTGATGTCTTTACCACATTCTGTTTCTCTTCTGTTTAAGTCCTTCTTTCTGCTCATTTTGGGTTAAAATTTCTTATACTTGTGTCTAAAGGTAGAAATTTCAAGCACTGAACTGAGACTTCCCTGTTTTCCTCTTATAAGTAATCTCCTGCTAGGAATTATCCTGAGCTTCTTGTCTCAGTCTGAATCTCAAAGTAGTCCATAGATTGTGATTGCACTTACATGTAGTCAAAGATATTTTCTGAATTCATGTTGAATTATATGGAGTAGTGTTATTTTTTTAAACTTCTAAAACATGTATGTTAAGAGAACATGCATGATTTCAGTATATTTATATTTCTTAAACTTTTATGTTTAAAATCTAGTCCAATTTGTTGAATATTCTGAGTGTATTCAAGATTGAAAGTTGCACTATAGTTAGGTAGTATTGGGGATTGAATGTGTTCCCTCAGTGGATCTGCTGCAAGACACTTAACGTCTGAGTTCATCCTAGTGAAATTGAGAAGTGGAGGCCTTAGGAGGTAACTAGGATTTAATGAGGTCACGAGGGTGGGGCAAGAGATCCACTCACTTGGGTTAATGTAACTCTTCTAGCTATATCTTCTTCATTTGTATTTACATTACTGATGACCTAAGTGTTTCACTTCTACTCATACGCTACTTCAACAAGACTTAAATAAAGGTAAAAACCCATAGACTCATAGGTCAAACTGGTAGATTTGAATATTATAGAAAATATAAAATACCAGTTTATTAAAAGTCCATGTGGCACGCATATTCTCATACAAGTAGCTTTCAGGAGAAAAACATTTTCTCATTAAATAGTCAATGAATTACTTGAATCTTAACAGTTTGCCTTAGAAGGTATGCAAAGATTCTTCTCATGTAGCACTTGAGGCTAAGATGTCATCTTACATATGATTACAGTCATAGAGCTTATCTAACATCAGTGTAGACGTTGTCTTCCCTAAATAGCAAGGAGGAACATAAATAAATGGGATTTTTGAAAATAAGTTATCATGCAGGAAAAACATTTCATTATGAACATAATCTACAGGCATTTAAGATGGCATTTACTTGAGTTACTTGTTTATGTAATTCATCACAGAAAACAGCAACATCATTCATCAGTAGCAATATATGTATCACTGGGGACCTGAGGGATTTGTTCTCTCCTTCCTTGGTAGTGGCTAAGAACCTGATTTGAATCTCTTCAATAAGTGAATGAACCTAAAAATCAATCTTCAAATATGTACTTAACAGTATTCAGAGAAACAGTTGGTTCTCAGCTATGTGTCACATGCTGTATATGTGTGTGTATACATATATACATATATATAACTTATAATTAAGTATATATTTATATGTTAATATATAATTATACATTATTATCTATAATATGCACTTTATTTTCCTGAGACATTTTAATCTAGTAAGGAAAATAAATTCCTCTAGGGTAGATGGACAACACACAAAGTAGGAGGTGGTAAGGCTTTGAAGAAGACTAAATATGTCCCTGGGTCTCATTTGTTTTTATGTGATAGCTTTCTTGGTATTTCAAGAATACTTAATAGGTGACAAAAAAAAAAAGAGTAACCCAATCACTTGATATGAACTCACTAAGTGGATATTAGTCTAGAAACCTAGAAAACCCAAGATACAATTTGCAAAACACAAGAAAATCAAGAAGAAGGAAGACCAACGTGTGAATACTTCATCCCTAGAATAGGGAACAAAATACCCATGGAAAGAGTTACAGAGACAAATTTTGGAGCTGAGATAAAAGGATGGATCATCCAGAGTCTGCCCCACCCAGGAATCCATCCCATAATCAGCCACCAAACCCAGACACTATTGCATGTGCCAGCAAGATTTTGCTGAAAGGACCCTGATATAGCTATCTCTTGTGATGCTATGCCAGTGCCTGGCTAATACAGAAGTGGATGCTCGAAGTCATCTATAAGATGGAACACAGGGCCCCCGATGGAGGAGCTAGAGAAAGTACCCAAGGAGCTGAAGGGGTCTGCAACCCTATAAGTGGAACAACAATATGAACTAATCAGTACCCCTAGAGCTCATGTCTCTAGCTGCATATGTATCAGAAGATGGCCTAGTCGGCCATCATTGGGAAGAGAGGCCCCTTGGTCTTGCAAATTTTATATGCCCCAGTACAGGGGAATGCCAGGGCCAAGAATTGGGAGGGAACAGGGCAGTGGGAGGGTATAGGGGACTTTTGGGATAACATTTGAAATGTAAATGAAGAAAATATCTAATAAATTTTTTTTTTTAAAAAAAAGAGAGATCTTGCAATATCAGTGAAGGCCCAAAACAATAGGGCAGCCACAGTAATGAGATACAGTTGGGTTCTATAAATATAGGTGAAAGGTAGCATTGATGTGATTAGTAATAGGTTTAATAGAGGATATGCAAAAGAGAGATAAGTCAGGGCTACCATGGAGGTTTGGCCTGAGTAACTAGAAAGAAAAAGTGCTCTCCTATTTAGCAAGTAAGTACACATTAGGTAAGATAGCGGTAATCTAAGTGTGGTGGTTTGACAAATGGTCCTCATCGGCCCATCTGGAATGGCACTACTAGGTGGTATGGCTTTATTGAACGGAAGTGGTCACTGGGCATAGGCTTTGAGGTCTCAGATGTTCACATTCCCAGTGCGGCAGTTATTTTCTGCTGCCTTCAGATCAAGATGCAGAACTCGCAGCAACCTCTCCAATGCCATATCTTCCTGCTTGCTACCATGTCTCCCACCATGATGACAACAGACTGAACTCTGAACTGTAAATCAGAGCCAATTAAATGTTATCTTTTCTAAGAGTGGTGATGTCATGGTGTCTCTTCACAGCAATAAAACCCAAACTAAGACACCCAGCAGTGCCAGGAACTCACTTGATGGTGTGGTCAGTAGGTTTTCTGTAGATTCCCCCCAACACCGACACTAATAATCACTTTCTATTAGTTTATGCTCCGAGTTGACATTTTTGCTTTATCAAATTTGAGATATGCCTAGCTAAACACAAGTAAGGGGTGGAGAAGCAACGGATTGGCAGTTTGCACATTGATGCAGTTACAATGACAATCCAGACCAGAAAATCCTGTTATGGAGAAAAGCAGATATAAAGTATAGATGGTTAACAGCCTTAGAAAGGTGGTAGAGGGAACAGAGTGGAAGCTAAGAAACTGCGATATATGTCGAAGAGGTGCAAAGCTGGAAGCAGAACACAGAATTGTTCTTTATACTTAATTCATAGAGAAAGCATATACATCAGTGATGCAAAGTTCATGGCCAAAAATTTAGGTTCACATGGCTGTTTAATACCCTGAAGGATGATTGGAAAAGGCCTGTGACACATAACCCCACTGCACTGGAAAGCCAATAAGGTGCACAAATCATCTGGAGAGCCCAAGGAATGTATACACATGGGTTCATAATCTTCAACCAAAGTAAGAGGATTATGTAAATAGATCCTAACAAGATTAATGCAAGATATTGGACACAGAACTTTGTAGATACATGCTCTTAAAAGAGCCATACATCCAGAGACAGAGAGCATCAAAGGCCTATCAGTGGGGAACTAAGGCTATGAGCTGCTAGTTGCAGGGAAAGATGAATAATACTATAGAAGGTAAACAATCAGGTAAGATTCAAAGGTACAGAGGGTCAGATTGTGGCCACACTGTCTGGTTAGTATACTCGGAGATACAGGAATGTCAAGTATGCAGAACAGAAGGCAGTTATGAGACATCTTGAAATTATTAAGTATGTGCTAATTACTACAGCCATGTGCTTTCTGATTGTCATTCTGTGAGAGTAAATGTGGGCCTCTTCTCTTTCCTTAAATATGGTGCCTCTGAAAGCTCCAGGTGTTCTGAGTCGTTACCGTGATGGAATCTGCCTCCCATCTCATGAAATCTTCCTTATACTTTCCAGACAGACCTAAGAAGCAATGATCTACCACATTATCCTTTAATAACAGAGTGTCACCCACTGAGTATAGGCTACAGGAAGACTGGCTGCTATCAATGCCCAATTATCTAAACTGTCAGGGTCAGGAGCTCTCTGCTTTAGGTGATGATCTAGCCTTGAGAATATTTGATGGTTGGAATATTTGCTTTGGCTAGAAAAAAATCAAAGTTATTCATAACATTAAATTCTGAGGGTCATACATGGTGGCCAGTGTGGCTTTTATTTGGTTTTCTCTCTTCTACTTATTGTTGACAAAGGGTGAAGACACAAATGGAATAGAAATTTAATATAAAGCTGTCTTAGGTGCAGAGGCACAGTGGCTGAATAATATCTCTTGAAGCCACAGGTCTTTAAATACAATACTTTTATTGAAAAAATAGAATATTTCATTTTAAGAATGCATGTGTGGCATGTATACTTCATTTCCTGGTGTGTGTGGGTCATGCTAGGAATTACTCTTTATTCTTAAAATGAAAATGGACAGACTCTCAGCTGGCCATCTGAATAACAAGAAAACTATGTGCTCTCTCTCTCTCTCTCTCTCTCTCTCTCTCTCTCTCTCTCTCTCTCTCTCTCTCTCTGTGTGTGTGTGTGTGTGTGTGTGTGTGTGTGTGTGTGTCTTTCTTTTAAGGGAGCATTCCCTACATTAATTTGTCTGTAGAATGCCTGAAATAGTTATTGCTTGTATGATTCTGAGAGCAGAAAAATTATGAAGATTTGTTAACTCAACTTTAGGGGACCCAATCTGACACAGCTATGCAGAGGGAAGCATGATTTTATGGGGTTTTCTATGGGTCGCTACCAACTGGAGTCACACAGGAATATTTTTCTGACCTGTGGTCAGTCATGGGATTTATTGCTACTTAAGCTTGTCTGGACAATTTGGGCCCATTCAATGAGCAGATAATTTATTTGAAGATGATAGCAAGGCCATCTTAAATACTTCACTGGGTGAAAGGAATATGGGATTACATCATGCCCTAGCATCAAAATGCATAGTTTCTGCAGGTATGAGAGAGTGCTTTTGCAGAATGGGGCTGCAGAATCCTGTTGATTAGCACAGGGAAGATTTTTTAATTGAGTCAGTCTTGTGATACCCAGCAGAAATTTGGGCTTAATGTTAGGATGGGGTAGGGGCTCAGTGGAAGAAAGTGCTGGCTGCCAAGACTGAGAGTTTGAGTTCAGTCTCTTGAACCTATGTGGAGGAAGGCAAGAACAGACTCCTGTAAGGGTCCTCACAACTCGACCAGTACACCATGCATGCACTATGCATGCACCCAATTGTGTCAGCACACACAGTAAACTAAATAAATGAAATGAAATTGAATGTGAAGAAGAAATTAGTCTTAGGTTCGATGACAGCTTTGGTTTCCCATTGACAAACTGAGGCACACAGTCATTAGCAATATTAAGGGTTGGGGTTTTTTTTGTTTATTTATTTATTTATTTATTTATTTATTTATTTATTTATTTTTTGGTTCTTTTGCTTTTGCTTTTGTTTTGGATGAAACAGGAATTGTTCTGGAAATTCTAAGGCAGCATGGAGAACTTGCTTTCTTAAACTGAAAAGTGGGAAGAGGTAGAAAGGGGGGCAGTCGCTGTCCTTAGCAGGCCCCAGACCCTGCAAGCAATTATAAGCTGGTTTCAGCAAATGCTGGTGACAGATGCTCTATGTCTTTTGAAGGTAACTGTATCTTTTGACACATCTTAAATCAGGAGCGGGGGTTTATGTCCTGGTGCTTTTTCTACATCTCAGCAGTTCCCCAATGCCTGTCTAAATTCAAGAACACCGATGGCTTGGTAAAAGTGCATTTTATTCCTGGTTTCCAAGCATGGATTATTCTCCTGGTTCACAGACAAAACCTGACAGATTTGGTGTGAAGATTTCTTTCTTGCTTTTTACTTTTATTCAACTTAGGTGCTAAAGTATCATTTTCATCATTCGTAATCATCACACCTTTGGAGACGATATCAACTAATGCCATTTCTGCAATTTATGTTTGAATCTAACCTCACTAATCTCTATGTTGACATGCCTTGATTCATGCCTTGATTCAACCCAAAATCTACAAGGTTGTGACTTGGGATTCTAGAAATGGGTGATTGGAGATCAAAACAAATATTTTTATATTTGATCAAGAAATAATGGATCCAGCTTATAATGAATATAACTGAAGAGGGGATCAGAAAGATAAGAATCAGACGACAGGGATGGATGCTATGGAACACTGTCTTTGGGGTACATTGTGGCCAACACAATTATGGACACATAGCAGCTAAGCCTATCTGAACAATAAGGCAACAGAAAAGAAAACTGGCTGCTAAGACAGAAGAAGGGGGTGACCAGGAGCCAGTGAGAAGCACGAAAGGGTAAAAGGTGATTCAGGGCATAACATGAACTAGTCAAAAAATAATAAAAAGAGACATGGGCACAAAGAGTGAGTTAATACTTCTTGAGATTATATCCAACGATTCATTATACAATTAAGCTCATATTCACCTTCTTCCCCTTCTTTAATAAACTTTTATTGAATCTCTTCTATGTGCTTGGGGTCTGAAACTTTAAAAAAAAACACACACACATAATGATCACTCCAAGAAACACATAGCTTCCCACATGGCTTTTTATTAGATTGTTGTTAGACAAGAGTGTCGTTAATATTGAGACAAGATGGAAATGGTTGTGTTTCAAGAAAATGCAAGTGGATTGGAATGAGAATCAAGAGGGGGAACATTTTCAATCCAGGAAAACTTGATCAGAGAATGTTGAGTTGGATGTTTGACAACAGGTGAGACCAAATACTTTCTAGGCAAAACCAACCAACCAAACTAAACCACAACATCAAAGTATGCGCAGAGAGGCAGGGGTGAGAAATAGGAGCACATGCAAGGACCTTGGCTTTATATTGGATTCTTCTTTAAAAGACCTTTCTTCATTTAGTGCTCTGAGCGGATGCAAATGAGGATGGCAAAGTTTGTATCACCTCAGAGAGCTCTTAGGTAAGTTCAGCAAATCAGAGAGAACTGGATTGAGGATCAGTAAAGGCTCCCCACCCCACACAACTGCATAAAAACAAAACAAAAAAAAATGTCGCTTTGGCTATTCATTTACTTACTTATAATTTATTTATTTTTGCAAGGAAAGAATGGTCTCCCATAGTTACTCATGCTTATAACCCTAGCTCTCAGAGGGCTGAAGCAAGAGGATTGCTTTGCATTTGAAGCCAGTTCAAGATACACAGTGAGACATCTCAAAATTAATTAATTACTTAGATAGTTAATTGATTAATTTAGAAGGCAGAGGATAGGACTGACATACAGTATTGTCCTCTGCTTTCCACAAATGTGTCATAGTATGGGATGCACACACAATTGCATAATCACACACAAACACGCCTACACATATGAACATGCTTATGCATATACACACTACACGCATACATAGCACATCTCACACACACACAGTTACCAAAAATAAAAATATGTTTTAAAGTCACAGAGAAACCAGGTTGCCTGTTTCGAGGAAATGGGATTACTCATTCATTAGAGAAAACTGTAGAAGATGCTGAGAGACATGCCTGTGTAATACTGATCAAAGCATCAAAGAGTAATGAAGCTCACTTCTGTAAATTTTGTTTTAATCAAAACTTGTCCTACTTTCAGAGACCAAAGTCGGTGGGCATGCGTGTCCATGTTTCCCTAGATTAAGTTAGAAATTCTGATTTTAACATTTCCCGAGTTTCTCATCCTTCCTTATGCACCCGCTGCTCCTGTCTCATCTGCCTCAGTTCATGTAACCAACTCATTCTCCCAGGTCTTCATTATCATGGAGGAAATGAAGTGGAACTTCTGTTCACTGTCTCTCATTACTTTTTCCAAGAATATTTGCACTTTGTATGTGCAGTACTAACTGTATATGGTTATGGTTTGGGAGATTTAACCGTTATCAATGAAGCCATAGGAAGATCTTCTACAAGCCATGAGACTACACCCGGAGTGTCTAGCTCCTTTGGCAGATGAGGCCCATTGTCTTAGTTAGGGTTTCCATTACTGTGACAAAACCCCAAAAAGCAAGTTGGAGAGGACAGTTTTATTCAGCTCACACTTTCCAGATCACAGTCCATAATTGGAGGAAGTCAGAAGACAGGGAATCTAATCAGGGCTGGAACCTGGAGGCTGCAGGTGATACAGAGGCCATGGAGGAGCACTGCTTACTGTCCTGATTCCCATGACTTGATCAGCCCACCTGCTTTCTCACAGACCCCAGGACCACCAGTGCAGGGATGGCTGGGTGCCCCCCTACTGATTGATCACTAATTGAAAATGCCTTGCCTGGCGTGGTGGCACACGCCTTTAATCCCAGCACTTGGAGGCAAAGGCAGGCAGATTTCTGAGTTCGAGGGTAGCCTGGTCTACAGGGTGAGTTACAGGACAGCCAGGGCTATACAGAGAAACCCTGTCTCGGGGGAAAAAAAAAAAAGAAAGAAAAAAAAAAGGAAAAATGCCTTATAGCTGGATCTCATGCAGGCATTTCCTCTACTGAAGCTCCTTTCTTTTTGAGTCAAGTTGACACACAAAACCAGCCAGTATACCCATCATGCAATGTGTGGTAATAATTTGAGAATGACTGTTGAACATGAGTAAACTGTCAGTCATGTGGAGTATTTCTTCAGTATTTTTAGCACAGAGAGTTCTGATTTCCTTTAGAGAGAAGGAGCTGTCAACATTAAATACCAACGTCCACTCAGGTGAGAATTTTACCAATAGCTTTCTCTAAAACAACAACAACAAAAACCAAAATCAATCAAACAACAACAACAAAACATACTGCTTTAAATCCAAAGGCACTCATTAGCTTATTGCGTCCAATTCTCCCAGGTCCGAAGACCCATGACTTGAAGCAGCTCCTGAGTTACATTAGCAGCCTTCAAAGGATACAGTTGTTTCTGAAAAGATGTTCGAAGCACCTTCATTTCTTTGGGTGACACAACATAATGGACCTTTGCAGTTGAGTTGCCACCTCTAATTTCATGTGAGGATTTTTTGATAACACATCTGCTTCATTAGCTATGAGAATGTCAGCTTTGAAGTTTAAGTTCTGGCATTGGACTGAGCAAGATCTTCTGCATCATTTGCTTTGTAGATGATTAAAGAGTCATAGCATGGGTAGGAAAGGAGTTAACTCTGATTGTGTCTTTTTTATCTATGTCCTGTGATGTAATGAATAGCGAGTATAATGTTAGAGTTGAATCTCTAATACTACCTTATAGCCATCAACCATCAGTAAGGTTTAGGTGAGGACTGAATTCAATACAACATATTAGAGAGTAGAATCCTTGGCATACAATAGGCATTTGGTGCAATCTTTTTTTTTAATAGCTTGTAAATTGATTTTTATGTCATGTTTCTTAGCCTGATTTAAAAAAAAAAGAAATCTCCCTTAATTTGATGAAAGGTATAGATTATTTTATTGATTTATTTATATTTCAAAGGTTATTCCCTTTCCTGGTTTCCCCTCCACAAATCCAGATCCCATTTCTCCTCCCCCTGCTTCTATAAGGGTGCTCCCCCACCCACCCACCCACTCTCTGTCTCACTGCCTAGCATTCTCCTATATTGGGGTATCAAGCCTTCACAGGACCAAGGTCCTCCCCTTCTACTGATGACAGATAAGGCCATCCTCTGCTACATATGCAGCTGGAGCCAGGGGGGCCTCCATGTGTACTTTTTGGTTGGTGGTTTAGTCCATGGTAAAGGTATAGATTTTTGTTTCTTAGAAATAGTTATGCACGTCAACCTCAACATCTTTCAGTGATATTGTAAACTTCCTTAAATTATCAGGCCAGTTGTTAATGGGAACCTTCTTAGTCTCTACTGTCCAGATGTTGGCTCACCAATTTAAAGGTTTCTTTAAGGGGATCTTTTTATGTATTAAAATTACCATCAAATTAGTAGACTTTGAGTAAAGTAGTCTGCTCTCCATAATATGGGTTGTCTTCATTTAGAGGGTCATCAGAGGTTTATGAAAAGGAGGTGGTGATGTCTAGCCTGCCATAGTGCTCAAGGTTTCCACATAGGCTCCATAAATTCCAGCCTTCCAGATGGCCCTACACACTTATAATTACATGAACTAAATATGAAAGAGAAAGAAAGTATGTGTCTTTCTTGAGATCATAAGCATGAACAGTTGATAATCAAACATACATGTTAGTAGTGTGCTTGGGATGCAGGTATTTAATAAGGTAGGTAAGTTACTAAGCCTTTTGTACTGAAGTTATCTTTGTGTTAGACCGTCTTGTCCATGGTGAGTTACTCGAAGTGTTCCAACTATTGCAAGACAGGCTACACTAAGTTATGATGTTTAGTAGGCTTGGTATTAGGTATATTTTTGCTTAGGATATTTTCAACTTACAGTGGGTTTATTCTTCTCTAAGTTCAAGAGATATTTTGAAGCATTTCTATTTGTTATTGAACTGATCAATATGATCAATAGGCTGCATGATAAGAGAGATAGGCATAAGGCATGTAAAATGCTTCAGTGGGTAAAGGTACTTGCTGTAAAGCCTGGTGACCTGAGTTCAGTCCTCTGAGATCCACATGGTAAAAAAAAAAAAAAAAAAAAAAAAAAAAGACTGCCCAATTGTCAGGACAACCTTCCTAAGTGTATTGTGGCACACTCATTTACCCCTACACAGTAAATAGATACGTACAATAAAGATGGATAGATAAATACAGAGGAAACTTGGTAGATTGGAAATAAAGAACATTTTTGTCCTTGTTTTGTAGTCTCTCTATTGTTTTCACTGTGGAGGAGTTCTGTCTCCCAATTTGATAGACATATTACAAATTACTATAGATAGTATCTGCCTATATCTATATCAATTTGTACTGATTTTCTATAATTCAATTAACTCCATATATTCATTCTACTGGTTCTTTCTCTGAAAGGAGTCTTGACTAACACATTGAATAACTAATTAAGACACCTAGGGAATTCAGGAACCCTTCTCCCTCAAGAAAGGCGACATTGGGGAAATGACTGATAACCATTTGCTGGTCATTATACCTTACTTCTCTTACTGCTCTTCTAGAAAGAGCTCATCGGGAGGTAGCATTTTAAAGCACAATGTAAACATGTCTTACAGATGCTGAAATAAATGTCTTCTATTTCACTTTAGAATCCATTTCAGAATGTCTAGAAAAATCTGGTAACATTCAAGGAAGAACTTAAGAACAGGATCGATGAGCCTTGGCCTGATCATGACCAACTCCCCTCCCACCAAGTACAGCAGTGCTGGACAGAAGCATATTCTGACTTTCCTTGTCTCATATGTACAGATAGGAAAGCCTTGTCAGAGTTACGGGCCAAGGATCAGTGATGGAAACATAAACTAAGCTATTTCCTGCTTTGCACACCAATCTTGAGTAACATCCACTTGTTCACTTTTCAAAATGATGTAGCATGTTGTAGATTCAAAGAAGAAATGCTTGTAAATCTTTAGAAGTAGCTACTCATGAGAATTCCCCCCATCTGAAAAGAAAAAATAAAACACAAATCAAAAATGAAGAGAAAAGTTGATCAAAATTTGAGAATGAAGTACAGAAGGAATGAATGGGCATGGCCATTCCCAGTCCAATGAACTTACCAGATATTTGATCCAAAGGTCTGTCTGTAAGACCTCTGTGACAACTTTTTTCAAGGGTGTTGCTCAGAAACAACCATTGTCAGCAGAGCAATCATGATGCTGGTGGTCATGTGAGTGCTGAGACTACTTGCACTGTTCTTCAGTAGAAGCAATCTACTCCCTTTTTCTAGAAAAGAATGGTCCCAAAAATAGCACATAGGTGGAAGAACAGTGACTCTGCCTGCCCCATTCCTTTTCCACAGGTTCACACTGTCTCTGACTGACTGGCTTCACAACAAATTTGTAACAAGATTTGTTTTTTCATCTGTGACGTGGAAATAATATCTGCTTTTTCTCATGGGAGCACTGTAAAGATACATGAGTTACATTGCTTGAAATATTTTGGGCCTCACTGATGGTAAGTGATGTGATTCCAAAGCATTATCATTGACTTTACAAATAACTTGTCAGCAACCTCCGTCTGTGTAGAACACTTGAATTCCTCAGAGAAAGCCTCAGTATTGAATTAAGTTTTATACATGTAAATAATCTGTAGAACATGGTCGCTATTCTGTTAGTACCCCCTTATTATTATGAGGGAGAAGTGATGTAAGCTATAGCGTAGTAGATAAGAAGACCTATCAGACTCTACCTGATCGGTTAACCTTGTTTACTAATAAGACCTGGAAGTTAGCTCAAGAAACCACTTTAAGTAAATTATATGAATACAAATACTTGGTCTATATCACACGGGTCTATGAACTGTCCATCAGACTTCCCTAGTGCATTTAAAGTTCGGTTGAGGGCTGGCAAAGGTGGCTTAGTGGGGAGGAGGAATAATTGCTGGCAAGGTTGAACTTAGTTCAATTCATTGGAATAAAAGAATAAAAATAATGACTTCCATAATTTGTCCTCTTGATCTCTAGTTACATTCTATGTTAAATGTATGTGAAAGCACATGCTGAACCCCCCACACACAACCCCCTCACACACACACCCCCACTGAAACTTAAAGTTATTTGAGTTAATAGTAAGCATGCAATATTTGTAACTGGATTGGATTTCAGTAGTATAAAAATGTTCAAGAAAATCTCTCAGTGGGTAATAAAATAAGATAAACAGAATGCCTGCCACACAGAAGTCTAACAAATTATATCAAAACCACTGAGTAGCATTATGACCTTAAACTGACCTTTAAAAAATGATGCTGGATAAGTTTCTGAGCACCACGAACAATAGAAGTACCAAACCTCACCCATTGGCAGAGTAAAGATGTTTTATTTTGAGTCTACTGAAATTCAGGACTGCTTTTAAAGGGAGCTACCTCCAGGGTTTTAGATCAGGTTAAAGTCTGAATACATACAGAATATTGCAAAAATCCTGTACTAGGGGAGTATGGGTCCATAGATATTTTTATTAGATATTTTCTTTATTCACATTTCAAATGTTATCCCCTTTCCAAGTTTCCCCTCCGAAAATCTCCTACCCCCTACCCCTGCTCTCAAACCTACCCACGCCCATTCCTGGTCCTGGCATTCCCCTATACTGGGGCATAGAACCTTCACAGGACCTAGGGACTCTCCTCCCATTGATGACCAACTAGGCTATCCTCAGCTATCACAAAAGAACACACATGATATGCACTCACTGATAAGTGGATATTAGCCTAGAAGCTCAGAATCCTTCTTAGAAGGGGGGAACAAATACCCATGGAAGGAGTTATAGAGACAAAGTTGGGAGCAGAGACTGAAGGAATGACCATCCAGAGACTGGCCCACTTAGGGATCCATCCCATAAACGACAACCAAACACAGACACTATGGCAGATGCCAACAAGTGCTTGCTGACAGGAGCCTGATATAGCTGTCTCCTGAGAGGCTCTGCCAGTGCCTGGCAAATATAGAAGTGGATGCTCACAGTCATCCATTGGAGAGAGCACGGGTCCATAGATTTTTAAAAGCATGAGTCATTCCAGTAGAGATGCTGACTGGCATGAGGACTGTAAAACAGCTCAACAGAACCTTATAAAACCAACACACACCTACCGTACATGAGTTAGACTCACTGAGATTAACATAGAAATGTTGAAATCTTACACCTACACAAAAGCTTGCACACAGGTGTTTATAGTATCTTTATTCATAGTGGAAAAATCTTGCAAGTAACTACACCAGGCTTCCATGGATACATAAATAGTTCTTCCAGGCAGTGAAATGTCTGTCAGAACTGAAAACAAATGAGTTGTGGAGTCAGGAAAAAGCGTGGTGGCAGAACATAAAATGAAATTCTTAAAGCAAGAAAAACCAATGTGAGAAGGCTCAGAGGTATCACATTCCAAATGACACTCTGGGAAAGGCAAAATCAAGGATACAGTAAAATAGAGGTGAAGCCCAGAGGCTTAGGGTGTGGGTGGGAAGAAGGATAAACAAAGAGTATCTGTAGGGGAGTAGCAGTGTTCTGTCTACCTCCATAAGAATGAGTACACCCTGCTAACATTCACGCACACCTGTGGTATAGACAACATGAATAATAAACCCCAGTGTGGAACATGAACTATGGGTGAAAATATTGTGTGGATGTAGTTATACTGACTGTAGCACATGCCACTCTGAGTGCAAGACTCTGACAATGAGAGTAGCTGTGTTTGTTGGGTCACTAGCAAGTGGGAACTCTACCCTCTGCCCAATCTCTCTGCAGAGCTAAAACTAGTCTAAAAATTAAATGCCACATTTTTAGTAAATTATCTGAAAATTTACATATATGTAATAAGAAATTGATAAATCTATTTTAACACATATGAAAGTGATAGGATTCATATGAAAACATAATTTTCCCTTGTTGGTCATGCAGGAGACCACGAGAGTGAAAATAATGGATTGAAGGAAGACTCTAGTGGGATAAAGTAATATAGGCAGTCAACAAGAGTGGTGCCCACCTGCTTCTTGTTGTCTCCTTAGGTTAAGGAGGTGACCATTATTCAAGTGCTTTTTATAGCATCCCCCAAGATCCTACACTACACTCTCACTCTGGTGTTGTTGAACTAATTTAGACACTGTTAAACTCAGTAGACCGCAGAACTGCCTTGAGTTACTTAGGGCCTGAACTTTCACAGAGGACTTTTCCAAAAAAGCCTATAACATAGCTCTCTGGCAAGCCCAAGGGCAAGTGTCACTCTGTGCTCTGGGGAAATGCTCTCCTTCCTACCACAGATCGCACATCTCCTGTCCTCAGAGCATAGTGAAAAGGCGAACTTTCCCACTTGCTGTCTCTTCAGTAGCTTTGCGAAAGCGTGTCAGGCTGAGTTGCTTATTTTTGGAATAAGTGTTAATGATTTTAGGGTTTTTTTTTTCCCTGTGTACACTGTTCCAGCAGTGAACAGACTCTTAACAAATCTCCAAAATAAACTCATTTACCAAGGCTTTCTCATAGTTGTCATTCTGGAAGACTGAACAAACATCAGAAAAGCAGTAATCCAAGTTATCATGCCAAGGAAGTGTATGTCCAAGGCCAGGATTTCTCATGTTTGAATATGGATATGGAACCTCAAGTGGTAGGTATTTTTAATTTTTCTTTTTCCTTTTCTTTTACTTACTTTTATTTCTTCTTCACTGGTTCTAGTTTTGATAGTCCTGAAAGGTAGGGATGCTGGCGGTTTTAAGGAAGATCTGCTCTAACAGACTGAAGGCTGCATTCTTTTATTTGGGAGACTTGGTTTCATACCAGAGAATTACTAATTGTGGCTCCGACAATCCCTTTCCAGATGGCAGTAGGTTGATCCAAAACACAAAAGGACCCAATTGGTCTAAAGCTTGGATGAAAGTCCCAGAGAGAACTGGGGAAGAGTTAGAGGGAATTATTTCTGTTACTGGAGCTGTGTCCACAACGTCTAAAATGTGAGCTAAGTGGGGCAAAAGAAGTGATTCAACTTAGATTCCTACTTCCTGCTTTCTGTGCCTCCCATTAAGAGAGCCCACACAAACTCTTATTTTCTTGCCATAAGACTGTGTTAGTGGAGAAAAGTGGTTGAACATAGGCTTCATCATCCCCTCACAATTTATGGGCTATTCCACATTTCTTCCTTTTTGTCCTACTTTCTGGAGCCCCTTGTTTCTCTCCACGTCTGTTCCTCCTTCATTCCTTTCTTTTAACTATCTTTCTTTGTATGAAACAAAAACACATTCACAAACAAAGGCCAGACAAACAAAGGAGCATTACAGAAAGGTGACCAGAGTAAGGCCCTCCTTTGGTCATCTCTCTACTGAAACATCAATTTATGCCAGAAACTACCTTTGTGCGAGCTAAGGAAGGAATGTAAGAAGCAGCAGTACTTCATTTTGTCACTGTAATAAAGAATTCTATCTTGAAGGCAAGAGTAACAGAAGTTACCCTTCTTCTCTCAACTAAAACAAAACAAAACACACACACACAAAAAAAAAACAAGCAAAAACCACCACCACCACCACCACCACCAACAACAACAACAACCACAAATACAAATGGAAATACAAATGGAAATACAAATGGAAATACAAATGGAAATACAAATACAAATACAAATACAAATACAAATACAAATACAAATACAAATACAAATACAAATACAAATACAAATACAAATACAAATACAAATACAAATACAAATATAGGTTGAAGAGAAATATCATTTGCTTCAGAGTCAGAGAGGAAATTAAGACTCGGTCTCAGACATTGAACCCATCATTTTGGAATCCAGTACTAAACAGAGCTCCATGTCCAGGGTCAATCCTCTGGACCCCTATTGGCTCAACATTCAAAGGACTGCACCCAACAACTGTCCATCAACAGGGGGTAGCACAACACAAAGAAGGAAGCCATCTGTTTTGGAATAGTTCAATGAAATACACATAGACTTTACCTTGAAAATCCATGACAGAGTGGGAAATCCTGAAGAAGATACCAATATTCTCTGTTCTTAGAACAATGCCCTTTTATGAAGCTTCCAAACGCATCCTGGTGCCAGGCAGGGATCCACAGCCTGGTTTTTATTCCAGTGGGGTGGACCTGTGGTTGTTTGCAGTGGTGATGGTTACGGGTATGCCACAGGAGCACAAAGAGCACATGTTTTGCTCCTACTGCTGTGCTACAAAGGTCAGAGTGTGTTGTGAGCTTCAGATACAACAACATGTTGCAGTATTTATGGTCTCTGAAATGCATATCCCATAGCTTTTCTTCCACCAGGCTATCATTGTCCATGAGAAGAAATCATAATATAGAGAAAGAAGAGTATATGAAGTATAAAGTCATACCAACTTAGGGCCTGTCCATCCATAAAGAGGAAAGTTTCCTGGCATGGTATAACCTCTGATCATACATGAGATATCTACCATCTTGTGGCAGTATGTTAGGGATATACTGGAGCCTTTTTTCTTGGGAATTCAAACAAGACTTTGGAGCCTTTTACAGGTATCCAGTAATAGTATATAAAGTATGAGTTTGTGACAAGCATAGAGTAAGCACCAACTATTAGCTGCAAGTAGCTTTCTTAGAATTTCTGGAAAGATAAGTGAAAACACAGTCAGATTATGGCATCTGGAATAGATAATGCTTTGAGTGTGGAGATACTGGAGTATGCCTACAAGCACCACACACTTGAACGAAAGGCTGGCAAAAGCTCTGTGGAAAAAGGCACTTTTAACAAAACTTGACAATCTGAGTCTGATTACCAGGACCCACAAGGAAGAAGAGAACAGACTACACACACACACACACACACACACACACATACACACACACACACACTAATTTTAAAAACCTTAAAGTATAGGAAAATGACCATAAAGTAACTGGTATGTATGATCTCTGTGAAAGAGAATTTAAAATATCAATTTTAAGAAAACTTAATGAGCTCTATTGACTTAATGTCAAAACAGTTTGATATTTCATCAAAGAAAAACAGAGAAAATATATAATAAATGAAAAAACAAGCCAAATCTTTGGGCTTAATAGTGTAATAAATGGGAAAAGACACAGTAGGCACCAGTAATACCAGATTTGATCACAAAACCCTAGGACTCCGTGAGCTTGAAGATATTTGAAAATGCAAAGTTGGAGTCTAAAAACAGAGAAGTAGCAAACAGAAATGAAAATGGTTCTTTGGGAGAGCAATAAAGCAGAAAATATACGGGGCACCGGGGCTCAAATGGAACTTGAGTATACTAAAGGAATAGATGTTTTCTTTTTAAAAGGTAATAACATAAAATTTCTCAGTGGTAGAGAAAGTATATAGGTACAGTAAGGATTAAGTTACTTTTCAGATTAAACTCTATAAAGACTATTCCCAGATACTATAATCAAAGACTAAAAGACAAAAAGAACCCTCAAATCTTTAGGGGACATAAACAATACATAAAAGATTTCTAATCTTCACATAGTAGAAGTTCCAACAAAAAGATTACTGGCGAAAGCAGAGTGAGGGGAGGAGGTCCTTACTTAAAATGCTAAAGGAAAAGAAAAGATGACAAGGAAACCAGATGACTATTTCCAAAGAGTTATCCCCCGGGATTAAAGAAAAGGGCCTGGAGAGATGGCTCATCTGTTCTGAGTGCTGGCTGCTTTGCTGAAGTACAAAGGTTCAATTTCCAGAGCCGGACATGGTGACTCACTAGTGTTTGTAACTCCAGTTCCTGGTAATCTGACATCCTCTTCTGGTTTCCTTAGATACAAGGCACCCATGAGATGAACAGTGATACAAGTAGGCAAAACACCCATACACATAAAGTCATAGAATAAAATAGGCTTTTAAGCCTTTAGAGAAAAAAGTCTTAAATTAAAGGGGAGACAAAAACATTCACACAAAAGGAAAACCTGGGAGAAATGATCATCACAAGACATATGTTATAAAAATGCTAAAATTGAGCTTGTTTGAGTTAAAAGACATTGACAATCAAGAGGAAAATCTCAGAAATAATAAGATTTAATAGTAACATAAATATAGAGACAAACTCATGTTCTAATGCTGCAACTATGACATATGAAATATTTTTTATTTTTATCTTTAGTGTAAAGAAGAAAATACAAAATTTAACAGTTGATATTATGTCATTTTGTTATGATACAGACTACACAAGATGATGCAAAAGGGTGTATCAAATTAAGAGTAAACATTAATAAAAGAGAAATTGAAACATTACAAAATACATCAAAACAAGGTTTGACTTCTTAAGAAGTTAAAATCAATAAAGTGTTAGCTGGAAATTTTAAAAACGGAAGAAGACTCAAAACATCATTGATTAAGGAAAGTCCATCAACAGTCAAAGATGCATCAGTAACTAACGTCAGCAAATTTATATCAAATGTTGATGGGCTAGAAGAAATCCTTGAGATGTTCAGCGTAATGGATTGAATGCAGAAATTGGAAGCCTTAACATATCCACAATAAGCTTAGGGATGATGGTGGTTCATTTTTGCGGCAAACTTGTCTGCACTTAGAGGCACCTGGGATATGGCCCTGAGATGGATGTGTAAAGGCATTTGCAGAGAAGTTTATCTGAGAAGGATTGAAGCATCCTCTATGTGAATGACCCCATCCCATGGACTGGGCTCCTGGGTTGAATAAAAGGGAGCAAAGACATAGAAGAAGCATTCATCTTCCCGTTTCCTGATTATTGACAAAAATGTGACTAGCCACTCTCATGGTCCTGACACTGTATCTTTCCTGATGTAATGGATTGTATCCCTTCAAACTGTGAGCCAAAGTGAACCCCCTATTTCTTGAATTGCTCTAGTCAGATACTTTATAATACAAGCTCAAAAAGAAACACTAAAGAGATAGAATCAGTAATAGAAGACTTCTCACCAAATAAAGTCAGAAACAGACAGTGTTGCTGCAGATTTCTATGCAAAAATGGAAGTATATCTACTAAAATACAAAAGTGACCCTAAGAAACATAACAATTTTTATCAATTATTCCTCCCAAAGGAGAAGAAGTGAATTCTTATAAACTCATTCTTCAAGGTCACTGGTACCTTGATACCTGATACCAAAACCCAGATAGACAAGGAACGCAATAAAAAAAGAAATTAGAGATGGACGCTGCTAATGACTAAAAGCATAAAACCTTGTACTGGCAGTCATCAAACAATATCTAGCAGCACTTTAAAAGGCTGTTCCTCATAATCAAGTGGAATTTGATTATGGAAAAAAAACAAGAATGGGTTACCATATGCAAATCAATATATGTGATAAACACATTAGCAGAAGGGAGTATGACAGGGTATGATTATCTCGATACAGAAAAGTATATACTAACATCCCATATCCCTCACTGTCTGAAATTATGAAGAGAAGGCAAGCCTCACCTCAGAGGAATGTACCTGAAAAAAAAAAAAGGTTTCATGTACGTTCATAGCAGACATCATCCTCTCTGAGATCAGAACGTTTACTTCTACCACTCTGTACAGCAAAGTACTGAAATCCCTAACCACGAAAATCAGGCAAATACAGAAACCAAAGAATGCACCAAGAATGGACAGAATGCCCTTAACACAAATAAACAAATTCTGTAAAGTTTCAGGGTATTAAAATGAGCTACTAGGGGGCTTGGTGAAACATCTCTGCAGGCAAAGGTGCTTGATGCCCAGCCTGACAACTTGACTTTCATCCTCATAACCACCACGGAAGAGGCAAAAATCAATTAGCTGCAAGCTGCCTTTCACCCACTGTGACATGTGCATGCTCTCTCACACATCAATGTATACACAGCCTAGTAAATGTTCAATATTTTTAAATTGGCAACAAAATCAATAGTATCAATCATGAACTGATCAAGGAATAAATTAAGGCAACAATCTCAATTATAGTATCATAAAAGAAGTACAGAAATTAATTTAACTGAAGAGCAAAAGCTTCCTATGATGGTAACTATAAAAGATTGAAGGAACTTTAAAAGAATACACAACAGTAACACCATCAAACCTAGAAAACATTTCATCTTCATAGAGAAGAATCATTATGAAAAAATGTGTATTCTATGTATGTATGTATGTATGTATGTATGTATGTATGTATCTATCTATCTATCTATCTATCTATCTATCTATCTATCCTGAATATAAACCCTGTCAAATACCAATGGCATCTTTCACAGATTCAGAAAAATAGAGAATTTTAAAATCTAGGTAGAATTGCACACAATGTTAATAGCCAGAGCCATCTTTAGCAGCAATGAACAAAATTCTCAGTATCACACTAGTTAACTTCAAAATACACTGAAAGCTAAGGCTTTCAAAACAAACACATAGACACATAGAACACAGAACAATGGCACATAAAAAATAGCATTCAAGCATGCCTACCCACCAACAGCTAACGGATCTTCAACCATCGAGTTGAGAACATGCATTGAAAAAAATATAATCTCTTGAATAAATAGCACTGGGACAACTGGTAAGGTGTAACCAGACTTACTCCTCTTCTCAGTTTCAAAAATCAAATAAAATGAATTAAAAGGTGTAATGTAAAAGATTATGATCCATGTGGCTTTTTAAATACTCTTAGTCATACATGTAAGACTCATATGTAAGATCATGGAACTACTAAAACAAATCCTAGGAAATTTTTCAGGATACATAATGATCAAGGAGGTATATTAAAATAAGAACACATAGGTAAAGAGACACAAAGAAAAAATAGACAAATAGGATAATGTGATTGAACAGACAGCTAACTAACATATTAATAGAAAAAGAACATCAAACACAAAAAGCCTGTTCTTAGCAAACAAACAAACACCCAAAACAATATCATACAATGAAGTTATGACCTACAAATGGACAATAATTGCAAGCTGTGGATTTGGTATGAGTTTAATATCCAGGACAGAAAGGGAACTCTATCTAATAACAAAACAAGAACAACCATGTGAAGTAAAACTATAAAAATCCAATTTAAAATTTACAATGGTCCCAACCAGATACTTTGCAAAAGAAAGTGTGCAATCAGTACATGAACAAGTGTTCACCATAGTCATCAGAGAACTGTAAGCCAAAAACATATAATGAGAGACTGGGAGAGATCTCAGGAGTCAAAATGACTGTTTTGCTGTACTAGTGAAAGGACTTAAGTTTGGATACCCAAAACCCATGTAAATGCCAGGCAGATAGGCAGTCTGCCTGTAACCCAAGCACCCAAGAGGCAAAGCTATTCTCTCTAATCAGTGAGCTCTAGGGTCAAGCTTGCCTCCCTGTATAATGGACAAGGTGATCAAGGAAGACACCTAACAATATCTGGACTCTACACACACATGTACACAAGTACACATACATACATGCACACACAATCTAGCAATATCAACATAAGGAGAGACCCACTGCCGTGAAATATTGCCTCATTGTAGTTATAAGGCACTCTTACCAACCAATAAACAAAAGATACTCAGTGCTGGGGACAATGCAGAGAAAGGGGAACTATACCTTGTTGGTGAGAATGTAAGTTAGTGCAACCATGATGGAAAACAAAAAATTAAAAACCACACCATAATATGATACTGGGTGTCTAAGGAAACAAAATCCCAAACCAAACCAAACCAACCAAACAAACAAACAAACAGCAAATCTCCCAGACCTCCTATTTATTGCAGCACAATAATTAACTAAGAATTGGAAATAACCTTTATGTCCATTAGTTGATAAATAGGTTGAAAATAAAGAGCCAGTGCAAAACTAACCAGAAAGAGAATGACGTCATTCAGGAATTCATGCTGCAGCTAGCAACACCAAATGACTGGAGTTTATTGCACAGCAAGCTAAGTCAGACTCAGGAAACAACATGCCACCTGATCTCACAGCTTTGTGGCTCCTGCAAAGAAGCTGAGAACAGAGGTCGAGATGCTAATGTGGAGAATGAGGCGAAGCTAGGAAGAAGAGCAGACAAACAAGTAATAGAAGAAATGCGTTCTATTGCTCAGTGTGGTGTCTGTAAATAAGAATATACGGTGTTTGATTTCTGGAACCAAGAAAGGGTTTCAGATGATTTCACCAGGTGGAGAATGTCAAATATTTGAAAATACATGTATGCTTAGTTTGGTTTGAACATTACAAAAATACTAGTAAGGCAATGAAATGTATCATGGAGAACTAGAAACTCAACAAATTGAAATAAATACCTGACCCATAGGAAAGTGTATAGGATTGCTAAGGTAGCTCTAACTCTGGTCCTGTCTGGCATCCCAGGAGTTTATTCCAACCCTCCCTCCAAACTCAGATGTAACTCCTGTGTGCTTCTTCCAACATTGAGAAACCTGGCACCACCCAGTTCTCTTTAACTTATTTACCAAATTCTAGTCAGTGTAGTGACTTCAATCTCAAATCAGGTGTCAGACACCCATCTCAGAAGGGCTAATTTGTGCCTCCACATGAGAGAAAAAAATACACAGTGGAGTACAGGCTGTATAGACAGTTTCCCTTTGTCTTTAGTCCTGTGATTTCTTTACCTTTTAACTGAGCTATAAAGGTTAGCTTTGCAGTGAACACACTTTTTTACAAGGTTAGTCAGGGTAGATGTCTTTATCCACACTTTTTCAGAGCAGATCTGTCGCAGTACATTAAAAGTTTAATCCATTTGCCCTTCCAATCCTGGTTGCCGCTTTCTTTTTTCTTAGTTTGCATGCATTAAAAATTCACCCCCTTTGATGTACACGTCAATGGATTTTGTAAATTGCATCAAGTCATACGGTCATTGCCTATTTCTGCTCACTGTCAAACTCAGTAAAGGTAAGTTCAAGTCCTGATTCCCACCCAAAAGTCCTGAATCAAGTGAAGGCTGCTCAGCATCTCCCAGCCACGAATCAAATGCTTTTGATTTGACCCTTCAGTGCTCTCCAAAGAGAAATTGGGGCTGCCTTTGTCTCCAAATACCCCAACTGCAGAGCTATTGAGTTCTTCTGCCACTAAAGCCTGGGACTTTGGAGAAGCACAGAGACGCTCAGAGTATCACATCTTTGAAGTTTTCCCATTAAACCAATATAAAGGGAAAAACAGAGACTTTTCTTAATATTATGTGCATTTCTTAAATCTGTATTTTCTCGATGGTAACTGTAACACATTTATCATATTAGCATGAATAATAGATCTCAAGATATTTTCATGATTCAAATTCCAGTTTATTATGTACATTCATTTTAATTACTAACCTTTTTAAATAAAAAAGAATTGCATGTACGAAAACACACTATCCAGAGAGCATCTGTTTAGTATCTTTAAAACCCTTTAAATATTTTAGTAGTTTTTGTCTTTACCTGTTCTTTCAGTATATGGCTCCTTTGTTAACTCAGCATATTTCCCTGCTAATATTATTTTTTTCTAATAGTTTAATTTCAGCTTGGATCCTATAGCATGTTTTGAATATGAATAATTATCACTCCTCATTTAATTGGTTCCCTTGGAGATATAGAGCACATGGTCATAGTGCCTTATTCATCTTCTTTTAAATTGATAAGCTTTGTGCCTTCTTGGCTTTTATGGAGATGAACAGAAGATGCCTGAACAAATTCTCTGAAAGCTGACCTGGAACTCAGCCTCCACACTGAACTCTGTGCTGTGCATTCAGGATGTCAACATGATGTGTGCACTCCTGCTTCTGCAATTATGTCAAATATTGTTATTAAGTCCCTTTGCGAAATTGGTCTCAGGTTCTTGTATTTTCTCCTGTAGCCCTTCTTTTATTTAGCCAAGGTGTTAAAAGAAATATGCTTGCTTTTTCATTAAGAAATAAAAAGAGACAGGGAATACAGGGGCCTTGGTAGAAGATCGAAAATGTTGCTCCCAGTGAAAAGGAAGCATTATGGCTAGTCAAACCTTCAATTTTAGGGCAATGCTTGAAGGTCAGGAGGAAGGAAGTAGTACTTTACTTCAAAGTAAAATTTAAGGTAAACACAACTTTAACTCAAAAAAAAAAAAAATCCAGCCAGTTAGTTGCGTGATTGTTTTCTAATCTCAGTCTAAAACTGAAGTAAACACTTCTAGACATTTTCTTAGAAGATTTTCATAGAAGACTTATGAGGAGTTTAATGACTTCAATCCAGTGTCTTTTAAATGAAAAGAAATAAGTACAGTTTAGTTCTTGGCTGCCAATTAAAGAGATCCACAATATGGTTAAAGATGTTTATACTACTTGTCAAGCCTATAAGTGAATGATTGCAAATGTCTACAACAAACATCACTGCTCTATGATTATGCAACATGACAGACATTACTAATCAACCACGGGGCTTGGGGGGTGTGTGTGCAGATTTCCCATCACACTGATGGAAAGTCCTAAATCTTTTTGCTGAACATTCTGGGCAGGCATATGAGAGCAAGGTATATTTAAACTTACTTTCCGTTGTTTACATCACTGCAAAGTTCAAACCTTCCTGAGGTATCAAAATTCATAGGACCCATTTTCTATAGTTACATCTAGTTGTGTGGGTTGCTGTAGTTTTTGACTGACCCTGATAAAACTCTCATTAAATACTGTATAATTTGTCCGAGGTTTATCACAGATGTTATTTCCACCTACAGAATGTTATAAATTAACAAAACTTCCCCACTTAATAATGTGCAGCCTTTTGAAAGACCTGTCTTAACCACATTCTTTTCATTTGTAAGTCTTGTTTATGCAATCAACATGACGATTAAGTGGCAAAGTCATTTAACCAAATAATCAACTATACAATTTCTATTTTAACAAAACTCAGAGAATCCAAGGATTATGAGTGGAACTCATACAGTAAAATAATAAGAAGGAGTTACATTTGCTGATATATATATATATATGTATATGTATATACACACACACAACAAATCAATTGTCACTAAGTTCATTTAGCTTCATTTTTACACCACCTAGCTCAGGAATTGTGTAGCCTACAAAACAATTTCTATTTTATCTGTACCATCTAATTAATTAAATGGCCCCAGAGTACCAGACTCACAAATCTCGTTAATAGCTGAATGCTGAAATAAAGGCTGTTCACCCCTACTAGAATAATATTTGCATATCCCCACCTGTGATGGGTAATAAGTACCTGCCACAAATCAGAATTATGAATTTTGTACGCCTAACAAAACCGCAGGGGAAATTATACCTCAGACATTCCATAATAATTGCAGCTAAGCTGTTTAGTGCCATCCACTTATTCTGCCTGAAGTGTTTAAAGCAGCAACAGTTGTAAATGAATTCACGCACATATTCAAGGGAATTTTTTTTCAAAAAGTTTTTCTGTCTTGCCATATGTAATTATCTTTATGGAAGTATTCAGCTGCAAGTTATAACACATTCACATTTAAAGAAGCAAATTACAGGAAAAAAAAAAACGCCATAGAGTTGCATCCATCAGCTAATTGAGTGTGTGTTAGAATTCTGTTCTTGGAAGTTGGGATACTTTTATAAAAAATGTGAGGGCACTGGTAGGATTGGATTGACTAGCTAAGATGGGTGTACTGGCTAGTTTTGTGTGTCAACTTGATACAGCTGGAGTTAACACAGAGAAAGGAGCTTCAGTTGAGAAAATGCCTCCATGAGATCCAGCTGTAAGGCATTTTCTCAATTAGTGATCAAGGGGGAAAGGCCCCTTGTGGGTGGGACCATCTCTGGGCTGGTAGTCTTGGTTCTATAAGAGAGCAGGCTGAGCAAGCCAGGGGAAGCAAGCCAGTAAGGAAGATCCCTCCATGGCATCTGCTTCAGCTCCTGCTTTCTGACCTGCTTGAGTTCCAGTCCTGACATCCTTTGGTGATTAACAGCAATGTGGAAGATGTAAGCTGAATAAAGCCTTTCCTTCCCAACTTGCTTCTTGGTCATGATGTTTGTGCAGGAATAGAAACCCTGACTAAGACAATGGGTTCTCCTGTGTTGCTTACATCTAATGAACTAGTATTCTGAATAGATGGCGTAGGGTGTCATTACGATGAAGCAACTGCTGAGTTGGTAATGTCAGTTTTCGATATTAAGCAATGTGGCCCTTATCTGAGATGTCTTGTCTGAGCACTAGGATTATATGGTGATGGTCACAGGTCCCTCAAAGAAACTTAGCCTGAGACCATCACAATACTGGACCATTGGCTGAGAGCAGTGGACATTACTAAGGAGCATATTTCTTCTTGATCCTGAGCTCATGGAATGGTACCATGGCAAAGCCCAGCACAGAACTCCAGCACAAGAAAATAATAAACTCCCTAGTATCTGCTCCTAGTAGCAGTGACCAAATTCTGATTAACTGTGGTATCTAATTAAATGAAAAAAAAGAAGAGAAGAGAAAAAGAAACTCCAAGAGGGGACAATATGCTTCTTTGTAGGAGGTGTAGGGCTTCCTTAGCAGTATTGGTGGCAGTGAGCTCTTTTGAGAGATTTTAGATGACCTGATATCAATTTGGCAAATTACCATGACTTTCTTTTTCCTCACGTTGACCGCATTATATAAATCAGCTCTATTAAGCTTAGGATCTAGCATAGTCAGTGATGTCTTTGCTTGAGAAGACAAGGATCTGAGATCCAGACCCAGAGCACATGTTAGGGAACAAAGGGGAGTCAGTCATGCCAGCTTTCACTTGAACTTCGACAGAAGGGAGGCAAGGACACGTGCATCCCTGAGGCTCGGCAGCCCAGCCTATTAAAGCCCAGCCAGTGTGAGGCCTTGTCTCAAAGCTCAAAGATAAACAGCACCTGAAGAATGGCACCTAAATGTATTCTCTTCCCTTGTCATGCACAAGCACACACACACACACACACCCAAGTATACAGACATGCACACACATATGCAAACACACAGAGAGAGAATTTTATTCATCTGCTAATTGATCAAAGACGTTACCTACTGCTTGAAATGGTTATGGTTCTAGTAACTACACTTTACACAGCATAGTGTTGTACTTATAAATGATTGTATTTTATTTTCCTCATTAAAAAATAGGCATATGAGCTGTTTGAATGAAACCAGCTTCTATCTTTTTGTTTGTTTGTTTTTCGAGGCAGGGTTTCTCTGTGTAGCCTTGGCTGTCCTGGAACTCATTTTGTAACCAGGCTGGCCTTGAACTCTGCCTGCCTCTGCCTCCCAAGTGCTGGGATTAAAGGTGTGAGCCACCATGCCCGGCTAAATAGAAAAGTAAATTTTTTTTTTGGGGGGGGGGGGTCTTTTCGAGACAGGGTTTCTCTGTGAAGCCCTGGCTGTCCTGAAACTCAGTTTGTAGACCAGGCTGGCCTCGAACTCAGAAATCCACCTGCTTCTGCCTCCGGAGTGCTGGGATTAAAGGCATGTGCCACCATGCCCGGCCAGCTTCTATCTTGAAAACACTTCTGAAGATGTGAATGAGGGGTGTAAGGGAGAGAGGCAAGAAGAGCCCAGAATTTCATGTGCTGCCTCCTCCTCCTTTTCCTCCTTCCTCTCCGTCTCTCTCACTGTCTCTGTCTCTCTGTGTTTGTCTCTCTGTCTCTCTCTCTGTCTGTCTCTGTCTCTCTCTCTCTCTCTCTCTCTCTCTCTCGGTATGTGTTTGTATGTGTCTATATGCACACTTGTCTGAATATGCACATTAAAAATATCAATCTCATTTAGTAGAAAAGTGCTTACAAGTAATTAGAATTTATATATTTTCAAAAGAGTAGGCACAACCGCACAGGAGTCACCATAATGTGACTAAGTGGGGTTGCTTGAAGCTCCCTAAGGTGACAGGACGGTCTGTAGGCTCTGGAAGAAAAGCTTATGCAGCCTATTACCATGATGAAGTGAAATTTCAAATTACATTTTATATTTGTAAAGGACTACCAGGCAAGGTCCCTATGGATTGTCAAATACTACATAAAATGCTATAAAAACGAGACCGTAATCTTTCACTAACTTACACATTAGCCTCAGGCAGTAAAGATGGTTTTTATTGAGCCAGATTTTGTGAGGGGGGAAAAAAGTTACACACAGTTTATCCTGGCTTTTCAGGCACAGCGCTTCTTCCCTGAGTTAACATGAAGGATTCCAAGTGATTAAACAAACTTGTCTCGCAGCTCTTCTCAGGCTCTTGAATGGAAGCAAAGCAAAGATGGATTCACTACAAAGGGAGCTCTTAATTCTGCCCCTGTTTTATTCAAACTGTTCCTTCAGAACTCATGAAAGGCAACAGGAAAATTAAAATGTCAATAAGGCATCTTGTAGAGTCCCCACTTGCACTCCATGTCGCTGGTTCACTTGCTAGTGTATACCTTTGAAAATAAAAAATACAGTATGTAGGAAGGAACCCAAAGGTAGGGGATACACCATCATCAGCACCATGGATGGTCGTGGCTCAGGGAAACCATAGTTTGGACTCTCTGATGAGCTGAGCAAGCCTAGTATTGTATTAGAATGATATTTTCTCTCCACCTTCAAGAGTAGCTATTTTGGAACAGTTTCTGATCAGATTGACAAGATGTGGTAGATAAGTGACTGTTCCTGATTTCATAGTCAGAGAGTTGAGTGTATTGATGTGTTTCATGGTCCTTGTAGAAACAGGTTCCCACAAGCTTGGAAGTGTCTAGTGAAGATGACCTGAGCATTTAGATTTGCTTGTTCTGCCTATTAATTGGCCTGTTGTAAGTTTGGATATTTCCAGAGTTAGTTTGCAGAGAACTCACATCTTTTTCTCCCTAGCATTTGGACTGGGAGTAGTTGAAGAATAAGCCTTCATGTGTCACATAGTTAATGGACAGACATGACTGGGCAGCCTGAGTCCTGAGAATTTTAAGTATGTGGCCCATATCTAATTGTGTGCCTTACAATGTCATGAATATAAACCATCATAGAAAGCATGTCTGAGCTTTACTGTTGCGCTGGCCTTTCCCCAGACCTAAACCCTTTACCTGCTAGATTTATAACTTCAGGAAGGTAATTGCACTGAGCTTCAAAGCTTTGTTTGATTTGTTTTTCATCAAGAAATGACACTTGTCTAAAATAGCCATGGCTCTCTAGAATGACTATTTATCATAGGTTATGATACAGGCTAAGTAGTCCAATGGCTATCAGAATGCTAGGAAGACTGAGTGTTGGACAGCTCTGTAGTCTGACGAAATACTCAAAGGATTTCTGGAAATAGGTTGGTCTTCAGCTCATTTTAAGAGGCTGAAGAAGCTGGTTCCCATGGCAGTAAAGAATGGCAGGGATTGGCACACTCACCAGAGGACAGAAAATGAGCTGAGAGCTTGAACTACCCCAGAACTTTGTATCTGCTGAGACAGCTGGATTATAATAATAATAATCTTCTGGATTATTCCTTTCTGGAGGTTCCCCTTCCAGATCTTCCAGAGGCCTGTCTCTTAGATTCCGGATCTAATGAATATGATGATGAGTCACCAGCACATTTGCTGAGAAGATTATATATTTTCACTTCTGCAGCCAGGCATAAACTGCTTTCCTGGACCTCGGGACTGTGGAAGCCCAGATTCCTAAACTTTGAGGGACTAAACGCAGAAGAGGGGGCTTTGGTGGTCAGTAAGGAAAATGATTTTCTATGTATAGAGGTCACTGAAGGTCTCATTGATAAAAGAGATAAGGCAGAAATTTTTGAGGTTAAAATCAAGAGAAGTATAAACTTTCGTGTGTGTTTTTTAATCCTGGCACTGAAATAATTTTAATTCTTTCGATGTTGAAGTAGGCATTGACATTTGGCAATACACTTACCTAGTTATTTAAATTATGCACAAACTACGCTTTTTTTATAATATATATATTCCATGAGTTCTTTTGTGTTTTAGAAAATATTCTGACTTCATAGTGGGGATTCGTTTTGAACTACAATGAAAGTAAAAATTTTTTCTAATAGTTCTAAACCTAGAACCCAGGGTCCCCCTTTCTCACTGACTGCCCCTCCAGGACAAGAGTGTCTCAACAAACACCAGAATTCTTCCACAACCCTCTTGGCTGATTTATTTAGTCAAAGTTTGCATATGCATATGAATGAAACAGTCCAGCTGTTCTTAGGGGGAAAAAATAAGAGGCAACCAAAAACTCATATGAAGCCCAGCCAAACTATACTTTGTAAACTATTGTATATGTAGTATCTACCAAATAAGTAAAAATTTATTAAATTTCTAAAACAGCTACTTTAAAAGACAACAGTGCAAAAACTTAGGTCAAATGAAATGTGGGTTTTATGTTTGGGTGAAGCTAAACCAGACTAGGGAAAGTTGATCTCTCTTATTAAAGGTCTGTTTTTGAGATGGGGCCTAGAAAATATTATATAGCTCAGCCTCACCACCTTGACAACATGATAATCCTCCTGCTTCACCTTCTTGAGTGCTATGATTACAGACTTCTGCCACCACACACAGGCCTTTCTTTTGTCTTTTCACTGAAAACATGTTCTGTAAAATGCATAGAAAGAAAAGTTGGGTTGTTATGCTAAAAATTAACACAGACTCCTAATGACTTCTCATTATACCCCCAAATGAGTGTATCTTTCAACCCTCTTTGCAGAAACTTCCTTTCAGTAATTCTGAGTCACCCAGAGACCCTAAAACTGTTCAAAAAGAGACTGTGGCATGCTCAGTCTTTTTTAATTAATTAACTAAATAACTAATTAATTATAGTTGGGATATAATTAGCTTACATCCCAAATGCTGCCCTCCTTCCCTCCCTCCCTCTTGGTCTCCCCTCCTTCCCTCTCCCTTTACCTCTGAGAGGGTACCCCCACCCCTGTATTCCCCAACCCTGGTACATCAAGTTCATTCAGGATTAGGCACATCCTCTCCCACGGAGGCCAGATAAAGCAGTCCTCTGCTAGGTATGTGCTGGGGGCCTTGTCCAGCCCATGTATATGCTTTGGTTGGTGGTTCAGTCTCTGGGAACTCCCAAGGGTTCAGGTTAATTGACACTGTTGGTCTCTCTCTGGGGTTGTCATATACTTCAGGGCCTTCAATCCTTCTGGAACTCTTCCTTAGGAGACCTCCATCCAATGTTTAGCAGTGGCTATTTGCATCTGTCTCTGTCAGCTACTAGATAGAGCCTCTCAGAGGAATGTTTAATCTTAAATGAAGTGCAGTCCTTCTACCCAAAGCTCCAGGGTGACTCCAGGGTTAGGTGGAAAATTTGTTAGAGCCAGATATACTCTAACGACTACCTAAAAACTGTGTTTTTCTGGACATAGCAGGGAAGCTACACATATGAACTCACAGTGGTTGAGACAAAATGCATAAGACATTGGCTAGCTAAGTCAGTATGGAGATAGGAAGTGGACAAGAAGCCTCACTCCTTAATGAGGATCTCTTGGCAGTGGGAAAGGGAGAGTCAGTTTTCTTTCAGGATATAACCTCTGGTAGGTTGACCATGCTCTAGTGGAAGACCACACATCCAAAAGGATATGGGTGGCATGGGCTGGACTCTATGGGTTTAAGGAAAAAGGAAATCATAAACTTGGATGAGAAGAGAAGGGAGATGGATCTGGGAGGAGTTGGTGGCGGGAAGAATATAATGCAAATAGACCTTTTATCTCTTGCTCTTTTCTTTCTATTTTTCTCACCCTCTTTACCTATTTCTTCTTTTTATTCCCCTTAATTTTATATTTTCTCTCTACTTTCCTTCCATGATTCCATTTTATTCCATGCTCTTAAAATTAGTTTTAATATTAATTATTTTCTACAATTATAGATGCCACAGTACTTCTTTAATTTTTTTTTACTTGTATCCCTCTATCTGGTTGGTTTAGGGGTGGATTTTTATGGTGGGTTGTCTCCTCCTCTTTCAGCATCACTCAGAATCGATTCCTCTGGGGCATGCTGCTCACTAGAAGAGGTATCCCAGCAGATGGACAAACCACAACAGAGAAGCAAACATGAAAATATATAAAAGAAGGGCTACTAAATACCTTCAAAGTTTCTGAATTCTTCATTTCCTTTTAACTATGCTGAAGATATTACAATGCCTGATTCCAAATTATTTTATAGAGCAGCAGTAATAGAAGCAGCATGGTATTGACATGAAAAGAAACATGTAAAATAGAGAACATGAGAATAAACCAAGTAGGTTAGAAGAAAGATCATACACTTAATAGGTATTGATGAGAAAACTGAATACATACAAGTAGAGGACACACCCACAGATCCCCATATCCCACCCGGTGCAAAAATCAAATTTCTCAATACAAGTCTGGAGTTTAAAAGTTCTAGAGAAAAAACTTCAAGATATATACATGGACAGTGGATTTGTTAATAGCACTCCAATAGCCTGAGTAATAACAACAAGCATTGGCAAATAGAATAGCATTTCATTATCAATCTGCTCAACAATGAAAGCAATAACCAGAGTAAAGGTATCATGGATAAAATGATAGAAAGGATATCTGCCCATTCTTCCTCTGACATGGGATTAATAGTCAGAAAAATTTTTAAAAACTCAATAGGCCACACATCAAAACAATCAACAATGCAATAAATCAGTGGACAAATGAACCAAAGCAGCTCTCAGAAGTGGAAATGGCCAATAAATAGACGAAAAAGTGTTCAAATTTATGCGATCAGAAGAATGTAAATCAAAACTGCACTGAGATTTCACCTCACCCAAGTAAGAAGGGCTATTTGTAAAATTGGAGGGCAACAAAGTTGGAGGGGAAATCAGGCCAAATAGTGAGAATGTAAACCATTCAAGTATTATTGCATTTAGAATAAAGATTCATGAGACATATAAAAGTACCCTGGACATGAAGGCACACACCTATGGTCTCATTACTAGAGAGGCTGGGACAGGAGAATTACCACCCATTTCAGGCCAACCTAGGCTACACAGAGAAAGAGCAGCTAGAAGTACAAAGATATGCATGATGTTAAAATAATAAGCAAACCCTAAAGCCAGAATTCTCATGTGGATCTAGTCATAGAACTCCTGAGGATAAACTTCAGAACCTACCGCAGAGATCGTGTGGGCTCTTGTTTCCATGGAACTACTGAATAACAGTCACGCTATGGAATCAGAGCAGATACCTGGGAGTGGATGAGAGAAAATGTGGTATGTGTACACAGTGGAATATTACTCAACTACGAAGTAAAATGATCTTGTCAGTTTTACGTCAAAAGAGATTGTGGTTTAAACTACAATTCAACAAATGTGGCTTGTTTTCACTTACAGGAAGGCACTACATTAAAAAAAAAAGGCATGAAAGTAGAAGGGAGACTTTCGGGGAAGTGAAGGGCAAGGGAGGGAAAGAGACAGAAGTCAATGGCAGGGGTGAGAAGAAGAAATCAATGTGTGTCAGAGGAAAGGGTGAAAATCCCACAGAGAATCCAGTGTTTTACAGTCAGTAAATGCTCACAAAACTTAAACAAACAAACAAACAAAACCCTTTAGGATGTTGAATATTCGTTACAGGCCCAGGATCCATGTTCTCTTGACTTAGCTCTTCCAGACACATTTTTTTGTGAATTCCTCTTTTTGTTTTTTTTTACCTTGCAGCTGAACTGGCTGCAGGCACTTGGTTTATATATACTCGGGCTTCCTGCCTTTGACTCTCCTGGCATTAATGATCAATTTCTACAAAAGGATCTCTCTGACATCTCAGCTCAGATTCTTCCAACTTGAAGAATTCTTTTATAGTACTCTCACCAATAAACCTCCCTGACACCTTCCATTCTGGGGTGGTATGTTCTCTAAAAGTTTGCTTGAAACTTTTCATATGAGCCACACATGGACGTTCACCTTACTGTTTTTTATATTATCTATAGACTTGTGACAAATGCAGTCTCTTACTGACTTCAGCTGTTTTCTAGAGACATGTGGTACATAGTAGGCCTTTAGTAGCAGTGCCTCACGAAATGAATAAATGTCTCATTCATAATTATGATAGCATACAAGGTATAGAATAATCTACTGTTAAATAAAAATCCCTTAGTCTTTCATTTGGATTCAATTTCATGTGTTATTTTTGATTCTTAAAGAAGATACACACACATACACATACACACACACACACACACACACACACACACACACACACACACACGTGTGTGTGTGTATTATGCTATATGAGTATTCACTCTTCCCTGACAGCAAGATAAGCAGGGAAATGATTCTGTTTGGTTCCTTCTTTTCTCTAAGCCATTATACAGAGAATAAGCTTAGGGTGACGAGGTCAGACCCCTCTCATCTAAGAAAGAAACAGGTTGCTTTTCAGGGTCACTCATTTATGAAGACCATTCAGTTAACAATTTCTTCTTGATTAAAATTTAGTCAATTTTTCTATTTGCTTAATTTTTTAATTAAAAATTTTGGTTGAAGCTATCTAAAAATATTTTATGTCATTCTTTTCCTTGAAAGAAATTTTCTTCACTATAAGTGACCCTGTGATTGGAACATTAAAGGCCACCTCCCAGTGGTAAGTACCCCATGGATGTTAAAGGAAAGACAACTCTCATTTCTACCACTCTTTTACCCTTATTATTATGATGGAGGTTGCATAGGCTTGATGGAATTTGGGAAGTAAAAGGATCTCATGGAATCATCTCAAAGCCCTAGAGTTTTGAACCTCTGGCTATTATGGCTGAGCTGCTGTGCATATATTCCAAAATTGGTGGTTTGTTTAGACCTCATCCCTGAGCCACCTGCATGCACTGCACACACAAAAAGCAACGTGATTCAGTCATTCATAAAAAGTGTTTTCAAGTTCACTTCTGACATGTGTAATGTGGGGTTGTTTGTGAATATGGATGTGTATAAGCATGTGTGTGTGTAGTGTGTGTGTGAGTTTATGTATGTTCAGAGACACATGTAGAAGTCAGATGTTCTAGTTTGCTTTCTGTTGCTGTAATAAAACACCATGACTAAATCCAACTTGGGAAGGAAAGGGTCTATTTAGCTTACAGACCACAGTTCATAACTGAGGAAAACCCAGGCAGGAATTTGCATGATGGCTTATTCTATTCCCCTTAGCTTATCTTTCATATGTAGATCACTCTTCCTTGCCCATGGAGATCTGGGACCTCCTATATCAATTAGCAACTTCAGAAAATGTCTCACAGAAATAACCACTGGCCAAACTGATGGAGGTAAGTCTTCAACTCCTCACGTGTGTCTCCTCAGAGGTATGTAGAGTTCATGGCTAAGATTAGACACTAGAGACTCAGTGGCTAATTAACATTAGGTGTTAGGTTCAGGTACTAACCTTCCACTTTGAGACAAAGTCTCTTTTATTCACTGCTATAGTATCCTTGCTAGTTGGCCCTGTAGCTTCTAGGAATTCTCTTGCCTCTCTGCCCCAAGTATGCCTTGGTTGTCAGGCTTGGTGTTTTAGCCACCGAGAAAGTCTCCTAGCCCCACTAATATGTTTCTATCTAAATTTAGTATTTGGGCTTCTCAGCCCAAATTTATGCTTGATCCTAGCTGCCTTGGGTCTGCTTGTTGTTTACATTGGTTTGTATTTCCCCAAAGAAACTGGAGATCACCAGTTATTACATGGGGAACAAGTTGCACCCAACATGACATTCGACTCAGTTCCATATCCTTAAAGATTTGCCCATTAGCACTGGAATGAATAAAAAAATAAAATAAAATAAAATAAAATAAAATAAAATAAAATAAAATAAAATATTGATACCTATGACCAAAAAGTGTCTGCTGACGTTGGCAGATATTTCTTTTTTTTTAAATTTTTTTTATTAGGTATTTTCTTCATTTACATTTCCAATGCTATCCCATGGTGGGGGGAGAGTATGGGGCACATATTTCTTGAGAAGAGAACTGATCCACGCAGCTTCCATTCCTAAGTAACACTGAATAGGAGTACAGGAGTGGTTTTAAAGGCCTTACTTTATATCATGAATATGATAGCCCAATACAGGCAACACTAGTTTTACAAGAATAAACAGTATTTATTTTTTTTTCTTTTTTGTCTTTTCTAGTCTCATGTCCTTTAAACTTTTTCAGTTCATCATGGCCATGAGATGAATTAGAAGTGTTGCCACCTCATAGATTGTTTAATAAAATGTGTGTTTTCAGGGGTAACAATTTATAGCAATTCCCAAAGTGGAAACAGGAACAAACACCCTGTATAGGGCCTCCAGACTGAAGACATCTGTGATAGTAGAGTATGGTGTGTGGTATTTATTTAGTAGTGCATACAATTGTTAATGGTATTTCTGGTCTTGAGGCCAAAAAATTCTTAGGCACATTTATTTGTTTGTTTGTTTGTTTGTTTGTTTGGATTGATTTTCTGATCTATACCTAAGAACTTAGAATTCTCAGTCCTTCAGACTTGGTAAAGGGTGAAAATAAAGAAGAAACAGGGATTGAAGAGTTAGAAGATACAGAAGAGGAGGAAGAGGAGGAAGAAAGGAGGAAGAGGATAAAGAAGAGAAGGAAGAGACAGGTTAGTCCCAGGACTTACTGCCCAGCCAGTCTACCCAAGTCATCAAGCTCTAGGTTCAGGTGGAGACCTCATTTCAATACAAGTTAGAAATTTATAAAGACCCCAGCACCACTTCTGGCTTCTACATCGGTGGTCTTCAACCTTGTTAATGCTGTGACCATTTCATAACTATGTTGCTACTGTTATAAATAGTAATGTAAATAATTCAGAGATAAAGGTTTGCCAAAGGGGTTGCCACTCATGGGTTGAAAACCACTGCTCTACAGGTAACCACATGGGCACAACGTGCATTAACCCCCCACCCCCCCCACACACACAGACATATTCTGAAAATGATATTTGCACCTTCCAGTCCTTGCAGTACATATTATATACATGATAAATTAGAGGGTAAGAACAGATCTTGTAAATGACAGTAACAGGTCTGACATGCAGTCTTGGTTTCTTCTTTGGGGCTCATTCTTTCTTGAGTGTTTTTTTCTGTTTATCCATTAATTTAACAACAGTCTTTTTGTTTTTTGTTTTGTTTTTTTTTTCAAAAAGCACTTGAAGAATATGTTGCTGGGACTCTTGGAGGTGCCATTAACTTAGTTCATTAAAACATAGTAGTGAAAAAGAAATTTAGTAGACAGGATAGGTTTGTCTTAGAAATGCTTTGGCTGCCTCTACCCATACACTTCACTCCTCTCCTTCCCGGCATTTTTGTTCTGGAATAACCTTCTGTGTTATGCATGGAACTTAGTTATTGGAAATTCAAGATTTATATTTTATAACCTTCACAACCATACCAGCAAATTGGTATCGAGTATGTAAAGGATGGCTGCACTGTAGTAGATCCTAGGAACAGAATTCAAGAATTCAGAAAAAAAGGGGGGGGGGCATTCTACTTCCAACTGAAGATAATAAAAAAGGTATGAATAAGAAACGTGCGTGACCTTTGGTTTTCTGAAGTAGAGTCATTTACGTCTTCTTGTGTCAATATTACAGTCAGGGCATGGTGATTCAGAATTGGTCAGAAGGATCAAGTGTCAAAGAACTCGGCTCATTTGGCAAAGGAGGAAGGGCGGTGGTAGAGGTCCGGATTGGAGAGATGGATGATCAGAATGGGGAAAACTGAGACATCACTGCCCCTGTGCTGGCCACAGATGCCTGCTCTGCCCCCTGTGCTGTGCTTTCAAGGGGCTGAGTAAGTAAAGGAGACAAAGTCCTTAGAATGTGTTCCTGTGAAATTTAATACGACCCAGCTGAGTGCTGCTACTTCTTGGATACAAGTCTTTTGCATACATTACTAACACGATGGCTCATATTATCGTCATCTGTGGACTTAAAAATATTTAAATCAAAGCCTTTCACTGTAGCATTGAGCTTGCCATATATATGTGATTCTATAAACAATGATGAAAACGTGAAGGAATAAATGAATGGTTAATCAGAAGAATGAATGAATCAATGAATGTCTCCTTTTGATATTGTAGACAAGGATGCAACGTTCTCCTTTCCTAAAGCAGCTTTGATGGAGAAGTGAGCCTGGCTTGTGCAGACAGTGATGGAGGGGCGTCTGACCTTCTCTGACATGTTTCCATTTAGGCTGATCCCTGCCTCAACCCTTTGCTATCCTTATATCTTCCTGGCTATGGGATTTTTATTGAATTTCTGATATGTGAATGAATCACCATATAAAATGTGAACTTTCTCCCAAGCAAAATTACACAAACAAAATAATTCTGCAGAGAAGGAAGCACACAGGGCTTCTCAGTGGGAGCTATTTATAAGAGGCCCTCTACCACTGCAATGTTATTTCTGTAGCTTTCTGTGCCTTTTGTTGGAATTTTACTGAGAAAGACATATATGATCTGTGAGAATGGGTACTTTATCTCAGTTGGCCATGAAAACATTAGAAAACTTACCATGACTAAAAGTATTTTAAGTCCATATATAAAATGGCTTCAGATTTCTCTTATCTTTTTATGGGGTGGGATGCACAGGGGAGATCAAGACAGGTAAGTCTGATGATTAAAATCAATGCAGACCACTGCTGGTCTTAACACAGGATGGCAATATTGTACACCACTGTGGCACATAAAATGATATCATCCATAAATCCTTTGCCCTTTCTGATGCTTCTAAGAAAACACATGAAATCATTTTGACTGATTAACAAGGCTATGCTCTGCAGGCACTACAGACCCTGAAGTTATTGCTGTTACCTACCTTATCTCCTGCAATAAATCAGGGACTCTTTGCATGATTAGGAGGGGGAAGATGTGTCCTAGGAAGAAAGCAGGAGGCAACAAGTATTTAGAGCTAGCTTGGCTATGAATCCACAGTATCACGGTTGGATGGGATAAGAAAATCGGTGACATTCAACGCTTGTAAATAGAATTACTGGAAATTCAAGGAGACACCTCGGTTTCAGGTGAAGGCAAACAGTTCTCTATAGATTACGTTTTCCCCAGTTGAGGGCCTGCTCCTAGTCACTTAGCTAGGATTAGAAGCCAAATGGGGCTATTGATTATTTTTCCACACGTCTCTCCCTTTCTAGGTGCCCAAATCACATCTATCCTGGAGACAAAAGAGCCAACTTTTATTATAGGTTTTGTGGTTGTGCTTAAGTACTGGGATGGAATGGGGAAAGAGTAAATTGTTTAAGTATTAAAATGAAGAAAAATTACAGTTATTAAAATGGTTTCTTAAAAATCAGAAATCTAGGATACCTAGCTTTCTTTTATCACGTCTATATTCTTTACTATCAGTGTTCCAGCCAGCTGGCTTGACTGACAGGCAGAATATAGAACGCATTTTCTTCTTGAGGCACCTGAATTTATCACCTATGTGATCATTGTTGCTTTAAGTATTTCCATTTATTCAACTGTCCCCTAAAGTAATAATGCTTTTATCTCTTAAGGTTCTTGAGAGTTTCAAATGTTAATATGGGAGTACTTTGTACACTGTAGGATATTGAACACATGGCAGAAACCCATGTTTCTTAATCTTAATTTTATAGGATTAATAAATGTGTTCTGAAAACACCTCCTTTCCATTTTTTTTTTGTAATGATAATCTTATACTCAGAGAATCCATCGAAAGTGGGATAACTGCATATTAGGAAGAGGAGGGATCTGAGTGTGCATGAAGACCTAACCTGAGGGATGTGTATAGAACTATACAGTAGGCTAGGGGGAGAGTGGGACAGAGGAAAGGACAGAGGGAGTGAGAATTTCACACAAATGAAACCTAAAAACAAAGTCTGAAAAAGAGGTGTCCCAGATCTCTTTTCATGTGATTTAAAGACTCCTCCTTCTCCCCATCTCCCGCCCCATATGTGTGTGTGTGTGTGTGTGTGTATGTATGTATCTGTGTGTGTGTGTGTGTATGTATGTATCTGTGTGTGTGTGTGTATGTATGTATCTGTGTGTGTGTGTATGTATGTATCTGTGTGTGTGTGTGTGGTGTATGTATATGTATGTATATGTGTGTGTGCAAATATGTCTATATTCTAGTCAATTGGAGAACATACATGAGGTTCAGAAGTTCTCATTTTCAATAGTAGAACTTGGAATTTTTTTAAAAAATAACAATTTACTGACATTTAATATTTTAACTGGTCTTGATAGTGCCATGTCACAAATGTTGCCCATTTCCAATTCCTCTGCCTTGTTGGGACTCAAGCAGATGCTTGCTTAGTCACTATGATTAGATTCCAGGAATTTTCAGAATCTCATTTCTCTGCCTTTGTGTTTCAAGTACACCATGGAGATGATGCAAATAGCCCATCTTGAGCAAGTGATCTGTCCTTGTATGTCAAGGAGTACAGAATCAAGCAGGACAGTCTGGCCACTGAGGACCCACCCTATACTGAGGCCATTTGCAAACACAGTATACCACTGTGAGCTGTAAACCTGTCTACCTAAATCAGTCTATCTATACAACTTTATTATTTATCTTCAAATTATAGTTTTTTTATGACATCATTTTCTTATGTTGCGATGGCTAATCTTGATGGGATGCAGAATCAACCTTGGAAACAAACCTAAGGGCATAACTGTGCAAGAGTGTCTAGACTAGGTTAAGTGAGGCAGAAAAGCCATCTTAACTGTAGTTCAACACCACTCTATGGGTAGGGTTCCCAACAGCTTAAAAGGGGGTGGAGTAAGCAGAGCACTATTATCCAACCACTTGTGCTTCCAGAGTTTGGATGTGATGTAACCTCTGCCTCACTCTTCCAGCTGGGCATTAGAGACAAGGATGTACTTAAACCTCCAACTCACAGCTAAAACAAACCCTTCCTTCTTTATGACAGCAATTGTCCGGAATTTTGTCAGACAGAAGTTAGTTTTGTCTAACAGAAGTTAGAAAGGTAATTACAGTGCTGGTCCTTCATTGCTCATAGTGAATGGAGAGCTTTTTGTATTGTGATTAAAAAAACAAAAACAAAAAAAAAACTAAAACACAAAACCATTACAACAGATGGAGAAAGCAGCAGACAGAGCAAGCATTACTGTTCTATAAGGTCAAATCAGAACTTTACTGAAAGCATTGACAGAAGGAGAATAAAAACCTTCATTCAAGTGATGCAAGGCATCAGTTTCCTCATCTCTAAGAGTTATTCCTGTTTCGCCATCACGTCTGGATATAGCTTTTCCAACAAGAAAGAATCTTAAAAGTAGACCATATCAACTTTTGTATCTTTCTCTAGCTGGTCTATTCCAGAATAGCTCTAGCCATGGCCATTGTCTGTGCCTCTAATATGGTAGCAAGAAAATTTGCTTTGTCCTCTTGGTTCTCCGACCTATCAGCTTTATTTACATTGTCCCTGCCTTAGCTAGGACCTCTATTGCTGTGATAGAACACCATGAACAGAACCCTTAGGGAGAAAAGGGTTAGTTTTGTTTTGTTTTGTTTTGTTTTGTTTTGTTTTGTTTTTTTTCTTTTCATCTTACAACAGACAAGGAAGTCAGGCAGGAACCTGGAGACAGGAGCTGATACAGGAGCCATGGAAGAGTACCGGCTTGTTCCCTATGGATTTCCCAGTCTGAGTTCTTCTAACACCATGACGGATCCTGTTCCTGGAGTGACACTACCTACAGTGAACTAGGCTTTCCTTCCTTATATCAGTTAAGAAATGAACCATGTGTTTGCTTGCATACCGATCTGCTGGGGATATTTTCTCAATTGAGGTTCCCTTTTTCCCAAATGACTCTACCTTGCATCAAGTTGACATAAAGCCTAAAAATAGCCAGCATACTCCATAATGACCACCTTTGCACCTATACAAGCTGCTATTGAGGACATTAGTTCTTCTGAAAGTTGTCTGAATCTGTTCTGGACATTAGTGAAAATCCTCAAGACACATAAATGTGTGCATACATATGTATACACACAGACATCTATTTGAATAGAAAACACTTTAATATTCCCACAGAGATTTTAATGCTATGCTTCAATAAAAATAACAAGATCTGTAACGTACCAAGAGATGATAAAAATATAATGAAGATTAAAAAAAATCATACTTAATTTTGAAAGTGTGAATAGATATCTGTAGACAGTTACACAAAGGGAAATCTATCAAAGAATAGTAACAGAAATACTAAAAAGCAACCAAGGTGAACTCTAAGATTGAAGATTGACAACCTTGTGGACTCAAGGTCACACAAACAAGCCTTTCAGAGGAGAACTGAAATTCCAGGCCTATGACTGAAAGAGGAATCTGGCTAGACCAGGCACATTAGGGGAAAGTGTTATATGCATTCAAACCATCTTAAAGGATATTGTTGAGCTTGAAAAGCCCTTGGATTTAACTGGAAAATGTATCTTCTGATAAATCCTGTGGGGAAATGTCTAATTCTAAGGTATTTTATATCTTCTCTGTTTAGAAGGAACTATCATTTTAGATTTAGTAAAGATATTAAAAATAGCCATCAAACATATTAGAGAACTAATACTTTTAAAAATGGATAGAAAGAGAGTTTGGAATAGCATGTAAAAAGGGGAACAAAAAGGGATACCGATGCAGTTTATTATTTGTCTGATTTTGGTGTTTTATTTTTGTTTTTTTCACTTCTAGAAAATATCTATAAAGAAATCATTTAAGACACCAATGATATCTTTTTAAAAATTACTTCTTTTTGGAGCTTCTTTGTCTTTTTTTGTTTGTTTGTTTATTAGATATTTTCTTTATTTACATTTCAAATGTTATCCCCTTGCCTAGTTCCCCCTCTGAAAATTCCCTATCCCCTTCCCTCTCACCCTGCACCCTAACCCACCCACTCCCACTTCCTGGCCCTAGCATTCCCCTATACTGGGGCATAGAACCTTCACAGGACCAAATAGTCCAGATGTCCCTCAACAGAGAAATGGATACAAAAATGTGGTACATTTACAGAATGGAATACCACACAGCTATTAAAAACAATGAATTTATGAAATTCTTAGACAAATGGATGGATCTGGAGGATATCATCCTGAGTGAGGTAACCTAATCACAAAAGAACACACATGATATGCACTCACTGATAAGTGGATATTAGCCCAGAAACTTAGAATACCCAAGATACAATTTGCAAAACACATGAAATTCAAGAAGAAGGAAGACCAAAGTGTGGATACTTCAACCCTTCTTAGAAGGGGGAACAAAATGCCCATGGAAGGAGCTACAGAGACAAAGTTCAGAGCAGAGACTGAAGGAATGACCATCTAGAGACTGCCCCACCTAGGGATCCATTCCACAAACAACCACCAAACCCAAACACTATTGCATATGCCAACACGACTTTCCTGGCAGGAGCCTGATATATCTGTCTCCTGAGAGGCTCTACCAGTGCCTGGCAAATACAGAAGTGGATGCTCACAGTCATCCATTAGACTGAGCAGAGGGTCTCCAATGAAGGAGCAAGAGAAAGGACCCAAGAAGCTGAAGGGGTTTGCAGCCCTCTAGGAGGAACAACAAAATGAACTAACCAGTAACCCCAGAGCTCCCTGGGACTAAACCACCAATCAAAGAAAACACATGGTGGGACTCCCAGCTCTAACTGCATAGACATCATTGAATTCTTAGAACATAATGCTAGGAAGCTAGTTATGGTGGCACATGTCTGTAATCGCAAGTCCTTGGAGACTTACACAGCAGGATCACCAGGACTTTGTGGGAAGCCTGGACCACGTAATGAATTCCATGAAATTTTGGGCTAAATAGTGAGACCCTGCATCAAACCCTATCTCCTAAATTATAGGAAAAAAAAGTTACTCAAGAACAATAGAAACATAGAAATTTCCAAGTGGTTTTATGAGAAAATTCCCATGAGGCTCAGGTATTTGAACATTTGGTCCCCATGAGTGGCTCTTTTGGGAACATTCTGAACCCTTGGGAGGTATGACTTTTCTGGTGGTCCTGCATCACTGAGGCAGGCTTTGAGGATCTATAGCTTCACCCCACATCCAGTTTTCTGTCTTGTTCATGAATGTGGGTAAAATTGCATCTCTTATCTCTCTGTTTGTAGTAGACTGCTACACCTCTCTCATCATTATGCTCTCTCTGTCTCTCTCTGTCTCTCTCTGTCTCTCTCTGTCTCTTTCTCTCTCTCTCTCTCTCTCTCTCTCTCTCTCTCTCTCTCTCTCTCTCTCTCTCTCTCAGCCAAAAGAACCCTCTTCATTCTCTAAATTGCTTTTGGTCATGGTATTTTTTAACAATAAAAAGCAACAAATCCTTAATTTTTGTGTTACTATGGCTAGAATAGAACATTTAAATCATCCATCCTCTAATGCTATTGGTGCACTGGAATGGCATCCAAGATAGGAGATGCATAAAGGGGTAGGGGAGGATGCTGTTTTCAACTTTTATCTTTGCCTGGTGTATGCAGACTGAAAACCAGGGCAGTCAAAGGCAGAGACAACTTCCTGGGGTAAGGAGAATCAAGAGATTCATTACGGCCTTGGAGGCTGCTTGGCTGGTATATTGGAACCAGAGAACTAATTCTCTCTGCTTGCTTCTTCTTTCCCATGGGATGTGTGCTGGGTGTTTGGCTTGGAGCAGCTTGGAAGCAAAGTTTGGGCTGCAAAGCAAAAAGAGTTCTCTGTATTCTCTCAGGCCTTGTAACAGAGAAGATATTACCATACCCAGAGCTTAGTCTAGATATCTGAGCTGAAAACAACCTAAGCTTCAGTGCCTTCTCAACACAGTTCAACTTTTGTTCAGGACGTGGAGGCCATTTTCCTCCATCGCTTCTTTAGATCTCATGTAAAGAACAATGCTACTTCGGTTTTTAATCAAGATATTCCTAGAAGTAAGAAAAAGTTTATACCAATTAAAAGAAAAGCAGTCACAGAAATAGATTCATGTCTTAGATTAGAAAAGACATTAAAACTGCTCTCAGGCATATTAAATAATGCACTTTTAAGATTAGATTTAAAAATGGAGAGCTTGAAATGGCATGTAAAAAAAGAAACAAAGTAAGCATTTTGAAAGTAGAAAATATAAAGCCTAAAATTATACAATGAACTGAATGGCCAAACTTTATAAAAAATGAACTCAGTGTAATTACCCACTAAAGGGAGGGACTTGATGTTGTCACTCAAAAAACTAAGACATTTAAATATTATGTAAATAAACACAAGTGCACACACACACACACCAGATAACTTAGAAGTATGAAGGAAAAAAGTTAGACTGGCTGCCAGACCCCAGGGCCTGAAACCTATTACAGTAGAAAGTCTCCTTGCTTTGGTTTGGTTTCTTTTTCCTGAACTTGGATCTTCAGAAGCCACTATGTATCCTAGAGATACAGTGAGTGTAGACAAGCAATGCTGAATCTAGCTAAGTTTGTTCTTCCTAGCATAGAATAAGGAGAGAGGTAGCCCCTCAAAACACAGCAGCAGTCACCTCACCCTGCCCCAAAACACAAAAACCAAGGCATCCATCTGGTTAACTTTCAGCGTTAACATAAATGTTCTGTCCCCACCTCTGAGATTGTCACTGATCAGCAGGGAACCTGAAATTCCAGTCCCACTCTAGAGAGATGAGCTGGGTCCTCTCCCTGACTCTCAACCTACTGCTTTATTGGAATGCTGTAGAGAAAGCCAAATAAAAGAGAAAATTTAAGTACCACAAATGTTTTATGTAATACATGAGATTAAAAAGAGATGGGTTATAATTTAAAAAGAACTCATGGCCAAGGAGAAGACTTAGTGGCTAAAGCACTTGTCCTACAAGCATGAGGACCTGAGTTCAAATCTCCAGAGCCTACATGAAAGCTATGCACAGTAACCCTGTCTGTAATCCCAGAGTTCTCTCAAAGCTCACAAGTCAGCTAGCCTGGAATATGCAGCAGCGAAAAATAAAAAGAACTATTGTAGTGTGAGGACTGATACCTGAAGATGTCCTCTGGCTTCCATATATATTCCATGGCATGTGCAAACACACGCTCATACAGATAAACATGCTTGCCCATACACACACATATACTCAAACATATGCAGAAGCATTTATGATATCAATCCAGCAGCACCTCAAACTTAATGGAAAACAATCTGTGTAAAACAATAATGAAACAAAAAGTCAGTTATCTTTCAAAGATATTTTTTAAATAATAATGTAATTGTATCAGTCCTCTTCCCTTCCATCCCCCCAAAACCCTCCCATATACCATTCTTGCTTTCTTTGAAATTTATGGCCTTATTTTTAAATTTTATTGTTACATTTGTGTGTGTGTGTGTGTGTGTGTGTGTGTGTGTGTGTACACGCACAATTTGGTATTGAATAACCAAATAATATGCTCTTTCCTAAGGAAGACTATTTCTTTGGCTATCAGTTTTCCTTCGTTTTCTATAGCTCTTTACTAGAGTTGAAGCCTTGGGAGCTTTCTGGTCCATTCACTTTTGCCTGCCAACTGTTGCTGTCCTTGTTCAGATCATGCTTAGGCAGTAATGTCGGTGAATAAAGCTATACTTTATTGTATAGCTTCTGATGTTCCTAGGAGACACAATCTCACAGAAAACTCCATTTCTCTGTCTCTTACAATTTTTACATTCCTGCTCTCTAAAATCCCTGAGCCTCAGGTTTAAGAATGATGTTGTAGATGTATCAGTCAGAACTCCACAGCTCTGCATTTTGATTGGGCATTGTTCTCTTATAATGGTCTCCATCCTTGCAAAGAGAAATTTTCTTGATATGGGCTGACTTGGTGATGATGTATTATGTATTTTATCGCAAGAGTTTGTGGTTACCTGTGGATATAAGGACAAATATTTAAAATATAAGTGGGATTACATGAGCTAAAACGTAGGCAGCTATGGGTTCTCCTCCAAGACTCATGACTTCACTAACCTTGAGTAGCTGGCTAGGTTTCTATTAGTCGCCATGACTTCTCTCTTGTGGGGTGCATCAGAAGTCCAAGCAGAGAGCTGTGAGTTACTCCTACAGTGTACATGCAGTTACATAGGTATCATATTTGGGTGAGAATGTTGGTCCCTCTTTTCCTTTGAAAGTTCACATGACTCCTTCTGATACCATGAAAGATGTACCAGAATCAATCTTCTTACAAATATTTTAAAGAAAAAGAAATAATAATAAAAAGAATGAAATGTAAAGTTGTAGAAATTCCCCAATGGGAAAACAGAAAATAAATCAGAAAAATAGTTGAAAACAGTTTTTAAAGCTTGTGAATCTATAATGAAATATCAAAATGCTGTATATAGGTGTCCTGGAGAAGAAGACAAGATGAGGGAACTGATCATTTCCTTGCTTGAAAACTTTATATATTTATCAGAAACCCAGACCTATAGGTTCAGGGTGTTGAGGTGAAAGACCCACAATGTGAGGACTCCCCCACATTTTGACTCAGGAGAGGCGACACCTCAAATCACTCACAAGAAACGGTCTTGCTGCAAACTGCAAGAGGATTTTTATTCAAGAGTGCTCTCGGGCCCACGGTCATACACCACGCAGGGGTAGAGGACCGTGGTGCCCCAAGTAGCTGGGTAAGGGGGTATTTAAAGGAAGAAACCACAACTCAAAGAAGTAGTGAGGGCGTTGTTGGAAAATACCAAAGATACTAGTTAAGAGTCCCAAGGAAGTGCAAAGTCACAAGTGTCACAAGGAATACCTGGTAATTGTGCAGGTTGTCTCTCAAGACAGTTTCTAAGAGCCCCTAACAATAGCACATTTGCATAGCGGGTTCCAGCAATGGTCAGAGTGACTTTCTTTGAATGCACACTCTTTGAACCCAGGAAATGGGGGGGTGGAGGAAGGTTGCTATCTGTTTTATGATTAGCATACCTTGGAGCATTGAGTCACAGAGGTCACATTCCCAAGCCTGGGCCTAAAGGCCTACAATTTTGTTTTTATGTTATACTTTCAGAGGCAACCCATATAGGATAAGCCATATAATATCAAGGCACACTATACTTCAATAACAAGACAATAGCTTGAATGTAGCCAGAGAAATGATACGCTACCCATAGAGGAAGCATAATTTAAATAATGGTAGATTCTGCTCAGCAATCATTGAAGACAGAGGAAGTGGCACAAGACCATTCAAGTGCTACAAGAAAAAAAAAAAGAAAAGAAAAGAAGAGAAAAGAAACAAAGGAGCAAATAAAAATAACAACCAAAAGAAAAAAACAAAAACAGCTGGGCAGTAGTGGTGCACACCTTTAATCCCAGCACTTGGGAGACAGAGGCAGGCAGATTTCTGAGTTTGAGGCCAGCCTCCTCTACAGAGTGAGTTCTAGACAGCTAGGGCTACACAAAGAAACCCTGTCTCAAAAAACAAAAGACAAAAAAAAAACAAAAAACAAAAGACCAAAAACAAAACAAAAACAAAAACAGTCTAGAATAATCTTCCATTCATTAAATTTAATCTTTTTACATAAAAGAAAATTCAAGACATTTGCAAATAAGATAAAATTGAAAGTGTTTCTCACCTGCAAGTTTACAATAGATAAAATAAGTTTCAGAAGAAGATAAAGGCAACAAAACAAATGGAATGTGAGACTATTAAGAAACACATCGGGAAGGAAAAATATGGGAAAGCACCTTTAATTTTCTCATCATCTCTGTCTTCATGTTCCTCTTCTCTTCCTCTTCTTCCCATTCCCCTTCTTCTTCTCTCCCTTCCTTTTTCCCTCTGTCCTTCCCTTCCTTCCTTTCTCTTCAATTTTCTATATTATGTTACACAACTGAAGCAAAAGCTGAGCCCTGCCTGCTGTGCCTCTGACAGTATGGAGGAGAAATATTTCAGATCACTACAAACAGAGGAGTGTCAAAGGACTTCTCTCAGCCTGGCACAGTCACAACACCTGCAGAAGTTGCCTTGCTGTAAAGATGGAAAAGAGAGCAAGCTGTAGGAAAGTCACGAGAGATACATTCGACAGCAACATCAAGAAAATAGAGTTGTCAAAGTTGTTCAGAGGTAGGCAGGAATGGTGTACTACCATCTGTACTGAATTGTGAGATTCACTACACATTTGCATATGTTCAAAACAACCAGTCCCACACGTTTTCTTTCCAGTAATAGAGTCCAGCATAAATCTGATGCCCAACAAAAACATTTCAGGAGAAAATCACTGAATAATCTCCTTTATGATCATACTCACAAAAATTCCAAGTAAGGTAGTGAGTTTCAGTGCATGACCTGGAGAAGTCAGTATGAGCGATTCAGTTCTGTATTCCTATGAAGGCAAAGTCAGTTAAGCATGTAAAGATACTAGTAAGAATGATTTACTGAATTATTTCCGATTAATGCAGGAAAAAAAGTGATTTTGACCATTTGTTGAAATGAAGAAGAATTAATCTATTTGAAATTTTCAGCAGTTTACTGAAAACCCTGCATCCAATAATATAGGTACTGATAATATATTAAGAAGAGCTCCATTAAAAGTCATATACATAACAAAAATTCTCATCATTTCCACTGCTAGCCAGAATGTCAACAGGAGTTCTAGCCAGTGTTGGAATGTAAGAAAAAGGAATACAAGACACAAATGATACAGTTACATATGAAAAATCTGAAATCTATAAATAAGGAGAATTTAAAAAGATTCTATACAAGATCAGTATATCAAAAGTAATTATATTTCTTACGATGGCAGCAAACAAATAAGAAATAAGTAACTTTTATAACAACACAAAATTTTGTGGATTCCTTGTCATGAAGTTGTCCAGAGGCCTCTTTACCTCACAACCTGCAAATCATTTCAGAAAAGTGACCCATGGTGTAAGAGCAGTGAACTGTGAAAATTGAGAGGCACTTTAAGAATTCTATAAAATTGCAAAGAAACTAGGGAAAAAATAAGCAACCTTAGTACAATATTATTACTGGTGTTTTAATTGCTTTTTGCTGGCTCTATTTCACGCGTGCACATGATGCATCCTGACCACCCTTTCCCCATAATCGATCTCCCAGCTCCATCAATGCTATGTCCTACTCTTCTATTCCTTGAAGACACGCCTCTACATGGTCTGCTTTTAGTTTCCTAGCTTCTGTAGAACTGCAAAGTTCTGAATAAGAGGGCAAACCATGGGACAGTTGTTTTTCTGTGATTAGGCTAACCTTCTTAATGTAAACATTCCTGTTTCACATGTTTATCTGAAAACTTTATAATTTCACATTTTCTTACTATTGACTAAAATTCCATTGTGTGTATATACCATATATTTTTTTTATCCATTCATCAGCAGATGGACATCTGAGCTGATGTGGTTTTCCGACTACTGTGAAAAGTGAGACACTGAACATGCACAAGCAAGTATCTCTACAGTAGTGTACTGAATCCTTTAGGTAGATGCCAAGGAAAGGAATAACTGTGTAATATCAGAATTCAGCAATGAATAAAATTTCCTCTTTCCAACAACCGTATATACTTTGCTTTTCTGTTATTTAATTTCTTAATAATACATTTATGACTCTTAAGGGATCTCACTCTTAATATATTATCAGTACATACCTACATATCTTACTGGATTCAGGGTTTTTATTTTTTAAATTTTATTTTATTTTTAATTTATTTTTTACATTCCATATTCCATTCCCTGCCCTCCCATCCTCCCTCAGTCTGCTCCACATCCCATACCTCCTCCCCACCCCACCCTGTCTCCACCAGGATGTCCCCATCCCCCACCCCATCTGACTTCTAAACTCCCTGGGCCTCCAGTCTCTTGAGGGTTAGGTACATCATCGCTGAATGAACACAGACCTGGAAGTCCTCTACTGTATGTCTGTTGGGGGTCTCATATCAGCTGGTGTATGCTGTCTGTTTGGTGGTCCAGTGTTGAGAGATCTTGGGGGGGGGGGAGTCCAGATTAATTGAGACTGCTGGTCCTTCTATAGGGTTGCCCTTCTTCTCAGCTTCTTTCAGCCTTCCCCAATTCAACAACAGAGGTCAGCTGCTTCTGTCCATTGGTTGGATACAAATATCTGCATCTGACTCTTTCAGCTGCTTGTTGGGTCTTTTGGAGTGCAGTCATGATAGATCCCTTTTTGTGAGCATCCCATAGCCTCAGTAATAGTGTCAGGCCTTGGGACCTCCCCTTGAGCAGGATCCCACTTTGGGCCTGCCTCTGGAACTTCTTTTCCTCAGGCTCCTCTCCATTTCCATCCCTGCAGTTCTTTCAGACAGGAATAATTATGGATCTGCAAATCAAAACAACCCTGAGATTCCACCTTACACCAGTCAGAATGGCTAAGATCAAAACCTCATGTGACAACACATGTTAGAGAGGATGTGAAGAGAGAGGAACACTCCTCCATTGCTGGTGGGATTGCAAACTGATACAACCACTCTGGAAATCAATCTGGCGGTTCCTCAGAAAATTGGAAATAGATCTACCTGAAGACCCAGCTATACCACTCTTGGGAATATACCCAAAAGATGCCCCACCAAGACACAGGGGCATGTTCAAAGCAGCCTTATTTGTGGTAGCCAGAAGCTGGAAACAACTAAATGTCCCATGACAGAAGAATGGATGCAGAGAATGTGGTTCTTTTGCATAATGGAATACTACTCAGCTATTATTAACGAGGACATCCTGAGTTTTGCAGCAAAATGGATGGAACTAGAAAATATCCTGAGTGAGGTAACTCAGATCCAAAAGGACATGCACTGTATGTACTCATTAATAAGTGGATATTGACAAAAACAAACAAACAAACAAACACCAAAAAACAAAAAAGCCAGAACCAAACCAACCAAACAAACAAAAAACCCCAAATAAACAGAAAAACATACAGAATACCAGAGATACAGTCCACAGAACTCAACAAGCTAAAGTGCCCAAGTGAGGATGCCTCAGTCTCTCTTGGGAGAGAGAGGAAAGCAATCACAAGTGGAGAGAGAGAGAGGGACCTGGGAGGGAAGGTGGATGGGATGGTGGTGGTGGTGATGGTGAGGAAACCTGATCTGGCACTGGGTGAGGGAAAAGGACTGAAGCCCTGAGCGTCAGCAGAAAGAATGGAAACAAGCAACCTCAGGAGATAGGAGGTTGCTCCCACCACCACCAGAATGCACCATAGACCTGGGAGGTGAGAGACTCCTAGGACTCAAAGGGAGGAAACTTAGATGAAATACCTGACAGGAGGAGAGAGAGAGAGAGAGAGAGAGAGAGAGAGAGAGAGAGAGAGAGAGAGAGAGAGAGAGAGAGAGAACTTATAGAGACCACTTCCAGCAGGGAGACAGGGCATCAAGTGAGGAATGGTGTTACCATCCCACAATCACATCTCTGGATGCAGTTTTTAGTAAGCTGTTGGAAAATTCGAGTAATTTTCGGCTAGAGTGAGATAGGGTCTCAGTTATAACTTTTATTTCTCTAATAAACAATGATATTGCTCTTTGGAAGCATTCGTTTTTTGTCAATCTTTACCTATGATTTTAACCTTGGGGTTGAGACAGTCTCCAGTGGTCTTTGCCAAAGGAGATGAAGATGCCTTCATTTTATCGTGTTCTGAGCTTCTATGTGCAGCATTTCTCAAATTTTTGTTATATATTATAATACTTAATATATATTAAATGTATGTCTTATAGTTTTATTGTTAAGTGTATTAGAAGTGTCATGTTGTAGTCATGATGCTCAGGAAGTAATCTTGGTTCTCTTCAACTGTTTACAATCAAGGCTGCTATTCAGTGCCTTTTCCATCCTCAGATACTTGTTACTCTTGAGTTTCCAGAAGTCTTCATCATCAAAAGTCTTCAACTAGAGTTTATGGGAATTTTGAGGTCTTTCTTTCCATCCCCCTCTCCCTCCCCTCTCCCCCAATAGTGTTCCTGAGCTAATATTCCAGTCACACATTTCCTGTGAACTTTGAAGAAATAATTCCATTGCCTTCTGATTGTAGAATACAGCTCAGAAGAAGTTTGAAATCAGTTTCATTTTTTTCCTTTTTGACATGAATATGCCAGCTTATGCCAAAATAACTGAAGACGTGCCTTCGTTTTCAGACTTCATCAACAAAGAAGCTTCGTCTCACTAAATTTCTGGCCAAGGATCTGTTATTGAAAACCTTTCACTTGTGCTACAAGGTTTTAAAATCAGATTTTCTATATATCCTTTGCATATGCACTTCTTGCCTATCGCATCAAAATTAGATAATTAGTTTTCTTGGGGGGAGTCAGGAGGATGGCTCAGTGGGTAGTGCGCCTGCCAAACAAATGTGAGGACTCGTGTTTGGATTCCCAGAACCCGTGTAAAGCCTGCTATGGCAGTCTAGGTCTGTAATCGCAGAAGTCCTGTGGGAAGATGGTAGACCGAGTCCAGAGAGTTCCCAGAAGTTTACTAGTCTGCTACCCTCGCATAGGCAGCAATGAAGAAGATCTCCTTTGTCACACTAAGTAAACAGCAAAAACCATGTCTGAGGTGGTCCTCTTGACTTCCACATGCTTTCAATTCACACACAGGTACATGCATACGTGCACACGCATGCGCGTGCACGCATACACACACACACACACACACACACACACACACACACGATCATCAGTATATACAAACTTTGGAGCACCATCTTTTCTCACACTAAGCACAAGAAAAAGACAAAGAGCAAAATTATTGGTAATAACCCTAGAAATAGTTATTAACAAAGAATTGTATAAAGAGCTCAATAGAGCAACTTTTTCTAGGGATACCAGCAACTTAGAGATAAACATGTAGCAAATAACTGCCTTTATTTGTTGTGTTTCTTAAAAACAAAACAACAACAACAACAACAAAAACTAACCTTTGAAATACTTATGTTGGACAAGCTTGGAGGCTTGCCAAATGGGGAGATGTATTGTCTCAGATGCCATTCCTGTGGTCAGAAGAACTTCAGTGATGAATTTAGGGTAATCTGTTCAGATTTATTTTCTTTTTTCTTTTTTCCTTTTTTAAGATTTCTTAAGAAAAGAAAAATACAAGTCTTTAAGAATAAAGACGTGGGCAGCTCCCTGTCCCCCAGGTTGTACTGTAAAAGCTACAGCTAATTTGTCTTTTCAAATATATTCCCACTATTTTCACAGAAAAAAAAAAAAGAATATAGTGGATCACTTATTTAACCATTTATTTAAACCATTGAAATAAATGAGGCTCATCTTTTGTTTGAGAAAACATCTTTAATATTAATGATTTAGCATCTGATTTTACACTGACCAGGCATTTGCTGAAATAAATCAAGTGCAAAATTGCAGGTTCTTTTAATTTATGAAATGCTAGTGTTAGCAGAATGTGTGGCACAGCTACTACGCAATCTTAGAAGGACATCTTTAACATTAGTTTTTTTCTATGTGATTAAAGACTATTGTGTATCCAGTAACTTAAAATCCCTCTTCTGTCCTATTTTGGATCCTTGATGTTAGGTTATGATGTTTGAAGCCAGCCATGGAGATGTAGAGAACACAGTGGTTCTTAAATTCCCTCCTGAGCAGTCATAGTGCAGTGGGAGGCTGGATATGATGCTCCACTTCTTGACGAAGTATAATCTCTAGATTCTATGCAATAACGAAATGTTGTATATGAATACTCCTTTCTGGGGACTAGCCTGGATACTGGTATTATAAGCAAACCTGAAATTTTCAATTAATATATTTGGAGGAGGAATATGCTTGATTTAAATATATACTTGTAAAGTCATAGAATAACTGACAGTCCAGAAGAAAACAGTACAATCTCTTATTTTAAAAGGTGATTCTTAATAAACAAACAACAATAACAACAAAATGGAGCCTGTTACAGGACAGTAACCTGTTTCCTTATTCCAATTTCTTTTCACTTTGCAGGTAAGTTTCCATGTCTATTGCTTATAATAGTGTTTATAAGAACCTTGATGGCACTGATGTCTTAGTAAGGAACCCCAGTATTGTTTTCTGTAGGACAGGTTGATGACAGCATGTGCTGGATCTGGGTAAGGTGTTATATCAGAGATCCTGTCATCAATGTTTCCAGATAAAGGAAGAGGCCAGGTTGGAGCTGGGTGTCTTCATTTATCCGGATTTTCTTAGAAATGGCTGTTGCAGTAATAAGCCAAAGATATGATTTCCCACAGCTCTAAGGCTTTGTGCTTGGTTTTGTTTTAAAGAGACAGAGCGCACTCTCTAAGATTTTGAAAGGACTGGCCACAGTGCTTTTCTCTGGAGCCTCAAATCCTCCAATCTGTTCCTTGTAGATTGAGTAAGAAGAAGGATTCTGCATCCACCACTGGGAGAGATGTATCTATCATTATTCTACATGAAACTTGCAGGTTGACAGATGGGCCTCAGCAAATTTGTGCCATTTGAACTGTGGGCTTCAAAGGGGCTAGGGAGGGAGAGAGTCCCCACTTTGCAAAACAATGATAAGTTGGCTAGAGAGAACAACCATTTGGCAAAACACCAAAATTGACAAGCTTCTGGAATCAGGGGCTTGCCTATCTATTTTTAGGATATATTGATCATTTGTTTCAGATGGATAAAATTTCTTGACCCCTTTTCTAAGACACTGTTGATCCCTTCAGGTTTGTCTTGGAAAGCAGTTATGAGCTACCATTCATTCAAATGCCTTCCCCACTACCTGCTAATGTTGTGCCTCAGGGAAGCTAGTCTCAACCAAAACATGAACCTAGGCAATAAGAACATAGTTTTAAATCTCCAAACATCTCCTACAATTTTAACCTTGAAATAAATATTTATTTAACTCAGAGCCAACATAAATAAAATTAGATATTTTCCTTGTCTTTCATGAACAAAGTTCTTATTTTTTCCAAAAGAATGCTTTTACAAGTGCTATTTATCTTGCTTCATATACTCTTTAGAGTAGAGAGGCCCAAAATAGTACCATATTTTGAAGCAAAAACTATTGGAAGTTGTACATTCTTTGATGGAAAAGATACCATGATTGGAGCTGTCCAGTACATATGCCTTCATTGTGTCCCAGCGGGAACTCAGAAACCTAGTTCAGGGAAGTAATTAAAGTCCTACAGAGAGTCATGGGTAGATATGTTCAAATTGGGTGATTTCTCTGTCTCTCCTATTGGGTTCTAAGTCAAGCCAATGTCTTGGGCTACTTCAGGAACAAAGGAGGATAATTTGGGACTTTGGCTCCCAGGTATGTATTTTAGGCTGACAGCAGAGTAAGATATCTACTTTAATGTGTGTGTGTGTGTGTGTGTGTGTGTGTGTGTGTGTGTGTGTGTGTGTGTATGTGTGTGTGTGTGTGTGTGTGTCTGTAAATGTCCTTGTATGTATTTTTATGTATATGTGTGTGTGTGTGTGTGTGTATGGTCACATGTTTGTTTGTATGTGGAAGCCAGAAGTCAGGGTTAGGTGTCTTTTAAAAAACTAAACTAAGCTTAAATCTTACTCCCAGAACACATAAGATGAAAGCCATCACTTTTCAGAAGTCTCAAAAGTAATTCTGATAAGCCTCCATTGTCTTTTAAAAAGAGAACAAAACAAAATCAATCAGGAGAGTGTATTCAGAAATTAACACGTAGTGGAAAGTTCTGATCAACCCTGAAAACGGTGGATTTCAGAAGAGTTTCTTTCTTCAAGCAAGGAGGAAAGTGGAGGCAATTGTGAATGTACCTTATTCACCGGATGTAATTGTCTTCTTAGAAGCTTACAGCTGGAGAAGCTCAACCTTTCTCGTTCTTTCTGAACTCTGGCTAACTGGTTCCACTCGGTTGTCCTGGTCTAAACTCCTTTCCAAGCTGACTGGTCCAAACTGGCTTTTTTTGGCTTTTGACTGAATTTCTCTGCTTGACCTCAAACTAACTCTAGGAATCTCTTCTAATCTTCTAACTCCTCATTCTCTTGCTCATTCTGTCTTTACCTGCAACCTGTCTCTATAAAATTGTCCAAATAAAACTGCTTTCTCTGACCTATGTGGAACTGCAATAGCTCACAAAAGAATTCAATTTCACTGCACTGACTGAACTGAACTCAACTGTACTCCACTCTGACTACACTGCACTGACCCAAGTCCACTGCACTGAACTCAGCTGAGTGCAAGGAACTGAACTTCCCTCCACCCCCGACTTACTCTCTTACGTAGCCTCTTTTTCCTGAGAGTTGGGTACATCCTTTCTCTGACTAATTCTGTCAAAATTTTCTCTGATTCCTTCCTTTGTCTGACACTTAATTAGACATCACCTAAGAACATGGCTCTACTGCCTTCTACAAACTAGCATTACCTACTTTGATTGGAATTAAAAGTGTATACTAAGAGCATGTCTGTATTCCAGCCAGATCATACAGATCTAAAAGATCTTTTGACATGATCTCTTGTCAGAGACGTCATGATGCTGGAATAAAATTACTCTTAGGCAGTTATTTCCCAGTTAACATTTCTAAATACGAAAGAATTTTATCCATATAAGTATTATGTCTCCAGAACTTCACAAATTATCAGAGTCTAAAATATGCATTATGGACCAAAGTCCTTTTAGCATCAGTGAGCTTTCACCAGCTTCCCAAAGTGCATACACACAACACTGGTGATATGGAGGAACCCAGTGTAGTGTGCAGCAACTTAAAACAGTCATGCCAAGGCTGTGCTGTGCTTTGTCTCTCTGTCAAGCATGCTATGCTATGCCAGTATTTTCTTTATGGAAAAATTTGCAGATTCCAAGGCCCTGAACAAAAGTACTCAGTATACAAAGAGATTTTAAACTGCTTTTTACAGTGATTAAGTTTTCATTTATATGCTACATTATTGAAGAGAAGCCACACAGTTACTAAAACATTAGACAATGATAAAGTGCATTCTTAACACCTGTCTGACCAGAGATCATAAAACTTGGCCAAAAGCAGGTGATTGTGGGTCTGGAGCAAAGCCTTGTAGACATGCTTGTAAGAAATGGCAGTCACTTCTCACTTGGTCTGGGGAGAATGAGGATACACATCGTCTTTCTCACAAGCTACAGTGATACCATATGCTGTGGGGGTGATTTCACTGATGAGAGCCAACTATAGCCAAGAACTACTGAAGGGCATTTTGCCTCTGGCAAGCATGGTTGTGCCACTCCTCCTGGGTTTCCTTAGGTGTTATCTGTACAAAAAGGCTAACAGACCGGCAGTCTCCGAAAAAGATGCTCAGAGAAGAGAAATGAAACAAGAGTAAAAAGAAATAATAAATAACAGTCACTTTCAGCAAAAACAAATTTGACTCGATATATATAATCTCCACAATGTAAATGTTTTATTTTCAGTGCAGATCTGTGCAAAGCTAGCACTGTTCCTGCTTTGTGGAAGCAAAATTTTTAATAATATGCTCAATCTTCACTATCAAACAATGACCCACACTTTAATAGGCACTCCAGACATTACTCCCCATTTCTGTAAACTCAGTAAACTGTAATAAAGGTATTTTATGGGCAGTAGGGTTATTTTTTTAAAAGAAGATATATTATCTAGATTTCATCAGCACATAAAAATGTTATCTTGGGAACCCTGGAAGATTCATATATTTCTAAATTATAGCACATTGCTGTCACTTTCACATGAGATCATTCTAATTTTGTAAAATATATATATAATAGCTTGGACTGGGTCATGTTTCACACTTTATTCTATTTGAATTAATGATATTATTTACTTGGAGCTCGGCTGCACACTGGCCTCACATCCGATGAGGTAGTTCATAAAGAGGGAGCAACATAATAAATGAGGAAAATGTTATTTACTCTCTTGCCCAATTCTCAGGAGCTTGGTGTAAATTCCACTCAATAAAATGTGTTTGGTTTGCTTCTGTGTTCCTTTAAAGCTGGAGAGAGAGCAGCAGTCAGCAGGAGAGCTAAGAGTCTCAGCCTTTGTAGGACTTGCTCCTGGGCCCCTGCAGTTCTCAGCTCTGGAACTCCTTGATCTGAGAAACAAAACATTCTCCTGCTATAGAACTTCAGTACCAGGAGCTCAGCATAGCCTGCCTAGCCCCAGGAGAGGCCAGTAACACCAGACAGCAAGGACTCCAGTGAGTTGTGCACAGTAAACCTTTTCTCAGAGAAACTATACATTAAAAGAGAATTATGCACTGAATGAAAACCTTAGTGTTTCCAGAAATATTCAGCTTAGCCTCTAGCAACCTGGTCTGAACCTAAATGTGATTCCAGTGCCAGGTCTCAGGGCACTTTTGATGAGAATAACTACATGACCCAAAAGTTCGGGAAAGACATTTCTAAGCAGCAATGGAGGAACAAAGAACCAGGTTTATCTTTTGGCATACATTTCAATGCTACGTGTTCCTGACAAGACTTTTGGCATCACAAGAAACACAACAGTGGTCATCACAAGGTCAGCATGCATGCCAGGAACCTCAGGCCATACTTGTTCATCATGTTTACCCAGGAATCTGTGGTTGCCATGGCTCACATGTCAGAAGAAGACAACATTCTAGCACTTTATGCTTTGCCTCAATTCCAAGGCCCTGGTAGAATATCAGCTTAGTACTTTAAATACCAGTGAGCCATAGTCACTGTATCAAATCTAGAGCTCCACTGTTCAGTCTGAACTTAGAAATTAATTTCCTACCATGAAGAACATTTATGAAAATAAAGACCTAATAATCCTTAGTAAATCCAGGTAAGCTAGTTTGGATCTCTCTGTATTCATTTTATAGAACTCACAACACCAGCAACAGAACATTAACCTTTAGGTCTCAAATAATCTGTGGTCAAGAATCAGTCCAGAGCTTTCTGTCATTTTCTTGACATCTTGGGGGAAGATGTGTAGTTTACCTTGTTCTTCAAATCTTTTCCACCTGGCAATCTATAATTACCTCCCACTGTCTGAGCTGCCACTATTCTATAATAAACTGGACATGGCATTTAGTTTCCTTGCCTTTTAATGCAAAAAAAAAAAAAATCACGGTTATAATTCAACAACAAAATAACAGTAAACAGGCGCCATCCCCAGTTTAGAACATCCTTCAAATGATAATTAGCTTACTTTTAAAAAAGCAAAACTACTCACAGACAATTTTATGCTGTATAGAACTTAACAGATACATGAGGAATCTAGAAAGAAAAAAATCACATTTTAGCAACATATAATACTGCAGGCTGGCTGTAATAGTGACAGCCATTTATACTCATCCTAACTCCTGGTGACCTGGTTCCCCTTTCTTCATTTACTGTGTTCCTGTCCACCTAAGGGTCAAAGTATAAGGTCAGATACTCAACCGTCCACATGTTGAACAGATTTTTTTAAAAATAAATTATATTCCAGAAAATTCCAAAGAAAAACTAGGCTTTGTCACACACTTAACTGAACACTAGACCTTGGCAGTGTAGTCTAGTGTAGGATACTCAGTTCCAACTTGCAGTAAACTCGCAGATCCTCTTCCCTGTGGGCCCATACTCATATTGGACCCATTTGGATATTCTCTTTAAACACTTGCATCACTCTTATGTATTAGTCTATGAGCACATGGAGGTCAGAGGACAATTTACAGGAATTGGTAGTCTTCTTCTATCACGTGGATCACAGGGACTAAGCTTAGATCGTCACATTTGGCTGCAGGTTTCTGTCCTCAGCCGCGTTTCCTCTAGTCTTTCCCATTTATATAGTTTATAAGTAGGTATATACAGGCTGCATCTGTAATTCAACATTTATTGTTTTCTTGTCATCATTCCCTGAGCAATGCAGTTGCATAATATAAGTAACCAATGATGGTTTCAAGTATACAGGAGGATTTCACAGGTTCTATGCCAATAGAACTTCATTTTACATAAAATTATGATCATTCTGGAACCAACTCTTGTCTATAATGAGACAAGTGAGTATGTATGAACATATACATATATATGAATACATGAATTTTTTCCTTCAGATGAATATATACACACTTGGTTTTAAGTGCTTTTTTGGGGTTCCATTTTATCATATGCAATATGGGATGAGCAGCTGAATTAAAGTTCCTAAATGTTTTAGCCATCTATGAAACAGATCAGTATCATTTTGTTTAAGGCAAGGTCTTACCATGATGTCCTGGCTATCCTTGACCTTACTATATAAGCTGGATGGCCTTGAACTCATAGCTGTTTTTTCTTTGGGTGGTTTTGGTTTGCTTGTTAGTTTTTTTTTTTCCTTTTACTTTTGCCTTCCTGAGTACTGGGATTAAAGGTGTACCCATTCTTTATATATAATATACATTATCTATAATATGTTCATGTATAATTTGTATGTGAATGTGTATGCTTGTGTGCATGTGCGTGTATTCACATTTTTTAAAAACTGGCTAAATCTTAACAGAAATAGAAACACATGGATGGAGAAAGATGAAGCACTGAGATGTGTGTGTGTGTGTGTGTATGTCTTTTGTGTGTGTTTCTGGCTTTTAAGGTTTAGGGTAAAATAACTAACTAGTGGGCTTGGGCTTGTGTTTCCCTCCATTGATGAGTGGCCATAATTCCTTTAGTTATGAACATCAAACATGTTTAAAAAGGAGTTACCACTAGATGCTGGTACAGCAGCCCCTTCACACCATCAGTAATTTTCTGAATTTATCATTAACTGTAAAATACTTCACTGACAGGTCTGGAACTAGAAGACTTCAGGATTGACTATATTCATTCATAAGACACTGAAATTTATTCCCAGACTCCAATCTATGGGTTGACAATGGTAATCAACTGTCAATCTTTAGATGCCCCATGGATCTGTGTTTCCAACTAACCATGTGATGATTCTAAAGCATGGCTCTTAGGGGCAACATTAATTTTCTCATTTGTAGTTATCTGAGGAGAATACTAACTTATTATTTTAAATTGTTAATAAAATAATACAATGGAGACAGTTTTGAATTAAATGGACTCACAACAAATTTGCTTCTTTTAAGCAAATCTATAGAAGCTTGAACATGAGTAAATATTTTAAAATTTCACACAATAGCATGATAATATGTGTCCATAACATGATATTGTTATTTGTCTAGTATGGGACACTGAATGCTTAAAACTGCCTTTTAACATAATGAAACTTAATCTCATTCATAAGAGCTTCAACACTGTGACATAGCTATGCTTGTATTTGGAAATTATGGAAACATTTGGTTACATAGAATCTTTGTTCTCACTATCAATTGGATGTGGACTCTGTAGATAAGAATGATAATGTGATCTGATATATAGGATGCCATTCTTTAATACAACATAATCAAAAGTTTTATACTGTCATTAAGGACAGAGAACATTATGATCCAATCATTCCTTACTCCCCTAATTTGCCTCTTCTTTTTCTTATAATAAACTTCTAAGCTCATTTTCTCCCTCAGTATAAATGAGATGTGATGTTTTCTCAAGGTTGTCATGAATAACACTTTCAGAGATTAAGAGGCTTCATAGGCAGGAATTTCACATTACAGATTTTAGTCTGAATCTGTCCCCTTTGTATGCCTCTGTCTCTTTCTATTGGTCTCTCATGTTCACCATGCCAGTCATAGGCTAATCACTTGGTAGCTGGCTAAACAATTGCTCTGTCTTGGAATTTTCAGCCTTAATTATCAGTATCAGATATAATAGTTTTGCTTCACTGACCATATTTCTTCCTTCCTTCCTTCCTTCCTTCCTTCCTTCCTTCCTCCCTCCCTCCCTCCCCCTCTTTCTTCTTTCTTTCTTTCTTTCTTTCTTTCTTTCTTTCTTTCTTTCTTTCTTTCTCTTTCTCTCACTCTTTCTTCTTTCTCTCTCTTTTTCTTCCTTCCTTCCTTCCTTTCTTTCTTTCTTTCTTTCTTTCTTTCTTTCTTTCTTTCTTTCTTTCTTTCTTTCTTTCTTTCTTTCCTTCTTTCCTTCTTTCCTTCTTTCTCTCTTTCCTTTATATCTTCCTTTGTTTTTTCAAGGCATGGTTACTGTGTGTAGTTCCCCTCACCTCTAATTCAATCAGCTCAGCTCCTCATTGTTCTTACTGAACATCTTTTTAGCTATTTCAGATGTGTCTATATCATTCTGGTTTCAGATTCTCAAATGGAAACAACATTTCACTGAATCTTAGACTGGATACAGAGAGGATCATTTGCTTTGTGCCTTCCATAACATTTTCAATTTATGGAAACGGATGAGTTCTTGGTAAATTATCTACAAATCTAGCAACCATGACTATAAATGGCCTTGTTAATGTACATTTCCTATCCAGAACTGTAACCTCTCTGTGTCTCTCTCTCTCTCTGTCTGTCTCTCTCTGTCTCTTGCTGTCTCTCTGTCTCTCTCTGTCTGTCTCTGTCTCTGTCTGTCTGTCTGTCTGTCTGTCTGTCTGTCTGTCTTGCTCTGTGTGTATGTGTCTCTATAGAAGAGAAGCTTGAAAAGCAGATGGTTGAAATTATTGGACCATATCCAATATCCATTACAGTATCTAACATTTGTGTAACTTTCCAAAATGTTTTTTATATTCTTTGTTTTCCTTTCTTAGCCCCATATAAAGTTATGATATTTCTATTTTATGAACAAGTAGACCAAGTTTTGGAGAGTTCCATGGAATTGCTTCTGATGACACAGGGAGAAATGGAAAAGCTATGCTTTCTAAGGTTGGCTGCTTCTAAATTCATCAATCTTTGAAATAAGAAACCTGATGTAAAAGACTTAGAAGTGAGTGTGGGGTCATACAATGTATTTTAAATCTTGATTCCTACAAAAATTGTAGGCTCCTATGAGCAAATTGAATAAACCTTTTGAGCCTCAGTTCTATCATTTGAAAATAAAAATTAGTAATTTAGGCTTTCAGGAGAGAATGTAAGGTATTGATAAGATAGCCAATGAAAATTTGACTAGTTAAGTAGAAGCATGTATCCTTGACTTTCCTACTTTTGTATCTACTATCCATTCTGAAGCCATTCCAGTAAAAGTCTAAACCTGGGTTTATATAGTTTATATATTTATAGTGTGTGTGTTTGTGTGTGTGTGTGTGTGTGTGTGTGTGTGTGTGTGTGTGTGTACACATGTGTGTATTTCAAGGCATGTACATGGAGGTAAGAGTGTAACTTGAAGGACTTTATTCTCTCCTACTATCATGTGGGTCCCAGGTATTGAACTCAGATCAATAGAGCTTACAGAAAGAGGCATTTTGCTGTCTCCAAAGTTTTCTAATGTTATATATATCTACTAAATTCTTTATGTATTCTAGCATAGAGATTTTCACAATGTTCTGTGAGTTTTAAATAAACCTTTAGTAATGAGATAGAATATACATATATATATATATATATATATATATATATATATATATATATATGTAGATAGATAGAGAGATGGATAAATGCTCTTTTTATTCAAGTATCAACTAAATCTATTTGTAGAAAAACTGGGATACCCAGAGATGGTCCCACAGAAATTATCTTACTGTATTCCATGCATAAAGAGAACGTTCCTGAGACAAAAGGCAGAGTAAAGATGTTTAGAAATTGAATTTACGTCTCAACGATTCCATTTGGTGATTATTTTTGTTCATTCAAGCCCTATAAATTCATTGTAGCAAGGACAGAAGCATCCAAGGGGGCTTTATTGCCTACTATGGCTCTAATGTGTCTGACAAAAGCTTATGTATTAAAAACCTAATCCCTAAATTTATGTGTAGATGTTTTTAAGAGGGGAGGTTTTCAGGAAGTAATTGGAGATAGCTGAGGTCAGAATGCTGGTTCCCTCATGATCAGGTTGTAGTACTGACATTTGGAGGAAGAAAACCTGATTGTGCACACTTCTTCTGTCTCACCATTCCTCCTGCCATCTTATGACCTGAGAAGAAGTCACATGACTCCTCTTCTCGATTATCTACAGAACCAAGAGACCCACAAATCTTGATAGTTATACATTATGAAGTCTAAGATCTTCTATTAATAAAGTTTCTAATTCTCAATTAAATCCCTTCCTACAGTGAATACTTTGCAGTGTATTAGCACAGCATACCTACAGACAATGCTGACTTGCTCCTTATTTCTCTTTCAGTTTTACTAAAGTATTTATGGCCATAGAGCAACTTTGCTGTAGCTGTCAGAGTCAAGAGGTTTGGGTGAAAAAAGTACATGTGAAGGTCTGCCCAGGGTACAGGAACACTTGGAAGAGGGACAATGCTGAAAGTCTAGCAAGGGCAAACATGTTGAGGTTAACTTTCAAGTTCTTTCTTAAAGCTCAATATTGATGGAGAAGTTGGCTTTGAAGTCCCAAGCCAGAAATCTCTTCCACATGATTCCCTTTCTTTTCTGTAGAAGTTTGTGGATAATGATTTTTATTAATTTGTCAATATATAACACTGAGTATAAATAATGTCTGTGACTGAATATTAAAATGTGTATTGAGATTAAGAGCTCTGCCCTGGAGTATCCTCCTAACCTGTGAAGGGAAAATCATGCTAACTAGGTTCTAAGGCCATCTCTTGCTCAGGTCTTTGACTTAGGCAACTTAATCTTTCATACTATCTTACAGATATGTACTTTCACATTTAATGGGTTCATAATAGAACTTTTTGTTTTTCAAAATATACAATTAAAACATCCCTTTTCTAACTGTCTCATTTCTGTCTTCTCTACAATATTAAAGTCTTAAGGAAGTGATAACAGAGGTGGAAAGATGGCTTAGCAGATCAAAAGGCTTGCCCAGCAAGCTTGAAGACCTGAGCTCAATTCCCAGAACCCAGGATGAAAGGAGACGATCATCTCCTAGGAGCTGTCCTTTGACCTCCATATGTGTGTCATGGCATGTATGTGTACATTCAAAGCAATAATAAAGCGTTTAAAAATAGAACATGAAGATCAAACAGAATCATGGGTTGCCCCCAAAAGAGAGCATATAGACTTGTCAACAATAATTAATAAGGAGTCATCTTCAGAACAGGAGGTCTTAAGATAAAATACATCATTATCCTGAGACTCAGCATTTTCCTCTGCGCTTCCAAAGTCTAAATCCTACAGTTTTTTAAAAAAATTCTATTATTGCTTAAATTTCTTCCTGTTTTGGTGTGTAATTAAGATGTTTACAGTTTTTCCATTTATGTTGGATTTGTAAGATTCTGTATAAAGAAACAGAGCTTGCTATACTGACAGTTCTCACCGTATTCATCCACAGAACCAGAAGTTCTCAGTCTGCACTCCTAGAAGTAACCAGCTCCTTCTTATTTTGCTTAATTTTCTATAATATTTTCAGAATTAAGTTTTCAACAAACAGGGAAATAACATTTTAAAGATACTTTAACAGAAACATGTAAAAACAGTATTTGCAAAAGCGGTTTTCCCTATAAACTAATTGGACTTCAGAAATAACGGAGATTGTATTCTTATCAGCCTGAGTGATACAACAAGCTACTACAGAGGATCATTTCATTCAGTCACTTGTCTTTCATAATAATACACTTCCTGAAGTATAGACTGGGTCGAGCCTGTTCACCATTTCCCCCAGAGCACCTGGCATAGAAGTTGTCATGAAGATAAATCTTAAACAGTAAATAAATAATTAAACAATGTTATTTTTTCAATATCAAAGTTCAGTAGCCATTTTTACATTAGGGGAACAAACAAGTAATGGAATAAAATCCATTATGCATGTCATGTGACATGTGATAAGGGATGGGAACTGTGCTTCCTTCTTTATTTTAAGTGGTCAGAATTGACTGCTACTTACAGAGTTTGCTGCTAGACAAAAGAATCCCAGAACCAAATCATCACTTCTTCATTTTACTGATCTAAATATTGGTGTTCTCATTCCCCCCAAATCACATATTTAATCCCATCTGAATGTGATGTTATTAAAGGTAGAACTTCCAAGAGACTGGATAGATCATCACAGCTATGCCTTCATTGAGAGATTACTGTTCTTATCATAGTGAACTAAGGGACCTATCCCATCACAGGAGGACACCACAGAGAGAAAGCATCATTTATTACAAAGGAAATGGGAGGAATCTCATCAGATTCCATATCTGCTGTCACCTTCATCTTGGTTTCTTGGTTTCCAGAGCTGTGAGAAACAGATTCTGGTATTCATAAGCCACCCTATGCTGTACTTTGTGACAGAAGTGGCCTAAGACACTACTTAATGGTGTTTTGCTCTTTCAGTGTGTTTCCTGGTCCAGTGTATACAATTGAGTCATCAGGCTTAGAGAGGACTAGAATGTCCAAGGGAAGTACATAGACCTGCTGAGCACATCTTCAAAACTCTTAGTTTCTTTTACTTTTTGCCAAAATGTAGAGCCATGATTAGATGTCACTGTTCCTTTGGGGAAGTCAACCACTGACTTAATGAAACTGGTTACAAAGCTCTACAAATAGACTCCCTGGAATATAGAGACAAGGCTAGGCTCTTAACCGACAAGCAAGACTACAGCACCTGCAGTCAGCTCAATCATGACCAGTGGACTAGGTTTTCTCCATTCATTCTTTGAGCTACACTGCTGTATGCCATTCACCAGACCTGGGGCTGGATTAGCAGGGTGATCCATACTCTCCAGCATGCCTAATCTTTCTACTGTAACACTGCGGTCTCAGAAAAGATTTATGGATTGAGAAATACAACCACATCACACCTAATCAGAAAGGAAAGTGATATAGGGCCCATTAGGACTAGCAGAGAGTCAGAGCTGACAGATAATACAACTGAGGCAGGATGGCAGTGTGAAGTAGGAGTGGGGTTTTCTTTTAACTTCTTTCTAGAAAACAGGGAGTCAGAGTGGCTTATCAGTCTTAGAGGTCAAAAGATTTCTATCCCTCTGTTTATAGATTCTACATTGGCATCAAATTCCCACTGACGCTGGTGATATGGCCTCTTATATAAAAGAAATTATTCACAAAGATCTTTGTTTTCAAGTTATTTATTTATTTATTTATTATTTTATTTATTTACATCCCAAATGTTGTCCGCTTCCAGGTCTCTCTTCACAGAGTTTTTCCCTCCATTCCCCCTCTCTTTTGCCTTGGAAAGGGTGCCCTCCTGGGTATTCCCTATCCCTGGGGCATCAAGTCTCTATAGGATTAGGCATATCCTCTACCAGTGAGGCCAGACAAGGAAGTCCTCTGCTCCATATGTGCAGGGAGCCTCTGACTAGCCCATGTACGTTGGTGTCTCTGTTTCTGGGAGCTCCAAGGGGTCCAGGTTAGTTGGCTCTGTTTGTCTCCCTGTGAGGTTGACACCCCCTTCAGTTCCTCCAATCCAACAGGGGATCCCTCTTTCATAGAGATCCTCAACCTCAGCCCAATGCTTGGCTGTGTGTATCTGCATCTATCTCAGTCAGCTCCTGGTAGAGTCTCTCAGAGAACAGTGATGCTAGGCTTCTGTCTGCAAGTGCAACACAGCATTAGTAACAGTGTCAGGGTTTTGTGCCAACTGATGGGATGGACCCCAAGTTGGGCTGGTCACTGGTTTGCCATTACTTCAGTCTCTGCTCCATTTTTGTCCCTGCATTTCTTTTAGACATGAGCAATTTGGGCTTAAAATTTTTAATGTTGGTTGTTAGCTTACAGGCGATTCCACTAGGCTCCTCCAGAGGACCTAGCAATGGCTGATGTTAGTATCTCCCTCCATCACCTAGCCTGGCCATGTGTAGGTGACATATAAAAGGCCTTCTGACCACCCCAGTTCTCTCTCAGTTTCTATGTATTCCCATCGGTCTCTCTCTGCCCCCTTTCTGTTCTTCTCTGTCCCTGCTTCTCTGCCCTCATAGAGTTGCTCCTTTCTGTCGGCTCTACCCCTTCTCCAGGCCCTCACTCCCCTCCCTTCTCCCAAATAAACTCCCTTTATACCAGAACTACTGCATGACCTGATATTTCAGAAGGGTAATTTAGAATGGGCCTACCAGGTAATCCCTTACCACTTTATATTTTATAACACTGGTCACACACCAAATCAATAATGTTATCTAATATCAATAGTGCTACTGTTGACTAGTAGGTTGTTTATCCAGGTTTCACACCTCCTGTTAGAAAAAAATTGAGATGTAGGGTGGTTTAATTAGTAAAGTGGCTGGGCACATAAACATGAGGTCATGAGTTCTGATCTCTAGCATCCACCCACTCCTTGCATGCAAACTAGGCAAGGGTGTTATCCCAGCACTGGGCTAAGGGGTGAGGGAAGAGAGATACCAGTGTCCACTAGCCAGCCAGCCTAGCCAAATTGGTGCTCTCCAGGGTCAGTGAGAAACTTTTTCTCAAAAATTAAGGTGGAACTTCTCTAACAGACGAGGTAGAAATGGAGGAGTTCTAAATAGGCCCCCGTGTCTCTCAGTATACCTAGCACACCATTGAAAAAAACTTAGACACAAAGACGTTCCCAGGAGTCTAATGCTTGGAGAGCAAATGGCACTAGACAGAGGGGCAGCCTGTCCCATAGAAAGAGATCTCATGGAGTTCTGACAGCTTGTCTGACCACCTTCCAGGATGAGACTGAAGGTCAGATATTGAAATTGGGGGGTGGGGTGGCGGCATACCTTATGTGGACATGCATATCCCTTGGTCCCTTGTTTAAACCTTGATCTCATTTCAGAGCCCTGAAGATGAACTCAAGCATTTTGTTGGATCTCTTTATCTCTCTTTCCAAGGTGGCCACATTGAATAACAACAACAACAACTACTACACACACACACACACACACACACACACACACACACACTTTTATTTTGACTCTATTAGTTGGCTTATTGAGTGTAGATGGTTCTACGTGACTTGCAACACCAGTTGTCACCAAATTCTCTAACAGTTTCAGCAAGAACTCGGGGAAGTGCTTGCAACCTGAGTTCAATCTATAAAGCCCCCTATGGAAGGAAAGAATCAATTCTCCATTTTTTTCTCTGACTGCCACAAGTCATGGCATTTGCATATGCACATTATGTACACACACACAAAACTAAGTCATACTAGTCGGTAAGGTGAAGAGAAGTGAGGAAGGCAGCCCACGTTGATCTCTGGACACCACACTTGCTTATACACACATGTGCTTATACATCCACATGCACATCTGCACACATCCACAAGAACACACATGCACATCCCCCTCCCCCCTCACACACACAAATAAAAAAACAAAATAAAACAACTTTTGAACTCAAATCCAAATGACCACTGAGACATGAAGTATTTATGCCACGCTGACCAGTCTGTGCCCAAGAAAAAAAATAAAGGAACAAAAATAATAAAAAAAATAAAGGAAGCTGAATCTTTTGTGTCCCATTACATCTTATTTCCCATCTAATTTCTCTGTGTCCAACACAGGAGGACATTTTTCACAAATATAATAAGAGCTGCATGTTTTCCTTACACAGTGAAAGTGTATGTTTTAATAGAGTTTGGTGATGCTCTTATGCATTCAGAGACTCTGTCGTCCATATTAATTGAGATTTGTCTCCATAAAACCAGATGATCAGAAATTGCTTGCAAGATAGTAACAAACAAGAAAGAAAATAACTTGAAGTGTGTAGAGGTATACACCACTCCTTAGTAAGTAGTAGTCCTCCGAAAAGGCAGTCACCATATGAATGACAGTTACTGAATGAATAGCCACCACAGAAAGAATTGTCTCTCATTCCTTTCAGAGAAGCTGAGATGCTTGCAGAAAGGGACTCTCTTCCCTGCCTTTCTCTGGAGAAACTTTTTCCCTCTGGCAATAGGGACCTTTAAGGCTTCCTTTTCTTTGTGAGCCCTTTTGAATGTTAATATCTTCTTTGCAACTCATTAACCTGGGGTAGTTGTTTGGCACTCTGAACACCAAGACATCCCATCAGAATGAACTGGGGCAAGGCAGCCTCCAGAAACACACCTGGGTCTCTGGGCAGTCATCTGTGGGCGATTGCCTCCAGGTGTTTGCCAGTGGGAACCCATTGAAAGTCAATGCAATTTAGAGCAATTTTTCTGGCAGAGGAAATTAACCTGCAGGAATCTGCCGGCAACAGGTGTATTTTGGGGCAGTCACACCAGCATCCTGCACTGTGGAGACAGGACCTCGACTACCAGGTGGCATGCAGGAGGCTGGGTAATTGGAGGAGGCAGGAAGTCAGTGCAGAGAAGATGGCCAAATTGCAGGTCAGCATGGGTTGGTATAATTACGGGTTAACCCTCTACTGCCTGTTAACCAAAAACTATTTGTGTGCTTGAGGAACCAGGAAATCTTCTCTAAAGGGAGAAGAATTATCACTCAAGCTCAAGTCGACTGATGTTTTTTTTTAAGCTAAAGTTTGAAGCAAATTGTTTTTGGGTTAGAGTTTGGTACTCAAAATAGAAGATTGTCAGGAAGCACGGTCCTTCAGGAAGGCTCAAGAAGTGAATTTTAAGTGCTTGAAAGCCTCCTGCCTCTGAAACAAACATAATTTTACCCAGTGCTTTTGGCCCTTTCCACTTCTTTTGAAAAGACACATAGAGAGAAGCACACAGACTAAAGATAGGGAGGCAGCTCCCTGTTTCCTTTCTTCATCTCTCTTGGAAGCTCTTAAAACTCTCACAGTTTGACTCCATGTAATTCTCTTTCCTTTGGGAACAGTGATGTTTATTGTTCCTTTCATATGAACTAATTGGCTTTGAATGAATTGAAATCAAATAAATCTGAAGTCCTATACGAAACAGATTTCTCCTTTGGCAAAGATTTTGTTAAAATCTCAATATGGACATAATGTGTATAGCAAATGCCGATAGAGGTTGAAAAACGAGGACTTCAGTTTTATTTTGATCTGAAGCTTATGATATTCTTTTAAATTGATGTTGAAATGTGTGTTATTGTCAAAGTAATGTGCTTCTACAATTAATGGTGATTGTGAGGGCAGAGAAAAGATCATTTCCATTGTCTAAGCATTGAGCAGAGAAATTGATTGTTCTTATGAATACTAATAAAATATTGTATAAATTTAGGAGGGGAATGTACTTCTGAAGCAACATGCAATTTACAAAATTTATATAATAAAGGACAGAATGACCGAGAATTGAATAAATCACAGTTTTGATAGTCTTAAATCTGTTTTGAAGAATACTTATAGTAATCAAAATTGCACCTCAGCATTTTATAGTATTTATCTATCTGATCATACATGGCAAAAATGTCAAGTGAAACCTCTATTTATAATCCTTTGTGACTTTTGAGAATGAGTTGAAAGGAAATGTCCATTTTTGCCACCTCAAAATGTTGAAGAACAGGCAGTCATTTCAGCAGAAAAAAAAAAACAACAAAAAAACCCCCAAAAAACGTAACATTTGACACAGACCATCAAGAAAAATGGCACGGTGGACATAAGGAAATGCTTCCACATTGTGTCTTTAAAGCAACAGGCAGCAGAAAACAAGCAGAAGAAAAGGTGTAGTGATATGCTACTTAATTTTGTCAAATTGATTGTCCCAATCCAGTATTCGTCAAAAATGTGGTCCTTGATCTAGAAGGCCAGTGCCATCTAGCTTAAGATGCTGACCTCAGATGGGGTTCTGAGGAGCTGCCAATGACCCAAAGGCAAAGCCTTCAGTGATGAAGGCTGCACTCTGATGAAGAAAAGATTATTAAAAAGCTGTGCTCTTTATGTGGGGCATGAATGTTCTTCTAGAAAATGTGGGAAATATGTTTTTGAGTTTCTTTTTACTGGTACACAAAGGCTATTAGAGTTGTCAGATGTGGTTGTTGGAGCCAAGCAGGTTTCATTGTGGTCAGATATATGCACAAAGCTGACTCAGTAGATTCTAAAAACCCAGGACATGAAGTTGGAAAAAGGTGGGAAGGTAGGAGTGAGTCTGAGAGAAGGTAGGGCAGGGAGGGATAGGTACATGTGACCCAAATAATACATATTGTATACATAGAAGAAATCCACGAATAATTAATACAATATGTTTGACTTTCAAATCACTTTTCAAAATGATTATTCAGTGTCCAACACCTGATGGTTGATAGAATTAAGAATAAATCCCAACATTCACAGTCATGTCTCAAAGAAATAATACAGTGAATTCTTTTGGACACAAAATTGTTCCTAGTATTAAAATGCACAGAAAGTATAATTCACTTATCTACCATGGGAAAGTGGGGGGTGAAAAAACTATGATAAAATTGTAATTAGATTTTAAAAAAAAGTTTCGTATCCTCTTTCATGACCCATGTGTCCTTATGTCAACTTTACCTGTCTGGGTCACTCCTTTCTAAACTGTAGATTACACCCACCCACACTTAAAACTATTTATATGTGGTCTCAAACTCAGAAAGAAAGCAGAAAGTGTGTTCTCTTTCAGATGTGGAAGCAAGCCTATAATGTACATGTGTATTTCGTAAACTGGTGTAAGGAATCTTTATTTTAGATCCCTCTAGCAAGCCTGATAATATTCCTAAGTATGTTGATCAAAGACCTCTTTACCTCCCGCATTAAAGCTCCTGAGGGCAGGGGAAGTCTGCTAACTAGAGTACACTGCCAGGCTGTATAAACACATACAAGAAGAGGGAACTAAAAAGCCCCAGAATAGATGCCCGTATTGTTACCTCTTCTTTTAACCCCACTGTTGATGGCTGCGATGTACAAAAAAATCATGTCCCTGGACACCCGGTTCTACAATAAGCCAAGTACTGCTAGAAAGAGACTTAGGAGAGATTTGGAGAATGAGGCTCTGAAATTGACACACATAAAAGGGATGGGTGAGTTCTGAACAGGTTAATTCATAATCTGTTTGGGATTCAGGAAAGAAACCGAAAAAGCTGACCTCTGTCTTTCAACAATAACCCCCTTAGACAACTAATGCGTGAATCCCAAAGCTTGCTAAGTAAAAGGAAAGGAGATTGAAGACGAGGTACATGATCTAAACTCCACTTGATACATTCTCCTTCATGGGCTGCTGTGGGAAGCTGAGAAGGCAACATTTCATGTTCATATTCAGAGACAAGCTTGCTGTCAGAATCAACACAACACAACTCATATATAAAGGAAAAAGCCTTAGATTCCCCATGTCTTCATCTGACTCCTTGCTAACTCAGTTTCTTAAAGGCTTACTCTATTTTTTCTTCTATTCATTCAGGAAAACTTTTATGAACCCCCATGAGAGCCATCCTACTCTAGTTCAGGGGTTAAGATCTTGAGCCCTGGGGCTCAAAATGCTCAGTTGAATTCCAACCATCATCCTTAGTTATCTTATGAATTTGAATAATTTAGTCTCTGTACTTCAGGGTTCTGACCTGCAAACTGGGCTTAATGAAAGCCCTGATAGGCAACATGGGGATTATAAGGTTAGATCACAAAAAGTACACAAAATAGTGTTTGGGACATGATGAAAGATCACTAAATGTCAGCTATTATTACATATCTTGAAGAAACTCCCAGAGTATATGGCCTATGGCTTAAGAGAGGAGATAAACAAGACCCAGGCTCTGTCCTGAAAGTATGAGGTCATAGTTTAATGGCAGAGCTCAGAGAAGAACACTTAAAATTACCCTGTGGGGTAATAGTGCCAAACACAGAAACTCAGCCAGCTCTGCCAGGGTGACAGAGTCTATTCTATGAAGGTCAGAGCATTCTTCTAAGTGGACTGGCTACAGGGCTCTTGAAAGATGTGGGTATAATGGTGGCTTGAGGAAGGGCACATAATGATGGAGAGGGAGCCAGCTAGCTTCAGAGAGGGATTAGAGGTTTGGCGAGTTGTAGCTTTGTCTTTGGAGAACTGTCATCAAGTTCTTTTAGTGGAAATCTCTCTGTTATCATCTCACACCTGGGAAAAGAAAGAAAGAAAGGCTTCACAATCCTTCATCAAGACAGCTGGGATTTCTTACATACCAGTAAGACTGCGAGAAAAGGGCTATAAACAGGGATTTAGAATTTAGAACACAATCCTGGGCTCCAAACAGGACCTCTCTCTTTGTCTCTCTGTCTCTCTCTGTCTGTCTCTCTGTCTGTCTCTTTGTGTCTCTCTGTCTCTCTCTGTGTGAATGTATGTATATATGCATGCATTATGTATATATGATGTATGTACATATGTATGTATGTATATATGAATGCATGTATATATGCACGATCTGGGGGGTGTGGATACAGGCACCCATTACTTAAGCACTGAAGTGAACAGATAGAGGCAGTGCCCCTGTGCCAGAGCTCACTGGCCAGCCTTGCCGAAAAAGTGTGAGCTTCAGGTTTACTGAGAGACATTGTCTCACATGGATAAAGCAGAGTTATAGAGCTGTACACTCAATGGGAAGAAGATAAGGAAGATTTTTAAAAAGAAGACTGGGGGAGGAAGAGCTCCATACAAGAAAGCAGACATTCCAAATCATCACACCCCGCTGGGCAAGTCTTGTTGCCGAAGTGATAACTTTTTGACACTCCATCACGTTGTGATGGTACTAAAAATAACTTTCTACCCTCCAAATCTGTATTGACCTCAGTCTGCTCAGACCTGCTCTTCTTCTTCTCACAAGGCTTCAAAGCCAGTCTTTGAACACATGCAGTCCTGAAGTCTTAAAAAAATAATACTTATTTCCCTTAAAAGGAAAAAAAATAAAAGATAATTGGAGCAAGCTACATGTTTCATTCAGTCCCACAGTCTCAGACTATTTTCTTAGCATCCAACTCTACAGTGTCTATCAGGCCTACTATATTTCTCTGTGGCAGTGAGGCAGGCCATACTCCCTCTGTCCTGCATGTACAGTATTGCTGCCAGGTACTACAATTAGTTGCTGAACTGGAAGTGGTAGACAGCCCAGCTGTACTCTGTTATCTTCCTAAAGGAAGCCAGCTTCAGAAATATCTCTCAATGGCTTGAGCATTGTATTTCATTCATCTCCTTCTGTCCACTCCACAGTCAGCTGTCCTACGAGTGATGCCAAGAGGCACTGCTGTCTGTTGAAAGACCATAGATAGACTCGGCAGTGGGGGCTGCTCATCCTGGTGCCCTCGGATTTACCATGGCAGTGTTTTTACAGCTCATCTCCTTTTCCTGGAAGAGAATGCGCAGTCTCCCCATGCTAGGCTTAGTTAAAAATAATTGTGGAGTGAGCCACAGTGTAGAAAGTAGAAAGTGTTATTTGCACACACAATTCTTCCAGGAGGCAGCAAACTTAAGGATGGAGAAGATGTTCACTCTAAGAAGGGTTTTTTTTTTCCTCTTTGTACAAGTTCAGTAAACTTGAAAAACCATAATCTTCCTTTAAAAGTAATGATATCAATGATATATACATATATTATATATTATTGATATCATTACTTTTAAAGGAAGATATATATCATTGATATATATATATATATATATATATATATATATATATATATATATACCAATTCAACCTCTGTTTTTGATGTTTTCTCTTTTACCTACATTTGAACTACTACTTAGAGTTCTGGCTAGTCCCTAGACAATCAAAATCAAATGCTTTTCATTTTTAACATTCAAAAACAAATCTTTGTCTACTTATGTTTTCAAGTATGCACACAGGTGTCTATACAGATGCCCGTGTGTTGGTATTAGAGGCAGTAGTGAGGTGCTCTGTGACCATGTAGAAACAGAGTTCCAGGCCTCTGGAAGAGCAGTAAGCACCCTCATCTGCTGGGCTATCTCTGCAGCCCCAAAGCACTCTTTATTTCAGTGTGACATCACTGGGGCCAATAGAGTGACTGGCTGTGAGTGAGATAGCAGCTGGTTATTTTGAAAGGTCCCCAGATATCACAGGACAGTGAAACAAAAGCTATTCTCTTTCTTTCTTAATTAACTCCTTTAATATAAATTATTTTCCTCCTTAGCTCCAAGTATGATCAAATAAAAACCCCTGTGTCCTTTCACTTCCCTGAACTGCTACATGAAATATCCTAGGCAGCCATTTTTTTAAAAAAGCAACATCCTTCTGATTTATTAATTTAAGATAAATGGCTTTGCTCTCATAACCTGTCAGCCGTGTGAAGAAGAACGGAATCAGTGGTGGCACATGTGTCTAAAGCTGCAGAGGAGCCAGCCCTGGACTCTGGCGACTGCTTCGCAGTGAGAACAACCTCTTCAGAGAGCATCCCACCAAGCACGTTTCTTGTTCATTAACTTTCTAAAGACATCTGTCTTCTCAGAATCTCCAATGCAGCCAAACATGATGTATGAGAGAGATCCTGACCACCTCACACACAAAGAACCTGGGAGAGAGCCAGTCCTGTTTGTTGGAGACAGCGAGATCGTGTTTGGAGCTTCAGCAGACTCAACCAGCCAGTCTCCCAGAAAGTTTCTTTCTGTATTTCAATTTTAGAAACTTGGCTTTGTTTTCTTCTGGGAAAGAGTTTCCTAAGTCAATCAACGAACCATAGCTTATTAGCAATAATGATTAGTAATAATAACGGTAACAACACTAACAACAACAAGGACAACAACAACAATAATAATAATAATGCAAAATTCCCTCAACAGGGTCAAAGTTTTACCCCTGAGATCACTAACACTTTCTGTGGAGCCTTATCGCTTTCCATCAGTAAGCCTAAAGCACAGATAAACACATTAACACAGTCCCCAGCACAGCATAAACTAGATATGGAAATGTGTGCCTGTAGCTGCACGCAAAGGAGATCAGATATTCAAGATGATCTTGGGCCACAGAGACAGATAGAGGTTAACCTAGGCTAGAGATAGCTTGGTGGTAAGAGTTTTTGCTGTGTTTTCAGGAGACTGGAGTTCATGGCTCAAAACCACATAGCTCCAGTAGATGATTGGGGGCATGTGTACAAGCATGCACACATGTGCATGCATGCACAGAGCAGAGGCTCCTCCATTTTGTATTCCTGCTAAGACCGTTTTAGATTTAACTAGAATTTGATCTCCTTGATGTAAAACCCCATGAAAAAAATTGTCCAACTCTCTTCTTAGGAGCCCAAGGTCAAGATTCCCCAACTAATTTACCTTAGCTTCTGTTAAATTGCTTGTTGGTACAAAACCTCCACTTGCAGTGTCAAATGAGATGCCAGGATGTGTGTGTGTGTGTGTGTGTGTGTGTGTGTGTGTGTGTGTGCGCGCGCGCGCGCGCGTGGTCCTAGGTAGCTGGAATAAAGACTTTCAATTAGCTATAGAGTGTCTCTGAGTGGTCAACTCTGGTGGGTACACACACACGCATACATCAAAATCAAAATATTTAAAAGCAGAAGGAAAAACCAATGTTACCTGTCACAGGTGTCTCATTGTGTTTACTTATTGTTTATTTATTTTGTATAGGTGTTTTGATTGCCTGGATGTGTGCAGTATGCATTTAGTACTGGTAGAGGACAGAAGAGTGCAATGTGTGCTGGAGAACTGGAGTTATTGTGTGAGTGCTGAGAGTCAAATCCTAGTCCTTTGGAAGAACTATATATTCTATTTACCACTGAGCCATCTCTCCAGCCCTAAAAATTTTGGTGGCAATGGATAGGTTTTTAATGGGGTTTTGATAAAAGATCTTTGGCCTTGATCCCTTGTGAGATCATCTACATACCTGAAGAATAATCCCCTCCAAATCAGAAACTAAAACCTGCCTTCTGATGCCTGTGTGTGGACCAGATAAGTGAACTGAGAGGTGGATACTCTGTGAACAATAACTTGCATTGTCCTTGAGTTTGTTCTCATAGCACACAATGCATAACAAGTTCCTTAGCTCTTTGGAGGCCCACGTTCCTCTGCTGATGAACATAGAAGGCTATTCTCTCATCAGAATGTACCAACACGAACAAAGCTATTTTAGAGTTGTACAATGATTTATAATTAGCAGATAGTTTTGATACTTGAGAAAAATTAATTAGTGCATCCCTCAAAATTAGGACAACTGCAAGACAAACCAACGTGCTGGAGGGAGAAGGATTGTGAGCTCACTTGGTGTGGACTCTGAATTTTGCCTAGTGAGATTCATATCCAGGGTCCTCCGTGCCATCTGTGCAACCCTGTGCAATTTTCTTACCTCTGTGTGTGTGTCAGTCTTCTGTAAAGTGTGCTAATTGGAGTGCCTATATCAAAGGGCAGTTAAGAGGGCTTAGTCCTTGATCGATGTCAACTACTCAGAGTACTGTCTGACATAGAGTGAGTGCTTACTAAATGTTAGTTATTATTATTGTCATTGTCATCTGAGGTGACATTTGGAGATTGAATGTAAATGATGGAGCTATTTGGAGGAGCTCATGGCTTTCACCCTGGGGTTTATTTTTCTGTGCTGTGAAGAACAGAACATCTGCATAGAACATTACATTATGACTGTATTTATTAACTATTAATAGTTATCACCACATGAGCTGATAAACCGTCTGAGGCTCAGACATAAATGTTGTCAATTAGCACACAATCCTGGACTACTTTTTCCTTGTGCTACTGTGAATATCTTTCTTATCAAATCTAAGAAACTGAGAACAGAGCTTCTATAACCCTGTGCTCCCAACTCACCATTCCCTGTCCAATTCTACAGCTCAGTAGGACTCCCATGCAAAGCATTAAGGCACTTACATTCCCCAATCTTAATTTTGCACTTAATCTTTTAAAATAATGCAGTTTCCTTTGGCAAAATTCTCAATAATGCTCAGTAAATAAGTCTCCTGAATAACTGCTGAGATGTTTCTTTCAATGCTTATAATCACCCAATTTGGGAATAAGTTAGAAATTCACTTCCTAAAGTTAAACTTAGGCTGAGCAAAACTATGAATATCTTGTCTTCTTTGTACTGATATTCAGTAAAGACACAGGTTGGGGAAAGCTGTCTGTTCTATTCTACCTCTGGTACATGAATAAGGTAGAAAGCTAAACTGAAAATTGGCTATAATGCGAAGATCTGCCTAGAGTGTGGCATAAGATAAAAGGTAAGTAACATATTGTAATAGTATTGAAAACATTTTATTTGAAAAAGTTCTTGTGGTCCATTAAAATGATGCCAGTGAGCAGTGAGTTCTAAGACATGGATCATTTTTTATTCAAATCTTACACATGACAATAATTTCAAATTTTCCATTAGGCAATCTGTTTTAAGGTAATTTTCTGGAATAGAAAATATATGTGTCACAACAGCAAGTAATTTGTTTTTTTTCATATTTGGTTTAGACAAGTAAAGAAAAATGATGTATAATCAAGGCCTACATTCTCACATTAATTTTTTTTAAATTTAACTTAATTTTATGTTTGTATGTGTATGCATGACACACACATACATACACATATATATCTATCTATCTATATCTATCTATCTATCATCTATACCTATCTCTATCTATCTCTATCTATCTATCTATCTATCTATCTATCTATCTATCTATCTATCTATCTGCACCACATGTGTGCTTGGTGCCAAAGGAGGCTAGAAGCAGGCCATTGACCCTGCTAGAACTGGAGTTATAGATGACTGTGAACCACCACGTGAATGTAACCTTCATTCTCTACAAGAACAGCCAATGCTCTTAACTGCTGAGTCATCTTTCCAGCCCCAATTCTTACATTTCTAAGCCAATTAGCCAGATCCTTTGGTAACCAATGGGGTAGGATGATATTTGGGGTTAGCACCTTTGAGCCAATCTCTACATTATAATTGAGTTCAAACGAGATTTTCTGATGAGTCAGGTACTTGCTTCAAAGTACTTTGAGGAAATGGTTTTGAGGGGAAAATAATGAAGCTCCACAGGGGAAAACACAGTTCTGGAAAGATTAGGGTTTTCAAAGGCAGGTTATTGGGGAAAAAGTCATTTGGGACTCAGAGGTAGATTTCTGATATTGTGTGGACATAGAGCAGGAAAAAACTTAATAGGAGAACTAGATTGCTATAGAGATCTGCAGAGCTAAGCAGAGACAAGGGCATGCCTCCTCCTTCTTCCCACACAGCACTTCCCTTTCTTTCACTCTCTGGTCCAACCAACAATGTCTCTCTACGGAGACATTGGTTCTCTGGCTTTGGCATTCTTCTTCCTTCCCTATTGCAAAAGTATAGTGTCAAGGATTTACTGTCAAAGACAGAGAAGATCAAGAGAACCCCACCCTTCTCTTTCATCATCAGACTGAGTCGCTCTTGGATGATCTTAGGCTGGATGTGTAAAAGAATATAAAGTAGGGTGGGAGCGTCTGCTTTATGCAGGAGAGAGTAAACTTCCAGAAGGTTATCTCCCACACACATAAACTGGGGAAAAATGCAAACGACAAAGCCAACATATCCAATGACCAGACATGTTTGGAAAGGAAACAAAGGTAATGACTTTCGAATAGGAGACAAAGCCCTTTTAAAGTCACATGGGGTGACCTTTACACCTTAAGGATTGAGCCTGAGAGTGGTCTGCAGCTATGGCCAAGTGGAAATGTTTCCATTCAATCAGTGTCTTTATGGTTTGAGAAAGACCAAATCTGTGAAAGTTTCAGCTGCTGACCAGGGAAGGATTCCAAGTCACTCTTAGAGTAGAGCGAGCTCTGAAACTAAGTCTAAAACTTGGCTAGTTGCCTGGCTATACCGTGGGTCCTTCCCAAATACGAGAAAGCAAAATGCAGTCCACTCAACAAATTAAAAGGTCAATATATATAAATATATATCCATATAATATATGGTATACCATATATATGTCATATTATAATATAAATATATGGTTTATATGATATACATTATGATATATGATACAATAGCATACATATATTGTATACATTATATGTAATATATTTATATATAATATATAAACTAAAAATAAACTACAAAGCAGTTTTTAACCTGTGGGTTGTTATTTCTTTGGCAATCATCCAACCCTTTCACAAAGGTTGCTTAAAACCATTAGAAAATAGATATTTACATTAGGATTTATAACAGTAAAATTACATTTATGAAACAGTGGAGTGAATATTTTTTGTGTTTGAGCACCATCACAACATTGGTAGCTGTATTCAAGAATCACAGCACTAGGAAGGGAGTGAGAGCTGCTGGCATCCTTGGGCAAAGAGTGGTAGAGTTCTCTGTTTATTTGAAGAAGATCATGGAGAGATTTGAACAGGAGGAGAATAGTTAGGGGGAACAGACCTGTCTTCCTCATGCTAGACCTAAAGAGAGGGATAAAGTTTCTAAAGACCAGTAGTCACTCTGGGGCCGCATCTCTGATACCATGCCAAAGAATGCAACCTTCAGGCAAGAGACTGAGGCAGAGACCTAAAACGACAGCAAGACTCATGTGAATATTGAGAAGAGGTCACGTCGGGACAAGTACTATGTCTCTACAAGGAATCAATATTCCATGAATGTCATGCACCAGGCATCCCCAGCCAATAGAAATCTCAGTGCAGCATCCGTTAGGGGAAAGTGTGTCTGCTCCTTTCCGGTATCCTTGTCTCAAAGCTACCAGGGAGGAGCAGAATCTGCCAAGTAAGTGGACTTTCAGTAAGAAATAATAGGTGGTATTTGGATGTTCTGTCTCAGTGTTGAGGTCGGTAGTGGTAGTAGTTGAAGTGCATGGGAATTGGGGAGGAAAGAATTACAGCCACTGTGATGGGAACTTATGGATGTGAAGTTGGCAGTGTGACCTCCAATTGGAAAAAGAGGACAGAAGAGGCCAGTGTGGATCACAGACCAACTGAACTGACTTCACAAAGGTGTGTTTCATCCTAGTCTTCCCTCTAGACCCAGACACATAGAAACCTTGGACACAGAACCTTCTTTCCTCTGTTTCCCTCAGCTCTTTGTAAATACCTGTGGTGGTCCCAGGAAAAGAACTTAGATCGCTTTATTAGAAGCATCTTAAATGTCATTTTATCTCGTCCATGAAATAGCTACAGTTAAAACAAACCACACCACTCACAGTTTTAGTCATAGAACAAACCAGATAGAGACTTTTAAGTGTTCATTTTATTAGTTTTTTTTCCTTATTTCAAAATGCAGGCTTATTGTGTAAACATTTAGAATATTCTGGAACAGGACACATGTGAAGTCCCTATTAGCATCTCTGGTGTCCCACACAGCATGAACCCACATTACACTTGTGTCCAAGGAACTATAGCCTTGATTTTTTTTTCATGTCTGTTCTTCCATTCACATGTGGATAGACAAACACATTAACAAGCAAGTATGCATGTATCTTTGCAAAGGTTTTTTTTTTTTCAAAATAAAAAAGATAATCACTGAGGGCATCCATAAACAATGCTACTGGAAAATGAAATTAAAACCTTGAGAACAGCCCTGTCACTGGCCGTAATATGAGATTTTCCCATCAATAATTTTAGGGAATAATTTGAATAGTACTTTCTTACACCTTTTCCCCCCTTTGATTAGTATACTTTGCCACACACACACACACACACACACACACACACACACACACACACACGAATATGAATGTATGTACTGTATATGTTTATATGTATATATAATTTTATGAGAACATTCTTTCATAGTACAGATAGCATTAAGATTAAGAGTACTCATGATTTTTAAGGTGCCCTGGATTCCCACAAAGATCAGCACATCAACATGCCTCCTTTTTCTACACAGTCTTTATGTTTTCCTGTAGATGGGGCACAGCATCTCCAGCTTCAATTCCATCTCCTAAATAAGTATGGAAAGGCGACTCTGGGATCCAGCAATGCTTAGGCATGAAATTTCCACTTGCCAGGATGGCAGTTCATTAATTTAGGCCTGTATGAGAGGAAGAACATGCTGTTACATAGTGGCATGCTTGCGTGATGGTATGCACAGACTACATGGGACCACACTCAAGCTTCTTAGAGAAACATGAGTGTATTTCAAAGTGGAGAATTAAGAGAAAAAGGCAAGTTGCAGAGTTAGAAGACCATGTTGTGTAAGGCTTGTGAACAAGCCATGTTATGTGGGTTGCCATCTATGGGCAGTAAAATAAGAGTATTCATGACAACGCTTAAGCCAAATTTTAAGATGTAAATTACCTTAGGAAGAAAGGGAGGTGATATTAGCAAGTTTACAGAATTTGAATCAAATCTGCAGTACTTTGTTTCTTCAGCTGAGTAGAGGGTATAGTACAGAACGGTTCAGATTCTTAAAGTATTTAGTGCCTGCCATAATTATAAGCATAAACAATGATAACAACATTATATTGACATCTTTAGATATTTAAACACATCTGATGTGTCAGTGATGAAAATATACTATGATTACCACTGATCCTCTTACAGAGATAGGTTTTAACTTTAGAAAAATCTACTGAGCTCTGTGTAAAATAAATACTATCTCCTAAACAGAGCTAAAGTTATTGGTATTTCAAAACACTGAAAATAGATTTCCCATTGCCTTTTTCTCAAAAGCATGGCCTTCCCTCATGCTAAAAAATTCTCAGGCATATGCCTAAAATGCTTTCTAACCCAGAGGTATGCCTTCTGATACCTCCCCTCCAAGCTGCATCCATGGGCTCTCCTCTCAGAGTTACTGACCTTCAGTCAGAGCTGGCATTTCCTGCCAGTTCTACCATTGACTTTCTCCTGTGGCACTGACCAATTTCTAGTCCCCTCCCCCATGTGCATCATTTTACCTGCTTCCTCTAAGAGCTCACCAGAAGGACTACTGAAATTAGGAGTTCATCTCTGGAGACATTGTTTGCAAAGATACATGGTAAGGTATGCTGTTGTGAAAGGATGCTAGTAATATCTGGTACCTTTGAGTACCATTGAATTCTACATTCACTGAAGCAAGACATACCTAATTAGTGCAGGCAAAGGCAGATCAGTAGGTACAGTGCTACTTTATAATCAGAGGACAGAAATTTGATATCCAAGACCCACAATAAAACCAAGGTTGTGGAGGAATGGGCTTCGTGGTTGTAATCCAAACACTGGATAGATGGAAACAGGAACTTGATGGCCAGCTAGTCTATTAGTCTATTTGGCTTAGTTAGTTCCAGGACAATAAGAGACTGTTTCAAACAAAGGTGGGTGGCATATGAGGAATGACATCTGAGATTGTCTTCTGACTGCTACTCATAATGCACACATGTGCATATGCACTGCCCTTTGTGCACCTGCATACACATTAGCATATTCATGTGTACACACTCCAAACAAATAAATATCAATTACCATTTGTGCAAAGCAACTTGCTTCTTTTTTCGCTACAGCTCTAAGATCTGGGTTTGCTAATACATCTCCCTTTCCATAAAGCTATGAAAAGGAAAAGAAACTTGTTTTAAGTAAACAATAAGGCAGGCCGGCTAGCTATGGTTTGCAGAAAGACTACTTTCAGCTTTATTGCCAAGAGCACTGCAAGAGTCACAAGGACGTTTTAGAGATAATGGTTAAATTCACAGACTCAGAGACATCTCACCGTGGAAGAGACCTGGGAGGTCATCTAATTCAAATACTTCATTTTATAGATGAGGAGACAAAAGCCTAGGGAGGTTTGGTAGCTAACTGATTGCAGAATCTATTCTCAGACCCAGTATTTCCTTCTCAACCTCAAAGGTTATGTTCCTCAAAATCCCCGTGGTAAAAACAAATTACCTCGGAGGACCTTCTGACCTTCTGTGGGAAATAGAGTTCAGGAAGTAAGACAGCGAGTGAATCTGAGAAAAATTATCATGTGGATTATGTTCACTAACATAAAACAATGCAGGGGTTCTGGACACACTGGTGTTGACCAAATTTGAACTGAAGGGTCCAATACAACATTTCTTATGCACTCTATAGAATTCATTATTTCCAATTCTCTAGCTTCTCCTATGGCACACTTAAAAAAAAAAAACTTGTCATCTGTCTTCACTTTTGCAAATATGAGCTGCAACTGATAGCTTTCTGTTTCTGTTCTGTTCTCCCTTGTTTTTTTTTTTTGTTTGTTTGTTTGTTTTGCTTTGTTTTGTTTTGTTTGTTTTTTGGTTTTTTCTTTTCTTTCCTGTGATCACTCTCTTGTAATTCTCTTTATTTGGAATAAAACATGTTTCCCCCTGAGTCTTCAGTGTCGTTCTTCATGCTTCTCTCTGTGGTTTGTTAATTGTGGCTGCTCATCAGGGCTACATTTACTTCCTGCATGTAATTATCACTATTTGATAACTAGAGTCTGTCAAACCTTGATATCTTTCTAGTCTGTGTTCTCCCATTCTTGAGCTACTGCCTCAATTCAACATACTCCTGTCTGTATGCCATAAGTGTCAATATGTCACATGTTAGTATGTCAGTCATAAGTGTCCTCTGAGAGGCTCCCCCCAGCAGCAGATTAAACAGATAGCCGAACATTGGATGACCTTGGGAAGTCTTGTGCAAGGGCTGGGGGAAGGATTAAGAGACCCAGAGGGGATAGGGATTCCACAAGAAGACCAACAGTCAAATAACATGGACCCTTGGAGCTTCCCAGAAACTGAACCACCAACCAAAGACCATACATGGGCTGGACCTAGGTCCCTTGCACATATGTAGCAGATGTGCAGGTTGGCTTTATGTGTATCTCCCAATAACTAAAGTAACGTCTTACCTTGACTCTGTTGCCTGCTTGTGGATCTTGTTCTCCTAACTGGTATGTCTTGTCTGGCCTCAGAGGGAGAGAATGTACCTAGTTCTTCAGTGACATGAGGTGGCACGGTAGGTTGTTTCCCCGGAGGCAGGGGGAAAACCTCTCACTTCTCAGAGGTGAAGGGAAATGGGGAGTGGGAGGAGCCATGAGGGGCATATGGGAGGAGAGGGGGGGTCTGTGATCAGGATGTAAAGTGAATGAATAAATGAATGAATGAATAAATGAGTGAATAATAAATAAGTAAATAGATAAATAAATAAATAAATAAATAAATAAATAAATAAATAGAAAAAAATTTAAAGAGATACTTCTGTGTCTCCCTTGGACCTCTACAATTATCTCTTGATTCATCATTAGTCTTGTGTCATTCAAATCCATTACAGTAAGGTCTGCATATCTGAAATTCCGTATACAAGAGTCAGCTGTGTAGCTCAAAACTATGCATCTCAGACTGGTCATATACTGACTATATATTTTTGTCCTTATTCTTTAAACCATACAGTATATCAACTATTCACATATCATTTGTATTGATTTAGGTACCATAATAATCTGCAGATAATTTAATGCAGGACTTGGGATTATATAAAAATGAGAGTATTTGCCTAGCTTGTGTGAGACACTGAGTTCCTACCTCAGCACAGAAAACATTTTTAAAATTAAAATAAAGCACAAAGGAGGAGATGAATAAGTCATACTCAAATTCTATTTATTCTTACACAAGAAATCTGAGTGTTTCAGATCTTGATGTTCTAGGATGCCCTAGAACCAATTCCCCACAGCTGCCAAAGTATTATAGATCGTTATACTTTGGATATTTACTCCTTAAGCATCCACACGTTGTGGGCTTGATCACAAGGGTGGTTCTCTTGAGAGGTGACAGAGTCTTTAAGGAGCAGAGCCTGATGGGTCTTCTGATAGGTCATTGGATGGTCTTGCCAGGCATAATGGAACTCTAGGCTCTTCTTTCTCTCTCTGAGATCCCTGGCTATAGATTAGGTGGTTTCCATCTACCACACAGTCCCATCATGATAGATAGTCCTATAGGCTTAATCAGCTTCCAAACGCTGACACCATTGCATACACTAGCAAGATTTTGCTGAAAGGACCCTGATATAGCTGTCTCTTGTGAGACTATGCCAGGGCCTAGCAAACACAGAAGTGGATGCTCACAGTCAGCTATTGGATGGATCACAGGGCTCCCAATGGAGGAGCTGGAGAAAGTACCCAAGGAGCTAAAGGGATCTGCAACCCTATAGGTGGAACAACATTATGAACTAACCAGTACCCTGGAGCTCTTGACTCTAGATGCATATGTATCAAAAGATGGCCTAGTCGGCCATCACTGGAAAGAGAGGCCCATTGGACACACAAACTTTATATGCCCCAGTACAGGGGAACTCCAGGGCCAAAAAAAAAAAAAAAAAATGGGAATGGGTGGGTAGGGAAATGGGGGAGAGGGGGAGGGTATGGGGGACTTTTGGGATAGCATTGGAAATGTAATTGAGGAAAATACGTAATAAAATATATTAAAAAAAAAGCAACAAGAATACTGAGTCACAAATTGGGACTTTTAAAACTATGAGTCAAAATTAACTATTTCTCTTCTGGTTTGTTTATCTCAGTCATTTAAAATAATAATAAAAGGATGGCTAATAGGTAGTGTATCAATTGACTTAGAACTGTTCATACCTTTCAGTGGCTCCATCTCACCCACAGAACATAGTCTAAGTCTTCATCATTTCCAACAATAACTCCATCTCATCAGCTCTTACACTGCATGCTCTGGCAAATGCATTGGCTTCTCTAAGTAGTGTCTTTAAAATGGTCCAGGCTGAGGTACTTAAGGGCGAGTCATTACCCTGCCTCTCTCAACTGTCTTTACTTTGTCAGTAGTGTCTGTCATTCTGTCCTGTTCAGTCTCCCCATCTCTTTGTCACCACTGCTCTCATGAACATCTTTATCACAGCTTTCACCAGCCACTGCCTTCTACATACATTACAGAGCAACAGTATGCTTCCTGCAATATGCTCCAAGAACCTCATCCAGTGGTGTCCTCCTCTAACCCTGCCTCTCTTCATTTCTCATCTGAACCCCTTCCCTCTCACCTTTGCAGAGCTTCAGTGTTACTCTAGTGCCTTGTTGGTTGGAGTTCTTCCACCCTATAAAAGCAAATCTACCATTAGTGTAGGAAGGCACCGATTCTCACCTCTTTCCATCCCCTCAAACTCTACTCTTTTATAATAAAGTTCCACAAGTAATTGAGCACAGCCACTGCTTCTTACCTTCTGTTCGTGTTCACTTTGCAAGCCGTGTCAGACTGCCTTCACCCTCATAACCCAGTTATTCACTAGTGACCTGCTCGTTGTTCCCTCTTTCATCTCCTCCTACAATGAGCCATTGCTCCTTTTTCAAAATTCTGTCTGTTTCTGGCTTGCACAATTCACTGTTGCCCTGATTTTGAAATTGTTTCCTTAGTTGTTCATCCAAAATATACCCGAGTCTCCTTTTCCTCTATCTATGACATCTCTCAGGATTCTATCCTCTTAAAGTTCCGTTCTGAGGAATCCAAGGCCCCCAATCCTTTTGGCTTACCCATCCATCCTCTTGGCTTAAATACCATTTTAGGCACATGACTCCCTAGTTTGGATCTTGGTTCTAGCTTTGATTCCTTCCACTGTCAGTAGAGCACTCACTGTCCTACATACACATCATGGTTTTTCTATATAAATAGATCCAAGTGCAGTGGCTTGACTGTCAAATATTTAGCTTGGCTTTAATATGTAGTTCCTGCCTAATGACATTACCCCAGCATATCATGCTAGCAGAACAAATTGTAGATTGAAGGTTTTGTGGGTGGGTTGGTGTTCCAGTCCCTCCACTGGAAGTCTAGACTGGTTATAGAAGATGGTCAATTGAGGCTTAGCTTGACTCACCATAATAGATTCCTGGGAATAAATTTTCATCACACTAGATTTCTTCCTTGCTTCTGAATTGCTCCCCCAATTTTAGTTCTCTCTCTCTCTCTCTCTCTCTCTCTCTCTCTCTCTCTCTCTCTCTCTCTCTCTCTCTCTGTGCGTGTGTGTGTGTGTGTGTGTGTGTGTGTGTGTGTTTGTGTGTGTGTGTACTGTACGCATCCATTTTTCCCAGGTTCTTATTTCCACTTGTCTGCAGTCCACCCACAATAACTATTCTATTTCCCCTTCCCAGGGAGATTCATGCATATCTCCTTGAGCCCAGCTTCTTACTTAGACTATCTGAGTCTGTGGATTGTACCATGATTATCCTTTACTTTATAGTTAATATCCACTTATAAGTGAGCACATATCATTTTGTCTTTCTGGGTCTGAGTTACCTTACTCAAAATGATTTTTTTCTAGTTCTGTCCATTTGCCTGTAAACTTCATGATGTCATTGTCTTTGACAGCTGAATAGTACTTCATTTTGTGAATGTACCAAATTTTATTTATCCATTCTACAGCTGAGGGACATGTAGATTGTTTTTCAGTTTCCAGCTATTATGAATAAAGCTGCTATGAACAAAGTAGAGAAAGTGTCTTTTGGTAGGATGGAACATCATTTGGGTATGTGCCCAGGAGTGGTATATCTGGGTCTTGAGGTAAACCAATTCCCAATTTTCTGAGAAACTGCCATATTGATTTCCAAAGTGAATGTGCAAGTTTGCACTCCCTCAAGCAATGGAGGAATGTTTCCCTTGCTACACATCTTCAGCAATGTGAGCTATTTCTTGTGTTTTTGATATTAACCATTCTGACAGGTGTAAGATGGAATCTCAGAGTCATTGTAATTTACATTTTCCTGATGGCTGTGAATGTTGAACATTTCTTCAAGTGCTTCTTGGCCGTTTGAGATTCCTCTACTGAGAATTCTATTTTCATCTGTACCCCATATTTGAAATTATGCATTTGGTTTATTGATGTAGTTTCTTGATTCATATATTGTGCATATCAGCCCTCTGTTAGATGTAGAGTTGGTGAAAATAATTTACTCTATAAACTTCTGTTTTGTCCTATTAATGACATTCTTTTCCTTGAAGAAGCTTTCAGTTTTATGAGGTCCCATTTATTAATTGTTCATCTTATTGCCTATGCTATTGGTGCTGTTCATGAAGTTATTGTCTGTGCATCCAAGGCTCTTTCTCATTTTCTCTTCTGTCAGGCTCAGTGTATCTGGATTTGTGTTGAGGACTTAAGTTTTGTGTAGGATAGAAAGATGTGGATCTATTTTCATTCTGGATGCCAACATCCAGTTAGACCATCATCATTTGTTGAAGATGCTTTCTCTCTCTCTTTTTTTTTTCATTGTATATTTCTGACTTCTCTTAAAATACCAGGTGTCCATGGGTGAATAGATTTATGTCTGGATCTTTGATTCAATTCCATTGATCAACTTGTCTGTTTTTATATCAATACTATGTGGTTTATTATTATTATTATTACTATAGTTTCTTGGTTCTGTAGTAAAGCTTGAAATGATGTTACCACCTCAGGAAGTTCTTTTATTATTGTTCTCAGGATTGTTACAGCTATCCCAGGGTTTGGTTTTTTCCATAAGAAGTTGAGTAGTATTCTTTTAAGGTCTGTATAGAATTGTACTGGAATTTTGATGGGGATTGCACTTAACTTGTAGGTTGATTTTGTTAAGATAGCCATTTTTACTACATTAACTCTTAAGATGAGCATGGGAATTGCTTCCATCTTCTGATATCTTCTTCAGTTTCTTTCTTCAAAGACTTGAAGTTCTTGTCATATAGGTCTTTCACTTGCTTGGTTGTAATTACTCCCAAGATATTTTATATTATTTGTGACTATTTTGAAGGGTGCTATTTCCCTGGCTACTAACTTTTTTAAAGTAAATCTTGTATCCAGCCACTTCACTGAGGGTGGTTATCAGCTCAAGGAGCTCCATGGTAGAATTTTAGGGTCACATAGGTATACTACAACATTACCTGCAAATAAGGATACTTTGATTTCATTTTTTCCAATTTGTATCTCATTGATATTGTTTAGTTGTCTTAGTACTGTAGCTAGAACTTCAAGTACTATATTGAATAGATATGCAGAGAGTGGGTAGCCTTGTCTTGTTCCTGATTTTAATAGAATTGCTTTGAGTTTATCTCCATTTAATTTGATATTGGCTATTGGCTTACTGTATATTGCTTTTATTATGTTTAGGTATGTCCCTTGTATTCCTGATATCTCCAAGACTATTATCACAAAGGGGTGTTGGGTTTTTATCAAGGTCTTTTTTTTTAGCATCTAATAAAATAATCATTTTTTTTTAATTTGTTTATATGGTGGATTACATTGATTGACTTCCATATATTGAAGCATCCCTGCATCTCTGGGATGAAGCCTACCTGAGCATGGTGGGTGATCTTTTTGACATGTTCTTGAATCTGGCCTGTGAGTACTTTTTTGAGTATTTTTGCATTAATACTCATGAGGGAAATTAGTCTGAAATTCTTTCTTTGTGTGGTACAGATATCAGGGTGACTTTGGACTCATAAAATGAATTTGGCACTGTTCCTTTTGTTTCCATTTGGAGGAATAATTTGAAGAGTATTGGTATTAGATCTTCTTTGAAGGTCTGGTAGAATTCTGTCTTAAAACCATCTGATCCTGGGTGGGATATTTTATGAAACCATTGCTTTTGTTTGTTTGTTTTGTTTTGGTCTTGATTTTTGTTTTGTTTGAGAGACTTTTAATGACAGCTTCTATTTCTTTAGGGTTTATAGGTCTATTTAAATTGTTTATATAATTTTTGTTTAACTTTGATACGTTGTAAGCTCAAGAAAATTGTCTTTTCGTTTTAGATTGTGCAATTCTGTGGAGTAGAGGCTTTTGAAATATGACTTAATGATCTTTGGATTTTCTCCACGTCTGTTGTCATGTCCCTCTTTTCTTTTCTGATTTTGTTAGTTTGTTTATTCTCTCTTTTGTGTTTTAGATAGCTTATATAAAGGTTTTTCTTTCTTGTTGATTTATCAAAGAACCAATTCTTTGTTTCATTGATTCTTTGTATTTTCCTCCCTTTTTCTATTTTGTTGATTTCAGCCTTTAGTTTGATTATTTTCTGCTGTCTACTCCTATTGGGTGCATTTGCTTCTTTTTGATCTAGCGCTCTCAGTTGTGCTGTGCAGTTGGTAGTAAGATGTCTCCTTAATTGCTTTATGAAGGCACTTAGTGCTATGAACTTTCCTCTTAGAACTGCTCAGTGTGTCTCATAAGTTTGATTAATGTTGTGCCTTCATTTTCCTTGACTTCTAGGAAGGTACAGAACTGGGGATAGGGTGAGGAGATGCTGGGGACAGTGAGAAAGTATGTAAGTGTGGGAAGAGGTCAGCCTCCCTTTCCTCTTTACTTTAAAAATATTTTTATGTGTTTTTACTTTATCTTCATGGATACATTTTTGTATCCATAGCATTATTTCAACTTTAAGTGATCTTTCACTTTCAAGCCCATCCCAGTTTACAGAGAATGTGGCCATTCCCACCATTGACTAATTATCTGTACAACAACAGAAATTGTCTTTTCTGAAGCACAAATTAATCCCAATAATTCCTGTCATGGCCCCGTTTGTGAAGTTCATGCAACATAGCTGGTTTCTCCTGGTCAGCCTCCTCACTTACCCCTTCCCTGTAGCTCAGATGTTCCTTTCGCCTCCATCTCTTGAGGTCCTGCATTTTGCACTAACACATTAGATTCTCCTATCAGTCTTAGAACTCCATCTTTCTGATACTTTCATAAAGAACTCAGATGCCCATCAGGTCTTGGTTTTATAAGTCACCTTCAGACATGGTTTGTGACCACATCTTATGATGTTACATCCATTCTTCATTTTTGCATAAAACATCTTTACATAAATTTATAATTATTAGATTTCCTTCCTTACTCTGTTCTTATCTCTCAGGAAATATCTTTCAACTGAATGTAGAAGGCTCTGTGTAATTGATCAAGACATAGTGCTCACTAGAGTATCTGTCACGTCACTAAATGATATTTTTGAAAAAAATTAATGATGTTTGCAGTCATATAAGTGTTTTTTTTTTATTGACTGAACATAACTTGCTTGGGGTTACATGAAAGATCAGAAAAAGAGAAGACAGTCGTTTAAGAGTAAATTTTGACTTCAAAGGCAGCATCCCTGGAGTATATACCAGTATATTCTCTCACCTTCTTTGACATTGCAGCCTCTTTGCTTGCTGGGATTAGAACTGGCATATGAATAAAATAGGGAATGGCTTAGAACCATGCATCTCTGTCTTGACATTTGAGAATTTATCCCCAGGATAAATGTCCTGGTTATCTTTGGCAGTGCAGCGATCCCTTCCTCATGCTATACTTATTTTGAATAAACAGCATGTGTTACACAGGTTGTTTTTGATTCATGAGGTTTAAAATTAAAAACTATTTAATGTTAAGAGACATTGCGTTTCAATGTCAAGTTTCTCCCTCCCTCTGTCCTAATAGAATTTTATAAATTCTTCTCATTCTATTCAGGCAAGAATTTGAGATATATATTTTAATTTTCCTCATTTTTGATTGAAAACATAATACATATTATGTACTGGGGTTTAGCTTAAAACGTTCACTTGCTATATTCTGGAGAGCGTTCTCTATTAGTATACCAAGACCATGCTCACTTTCTCTCATGGCTGTATAATATTTTCATGTGCTACCTCAAGGTCCTTTGACCACCATAATATAAGTGGATGCTTCCAATTTTTTGCAATGACTAAATAAAGAATGAGAAAGGCATAAATTCCCAAAAGTGAGGATGAGAGCCGACGCATGATGCATACATGTATATTTTTGTGTCTTGTAACAGCATTGAATGAGAAGGCTTTCCTTTTTTCTCCCTTCTGCATTTACTTTTTAAAATAGTTTTTGAAGATTTTCTATATTAACAGATAAAGTATGCTATTTTTAATTATTTGAGGAAATATGTTAGTTTTGTTAATTATTAGAGTGGTTGAGTGTCTAATTCACATGTTTAGTTTTCTATGAACTATCCGTATTTTTGGCAGCTATCTTTGGCTTATTCTGACTTACATCTTTTGACAGAAACTTCAGATTCTGCTTGTTCAACTTAACCCAGAAGTACTAGCGATGCTCATGGGATTATCTGAACTCTATTAGTTAACTCAGGAAAAGCAGACTTTCCTTGACAATGATTATCTCTAACATTGGACATTTTTTTATTTTGTTTTGATTATTGGCAGAATTAACCTTGATGGTAATTTTGTGTATGCACTGTGCCTATGTTTATAATCAGTGATGTCTGCAGAAAGTATTCCTGATACCCCGAGTTTCTAGTTTCAGGGTTCACCCTTATAAACTCTATTTACAGACTGGTGATATAGTTGACAGATTATTGACTCTTTGTCTTGGAAGCATAAGGGCCTGAATTACATCCCTAGAACCTACATTGAAGAAAAAGATCTAGGTGCGCTGGTATGTGTCATAGCATAAGCCCTGGGTAAATGGAGACAAGTCGATGGATCTTTGAGGCTCACTGTCCTGATATCCTAGACCACTTGATAAACTTCAGGTGAATAAGAGACTCTATCTCAATAAAGAGTAGATGACAAATAAAGAATAATACTTGAAATTGATTTTACTGGCTAGTTTTGTGTCAACTTGACACAGCTGGACTTATCACAGAGAAAGGAGCTTCAGTTGAGGAAATGCCTCCATGAGATACAACTGTAAGGCATTTTCTCAATTAGTGATCAAGGGGGAAAGGCCCCTTGTGGGTGGGACCATCTCTGGGCTGGTAGTCTTGGGTTCTATAAGAGAGCAGGCTGAACAAGCCAGGGGAGGTAAGCCAATAAAGAACATCCCTCCATTGCTTCTGCTTCAGCTCCTGCTTTCTGACCTGCTTGAGTTCCAGTCCTGACATCCTTTGGTGATTAACAGCAATGTGGAAAATGTAAGCTGAATAAACCCTTTCCTCCCCAACTTGCTTCTTGGTCATGATGTTTATGCAGGAATAGAAACCCTGACTAAGACAATTGATCTCTAGTCTCGATGTGCATATGGACATTCATGTACATACCTGTGCACACACTTGAACCCACACATACAGACATATACATAAAATAAATGAATAGATTACATTCACATTTTCTCAGTTTCATGGCCTTGGTTTTCTTTCAGGGGAAATTTATTAGACTGTTTTTAGAATCTCCATTTTTCTTTTCTCTGAGATTGTTCTTAAACCGAATTTCTTTTCTCTTACTAGTCTGTAATCTCTTTTTTTTAGTGACACAATGTGGTCCATTCTTCCATGTGCTAAAGATGGGTCTTCATCTCTGGAGTCACTTCATCTTTGTCCTCTATTTCTTTTCTGAGTTCTTAAGGTGTAGGAAAGAAAGAAGGCATGACCTGGTAGCCAGCCTACCTGGCACACTGTGCTTCGAAATAAGAAGCATGCCATATAGTGCTCCCAAGTATTCCCAGAAGTCAGAACATGGAATTCTGGACTAATGTGAATAGCTGGTAGCTAGTAGGCTGATGAGTCTGTGCTTGTCTTTTATGCCCTCTTTAGCATAGAGATGCTGGTGGTATGACCATTCACTGCCCAATTTGAGATAATGTGCTAACCAATCACGATAGAGAGGCTTCTACTGTATACGCAGTTGTTCACATACAGTAAAGTAGACACTACCTGAAACCTTCTCCAGAGTGGTTCATCTCAGTGCCCATTACAGACCCACAGGCACTGTGGGCTTGTGGGGGGGGATGCTTGGCAATGGAACGCCAGTGGCTGCTTTCCCTCTCCTATGTTTTATTACATTTCTGTTCTCATCAGAATTCTTTAATTTCCCTCATTCTACCTACATTTAAAACAACAACAACAACAACAACAACATAGAAATGTCTCAGCTTTCCTTTAATATTCACCTATCATTATCCTCTGCTTTGAAGATAACTTCTGTTTTTCTGTTGACTTGCCTTTGCCTGGAGAAAAGCTTCCTCACATGTTCTGCCGTATTTCCCCACTCAGAGTCTGGGGCGTGCTTTCCCATTCTTTCCTTGATGTCTATTGAATGCATATTGATTGAGTAGCCGTCCTGAGTGAGTTTCAGTTTCCCATACTTGGTAATGCCCTGGCTCTCATAGAGCACTTAGTGGGGTGCCTGCATCTTTTAAGCCAGCAAAGGTCAAAGACATCACATTCATTACTCTCAAGGGTTACTTTCTTCTAAATGTGCTGTCTCTTCTGCAGCCTAGTTTACTTCAGGAGCACATAACAGGTGAGTTGTATGCCACCCACCTGCTTCGCCAGCTGCTGTCCCACTGGGTAGAGGCCATGCTTTTCAGCGTGGCCTGTTTAATCACTTGTTCATTTGGTGGTGGTGTAGGATTCTAAGATGCATCTTTGGCTCTGCTTGGCATGTTTCTTCATGTTTCCACTTCTGTTCAGTTCCTATTTATATCCCAGCCTATATTCCAGCTGTTCTTGCTCAGGAAGGTGTGGGTTTGCTGGTCGGATCATCTTGGATTTTTTTTCCTGCAGTGTGTTTTCTTGGAATTCATGAGATGTCCATGCACCTGTTGCTGAGCTTTTCCACACCTATTCATCATTTTCTCTCAGGGCTCCATGGGCTCTTTTGCTCTCAGTTCCATTACAAAATTATCAGCTAGTTTCTGCATCCCAGTCACTATGTAAATAGAATGTGTGGTTACTTTTCATAATTATCTTGCCCTTGTTAACTTACCAGAGAAAACTTGAAATACTCAGCATAAATGCAGTAAATCCCACTAAAAATGTCCACTGCATCTATCAGGCTGACCTCTAATGTTTGAGGTACTGGGACCAGCAACTCTGACATAAGTTAATATGTGTACACCAGGGAACAGAGGGCTGGAAATCTAGCTAGGTAGCTCTTATGAAATCCATGCTCTAATGCTCTTCCTGCATAAATATAGCTTCATATTGATGGGATGAATAGATTCAGATATGTTGGGGCCCAGAAGCCTCTGGAATCTCAGCCTCCTTCTTGTCCCTGGGCCATCATCTAACACTCTTTTGCTTCTCCCACTATCTTGTTTCCATTCTGTAATTGACTTGGGACATTTTACAATGAGGGCACTCCTTTCTAGGCCTTTTTACAATGGGGACATTCTTTTGGTGTCAATGTTTTACCTAGCACCACTGGTTTGGCCTGTGCACCTGAGCAAATACCGTTTGCAGTTTTCATCTTTAAAAACCCTCCATTTCCCAAGAGTAAATGAGGCTTGAACAGAATTGTTGTCTTGCCTCCTTCCTTCATGTCTTCTGATCACAAATTTGTCATTGCATCTCCCTTCCCTTGAGAACCCTGTTGTTTAAGTCCTGCAGGTCGGGGCACAGATACACAATTATCAGACCTCACTGAAGCCCTTTTCTAGGCTTACCTTGAGATCCTGGGCCACATCAGCCAAGCTTCTTCCACATCAGGAGCAATCCCAGTTTCTTAGCTCCTGGAAGACCTGAGGGTAGACTCAACAGCAGCACCTGGATACCCAAGACATACATGGAGAACTTTTGGATGGATTCTCATGGCTTGACCCTCTGTGACCTCCAGGTTTGTCCTGGGCCAAGGGAACACTGTCTCTTGAAGAAGAGCATTGGCCAAGGGAAGACTGAAAGGGAGCTACTGAGAGTGGGAGCATGGTGTGTGTTCCACTATAGTTTGAACCTACCACCTTTCCTATTTCTTTTAACATAAAATTTAATATAAAAAATGAAGGGATTTAAAAGAATCAGTGGTTTCTGTTCATTAGAATATATAATGTTTTATAGCTTTTCTGTAAGAATTTAAAAGCTAGCTTTGGTTCTGACCATTTCTGATCATTTTATTATCTCCTTTGTCCTTTCATATAAGATATGATTTTTTTCTACTCTAAAATGTATCTATTACCATAATCAAAGAAGAAACATTAAACATTTAAAAAAGAATCAATCAAAAAATAAACAGTAAAATCCCTCAAAAGGGAATCTAATACTAATATTTACAGCTTTTAAAAAATCATCTCTCTCTAGTGATCCCAGCATATATTTTCTGAACACTTTTATCTCTTTTTGTAATACATACACACACACACACACACACACACACACACACACAGAGAGAGAGAGAGAGAGAGAGAGAGAGAGAGAGAGAGAGAGAGAGAGAGAAATATGCTCACTCAAGTGCAGCTACACACACACACATTCACATACACACACAGAAACACAGAAACATCCCCACACAGACACACACTCTTTTCCACAGATGCAAACACAGAAAAATAAACATGTATGTGCATATATGTGCACAAAAGTCATATACAGATTCACAAACATATAGACCCACACCTAAAAACACAAATACAGAAGACATACAGACAATGACACAGACAAACAGACACACACAGAGGATATACCCACTCTCACATAGATACATTCTTTCAGATCTCCTTTGATTTTCTGAAACATTTCCCGCTGAGGCCCAGGCTGTTCTGCAGTTTATTATGTAGCCTCCACTGGTATTAAACTTTTGTTGATCTTATGTCAACTTCCTGATGCTGGGTTACTGCCAGGAGCTTCTATCTCTCAGCTTCCAATAGCTTTTAGTAAGTTAGTGTTGGTCAAGGCCTGTCATCTGTGACAGCTGAATAGCTTCGTGTCTCTGTATCTTGGATGCTGACATCTGTACATAAGTGCTCAGGTGGCCGCCCTGGCTGTGGACCTTACACCATGTCTCTCCTGTACTGCAGAGCTATAGTCAGCCTGTAGAAGTCTACCTGGAGCTGCCCACTGACCCTTGACCTTCCTCCCACTCAACTCTGTCTAGTGATTAGAGGCATTTATCACTTGTTCGTTGTTGCTAGAAGTCCCTTTCCTCAGCTAGAAATTTTGGGGATACACATGGCTAATGTCTTAGATCAGAACATTCATGGATTGATATAGTTTCACTGGCCCTCAGCAGGATGTTCTGGTGGAGACTCACCCCTCCCTTCTGAGAAGTACAACTCTAACCTTATGTGTATGTCCTGAAGATCTGCACCTTTAGTTGTCATAGTGCCGCAGGATTTTTATCTCAGCACTTAAGATTCAGAGACAGGTGGATCTTCGTGAGTTCAAGGATAGCCTGCTCTACATAGAGAGTTCTAAGGTAGCCAAGGCTACACAGTGAGATGCTGTCTCAAAAAAAAAAAATGTGAACCATTATGTTACCAATCACCAGAGGACAGGAACACCCTTATGCTCTAACAGTTTCTATTTGTCCTCTGAAAAGTGCTCTACAAAACATTTTGAAACATTCTAGCGCTTGAATATGTGCTTGTGTGTGTTATGCATGTGTATTGAGCATATGTATTGTACATCTGTGTTTGTGGTGTGTGTGTGGTGTGTGTGATATGATGTGAGTGTCGCTGTGTGTGGTATGTGCATATATTTGCATGTATATATGTGTATGTACTGTGAGTCTGTGCTTATTTGGTATGTATATAAGATATATGTGGTTTGTATACCTGTATTTGTGTGTGTGCATTCATATGCATATCGTGTGTCTGTGTTTGAGTGTAGTAGGTATCTGTGAATGTGTGTGTATTTGTACATGTATGCCTGTGTTTGGTATGATTTGTGAGCATGTATTTGTACTTGTATGTATTTGTGTAGTGCATGTGTGTGAAGGTAAGTGGTTTGAGTACATGTGTTTGCATGTATGTGTTCATGTGGGTAGAATATGTGTGCATGTGTGGTGTGTATGTATGGTGTGTAGTATGGTGTGTGTGTGTGTATGTGAATGTGTGTGATGTGTGCTTGAGGGTGCATGTAGTATTATGTAGTATTATGTGCATGTAGCTAGTGTGTGTATATTTGTACCTGTGTGGTGTGTATATGTGTGGTTTGTGTGCATGTATTTGCATATGAGTATTGTGTATTGTGTGTGTATAGCACATATATGTGGTATTATGATATGTGGTGTTTCTGTGCACCTATGTGCATATACATGAGTGTGAATGCTTGGTGTTTGCATGATATGTATGGTTTGTGTGCATGCATCACAATTAATGTGTATGTTTGGTGTGAATGTGTGGAAATGCAGTGTGTTGTATTGGTGAATGCATGTGAATGTGTATATGTATGTGGTATATGTGTGTATGTTATGTATATGCATGTGTGTGATGTATGTCTATAGTTTGTGTGCATGTGTTTGTGTGTATGTATATAATGTGTGCATACATTTATGCAGTATATATAATTTATGTATGGTAAGTATGTGAATTTTATGTGTGTATGTAGTGATTGCTCTGTATGTGTGGTGTATATGTGTATATATGTGTGCATGTTCTATATACGCGTGTGTGCCTGTGTGTGTGGGTTTTGTGCATGTGTTTACATGTGTTTATCCATGGGTATGGCATGTATGGTCTATGGTAAATGTGTATGTATTTATGTGCATGTATAGGATGTTTGTGAATATATGTACATACATGTGTGTATGTGTGTGCCTATGTGTGTATGCATGTTTGTGTGGTATGTTTCTATGGCATTTTGATATGTGATAATTGTGTGTTCATGTATGTGTGCATGTGAGTACATATTGGTGTGTGTCTATGTTTTGTGTTTTGTGTATGTGCATGTGCATGTGTGTGTGTGTGTGTGTATGCATTCTCTTGCCTTTGCAACCATTCTCTAAGAATAGTTCTTGCAGAAGAGGGAATCTCCACTTTTTATATTTTAATTTTTAACTTTTTATGTGCTACAGTTATGAGTTGTGTAATTATAAGGAAAGGAGGAATGCTGCTTAAGCAAATTAAATAAATTAACAATGAAAGACAAAGAAAAAAATCCCAACTCCTTCATTTAGATAATCTTCATTCCCATCTCATTTTAGTGCACAATGAAAAATGAAGACTTCTTCCTTCTCCCTTCCAAACACACACAATGGAAGCCGCTTCAAAGATGACTCTATTCATGAACAATTATTCTAAAGTGTTTCATTTCTAAACATACAGTCCAGAATTGCTAAGTGCAAAGGTGACGTCATATAAACATAGATCCAACCCTCTTACCCATGTCTGTGAAACCACTCATCTCTGTTTACCGATGTGTGGCTTTCCTCTTCATACCCTGTTGTGTCTGCACTTTGTTTCTCCTTTCTATGTGATCCAGGCAGCCAGACCAGAGCCTGAGGAAACACTACTGGAGTTTGTTTTTTTTTTTTCCTTTTGATACTTAAATCCATCTTCCACATTTCTGATCAGTGTGCAGTGCATTAAATACCACAGCAGATGGTGCTTTCTGATGCTGTGTTGCTCCATGAAGCAACATTTTGTCTTGTGTGCTGCATTATCAAAAAAAAAAATCAAACATGTAATTATGCAAATATGTATGCCTTTATAATAATCAAGTTTTATTGTAAATGGTTGATGCACATCAATTTGATCCTGTAGTGCTGTTTTAAGTGAGGTTTAAGTGGCTTTCCAGTGTACCCAGCGGCAACACAAATGCATCTCTGGAATATTAATAAAATCCTGAATCTTTGAGACCCCAACTGGAATATCATTGCTTGTACTGATTGAAGCAAAATGCTAATCCTTTCCCTTTAAAAAAATGTCCTTTGTTATTTAAAACACTGATATTAGTATGATATGAAGGACCATTTTATTTTAAATTGTATTTTAATGTAGTTGTTAAAATAATGCCTAATCATACTATATTCAGCCTTCACAATGTAAATTTGATGAGACATGAATCCAATCATTTTGTGACAATGAATGCAGCCATGTATTTTAACCAGTCCGGTTTTTCTAATTCCACAAATTTCTCCAGCCAGTGGCTGTTTGCTGGTTTCACTTTGGGATACATTCACTGTCCTTTGTGGGGACACGGATTGTGAATATTCATTCCAGAGGCAATTGACTTCTTTAAAACATAAAACGAAGGGGAGTCTTTACATTAAATCCCTGGGAGCATTTTAAGAAGGATTATAGCGTAGACAAGTGGAATTTGTTTTTTGTTTTTTGTTTTTTAACTGAACAGAATCTGGATTTTAGACATCGGATCATTTCATTGGTACACAATAGTGTCCATGGTCTCGCCCCAAATACAAACACTCACCCATTCTGCTGTGTTGAAACCAAACAGATGGACTGTGGGTACTGATAATCTATGATTGTGAATTATTTTTGCTTGTTTGTTCCTCTCAGAGGGAAATAAAAGGATAAGAAAAGCAGAATACAAAAGGAAACACAATGGAGCTTGAAAGGGAAGGAACTCGCTGCATGATTTCTCTTCTCTGTCTGAGTCCCTGCTCCTCATGTTTGCTTTAGTTACTGAGTTACTATGATTATGGGCTGTATTTCTGATGGCTGCCACTCCCCTGCAAGATGAAATAAGCACGTTTGCCTCCTGTCTCCTGTCTGTTTTCCCACACTACCCTTCATCTTTCCACAGAACACATCTTCCTTCCAAATATGTGCATGCATTTGATGTTTTCTTTCCCTTTTGCCTAATGCTCATGTGCTGGCATTAGATCTCTGCCTGTTTTTATTTGCCTTTTGCACAATAACTGACATGACCCCAGATGAGCTTTTGTCTACGTTCACATGTCTCTCTTACCTTGGGCACATTGAAGGGTCACTTGTCTGATATCCCATTGCCAGCATTCATTTCTTTATAGGTAGTTCAATCATCTCAGAGCCTTGAGGTTTTTGCATCTCCAGTTATTCAATTATTTGAATTATCAAGATCAATATGTAGGTAACCTTCAGATAGGTAGGTAGGTAGGTAGGTAGGCAGGCAGGCAGAAGCTAAGTATACGAATATGAAATAGACAATAGGGTGGAAACTGTTATTGCTTAGTTACATGTCTATAACCACATCACGACACAATTTATATAGTATGCTATAATTCCACAAGACTCTCCAGAAACGTAAACCTTCTTCTCACCGACTTCATATATCTCAATGGTCCATGCCCCTTGCTTCTCCCACACTCCATTAATGCTCATCTTTGAAGCATGGCTGTGTGAGCAAGTCATTCCAAATTCTGTGAGTTTTGTTACTCATTACTGAGATGGCATTTCCCATATAAAAATGGCAAAGTCCCTATGCTATTTAAATCTCACACACACAGACCTCTACATTAATGTAGCTGCTAAGTAACATCTATGGCCTTTTGTAAAGGTCAAGGCAAGCTCGGGACGGTTTTAAGATTCCAATCTATGTGACTTTCTGCTCCATCCACAATCAGAGATGGCTTCTGAAACCAAGGGAGCTGTGCCCAGCTCCATGTGTAAGAGTTCCTTGGAGATGGATATCACTAATTAACATGCTGAGAGGAAGTCAGTGCTGACCACCAGATTTCTGCATAAACTCAAACCCTCCCATTATATTCAAATATAATATTTCCTTCATTTTGCCTTTATAAACTCAGAGATAACTTATATATAAACCTGTGATGAGGAGCAATCTATTTAAAAAAAATAACCACCTTTGTTATTGCAAGGTGAGATTCAAGTGTGGTATATAGTATATGCTGATACGCCAATCAATCCTCTTAATCTATAGCAGGCAAATCGATAGCATCCCTGGCCTTTGGATTGCTTTTTAAATATGCAAATCAAAGCAGGTTTTTTTTTTCCTGCTTTTGAATTTAACTTTGGATGATATGACATTTTAAGCTCAGTTTAGAGATAAAAAACCTGAGAGTAACATATATGGCAGTAGCATTGATTTTAATAGAGTTACAAGAAAAGCAGTCATATTCTGCTAAGGTTTCAATGGCAGAGATTGCTTCTGCATCCGAGCCTATTACAGATGCAATTCACTAAGGTCTTATGGGTGACAAAGCTTTAATTAGCATCACATTGTTTTCTAATGTGATTTTGTACTTGTAAAAACAGGATTGGGAATCAAAGTATACTTTTATAAATGCCAATTTTAATTGCATTACTGACGGTGTGAGGGTCTTTAAGCACCCCACACAGATTCTCACATAATTCCTCTCGATTGCAGGATTAAGTGTGAAATGTAAAGGAAAGATGGCATATATTGTCTCACAAAACACCTTTAAATCAGGAGAAAAGGTGGCAGCTTGCAGTGTAAGGTTCCACATACAAGCACACGGCTTCTGAAGTCAGTGCTTCAGAGGCTCAAAACCAGGTAAAGCTCAGCTATCCTCTGATCCTGTTCCATGGCAGGTGAAGCCAGGGATGAGTGCTGTCTGTGGGCACCCAGGATCCCTAACTTCTTCTAGGTCCTAGTACTGAAAAAAAAATCTGTGTTTTGGAAATTTTATTTAGCTTTCTTGCTTTCCTGACATGTTTGTTTTGCCTTTGTGTTTGTTGTGTTTCCATTCTCTCTGCCAGGAAAAGGGATCCCTCTGACCAGGGTGATGTCACTTTGATCAGGAAATAATTCTTACAAGATCAGGATTAGAAAGTTCCAGCCTTGGGAACTTTGAGGGGTTGCTATAAAAAGGACACCATTACATCATTACTTTTAATAGCTGTGTGCTTGGTCACCTGCACTACTCTTTCTGTGAGTAAGTAAAAACAGCTGAGCTTTCAAACAGAGGTAGACCTACTGATGGTGAGGTTGTGAAATTCATTAATGGCTAGCCAATATCTCAGTTGAAAAATCAAGATTGAAACATGTACTCCTATTTTCTAGTTTGCAGCTATAAATAGTCTCTCTAAGGAGAAAGCACTGCTCATATAACTCATGAAACTCTCTTGCTTTTTATAATAAGAAAAAAAGAAAAGAAAAGAAAAGAAGGAAGGAAGGAAGGAAGGAAGGAAGGAAGAAAAAATAAGAAATGGAAAGAAAAGGGAAGGAAAGGGAAGGAAAGGAAAGGAAAGGAAAGGAAAGGAAAGGAAAGGAAAGGAAAGGAAAGGAAAAAGGAAAGGAAAGGAAAGGAAAGGAAGGGAAAGGAAGGGAAAGGAAGGGAAAGGAAGGGAAAGGAAAGGGAAGGAAAGAGAAGGGAAAGGGAAAGGGAAAGGGAAAGGGAATTTCAATTTTATAGGTGCTTTCTCCATAACCTGTGTTCCACCCTTCTCTCTGTTTGCTTCCATCATTGAGAAGAGGAGCCATTGTCTATTTCTGTATAACTGTGATGGTGTTGGCTGTTTGGGGACTAAAGCCCAGCCTATTTTAGATTTTCCTGCTTTATTCTTCTCTAACTTTGCTTTCAGAACCAAGGCAGGAAGACAAGAAAGACACAGTGAGTTCCACTGCTTTACAAAGTTTCTGGAAGGAAGGGGTTAAAAAATATTCAGTGTCAGGTCAACATAAATATTTAAGTGTTTTTTTTTCATTTCTCCTTAATTGCTCCTTAATTTCTTATTGATCCACTAACTAAAAGATTATTGTTTGTTTCGCAGAATGGGCTGGCAGGCTTGTTTGAATGAAATTAAGCTGGGTGACCTGTTCTCTTCGGCCAGGCTGTGGTATCAGTAATTTGTATAGTTCCATACACTCAAGAAGACAAAGAAAGAAAAAGGACAATGCATCCTGGAAACTACCCTTGGATGCCTACTTCAATGCTTCATCATGCCTTACTTGGCCCATTGGGCAGAGAGACCTTTTAGAAAAAATAAATCTGGCCTAGTAGTAGACATCCAATGTAATTCAGTTGTGAAGTTTTGTTTTATTTCATTCCTAGACTCAGAAGGCCTGTTGTTGCACTGAGGCAGATATCGTTTTGTGTTAAACCAATTTTCTAGTATGGAGTTTTGGTTCAGTCTCTGCTATCTCCTCACTTTTCTTCATCCTCAAGCTTATTTTTGTCTACATGTCTTAGTACATGTCTTTCACTTGAGTTTTGTCCTACTGATAGCAAAACGTGTTGGATTCTGTATTGCTTTTGGGTTGCTTTGTTATGCTTGTGCCTGTATATAGACTTAGAGCAAATATCTAACCTCAGCTCAGGTCCCTTTGGAAAGTTCTTTTTGATGTCAGTAACTCTGAAGTCACCCTCTTCTGTCCTTTGTGGCTGCTCTTGTGTCACCTTCTATAGCACAACACCTTAGAGTTCATGTTCAACAGCTGTCACATTTTGTCTCATTTTGCTTTGTTTCTGAACAGTTTAATAGTATGTCTATTTAGCAGGATAATAGTAAGTTCCCATAATGGCCTAAGTCCTTCAGAACCACAGCTCCCTGATCCAGTTCACGGTACTAGGCATGAGGTTTTTGGTAGAGTGAAGTCTTCAATTCAAAAATGATTGGCTACCCTCCATACTATTCATCCCATTCTTACACCAATGGCCACACCTTACCAGATAGGCAATTATTGTATATTGCAGTGTTTTCAGTAGAATAGTTGACTATTTATCTTTTCTAATAGTTTGCATAACACCTTAGAGCATTATGAAAGCTAGCTAGTAGCAATATATAGCTTCCAGGTTGCTATTAGCCTGACTTTTTCATGGGCTATGCCTCAAGTAGGCGGTGTCTTCAGCAATGGGATCTTGCAGCCTTCATTTCTAGAGAGCCACCAAGAACAATAGAAATGGATTGCAATTTTTGGAAGGTCTATGAGATCCCACTGAACAATAACTTGAAAAGAGGTAACACATACCTGGGCTTTTGGTTTGATAGCCTATGGGATCTGGGAGAGGCTTTGTGCACTCATATAAGGTAACTCCATTTATACTCTTTTAATATGTATCTATTTATATTTTATGAAATTTTCTGAGAGAATAGGTTTCCATATAGCTCTTTCAAAGCTCGTTAGTTTAGTTATCACTCCGCAACCTCCCCCTCTATCGCATCCTCCCATCCTCCAACCTCCTTAACCCCACTTGTCCATTTATACCTAACCCCTTTTCTCTCTCTCTCTCTCTCTCTCTCTCTCTCTCTCTCTCTCTCTCTCTCTCTTTAATGACTAAGTTTTTGTTGGTAAAGAGAAGAGTTACTATATTTTTTTCCCAATTTTGGATTGTGTCTTGCTATATTGCAAAGGTAAAAGTGTTTATTAGAATTAAGAGTCTTCTAATGGAATCTTCATGGAATTTTTAAAAGTATAACACCACATTATTTTGAGTACTCCCTTTCTTATTGATGTTTCTTTTACTGGTGTTACCTTACTGCTCTGGCCAAGGCTTCAAGCACTAGGCTGAGTAAGGACAGAGACAATGGGCACCTTCTCCTTCCTCCCACATGTGCTCTGGGGCCACAAGCCTCTTGCAGGGTGGCTGTGAGCCCTACGAAGGCTCTTGGTTTGCAATGCAAGCAAGTCGCAGGGCCTCTGAATGTAGATGCTGTCTCTCTGAGAGCACCATTCCATTTGGTATTCCAGGGAATGAACTGTTAACAATCAACAGGGACACTGAACATCTCCACATCAAAGAGGTGAAGTTAGGCACAAGTGACAATCCTGTTAAATAATTAAATTGTTTTAGCTGTTAGCTGTAAGTGAATGTTGTTTTTAATTGCACTTTAATAATGCCATGCCCTTTATACCCAAAATTAATGTTTTCTGTAGCTCTGTTTTTGAAGTATGTGTCAGTTTAATTAAACTATTAATGGTAGACAATTTTTAAGTATTTTGCGATCGTCACTAAACTCTATCCATTCAACAAGCTTAAACAGGAGAGTGGGATTGAGAGATCTACTGTCTGCTTAATAAATCTCTCTGCATCCGGTGAGATAATGCCTTGTGCTTGCTCCCCAAGTAAACAAACTCACTTCAGGTTATGCTTTCCACTGAGTCCATTTAAAAATCAAGATGACAGTTTCTTTGTATGAAAAAGAAAGAAAGAAAGAAAGAAAGAAAGAAAGAAAGAAAGAAAGAAAGACTGAGAGAAACGAATCTGTTGAGCTTTAGGGAAACAAGCAGCCAAATCACAAGAGCAAGGGCAATCAGTGGTGGTGACTTCAATTCATTTGGGACCACAGAGGATGCTTCTGACACCCACTTTTGACAATTTAGAGCCGAGTCTGCAAGGCAAGCTGGCTTTCTCTCCGGGATCCCTTCTGGGTTGTTTAATTATTGCTGAATCTTAGACAAAATACATGGAGCCAACTAACCCAAGAAGTCATTTGTTTTTATCGCCAGAAATGACAATTGATAAAGTAAACAATGCACAGCACAGACCTTTCCTGGATTCAATTCAAGAGAATCGATTGGAGCCTTGGTTAAAGATCAGGAGGAGCTGGGACAGGATAATTTCTTAGTTTCTTCAGCCCACTGATGACATATGCAAATAGAATAAGGACTCTAATTGGCAAACACTTAGAGAAGAATCAGAACAGCATTGAAATTGCACGTCTCTAGCAAGAGGAATGGCTGGGCTGCATCTGCTACATATAGTCAGAGATGTATCCTGCTATAATAGAGACAAGTGTGTCCTTCCTTTGTGTGGCAGATCAATCAATAGCTTTTTCATGTGATCTTGTTCACTATTATGTTAGTAATGAAACCCTCGTGTGATGTGACAACTGTAGAATAACATTTGGTCACAAAGCTGGTGTTAACAAGCACAACTGGCACTCTGGTAATTAGACTGATTTCTGGTCTCTTCTTTCACAAATTGTCGATAAGTGCAGTAAACAGGCCAGTGATTCCTTTCTGAACAGCTATATTAAGCTTCATATTCTTGGAAATTCATCTGCTAGGTTTCTTAGTGGGAATGAAGCCACGTAGGAGAAAAAATATATAATAATCTTTCCATTTTGGTCAGCTCATGTATATGCAAACCAATCAATCTATATAGCTCTATTATCTTTCTATCTAAATACAGATCTGTATATATATATATATGTATGTATATATATATGTTTGTATGTATGTATGTATCTATCCTGTGTACCCATCATCTATTTATCTATTATGCTTCCATTCAATTACCCATCCACATCCAAATTTTACTATCAGTAAAATTCAAACCAAATATCGGCATATTTATCTTTGATTAACTGATATTTGGCAGAAACCATGATGCAAATAACTAAGGAACCAGTATTTAGTCACTGTGTTCTGTGAGCTTAAGATTCATTAAACAAAGGCACCAATGGAGCCACACATGAAAGAAAGAACATATTGAAAAGAAAACCATCTCCTTTACATTTTTGTATGAGAGAGGCAGATACTTCCTAAGAGGCTAAAGTTATCTGACAACGAAAGTGCCATGATGACAAGACAGGAGTGCTCTCAATGAATATCAATAATAATCAAGGAGGTGGGCAAATATGCCAACTGTTTCTGGAAGGATTGTCAGGTATTACAGCGTAAAGTGAAGGGAGAAAACAAGGGCCAGTGTGGGGCTCGGATTCATCTTGGAGCAAACGGAAAAAAAAATCCTCTGTAAAAGGAGGTGACCTCGAGCCTGGAGTCCTAAATTCACACAGAAGCCACCCTGCTACACTAAGGAGAAGCAGGTACTGTTAGGAGAGGAAATAGACCAGAGCAAACACATGGGGGCTTGACATAAGAAACAGGATTTAGAAAACAAATCACAAGGCTTGCCATTAAGTCATGGTTGTGGTTGGTTGTGGTTCGAATGTAAAGCTCTCCCTATAGGCTCAAGTGCTTAAACACTTCACCATCCCCTGTTGGAGCTGTTAAGGTAGGCTGGGAAGCTTTTAGGAGGTTATTTCCTAAACACAAACACACACACACACACACACACACACCATGCACTGACAAGATGCCTCAAGCTCATGCTTCCATGCTTCCCATGTCATAAACTGTTTCCCACAATCAAGCTTTCTTCTCAAGTTATTATGTGTCAGGACCTAACAATGAGAAAAGAAACTTATACAGTTATCTTAAGGCTTGTCTTCATTTGGAGGAACTTAACCAGGGAGAATATATGTGTGTGTGTGTGTGTTCCAAATATATATATATATATATATATATATATATATATATATATATTCCAAAACCCTGCTTGTGTTTCTCACTGTTTTGAATTAGAGGAACTGTGAAGTCTCATTCTAAATTAATGTAGTTGGTCTTGTCTAAGTCAGGCACAAAAAGAAAAAAAAATGAAGTCATATCTTAAATAAGAAGTTTAGATTTCAAGTAGGTAAACATTTATGGAGTTTGTTTGTTTGTTTTCTGAAGTGTCCTAAATTCATTCTCTATAAGATTATTTAAATATAGAGCTATATTATAAGCTTCTATTGTATCTTAGGATTCTTCATCAATAAAATAATTACATTTTATTGATTGATTGTGTATATGAGAGAGAGAGAGAGAGAGAGAGAGAGAGAGAGAGAGAGAGAGAGAGAGAGAGAGAGAGAGAGAGAATGCATACATGCCATAACACATATATGGAGATTATAAGATCGGTTTTTTTAGACAGGAGTTCTCTCTTTCCACCACCACGTGGGTCCTGAGGATTAAACTCAGGTTGTCAGCCTTGATGGAAGTACCTTTACCTACTGATCCATCTCACCTGTACTTACCCAGGATTATTATTAGTTACAGTTCTCATCACTGTGACACCTGACAGAAACAGCACAAGGGAAGAAACACTTAACATTGGCTCGTGGTTTCAGAGAGTTCAGTCCCTCTCAAGAAGAGCAGAGTCCAATAGTTCACAGCATGGCAGTAAAGAGGGCAACAAATGATGGCAGGCCACCCTTATGTCATCTTTTCCCCTTCTCCCTTTTTAATTCATCTAGGCCCCCACATTGTGGTATAGTGCTACTCATATTCAGGGTGAGCATTTCCCCAGTTTATCCTCTCTGGAATCACCCTGACAGACATCACCAAGTAAGCCTCAATCATCAGTTCCTAGTTTTTTCTAAATGCAGTCATGCTGACAATAGAAATTGACCATCGCAACTTCCTAAGGTTGTATTGGCACAGTTGTCATTGATTTCATACTGTGATTGAAAATCAGAAACCCGAAGTCAAGTATATCTATAATCCCAGAACACGTGAACCTTAAGCAAAATGATTGTGAGTTCAAGGCCAGCCTAGAACTGAAAAATACTAGAAAGACACTGCCTCCAAACAAAATCACTGAAGCCCAGAGAAGGTAACTGACTCACATAAAATTGTTCAAATAACAAGGAGTGTAAGATTAATGCAAAAGGTAGTCTGAGAGCAAAGCCCAAGTATCTTTTCCAGGACACTGAAATTAAGCAGAAACCAAAACAACAATGACAAAAACTCAATAGCCATGTTGTTAAGACATGGCCACTTTCTTAGTATTCTCAGAAGATTTCAAGACACTACATTTAACATTTTAATTATGTCATTCAGGGAATGTTCTTTCTCAATTGTCATAGAATATGCACTAGACAAGGTTAGAACTTTGAATTTATGCTTGAACCACCCAGGACGCCATCTAAATTTATAGATGTTAAATTAAGAGGGCTAACTTTAAGTAGCTAGCAATATGTCCTGACGTGAAAAACATAACACTGGCTGCCAGACTGTTGCAATCCCCTAAATCTTGGATAAAACCAACACAAATGAGACTGATAATGTCCTTTGCTTGATGGTTGGATCTAGACATCACTTGTAAATCAGTCATGTGTTGTAAATCTGACTGGAGGACACTGTGTGTTAGGGCTGGACCTGCACTCTGAAATGTTTAGGAGTCTTTAATTGACCTTTATCTGTGTCTGTTCCTTTTATACTTACTGTCCAATTAAGTCACTGGCAGCTACTTAAACTGACCTTATGTGAAGTGTTTTACATTATCATATGTATTCTTTAAGATCACACCGTGCAGCTATTTAGATGGGAATTGAGCCTTACAATAGTGCTATAAGCTAACTGTGGGTTGAAATCGGAATTCACATTCACCCTGCCTGCTACGTCTCACACTACTGTTTCAGAATGAGAAGAGCCAGTGAGAGATAATAGATGCCGTCCCAAGATATTTTACAGAAATGCCTCCCATCCTGGCTAGCCTTCATTGTCAGCTTGACTCGGGTTGGAGTCAGAAAGCAGAAACCTCAATTGAGGAATTGCCTAGATCAGTCTTTTTTGAAAAGGTTATCTTCATTACTAGTTGATGTAGGAGGAGTTATCCTACGGTAGAGGGCGCTGTTTCTCAGGCGGTGTATAGGAAAGGTAGCTAAACACACACAAGCAAGAGAATGAGCCAGGCAGTGGTGGTGCACGCCTCTAATCCCAGCAGTTGGGAGGCAGAGTTCGAGGCCAGGCCCTCCAGAGCTCCCAGGGACTAAACAACCAACCAAAGAGTACACATGGTAAGCCTCATGGCTCCAGCTGCATATGTAGCAGAGGATGGCCTAGTCAGTCATCAGTTCGAGAAGTCCTTGGTCCTGTGAAGGTTCTATACCCCTGTATAGGGGAATGCCAGGGCCAGGAAGTGGGAGTGGATGGGTTGGTGAGTAGGGGGAATGGGAAGGGGATGGGGGTTTTTGGGAGACCAGGAAAGGGGATAACATTTGAAATGTAAATAAAGAAAATATCTAATTAAAAAAAAAGAATTCTAAATCGAGAGAGAGAGAGAGGGAGAGAGAGAGAGAGAGAGAGAGAGAGAGAGAGAGAGAGAGAGAGAGAGAGAGAGGAGAGAATGAGCCAACAACTGTCATTCCTCCATGGCTTTAGCTTCAGGTTCTTGACTTGGGTTCCTGCCTCGACATCCCTAAATGATGGACTGTGACCTGAAAGTTGTAAAATGAAAAACCATGTCCATCCCTTTGTTGGTTTTGGGCTTTAATCACAGCAATGGCAATAAACAGGGCATTCCACCCACCCACCCAACCCCCAGCCCCTTCCTGCCACTCCTCAGTGCCCATTTCTGCTTGTTCCCAGATCCTTGGCTTTGGATATTTGCTCTTCGTAGTGTTTGATTAGGACTCAGGGTTTGTTTCAAATGTTTCCTATTCTAATAACATTACTTGCTTTAACAGGTAGTTGTTGAGAAAACTTTAGTCTCAATACCTCCATGAACACTTTATACAAATGAGAAAGGAAAAAAATTAGATTTGATATAAGGATGGTGATGAAGTAGTGAAGGGAAGAAAGATGAATTTCTGAAAGTATTTTGCTAAAGAATGAGATAAATTGTGGGGAGGCAAGGGTAGACACAGAGAGACCATTAAAGGGAGAGTAGAGTAACACAGATGAAGAAATACACTTAGCTTGCATCAAGCTAGGTCTACTAAACAGTAATGACTTGAGAGCACCCATTTCTGAGCCAGATTGCCTGAGGCTAACTACTGGATTTACCAGTAGTGTGAGTGAGTGTGTGTGTGTGTGTGTGTGTGTGTGTGTGTGTGTGTGTACCACATTATAATTTCATGAATTCAATCACAAAATGTCACTGTGTTCCAGGATCTATCCTGTCCACTCGACTGTTGTCCTGAACAAAACCAGGTCTCTAAGCTTCAATATTACTGAGAAGAGAAATAGAAATAAATGGCATAACAATTCTATATTTAAATATGTGTCAGTGTAAGGACTTCACAACTACAAATGACTTTTCCCCTCTTGGGTGCCAGGGCAAAGTTCAATTGGTTCCTATGCAGGCACATAGGTTGTATTCCTTCCCCCAAGCACCTGCTGCACTGATTTTGCAGCACTGTTTGGCCAGACAGGCCAGGTCACCATTACCTCCAGATGCCAAGCCATGCAAAGGTCTGGAGTCACTTCCATGCACATTCTATTCTAGAGAAATGAGAAACAAAGAGGGGTCAAGAAGCAGAGCTGCGAAACCACATCAGCTTCAGCAGTGTTGCTCTTGAAGAAGAATGAAGATCTCCATACATTTTTGGTAGCTTTGTGTAAATTTTCTTTGTTTAGCTTAGTGTAGAAGATAATTTTAATAAATTGTCATTGTCTTCAGAAGCATTGGCTAACTTTCTCCTCCTCCCCCTCTTCCACTTCCTTCTTCTTCTTTTAATTACTTTTATTTTTCACAGTCTAGTAATTATCCCCCTCCATGTCCACCCTCCTGTAGTCTCTCATCCTATTCCTCCTCCTGTTGTCTCCAAGAGCATATCCCTCCTCCAACAGGCCTCCCTACTCCCTGGGGCCTCAAGTCTCTCTAGTGTTAAGTGCATCTTCACCCACTAGGGCCAGACCAGGGAGTCATCTGCTGTATATGTGTCAAGAGCCTCAGACAGGCTACTGTATGCTGCCTGGTTGGTGGCTCAGTGTCTGAGAGATCTCGGGGGTACATGTTAGTTGAGACTGCTGGTCTATCTACAGGGTTGCTCTCCTCCTTAGCTTCTTCCAGCTTTTCCATAATTCAACCACAGGGGTTCCCCAACTTCAGTCTAATGGTTGGGTGCAATGATCTGCATTTGTCTCAGTCAGCTGCTTGTTGTGCTAACTGAGACACAGAGGACAGTCCTGCTAGGCTCTTGTCGGCAAGCACACCATAGCATCAATAATAGTGTGAAGCTTTGGAGCCTCCCCTTGAGATGAATCCCAAGTTGGGCCAGTCACTGGACTGCCTGTCCCACAGTCTCTTCTCCAGTTTTGTCCCCACAGTTCTTTTAGACAGGAACAATTCAGAGTCTGAGTTTTGACTGTGGGATGGCAACCCCATACCTCCACTTGATGCTCTGTCTTTCTACTGGAGGTGGACTCTACAAGATCCCTCTCTTTGTTGTTGGAAATTTTATCTAAGGCCCCTCCCTTTTAGTCCTCAGAATCTCTCACCTCTCTGGTACTTTCTAAAGTGTCTCCTCACCTCCCACCCCCTGAGGTTGCATATTTCCATTCATCCTGCTGGCCCTCAGGGCTTCTCTCCTGCCCCCCCCCACCTGATCTTGTTCCCCTTCCCCCATCCTCACATCTCCCATCCAGTTTCTTCCTTCCCTCTCCCTCCAGCAATTGCTTTAATCTCCCTCTCAAGTGGAATTGAAGCATCTTCACTTGGACCCTTCTGCTTGTTAGCATCCTTGCGTTCTCTGGATTGTATCCTAGTTATTCTATAATTTTTTTTTGGCTAATATCCACTTATTAGTGAGTACATATCATGCATGTGTTTTTGGGTCTGAGCTACCTTACTCAGGATGATATTTTCTAGTTCCATCCATTTGTCTACAAAACTAATGATGTCCTCATTCTTAATAGCCGAGTAGTATTCCATTGTGTAAATGAATACATTTTCTGTATCCATTCTTTCATTGTGGGACATCTGGCTTGTTTCCAGCTTCTGACTATCACAGATAAGGCCACTATGAACATAGTGGAGCACATGCCCTTGTGGTGTCCTACCAAAAGCAATTTATAGACTCAACATGTCCTCATTAAAATTCCAATACAATTCTTCACAGACATGGAAAAAGCAATTCTCAATTCCATATGGAAAAACAAAAAATCCAGGATATCGAAAACAATTCTTAACAATAAAAGAACTTCTGGGGGAATCACTGTCCCTGACCTCAAGTTGTACTACAGAGCAATAGTGATAATAACTACATGAGACAGACAGATCCATCAATTAAGTAGAACTGAAGACCCAGAAATTAACTTACACACTTATAGACACTTGATTTTTGACAATGGAGCCAAAAATATATAATGGAAAAAAAGAAAGCATCTTCAAAAAATGGTGCTGGTCTAACTGACAGTTGGTATGTAGAAAAATATATCCGTATTTGTCACCTTGCACAAAGCTCAAGTCCAAGTGGATCAAGGACTTCAACATAAAACCAGATAGATATACTGAATCCAATAGAAGAGAAAGTGGAAAAGAGCCCTGAAGTCCTCTAGCTCATTGGCACAGGGGCTGGTGGCCAGTGGGCTGGGAGGGGTTTCCTAAAAAGAACTCTAATGACTTTGGTTCTAAGATTAAGAATTGATAAATAAGACTTCATGAAAAATTTGGGAAAAATATTTTCCCTAACCCCACATCCAATAGAGGGCTAATATCCAAAATATATAAAGAACTGAAGAAGCAAACCTCCAAAAAACTAAACAGCCTTATCAAAAATGGGGTATGGAGCTAAAAAGAGAATTCACAATAAAGGAATCTAATATGGCCCAGAAGCACTTGAAGAAATGTTGAAAGTCCTTAGTGATCAGGGAAATGTAAATCAAAAGGACCCTGAGATTCCACTTTACACCAACCAGAAAGGCCAGGAATAAAAACTCAGGTGACAGCATATGTTGGCAAGAATGTTGAGAAAGAGGAACACTCCTCCATTGATGGTGGGATTGCAAACTGGTACAAGCACTCTGGAAATCAAGCTAGAGGTTCCTCAGAAAATTGGAAATAGATCTACCTGAAGTCCCAGCTACATTACATGGGTTAAATTTCTTCTAGGAATACAGAATTTCTAGCTTTATTCTTGGTAGGAAAGAATATGAATCTTTATAGTTATTACTTCTGTTTTTGTTTTGGCTCATTTTATTATCATAGACAAAAATGGAGAAAAAATGGACATTTTATAGTTCAACTATTAAATTTTAAACACTGTCGCATAAAAAGACAGATTAAAGAAACAAAACAAACAAACAAACAAACAAACAAGTAAACTTGTGTACTTGTAACAGTGATAATGAGAGCAGTTTTGTTAAGGTTTGTGGTTAAACTTTTCCCAGAGCATTATAAACATGATCATTTACACATGAAATTTTTAATTTTAGTTTTATTCTTGGTAGGAATGGATTTGAGCTCTATGATTTTTTTTATTATGAGGGAACAAAACCATTCATTATTTTGAGCTTCTTTCTTTTTCTTCTTCTTCTCTTCCTCCTCCTTCATCCTCTTATTATTACTACTATTGGCTTTTAAGTTAGATTTTTCTCCTAAATGTTTAGTCAATTGCATTACCTACCTTTTAAATTATTTTAATTTCATTAAATAACTAATTGTATCTGAAACACTAATCTAGTCATATTTGTCACAAGTTTGTGTTTAAATGCTTTTCACTATTGTATTACAAAATGTAATGTATTAACCAGTGACTCTCATAACCCTTGTCAGTGAAATGTTTCTTTGAGAAGCCCACACCCATGCCCTGGGGTATACCCTGTTTACTTCTGATTCCTTCTCTTTTCTCAGCCCTCTTGCTAAAATCCACATCAAAATATCTCTATTATACATCAGGTATGTCTAATTTAAAAAATAGTCTTCAGTGTCTGTGGTCAATAACACTCCTTAGTCCACCCCTGTTGCTTGCTTGTTTCAGTGACACCTGAACAATGGCGTGCTATCCATTCTCTGACTGCTTTGGAATATGGTACTAACCCTGAGAAGGTACCTTCTGCATTCTGCCATGTCTTCTAGACAGTCTCTGGAATCTAAACTTTGAAGAAGCTGCTCAATTTTTGGTTCCTTTCTTTACCTTTTGAGAATAATTTGAAAGAGGAGCTTGAGTGTGGGTATGTAACTGCTTCTCACTTGAGCTCATCCCCCATATTTACATATCTCATTCATTCTTACTACATCCCCCACTCACATGGCTCCTCAAGTACCTGTATTTTAACCTTTCCCTAAAGACACATGCTTATAGAAGTGGTAGAATTGTGCTCCTTCGGCAACACATATACTAAAATTGGAACAATACGAGAAGATTAACATGGCCCCTGTGCAAGGATGACACACTAATTCATGAAGCGTTCCATATTTTTAAGCCTACAGAACTCCAAATAGACTGGACCAGAAAAGAAATTCCTCCCGATACATAATAATCAGAACTACAAAGGCACTAAATAAAGATAGAATATTAAAGAAGTAAGGGGAAAAGGTCAAGTAACATATAAAGGCAGGCCTATCAGAATTACATCAGATTTTTCAACAGAGACTACGAAAGCCAGAAGATCCTGGACAGATGTTATACAGACACTAAGAGAACACAAATGCCAGTCCAGGCTACTATACCTAGCCAAACTTTCAATTACCATAGATGGAGAAACCAAGGTATTCCACGACAAAACCAATTTCACATATTATCTTTCCACGAATCCAGCCCTTCAAAGGATAATAACAGAAAAAAAAGCAATACAAGGATGGAAACCACGTCCTAGAAAAAGCAAGAAAGTAATCCTTCAACAAACCTAAAAGAAGACAGCCACAAGAACAGAATGCCAACTCTAACAACATAAATAATAGGAAGCAACAATTACTTTTCCTTAATAACTCTTAATATCAATGGACTCAATTCCCTAATAAAGAGACATAGACTAATAGACTGGCTACACAAACAGGACTCAACATTTTGCTGCTTACAGGAAACCCATCTCAGGGAAAAAGACAGATATTACCTCAGAATGAAAGGCTGGAAAACAATTTTGCAAGCAAATGGTCTGAAGAAACAAGCTGGAGTAGCCATTCTAATATCAAATAAAATCGACTTCCAACCCAAACTTATCAAAAAAGACAAGGAGGGGCACTTCATACTCATCAAAGGTAAAATTTTCCAAGAGGAACTCTCAATTCTGAATATCTATGCTCCAAATGCAAGTGCAGCCACATTCATTAAAGAAACTTTGGTAAAGCTCAAAGCATACATTGCACCTCACACAATAATAGTGGGAGACTTCAACACACCACTTTCATTAATGGACTGATCGTGGAAACAGGAACTAAACAGGGACACAGTGAAACTAACAGAAGGTATGAAACAAATGGATTTAACAGATATCTACAGAACATTTTATCCTAAAACAAAAGGATATACCTGTCCCAGCACCTCATGGTACCTTCTCCAAAACTGACCATATAATTGGTCACAAAACAGGCCTCAACATATACAAAAATATTGAAATTGTCCCATGCATCCTATCAGACCACCATGGACTAAGGCTGATCTTCAATAACAACATGAATAATGGAAAGCCAACATTCACGTGGAAAATGAACAACACTTTTCTCAATGATACCTTGGTCAAGGAAGGAATAAAGAAAGAAATTAAAGACTTTTTAGAGTTTAATGAAAATGAAGCCACAAGATACCCAAACTTATGGGACACTATGAAAGCATTTCTAAGAGGAAAACTCATAGTTCAGAGTGCCTCCAAAAAGAAACTAGAGAGCGCACACACTAGCATTTTGATAACACACCTAAAATCTCTAGAACAAAATGAAGCAAATTCACACAAGAGGAGTAGATGTCAGGAAATAATCAAATTCAGGGGTGAAATCAACCAAGTGGAAACAAGAAGAACTATTCAAAGAATCAACCAAAAGAGGAGCAGGTTCTTTGAGAAAATCAACAAGATAGATAAACCCTTAGCCAGACTCACTAGAGGGCACAAGGACAGCATCCTAATTAACAAAATCAGAAATGAAAAGGGAATAACAACAGATCCTGAAGAAATCCAAAACACCATCTGATCCTTCTACAAACAGCTATACTCAACAAAAGTGGAGACCTGGATGAAATGGACAAGTATCTAGACAGATGCCAGTAACAAAGTTAAATCAAGATCAGGTTAATGATCTAAACAGTCCTATATCCCCTAAAGAAATAGAAACCGTCATTAATAGTCTCCCAACCAAAAAAAGTCCACAACCAGATGGGTTTAGTGCAGAGTTCTATCAGACCTTCAAAGAAGATCTAATTCCAGTTCTTCACAAACTATTCCACAAAATAGAAGCAGACTCTACTCTACCCAATTCATTCTATGAAGCCACAAATACTCTGATACCTAAACCACAGAAAGACCCAACAAAGATAGAGAACTTCAGACCATTTTCCCTTATGAATATCGATGCAAAAATACTCAAATTCTCGCAAACCAAATCCAAGAACACATCAAAACAATCATCCATCATGACCAAGTAGGCTTCATTCCAGGGATGCAGGGATGGTTTAATATACAGAAATCCATCAACGTAATCCACTATATAAACAAACTCAAAGACAAAAACCACATGATCATCTTATTAGATGCGGATAAAGCATTTGACAAAATCCAACACCCATTCACGATAAAAGTCTTGGAAAGATCAGGAATTCAAGGCCCATACCTAAACATGATAAAAGCAGTCTACAGCAAACCAGTAGCCAACATCAAAGTAAATGGTGAGAAGCTGGAAGCAATCCCACTAAAATCAGGGACTAGACAATGCTGCCCACTTTCTCAATCCCTATTCAACATTGTACTTGAAGTCCTAGCCAGAACAATTTGACAACAAAAGGAGATCAAGGGGATACAAATTGGAAATGAAGAAGTCAAAATATCACTTTTTGCAGATGATATGATAGTATATGTAAGTGACCCTAAAAATTCCACCAGAGAACTGCTAAACCTGATAAACACTTCAGTGAAGTAGCTGGATATAAAACTAACTCAAACAAGTCAATGGCCTTTCTCTACACAAAGGATAAAGAGGCTGAGAAAGAAATTAGGGAAACAACACCCTTCTCAATAGTCACAAATAATATAAAACACCTTGGCGTGACTCTAACTAAGGAAGTGAAAGATCTGTATGATAAGAACTTCAAGTATTTGAACAAAGAAATTAAAGAAGATCTCAGAAGAAGGAAAGATCCATGCTCATGGATTGGCAGGATCATTATAGTAAAAACGGCTATCTTGACAAAAGCAATCTACAGATTCAATGCAATCCCCATCAAAATTCCAACTCAATTCTTCAATGAACTAGAAAAGGCAATCTGTAAATTCATCTGGAATAACTAAAAACCTAGGATAGCAAAAATTCTTTTCAAGGATAAAAGAACCTCTGGGGAAATCACCATGCCCAACCTAAAGCTTTACTACAGAGCAATTGTGATAAAAACTGCATGGTACTGGTATAGCGACAGACAAGTAGACCAATGGAATAGAATAGAAGACCCAGAAATGAACACACACACCTATGGTCACTTGATCTTTGACAAGGGAGCTAAAACCATCCAGTGGAGAAAAGACAGCATTTTCAACAAATGGTGCTGACACAACTGGCAGTTATCACAAAGAAGAATGAGAATTGATCCATTCCTATCTCCTTGTATTAAGGTCAAATCTAAGTGGATCAAGGAACTCCACATAAAACCAGAGACACTGAAACTTATAGAGAAGAAAATGGGGAAAAGCCTCGAAGATATGGGCACAGGGGAAAAATTCCTGAATAGAACAGCTATGGCTTGTGCTGTAAGATTGAGAATCGACAAATGGGATCTCATAAAATTGCAAAGCTTCTGTATGGCAAAAGACACCATCAATAAGACAAAAAGGCCACCAACAGATTGGGAAAGGATCTTTACCTATCCTAAATCAGATAGGGGACTAATATTCAATATATATAAAGAACTCAAGAAGGTGGACTCCAGAAAATCAAATAACCCCATTAAAAAGTGGGGCTCAGAGCTAAACAAAGAATTCTAACCTGAGGAATAGCGAATGGGTGAGAAGCACCTGAAAAAATGTTCAGCATCTTTAATCATCAGGAAAATGAAAATTAAAACAACCCTGAGATTCTACCTCTGTGATGGTTTGTATATCCTTGGACCAGGGAGTAGCATCATCTGAAGGTGTGGCCTTGTTGGAATAGGTGTGACCTGGTTGGAATGGGTGTGTCACTGTGGGTGTGGGTATAAGATCCTCACCCTAATTGCCTGGAAGTCAGTCTTCCACTAGCAGCCTTTGGATGAAGACATAGAACTCTCGGCTCCTCCTGCACCATGCCTGCCTGGATACTGCCATGCTCCCACCTTGATGATAATGGACTGAACCTCTGAACCTGTAAGCCAGCCCCAATTAAATGTTTTTTATAAGACTTACCTTGGTCATGGTGTCTGTTCACAGCAGTAAAACCCTAACTAAGACAACCTCACACCAGTCAGAATTGCTAAGGTCAAAAATTCAGGTTACAGCAGATGCTGGCAAGGATGTGGAGGAAGAGGAACACTCCTCCATTTTTGGTGGGATTGCAAGCTTGTACAACCACTCTGGAAATCAGTCAGGCAGTTCCTCAGAATATTGGACATAGTACTACAGGAGGATCCCGCAATACCTCTCCTGATATATATCCAGAAGATGTTCCAACTGGTAAGAAGGACTCATGCTCAACTATATTCATAGCAGCCTTATTTATAATAGCCAGAAGCTGGAAAGAACCCAGTTGTCCCTCAACAGAGGAATGGATACAGAAAATGTGGTACATTTACACAATGGAGTACTACTCAGCTATTAAAAAGAATGAATTTATGAAATTCCTAGGCATATGGATGAGCCTGTAGGGCATCATCCTGAGTGAGGTAACCCAATCACAAAAGAACTCAAATGATATGTACTCACTGATAAATGGATATTAGTCCCAAAAGTTAGGATACCCAAGATATAAGATACAATTTGCTAAACGCATGAAACCCAAGAAGAACGAAGACCAAAGTGTGGCCATTTTTCCCCTTCTTAGGATTGGGAACAAAACACCCATGGAAGGAGTTACAGAGAGAAAGTTTGGAGCTGAGAGAAAAGGATTGACCATCTAGAGACTGCCATATCCGGGGATCCATCCCATAATGAGCCTCCAAACGCTGACACCATTGCATACACTAGCAAGATTTTGCTGAAAGGACCCTGATATAGCTGTCTCTTTTGAGGCTATGCTGGGGCCTAGCAAACACAGAAGTGGAGGCTCACAGTCAGCTATTGGATGGATCCCAGGGCCCCCAATGGAGGAGCTAGAGAAAGCACCCAACGATCTAAAGGGATCTGCAACCCTATAGGTGGAACAACAATATGAACTAACCAGTATCCCAGGGAGCTCGTGTCTCTAGCTGCATATGTATCAGAAAATGGCCTAGTCAGCCATCAGTAGAAAGAGAGGCCCATTGGTTTTGCAAACATTATATGCCTCAGTACAGGGGAATGCCAGGGCCAAGAAGTGGGAATGGGTGGGTAGGGAGACTTTTTGGATAGCATTGGAAATGTAAATGAAGAAAATACCTAATAATAATAATAATGCAGCGAGCAATCGCTGTGGAGAGCCGTGCGTGCTGTGAGCAATTGCCATTATAAGATGGCACTGGCCTCCGCTGTGCCTAACTAGTAAACAAGCCTTGTACGCAGGTGTGAGAGTGAACTCACTCCTAGTCACTGCCCATTCTTGGGGCGTAATAGTGGGGTGATGGGCGAGCAACAAATCAGGAGCTGACACGCCATATCAGGTGCTGAAACGCCATGGCTGAGGGCTATATAAGCGACTCCATTTTCTGGGGTTGGGGTCTTCCCTCCTGAAGAAGCAATAAAGCTTTTGCCACAGAAGATTCTGGTTGTCCTGAGTGTGTTCTTGCAGGCGGGGACAAAAGCTCCGGATAAATAATAATAACAAAAAAATAAACAAAAAATGGTAGAATTTCTTAAATTCATAGATAGTATTTATAAATAAAATTTGCCTTCCTGAAAATGTAGAAGTTATCTTTCAGGAATATGCTTCCTTTTATGTCTTCCCGTCAGAATTCTATAGGTCATGCTGCACTAACACAGAAGTTTATATTTCACGGTGACTCCAAATTTTCTAATAGAAAGCCTACTTAGAAAGTAAAATAAAAACAACTATAAGAAAAAAAAAGTCTGCAAGGTGTACTCTGCTCACCTTTGTAAAAGTAAAATCTTTCCTATCCCTTACCTTTCTATTTCTGAGTAATTGTTTTATCTATCACATTAGTCTTTATTAGCTTACCCTGTTAGTCACTCTATTGCCTTTATCACTCCACTAAGCTATCCTGTAATTTTTATTGATTTTGCTCACTGATTCACATCTAAAGTCTTTGATATTACCAGGGACATAGTAGGCATTTAAATAATAATTATTAAATAAGTGGGAAAATTAATTGGAGAGACATAAAGTTTCTATATTCAGCTAGACTGCCTTTGAAGAACTGGAGGCAGCTAGGCACTATGTTCTTCCCATTCTGAGAAGCAACAAACAAAGCAGGCAGAGTTCTGGAAATGTTTGCCTCAGTGCATCGTGTACAGGATGACGGGAGGCTTCTGACTCTCCCATGTCAGCAGCTGGTACAGGTCAGCACCTGGCAGTCATGATGGTTGACTTAACTCATCAATGGGATGATGATGCAGAATTCCCTGACAGAGATAGATTTCAGTATCTGAAGGGTTACTCAGTCAACTATACCATCTTTTTCCATCCTAACCACATACATGAAAACGTTACCCAGGAGCAAAGAAAGTGGATCGTTGTGTATTTAAGTTCTCTTGGGAGACTGGCTCCTGTGCAAAAGAAAGTGATCTAATCTACATTTTGGAGGTAATTAGGTGAGAATAATTGCTTCAAAAGAGATCACAATTAGAAGGAAATCTGTGTTCTTCCAACATGCAGTCCCATGTGCTCTCACTCCCTTTTCCCTTTGTTATTATGGGATGTTCTATCCAAAGGTAGGTACTTTCCGAGTGTGAACATGCTATCACTACCTGCTTAGGATACGAAGCGGGATACTCAGAGCAATATTCAGAGTGAAAACTCGTTATACACATAGCCATCTGACGAGGCTTAAGAAGCCCCAAGTTACACATACTGCAAAACTTAATTGAAAATAAAAATTTCCAATTGAAAATAAAATCTTCCAATTGAAAATAAAATCTTAGAAAACTCAAAGACTAAAAATCTCTGTTTAAAGTCCAGGGCCTCTACTCAAAATAGTTTAATTTCAAATATCAACAGAGAACCTATGACATAATTTCTAAACAAACAGATCATATGGATTCCTCTGGATGCTGTAGAGGCGAATTTGTAAGTTACTGAGGAGGAAAAAGGCAAACACACATGCCCAAGCCAAATCACAGACAGTAAGCTTACCTGTATATATTTGCGCTAATTTGATTCTGATATTGTGATATGGAATAATTCAATTTAATCTTAATGCTTTATATTCATTAGAGCATTTAGATAAGCTTTTCCATATACACTTGCTGTTGAGCAATCATTTGCGAAGTCCTTTTGAACTATGGCTTTTTCTCAGCTATGTCATAACTCATTAATTTTGAATTTGTCCTGATACACAAAACGTATATGTCGGATATCTAATACTTGCTCGCAATTTACAAGGAGCATTAAGTCAGCAAATAAAATGAGAATTGTCAAACTCTGGGCCAAAAGCCTTAACAGAAAACTTACCAAGGATGACATACAAGTGAACAAACGTCCAGACACATGCACAGTACCACATGCCATCAGCAAACACAAAAAAAGACAAGACACCATTAGACACCTGCTGGGATGGCAGAATCCAAACCACTGACACTACTAAACAAAGGTAACAATGAAGGCCCTGGGAGCTTTTACTTTGCTTTCTGTTAGTGGGACTGCAAACTGGTATAACTACTCTGGAAGATAGTTTTTATAAGCTTCTTATAAAACCAACTATATGCTGACCACATCCCCCACCAGTCATAATCTTTGGAATTGACTCTAAGGAATTATAATTTTATGTCTACACACCCAAAAAGTGTGCTCATAGAAGATAGATATTCACAGTAACTTTATTCATAATCAGTCAAATGGGTTGGACTGGAAAGATAAACTCTGGTATCTCTTGATGGTAGAATAAATAATATTTAGAATTAATAAGAAATTCACTACCAAAGTTTTAAATGCCACAGAGGAAAGTTAAACTCATATTACTAAATAAAAGAAACCCAAATGAAAAAAACTACTCTATGATTGCTACTGTCTGACATTGTGGAAAGGCCAGAGATATAGTCATTGGAAATATCAATGGTTGCCAGCGATTAGTATGAACCCATGGAGAGTGAGCTAGTAAGAGAAATAAAATATCTTCTTAAAGTTTAGTATGTTATACACAAGATTATCGTTTGCTATTAAAGTGATAAAAAAAAAAACCACCTCTAATATTCACCATATATTCTCGTTAGGAATCTCTCCATGTAGGCTTTGTTGCAACACATTTGCCCTTCTGATGGGAAATTCTTATGTGAAAGAAGACTCACTCATGAAGGGGGTGTTGGGGCCAAAGGATGGAAAAAGTCAGCTTAACTCCCACTTGATTTGTCTAAAACATTCCTGATAATAGTTAGTTTCATCTAGGAATCATTGGACGTCTCAAGGAGGTTTCCATAGAAATAAAATGGGTAGGGAAAAAATCTGTATTGGGTAAAATCAGTGATTTCTCCAAAATCCAAAAGATAAGTAAAAATGTTGTTTGGGATTCTAACCATTGAGGCTACTCAATGAGGAAAGAGTGAAAAAGCCACGGGTTTCAGTGCATTGCTCCTTTATCTCTTTTCCAGAGTTGCATGCCTGAGTCCCCTCTTCCCTAAACAAACAAACAAACAAAAAAATCAAAGGTTGTTGTCCATAAATATGGGATAATAAAGACTAGCAACTGTAAAAATGTCAAACATGCATTTGAAAAAGAATTTTGGAATCCTGTGACGATCAAGCCATGACCTGCTTCCTCGGAAGTTGCTGATTCATTGGTTGGACCTTGACACATATCAAATGCACAGGAACTCACAAAGAGAACAAAAGGAGAACATGCTAATTATACCTGTCTTGCATCAACTACAGTTGAATCCCTCAGTCCATAAGTTTGTTCAATAAGCAAAACCACTCCACAGTTTGCTTGGTTGGATGGATCTAAATTACATCACCATTCCTACATACTAATCCATGGCTTATATGTCATATATTAAACAGATGATATTTAATTATGTATCCTTAAGTTCGGTGTCCTCCTAAAGGCAGGAGAGTGATACATCCCTCTGTGGAATTTGTTTTCTGACAACTGCTATGGTTAACACTGAAAGTCACATACCCCATGTCTCCTGGAATAATCCAGCACCCACAACTGTTATTTCTCTACCTCAGCCACAATTCCCTTGTTTCATGTTGAAATCCAGTAGAAAATAAGATGACACATACAGTCACATATGTAGTGTGGTGCTGTCATTTTCTTGGCCTTGTATAGGAAAATCCTTGTTTACCAGTCTTCTACTGGACTTGGTTGGATTTGCCCCCGAGTTTTACTAATGAATTAACTAGTGCAACCGGCCACTTGCAGAGTTATCCTCAGTGTAATGAATGTAATTAGTTAGCACTAAACCAGGACAGCATCTATCTTTCTCTGTGACAAATATAATTCTTTCTTCTCCCATTAGCCAGGTGCCCTAGTCTCTGTAAACTAGTTATTGACCCACCTATTTAAGGGGACTCTCTCTAAATGCAGCTTCCCTTATTTAACTCAACCAAGCTCCTATAATGTCTGCTTGCTGTATGAGGCAAGCATGTAAAGAGCTCATTGTTCATTTATTGCGAGCAAAGCAAGGCATCAGGAAGCTATTCTGAGTGAGATGCTCAGACTCCTGAGCTCTGCTTACCCGTCTCTGCTTATAATGGATACAAACCCGTATAGGGCTGAGAGAGCATCATGTAAGCACCATAGGAAATCTGAGGCAATGAATCATGGAGCTGGACACCTGCTGAGGAGTGTGTGTCTGAACAGACTACAAATAGACAGAAAAGCGGCTTAAACAAGCAGCTTTCATATGGCAGGAATGCATAGATTAGACCTAAGAGGATGCTATTTGGATAAGGATGTTTATATATAAAGGATGGTAATAATTCTTTCAGCCAGACTCAGAGAGCTTGGGCCACCAATGCCAGTGAAAAACAACATTCCTTGGGCCCACATTGACATGTTTCAGGCATATCTTCTGCCACCATTTGATATCCATTTTTGTTTTGTTTTGTTTTGTTTTGTTTTGTTTTGTTAGAAAAAAAAATGTCACGCAATATTTGAATCACCTTGGCCATGATGTATTATGTCACACGATGAGACACAGTGAGATGTGACTGGCAGAGCCAAAAGTAAAGATTAGATGTCACAAATTAAAGAAAAAGAAACCACCATCATTCATGACTGAACTTCCTTTAAATGCTGATGAAAAATTAAAAGTTTGAAATGACACAAGAAAGAAAGTTGTGCATACAATGGCTGAGAGATTTTTTTCCCTTTCTTTTGCTCAGATTCTCTTCAAAAAGCAAGTGTTCTGTGCTTCGTCTGACCTCTGTGTGAAGCAATGCAATTGTGGTGTTTAAAAACAACAAAAAAGCAAGCCGTAAACACCCCCACCTTAGGGAAACCTAGTTAACATTTTTATTAAATTTTTATGTTTGAATAATGATACTTTAATATACCTTTTCCTTGACTGCAATTCCCAGAGTCCTTTTAAGAGTAACTTGGCTTGACAGCCTAGGAATTTTGAGATAAAGAAAAGACAAATTAGGACCAGGTCCACTTCGAGAAACAAGATTACAGTAGAAAAGCTTACCGTATGAAGAGGGCAGGAACAGACTCTACTGCATTTCTCTGGAGACTGTTTATGTATATGTGTGGTAAATGAAAACAGTCTCACGAACATATATATTTATAAACATGTTTACATTTGTTCCTATACCCACCCCTTGACTTTTTAAGCTAGACATACTTGTCTAAACATGGATGGGAAATTTTTGATCCCTCAAGAACAAGGAGATAGATGACTCAAACTGGGAATTTGCCCATGGAAGTAAGATCTCAATTAAGAATATTACTGAGAAGGCAAATGAGTTAGCCACAAAATGGGCAGAATAACAGCAAATGGAGACTTTATTTTGATAGTGCTGTTCTTTTTTGGATTTTGCTAGCATTTGACACTGCCAGGCATTTGATAGAAAGTAACACTTCCATCAAACACAAGCAAGACAGTTTCCCATCATGTTCTTAAGCCTCCCACTGAACTCCAACAACTCAGGGATCTGGAATTCAAACGACTTTGCTGAAACCTTTCCAAAAGGACATGGAAGCTTCTGGAACACAATGCAGGTCCCCAAGGACGTTAACTGCCAACACAGACACAAAAAGGCGATAGAGAGAGATGAGGTTTGTCAACGCATTGCCAACTATGTGTCACAAAGCCTTCGACATAGAATATGCTGAATAAATACCTCTCAATAAAAGTGAAAGAAGGCTTGATAATTTGTTAAGAGGTTTGCATTGTTGGTATGAGAGCTAAAAATAAAACGAGAGTTTTATATGTATATGGTTTGAAAATTCTCAGACAAATACTTGGGTTAATTACTTTTCTGCCACCGTGACAAAATACCAGAGAGAAACAACTTTATCGAAGAAAGATGTAGTTTGGTCACAGTTTTGTTGTGGAGCCAGAAGGCTTCTCAGCTCTCATACTCCTGCAGAGGTTCAGAAATGTCCTGACAAAAGAGCATAGCCAGATAAAGCTTGTTAGAACCTAGTGGGGAAACCCCCACCCAATTCCTAATTCAGCATGCACCCAAAAAATCACGAAGGACCATCTTGATGTAAATATATGAGGACATTTAATTATGGAGCTCCAGACCAACGTGCATCCCTCACAGGAGATAGTGGATGTCAGCCACAAGGCTCAAAAGCTAGGGTTTTTTATGGGGTAAGGGGCTTAGGGGTGTGGAATTCAGCATAGCGACACACTATTGGCTTATTCAAACATCAGCAGAAAAATTACATGTATGTGCAGGGTGTCAGAGTTCTGTGAGTTGCTGACTCAGTTCAGATAGCCCTGTTATGTCTTCACATTCCTCTTTATCTTTAAGGTTAAGCTGTTCCCAGGAATGTTTTAACTATGGGGCATACCCAGGTTTGTTTTTCTTTTTTCTCAGCTCCAGGCAGCCTCTAAGCTCACAAACAACCAGCAATTTCTGAGTACTTTATATGACTTACAGGTCTTGAAATTTTATCTTTCTTTCAAGCTGCTCCTTTCCTGAGAGCCAGGAAGCAAAGAGAGGGACAGGACAGGACAGGACCTGGGACAAAGTCCATTTGAGGAAAGCATATTGTTTTTTTTTTTTTAATATTTTTATTAGGTATTTTCCTCATTTACATTTCCAATGCTATCCCAAAAGTCCCCCATACCCTCCCCCCACTCCCCTACCACCCACTCCCACTTTTTGGCCCTGGCGTTCCCCTATACTGGGGCATATGAAGTTTGCAAGTCCAATGGACCTCTCTTTCCATTGATGGCCAACTACGCCATTTTTTTTTTAGATTTTTTTTTATTATGTATTTTCCTCAATTACATTTCCAATGCTATCCCAAAAGCCCCCCATACCCTTCCCCCCACTCCCCTACCCACCCATTCCCACTTTTTGGCCCTGGCGTTCCCCTGTACTGGGGCATATAAAGTTTGCGTGTCCAATGGGCCTCTCTTTCCAGTGATGGCCTACTAGGCCATCTTTTGATACATATGCAGCTGGAGTCAAGAGCTCCGGGGTACTGGTTAGTTTATAATGTTGTTGCACCTACAGGGTTGCAGATCTCTTTCACTCCTTGGATACTTTCTCTAGCTCCTCCATTGGTGGCCCTGTGATCCATCCAATAGCTGACTGAGCATCCACTTCTGTGTTTGCTAGGCCCCTGCATAGTCTCACAAGAGACAGCTATATCAGGGTCTCATAAGAGACAACTATATCTGGGTCCTTTCAGCAAAATCTTGCTAGTGTATGCAATGGTGTCAGCGTTTAGAAGCTGATTATGGGATGGATCCCCAGATATGGCAGTCTCTAGATGGCCCATCCTTTCGTCACAGCTCCAAACTTTGTCTCTGTAACTCCTTCCATGGGTGTTTTGTTCCCAATTCTAAGAAGGGGCAAAGTGTCCACACTTTGGTCTTCGTTCTTCTTGAGTTTCATGCGTTTAGCAAATTGTATCTTATATCTTGGGTATCCTAAGTTTTTGGGCTAATATCCACTTATCAGTGAGTACATATTGTGTGAGTTCCTTTGTGATTGGGTTACCTCACTCAGGATGATGCCCTCCAGGTCCAACCATTTGCCTAGGAATTTCATAAATTCATTCTTTTTGATAGCTGAGTTGTACTCCATTGTGTAAATGTACCCCATTTTCTGTATCCATTCCTCTGTTGAGGGGCATCTGGGTTCTTTCCAGCTTCTGGCTATTATAAATAAGGCTGCTATGAACATAGTGGAGCATGTGTCCTTTTTACCCGTTGGGACATCTGGATATATGCCCAGGAGAGGTATTGCTGGATCCTCTGGTAGTACTATGTCCAATTTTCTTAGGAACCACCAGACTGATTTCCAGAGTAGTTGTACAAGTTTGCAATCCCACCAACAATGGAGGAGTGTTCCTCTTTCTCCACATCCTTGCCAGCATCGAGGAAAGCATATTCCTAATAACCTGCCCCCATTCCTCCATCCACAGTGATCCAACCCTTGTGATCCAGTTACCACCTTGACTACTGCAGTGGAAACCAGGACCACAAACCACAGTGCAGAAGCTATATATTCAGCCATCCCTTCTGTTTCAGTACTCATTTTTAAGAGACAGTTTTGATGGACATGCCATCAAAGCATCTTTTTTGTTCACTTGTTTTACTTTTTTCATTAAAGGCTTATGCATCAGTGTTTTGCCTGAAGCTTGGTAAAGTCTCCTATATTTTAGGCTACTTTTTGTTCCTTTGTTTCACAGTTAGACCTTAAATCCATTAGGATGTTTATCTGAGGTTAAATTAAATGAAATTATAGTAAGACTGTTTGCAGTATTTATTTATTTATTTATTTATTTATTTATTTATTTATTTATTTATTATATGTAAGTACTGTAGCTGTCTTCAGACACTCCAGAAGAGGACATCATATTTTGTTACGGATGGTTGTGAGCCACCATGTGGTTGCTGGGATTTGAACTCAGGACCTTTGGAAGAGCAGTTGGCACTCTTAACCTCTGAGCCATCTTACCAGCCCCGCAGTATTTCTTAACATGTGTGTTTATTCTCTTCAATTAAACAGCACGGTGTCTGGGATATGGCGTGTTACTATAAATAGAGTGGCACTACCCTAAGACTCATAGGTCTGTTTTCACTGCCTCTGTAGTTTTCCAAAATGTCTTTCTATACCAACCATAATGTTTGGCCTTTAAAGTTTTAGAGGAACTCTAGAAGCAAATCCTCTCACCTTACAATTCTCCCAAATTTTTGTAACATTGACCTCTGCATTTTTATATGAATTTTGGTATTAACTTGTCAAATTGTGTAAGAAACCTCAGATTAGAAATTAAATTGGTTTTTAACACATTGATTTGGGGAAACTAAATGTTTTATGAACATCAAGTCTTTTCCACCCATGAACAGATTTAATTACTTCACTTGCTGGGTCTTCAATTTATCTTTGAACACAGTCTTATTATTGTTCATATAGAGGCTGAGCATTTTTTGAAATGTGCTACGATAATCACTTTAATTTCTTTGCCCCTTTGAGATGACAAGCGCTAGCATTACATTTTTTAATTTACTTTTAAATATTGAATTTGTGACCAGAATACTGCGTTCTGGTATTAGTGATCCTAACAGTTTATAACTTATCTGTGGTTTACTGTGTAAGTCATTATTTTGTCTGTGAAAAATGAGATTTTTTTTTTCTTTACTCCTATGTGCTAGCAAGACCCTCTGGGAGCCCATGGATTACAAGCAATGGTTCTGAAATTATCAGTCTTAAAATAAAAGGCTTCAGGCCTGGGGATCTAGCTCGGGTAGTAGAATTCTTGTCTAGTATGACATAAGCCCTGGGGTCAGTTCCCAGCATGATAGAAATAGGCTGGGAGAGGGTTGTATAAGTTCAAGGTCATCTTTAGCTACAATAGTGAGAGGTTCAGGCAAACCTGGGATACATGAAGAACTGCCTCAATGAATAAATGTCTTCTATATGAATACATGATCCTGGTTGACTTTAGGTCACATCACTTCATGCCTATACGAATTATCTGTCTATCCTATGTTGATAAAAGTTTTAACCATGATGTATCTCATATTCCCCTTTCTTTTGTCTTGTAAATTATCTCATTATATGAAATTAATACATAGTAACACCAAATGATTATTTTCTTGAATTCATCCAAGTTAATGGAAGAATCCAATTTTCTCTTCTTCAGGTAGATTTTAAAATGCTTGGGAATTTTTCCTGATTTCCTGTTTTGGGAAATCTTAGGTAAATTCTAGAATATTCATTTCTAAGTTCTTTTAAACTTCCCAAATCTGCAATATGTGAATGTATGAATGGTGTATATTTTCATGTTTAAAATTATTTAAAATTTTGGCTAAATTTATAGCTTTAATTTGCTTGTAAGTCAATATATGTATGCTGGAAAAAGTAGACAAGACACTGCATATATTAAGCAAGTGATCTACCACAGACTTAAATTCCTACCCAGTAAGCATGTTATTTTGTATATTTTGCATATGCTTTGCATATGTGTGTATTGTTTTCTTTTGTCATTCCAAATGTAATTTGGCCTATTTACCCAAATATGATACAATATGGAGTGTCTTATTATGTACCCACCCCTCTCCTGTGCACCCTTATCTCCCACTAACCTCCTTCCACTATCAGGACACAAGCTTCTCAGTACTTTCTTTTCCCTTTCTATCTCCTTTCTGGTCTCAACGCCTATCTATACCCAGGCATACACCTACTTATCCATCCATGTACTTACAATCAATGAGTCTGTGATTCACATTTGAGAGAGAATGTATGATTTACCTGGTGAGTCTGCGTCACATCACTGATTTAATACATCTAAGATTCATTCATTCCTTTCTAAAGTTCATGATCACATTACTTCTGCATAGACAAATAAAAGGTCATTGTATGTAGATGCCATATTCATTCTCTATTCTGTCTGAAAATAGTTTGAAAGGATTTTAAAATCTCTACGTCTAGTTTCTTTGTCACTGCAAATACTATTTTTTCTTCACTTTTAATTTACCTTGTTAGATTAGTTCTATCTTAGAGCTTTAAGAACTTAGCTTTATTTTTTATGTTTTTTTAAAAATTACTTCTATCCCAATATCTCTTTATTGGTATTATTTACCTTAAATAATTCTTTGGTTTGTTTTGATTTTTAATTGGTATATCTACTCAGAGTTTTAAGCTATTCTTCTTTTCTCATATTTAATGATAAAAAACCTCCCATAACCAATTTAATGTTAGCTTTATATAGTTTTTGTATATAATATTTTTATATTTGCCAGTTTTGAAATGGGCAAGAGTTATTGATTCATTTTGCATTTAGACTGATAGTCTACTCAACCTCCTGCCCCAATTTTTTTTAATTTATTTTTGAGATGTTTTTTAGACTGTTCCACTGATGTTTTGCTGTGATCTGGAGCAATGGTATAATGATTCAACTGTATTTTGAAGAACATGGTCTGTGGTATTGGTGGTTTTGTTATCTGTGAGATTTCCTTTGAAGTTCTTTACACAAATTTTCATGAATGCTTTGCTTGTCCTTCATAATAATCTGAATCTACATATATGTATATATATGTATATATTTAGTAATGAAACTAGTCAGATATTAAATGCAGTACTAATACATTTCCATGTAATCTACCAATTATTGGATACCATCAAATTCAGCCAATATTCTTAAAAATCAATCAATTCTTCTTTGTAATTCTGTTGATTTGTTTTCTAATATAGATTAAGGATATATTGTGAAATATTAGAAACTCCATCCTTCTGTTTCTTTAGAAAACTGTTGAAGTATAGCTTTTATTCCCCTGATGTAATTGTTGTCTCTGAGGCTTACTGCTTCTGTCTGCTAACCTATGCCTAGTCTTGGAAGCTTCTTGCCTCCATACAATCTAATCTGGGCCTAGAATGTTTTCAGCCTCTGAGACTTACTGCTGGATAAACTTGCCCTTTCTAGTTCTTTCTGAACTCTGCTGGTTGGTTTAACTCAGTTGTCTTCAAGATGAGTGATTCAGTCTAGCTTCTCTCAGTTTCTTCTCTCAGTTTCTCAAGCAGAGAATGGCTCTGCTTGGCCTCATATTAACTTTGGCAATCTGTTCTAATCTTCTGACTTCTCATTCTCTGGCTCATTCTGTCTTCACCTGTGTCTAGCTTGTTCTCTCTTTGTAACCTGCTGCTGTCTAACTGTCCATGTAAAATTGCCTCTTCTTTTTTAAGTAGCCTCTGTTTTCTCTCTGTACTCATAAGAATAGGGCATATCCTACCTATTCTGTCAAATCTTTCTCTGATTCATCACTTTGTCTACAGTTCAACTAGACATCATTTTCAAACATGGCTGTTCCCTTCTACAAACTAGCTTTACCTTCATTGCTTGGGATTAAAGGTGTATGCTAAGGGTGTGTCTGTATTCCAGCCAGAGGGTTAAAGGTATGTGCTAAGAACTGAGCCATACCACAACTAGGAGTGAATTTTTTCAAGTAAACAACACAATCTCAGTGATCACAGTGTGATCAAATATCCTGCAATGAACTGTCCCTTGTACTTCTGTTAAGATCCTTTAAAATACCATCTTCTCTTCCATCTAATATGAATGGAATATTATGACATTTTATTAAATTTACTCTGCATGTCCATATCTTTTACTTTTTGATTTATGTTTTAGTTGTGCTTTATACAAGTACCATAAAGGTAAATTTTAAATAGATTTGAAGTTGTTCTGATTTTAAAGATTCAATCTAGATTATTTACATTTATTTTGTTTACTATAATATAATTACCTATAATTCTATTATCTGATATTTTACTCCTTACTTTCCAAATCTTTTGTGATGGGAGAGAATGTTTCTGTTTTTCTCTGGAGTCTAACTACTAGACTGTCTTTCCATTCTTTACTAATTTAGAAGCTGAACTTTTTATTTTTATCTGTTCAGTAGATAGGTTTCCATTTTACCATATATGTTACTTTTCAGTTGATGTGATAAAATATCCTAACAGAAGCAGCTTAGGAAGGAATAGCATTTATTTTGACTTATGGTGCCACAAGGGATATCATCTATCATGGTGGAGTAGACATGGAGACAGAGGCATGAGCCCCACAGAAAGCAGAGTGGTCGCATTCACATATACACCCGAAGCAAACAGGGGGAGAACTGGAAATGGGGCCAACTGGTAGAACTTCAAAGCTCACACACAGAAATGTACTTCCTCTATCAAGGCTCTATAACCAGTGTTTCTTTCCCTATGAATCGTGACCTCTATAGGGGTTAAATGACCCTGTCACAGGGGTCACCCAAGATCATTAGAAAACACAGATATTTACATTACGATTCATAACAATAGCAAAATTACAGTTATGAAGTAGGAATGAAATAATTGTATGACTGGGGGGGGGGCATGTCACCACAACGTGAAGAACTGTATTAAAGGGCCAGCATTAGGAAGGTTGAGAGCCACTGCTCTGTAATTGACCCAAGCAGCACCACCAGCTGGAGACCAACTGTTCCAAAAAATGATCCTATGGGAGACAGTTCTCATCCAAACCACACTACTGAAGCTGCTATTGTAAGTTTAATGATCAATATCATTTACTCTCAATGCAAAGATATTATTGCACTAACACAAAATGCTATCACTTCACATGCACATTGGTAGCACAGGAGCCCCACAGGAAGCAGAGTGGTCACAGTCACATAAACACCAGAAGTAAACAGGAAGAGAACTGTGTGATGCAGGACCAATAATGACTGAGATGTGCTCTGCTATAGTTTCTGTTCCTAGCATCCCATGGCTTGTTTGTTTCTTTTAGAATCTTTCTGCCAGTATTTAGCTATTCTAATTGTTGTTTGGTTGTTTTTTATTGTTGTTTCTCTGATGGATAGCTGTTTGGTTTTTTTTTTTTTTTTTCCGCTTTGTTTTTTTTTTTTTTGTTTTCTTTTCCCCTTTTGAGTTAGAGTTGCCTTATGCAGTCCAGGCTTAAATTCAGTCTGTTGACTCAGACTCTCCAGCAGTGGGATTACAGGAATGCCCCTGTGAGGGTCTGTGAGTCAGATAATGTCTAACACTCTGTCATGAACAGTTTTACTACCACACTACAGCTTAGCTAAAATTTATTGACAATTTTTCCCTTAAACATTGAAGTTATTATTCCATCTTCTTTTCAATATTTTAGTTGCCTTTGGTTTAAATTATTGGATTTGTACTATGCTGCATCAATGGGGTGATGATAATCTAATTATTCATTTGTTCATATGTTACTTTATTTAATTCTACTAGGAAGTTGTTCATCATAGATTTATTAACTCTTGAAAATTCTCATCTCCTTTCTCTTATGGTAGACTGTGTGATAGTCCTAAAGAGATCACTATCCAGACCATGAGTGTGATGCTTAATTACAGACATCAGCTTAACTAGATTTAGATTCACCTAGGAAACGTATCTCCAAATGTGTTTGTAGAGTGTTTTCTGAATTAACTGAGGACTAAAAACCTATCCTGAATAAGAGCAGCCAGCAACCAATGAACTGACATCCTGGGCAGAATAAAAGAGGAAGTGGACATTCATCTGTCTGTGTGTCCTCACTATGGACACAATGTGATCATCTATGTCACACTCTGTCTTTATACCTTTTCTACCATGATGGACCGTATCCTCAGACTGTGAGCTGAAGTAAACCTTTAGTCCCCGAAGTTTCCTTCTGTCAGCTGTATCATCACAGCACTGAGGAAAAGACTGAATGCTGGCATGTGTGGTAAAATATTTTTAATATATCTGTTTCATATATATATATATATATATATATATATATATATATATGATTATATATGTATGTGATATATATGATTATATATAAATATGTATATTATTATTTGCCATTAATTTATTCTTATATCCTTGATTTCTCAGTTACTTTTCTATTGCTGTGACAAAATATTATGACCAAGACAACTTATAGAAGAAAACATTTAATTGGAGGCTCACTTACAGTTTCAGTGGGTTGGTTCATGACCATCATAGCAGGCAGCAAGGCAGAAGGCAGGCAGGCAGGCAGGCAGGCATGGAGCCAGATCAGTAGCTGAGAACTTACATCTTATCTGAAAATTGAAGGCAAAAAGTGAACAAGAGACTAGCCCCCATCATTGGCTTTGAAACCTCAAAGCCCACCCCCAGTGACACACCTCTCCCAATAAGGCCATGCTTCCTAATTCTTCCCAAACCAATTCTACCAATTAGGGGCCAAGTTTTTTTTTTTCCAAACATATAAAATTATGAGGGTCATTCAATCATACCTGACTACATGTTTCCAAAATAGATGTTCTATTTTAGTCTTTTCACATCTGCATTATTATATTCATAATTTATACTTAAATATCCTTCAACCTTTTGATACATTTAAAATCTACCCTGTTTAAATGTCTTAGCTCTGTGTCTGAAGGTCAAAGAGGTTTATTACATGTGTGTGCCATTCTGCTGAGAGTCCCCTCAGTGCCCTGCTTCCCTATGTGCTAGCAATATTGAAATGAGAGTATATATACTCATCTGCCCTGTGGAAGCCCTGTGCTGTCTATTTGGGGTGCATGTCCTTTACAGGGTATTTGAATATGTTTACTTCAGATTCCATAGAAGTATCATCAGTTAGAAGGTCATTTTATTTTACTTTTTATTAAAAATTGCCATATCCACCCCTACCAGCAGGAAAGACGCAACACCATGTTGTCCTTCTTCAAGCAGGTTTATTCAGGAACACTTAGCATTGCAATGCAGGAACAGGAATCCCCCTGAACAACCCCGGGGCACACCTTAAATACCCTACTGACTCCTCCCAATCACCCCAGTCAAGTAACGGCAGTCCATAGGTTCACAGCAAGTGATGAAACCTCAGGCGAACTGACAAGGCATGGCATCTGTGCAGTGCAGGCGGCTGGGATGTGGATAAGTCTGAGATAATGAGGAAGTCAGGCACAGCCATCCCAGGCGCCATCTTGGGGTGGCGGCTGCACCCGCTCCTCACAAAAATTTAATTAAAATATAATTATATCATTTTCTCCCTTCCCATTCTCCTCTCCAGTATCTCCCATGTCTCCTCCACCTGACTTCTTTCTTCCACCTCACTCCTTGTACTCCCTCTCAAATTGGTGACCTCCATTTTTTTGCCCTTTGGTGTGTGTGCGTGTGTGTGTGTGTGTGTGTGTGTGTGTGTGTGTGTGTGTGCACATGAGTATATATAAATCCACCTGCTAAATAAATGTATTATGGCTTGTGTGTATATGATTTCAGTGGTAACAGCTTGACAACTAGGAAAAGCTATTTCATTCCTAGGAAAAGCTATTTCTCCATCTCTCTATAGCCATCTCAATAGTTTCTCAATAGTTTTCTGTTGTTCCTTGCCCAGCCCTTCTGTCCTAACATGTCTATTGATAGACAATGTCATTATTCAGATCTTATTTAGGCAGCCTTAGTGTTAAAGTACAACACATGCAGCATTTCTGTTAGTCCTAGGAGACATGATCTCACAGCAGACTTCCTGGTCCTCTGACTTCTCTGAGCTATCTAACCCCTTTTCTGTGATGTTTCCTTGGTTGCAGGATTGTGTTGTCGATGTTTCTATTGGACGTGAGTTCTCCACATTCCACCAATCTCTGCATTACCACCAGCAGTGGTTTTCTTTAATTACCTGGCAGACAGAAGCTTCTTCGGTAAAGGGTAAGAGCTACATGTACCTATGGATATAAGAATACATTTTAGAATATGGATAGTAATTATGGTGATCTAGTAAACTGATGATAGTAGGTTGTCTTCCAAGATTCGTGACCCTACTAGCTCTGGGTAATTATCTAGGGTTCTAACACCAGACATAATCTCTCTCCTCATGAGTACCCCTTAAGTCCTATTAGACTGTCAATATGTGAATACCACTATTGTACCTGTGGTGACATCTTGCCATAATTGTCATTCACATCACAGCTGGATAGAGCTGTTGATTGTTTCTCTCACTTGGCAGCTTATGTAGCACTTTCTGATATTGTGAAAGCTAGACCATAAGAAGGAGGGTTTCTGTTTAGATCCCACTTGAATCCTGCAAGTTCTGTGTCTGAAGTGTATAGTGCCTTTAGCAGTGTGGATTTGCCTTCAATCTCTTAAAGGCAACCAAGGGCAACAGTGATAGCCTGTACTGTTTTGGGAGTCATTTGGATGATCCTGATCAACAACTCAATCAGATATTTCTCATGCCTGATACTGGAAATTTTTTTACATAGTCACTGGCTCTCGGGCAATGGTCAGCCCAAGTGGTCTAAGCTCATTTAAACTACATGTATACATATTGTGTATAATATAGATAAATATAAAAATAGTACGGTTTCTTGATGTTTTATCAGGCTTTCTTGGTTATTCCTTCCTCATGTGGCCTGTATCTTTCAGGGCTTAGGTTATCTCACTCAATATAGTATTTTCTGGTTCTATCCATTTATCCTGAAAATACCATTGTTTCTTTACAGCTGAATAGTGTTCCATTGTGAATAATTACCATATTTTCCTTACCCATTCATTAGAAACTATCAAATGAATAAGACACCTACAGAGTGGGGGAGAACTTTTGCCAACTGTAAGTTTGACAGAGGATTAATATCCTGAATATATAAAGAATTCCATAAACATAGGAAAACAAATGACCCAATTGAAAAATGGGCTATGAATCTGAACAGAGAGTTCTCAATAGAGAAAATAAAATGGCTAAGAAATAATTTTAAAACTACTCATCATTCTTAGCAATTACAAAAAAAAATTTAAATTAAAACAATCATGAGATTTCATCTCACAACAGTCAGAAAGTCTAAGATCATCAAAACAATTGAAGGCAAATGTGTAGGAAGACTGGAATCTTTATTCGCTTCTGGTAGAATTGTAACCTGGTGCAGCCACCCTGGCATAAAATCCTCAAAAGGCTAAAAGTAAATCTATATGGCCCACTTATAACATTATTTGGTAGATGCCCAAATGCCTAGATCTCCTACTCCACAGATACTTGTCCAGCAGTGTTCATAGCTGTTCTATTCACAATAGATAAGAAATATAAACAATTGGATTTTGTTTGTTTGTTTAAGTTGGGAAGCTTCTATATCCTAAAACAGGTTTAAAAAAATGTATAAGGAAAATTTTCCACACCCCAGGTCCAAGTGGAAAAATCTGAGTCTCTTCATATGTTCTCTGTGTCAACCTTCTTACTTTAATCCATTTTCTTACTTTTTTTTTTTTTTGCACTAAGTATCTTCCAGTACTTTGAGTTTCAGATTGGTCCCAATGTTCGTGCTCCTCCTTGAAGTAGCCCAGAGTCTAGCCTCCTGTCTCTGCACAGGTAGACACAGCTCTTGTGAATTACACAATAGCAAATCTCTTTTGGTGTATACAGCTTCAGCAGCCCCTCACTTGCTTTTAGAGCTAGAGTTCACATCCATTCTTTGTCCTGAATGGACTATCCTGGCTTCTTAAAAATTGAGCTTTTGCCAGGCAATGGTGGCACGTGCCTTTAATCCTAGCACTTGTGAGGCAGAGGCAGGAGGATTTCTGAGTTCGAGGCTAAGCTGGTCTACATAGTGAGTTCCAAGACAGTCATATAGAGAAACGCTTTCTCAAAAAACAAAAAACAAAAAGAAGAAGAAAGAGGAGGAAGGAAGGAAGAAAGGAAGGAAGGAAGGGAGAGAGAGAGAGAGGGAGAGAGAGAGAGAGAGAGAGAGAGAGAGAGAGAGAGAGAGAGAGAGAGAGAGAGAGAGAGAGAGAGAACATGAACGAACGAACTGAGCTTTTATGTGGTTGATTTCTCATTTTATACTGCAATCATGGGACTCAGTACTAAAGCAGCTTTATATTAACTTGTTTAAAACTTCTCTAGAATTCAAAGGTCACCATTTGTTTGTAAATTTCTTAAACAAAACCCATTATGAAACAAAGCTGCTTCTTCAATGCACCCTTGATGTGGAAACTAGGAAAAGATTGTGAATTTGGCTAGAAGTTCAAGCTTATATTTTTGCAAGATCATCCAAAACTTAGGATTCAATTTTCATAGTCAACCATAGCTCTGGAAATGTTAGTTTTCTTTTATATATTCATCAACTTAACTTTTAAGATTAATTTTCTTCAGTGAAGGCAATGCCTAGGAAGCATAGTTTATTTTATGCAGGGTTGTCAATATTTTTCCAAGAATAGGTCTTACTTTATAAACAGGAATCTGACTGTAGAGTTAGTAGCTTATGGTTTGAATATAAATACGATGTTTGAAATAAGATATAAAACAAAGCTTCATATAGTCCCTAAGCCTCACAAGCTATTTTTAGAACCTGTATTTTTGTTCCTATTTTGTAATAAAAGGATTAATGTTTGATTACAATCCATGCAGATATTAAAGGAAAATGATAATAATCATATAGCTTGTTACTGACTATTAAGTGATTACTATAGCTAGATGTTGTAATAAATAACCTACATGTATTATCTAATTAATTCTTTCAAATAACCCTATAGTAATATTAATATATTTTCACCTATTTTTTAGATAAGAAAATTAATATTTTGCAAGGTCCCCAAGGTCACACTGCAGGTGCTGGGATATGAATACAGATCTTTCTGACTTCAAAGCATTTGTTCTTTTTTTTTTTTTTTTAATATTTTTATTACATATTTTCCTCAATTACGTTTCCAATGCTATCCCAAAAGTCCCCCATAGCGCCCCCCACTTCCCTACCCACCCATTCCCATTCTTTTGGCCCTGGCATTCCCCTATATTGGGGCATATAAAGTTTGCGAGTCCAATGAGCCTCTCTTTCCATTGATGGCTGACTAGGCCATCTTTCGATACATATGCAGCTAGAGACAAGAGCTCCGGGGTTCTGGTTAGTACATCATGTTGTTCCAACAATAGGGTTGCAGATCCCTTTAGCTCCTTGGGTACTTTCTCTAGCTTCTCCATTGGGAGCCCTGTGATACATCCAATAGCTGACTGTGAACATCCACTCCTGTGTTTGCTAGGCCCCAGCATCGTCTCACAAGAGACAGCTATATTTGGGTCCTTTCAGCAAAATCTTGCTAGTGTATGCAATGGTGTCAGCGTTTAGAAGTTGATTATGGGATGGATCCCTGGGTACGGCAGTCTCTAAATGGTCCATCCTTTCATCACGGCTACGAACTTTGTCTCTGTAACTCCTTCCCTGGGTGTTTTGTTCCCAATTCTGAGAAGGTGCACAGTGTCCACACTTTGGTCTTCATTCTTCTTGAGTTTCATGCGTTTAGCAAATTGTATCTTAAATCTTGGGTATCCTAAGTTTTGGGCTAATATCCACTTATCAGTGAATACATATTGTGTGAGTTCTTTTGTGATTGTGTTACTTCACTCAAGATGATGCCCTCCAGGTCCATCCATTTGGCTAGGAATTTCATAAATTCATTCTTTTTAATAGCTGAGTAGTACTCCATTGTGTAAATGTACCATAATTTCTGTATCCATTCCTCTGTTGAGGGACATCTGGGTTCTTTCCAGCTTCTGGCTATTATAAATAGGGCTGCTATGAACATAGTGGAACATGTGTCCTTTTTACCGGTTGGGACATCTTCTGGATATATGCCCAGGAGAGGTATTGCTGGATCCTCCGGTAGTACTATGTCCAATTTTCTGAGGAACCGCCAGACTGATTTCCAGAGTGGTTGTACAAGCTTGCAATCCCACCAACAATGGAGGAGTGTTCCTCTTTCTCCACATCCTCGCCAGCAACTGCTGTCACCTGAATTTTTGATCTTAGCCATTCTGACTGGTGTGAGGTGGAATCTCAGGGTTGTTTTGATTTGCATTTCCCTGATGATTAAGGATGTTGAACATTTTTTCAGGTGTTTCTCTGCCATTCGGTATTCCTCAGGTGAGAATTCTTTGTTCAGTTCTGAGCCCCATTTTTTAATGGGGTTATTTGACTTTCTGGAGTCCACCTTCTTGAGTTCTTTATATATATTGGATATTAGTCCCTTATCTGATTTAGGATAGGTGAAGATCCTTTCCCAATCTGTTGGTGGTTTTTTTGTCTTATTGATGGTGTCTTTAGCCTTGCAGAAGCTTTGTAGTTTCATGAGGTCCCACTTGTCAATTCTCGATCTTACAGCACAAGCCATTACTGTTCTCTTCAGGAATTTTTCCCCTGTGCCCATATCTTCAAGGCTTTTCCCCACTTTCTCCTCTATAAGTTTCAGTGTCTCTGGTTTTATGTGAAGTTCCTTGATCCACTTAGACTTGACCTTAGTACAAGGAGATAGGAATGGATCAATTCGCATTCTTCTACATGTTAACAACCAGTTGTGCCAGCACCATTTGTTGAAAATGCTGTCTTTCTTCCACTGGATGTTTTTAGCTCCCTTGTCGAAGATCAAGTGACCATAGGTGTGTGGGTTCATTTCTGGGTCTTCAATTCTATTCCATTGGTCTATTTGTCTGTCACTATACCAGTACCATGCAGTTTTTATCACAATTGCTCTGTAGTAGAGCTTTAGGTCTGGCATGGTGATTCCACCAGAGGTTCTTTTATCCTTGAGAAGAGTTTTTGCTATCCTAGGTTTTTTGTTATTCCAGATGAATTTGCAGATTGCACTTTCTAATTCGTTGAAGAATTGATTTGGAATTTTGATGGGGATTGCATTGAATCTGTAGATTGCTTTTGGCAAGATAGCCATTTTTACAATGTTGATCCTGCCAATCCATGAGCATGGGAGATCTTTCCATCTTCTGAGATCTTCTGTAATTTCTTTCTTCAGAGACTTGAAGTTTTTATCATACAGATCTTTCTCTTCCTTAGTTAGAGTCACGCCAAGATATTTTATATTATTTGTGACTATTGAGAAGGGTGTTGTTTCCCTAATTTCTTTCTCAGCCTGTTTATTCTTTGTGTAGAGAAAGGCCATTGATTTGTTTGAGTTAATTTTATATCCAGCTACTTCACCGAAGCTGTTTATCAGGCTTAGGAGTTCTCTGGTGGAATTTTTAGGGTCACTTATATATACTATCCTATCATCTGCAAAGAGTGATATTTTGACTTCATCTTTTCCAATTTGTATCCCTTTGATCTCCTTTTGTTGTCGAATTGCTCTGGCTAGGACTTCAAGTACAATGTTGAATAGGTATGGAGAAAGTGGACAGCCTTGTCTAGTCCCTGATTTTAGAGGGATTGCTTCAAGCTTCTCACCATTTACTTTGATGTTGGCTACTGGTTTGCTGTAGATTGCTTTTATCATGTTTAGGTATGGGCCTTGAATTCCTGATCTTTCCAAGACTTTTATCATGAATGGGTGTTGGATCTTGTCAAATGCTTTTTCCGCATCTAACGAGATGACCATGTGGTTTTTGTCTTTGAGTTTGTTTATATACTGGACTACGTTGATGGATTTCCGTATATTGAACCATCCCTGCATCCCTGGGATGAAACCTACTTGGTCAGGATGGATGATTGTTTTGATGTGTTCTTGGATTCGGTTAGCAAGAATTTTATTGAGGATTTTTGCATCAATATTCATAAGGGATATTGGTCTGAAGTTTTCTATCTTTGTTGGGTCTTTTTGTGGTTTAGGTATCAGAGTAATTGTGGCTTCATAGAATGAGTTGGGTAGAGTACCTTCTGTTTCTATTTTGTGGAATAGTTTGTGAAGAACTGGGATTAGATCTTCTTTGAAGGTCTGATAGAACTCTGCACTAAACCCATCTGGTCCTGGGCTTTTTTTGGTTGGGAGACTATTAATGACTGCTTCTATTTCTTTGGGGGATATAGGGCTGTTTAGATCATTAACCTGTTCTTGATTCAGCTTTGGTACCTGGTATGTGTCTAGGAACTTCTCCATTTCATCCAGGTTCTCCAGTTTTGTTGAGTATAGCCTTTGGTAGAAGGATCTGATGGTGTTTTGGATGTCTTCAGGATCTGTTGTTATGTCTCCTTTTTCATTTCTGATTTTGTTAATTAGGATGCTTTCCCTGTGCCCTCTAGTGAGTCTGGCTAAGGGTTTATCTATCTTGTTGATTTTCTCAAAGAACCAGCTCCTTGATTGGTTGATTCTTTGAATAGTTTTTCTTGTTTCCACTTGGTTGATTTCACCCCTGAGTTTGATTATTTCCTGCCGTCTACTCCTCTTGGGTGAATTTGCTTCCTTTTGTTCTAGTCCTTTTAGGTGTGTTGTCAAGCTGCTAATGTGTGCTCTCTCTAGTTTCCTTTTGGAGGCACTCAGAGCTATGAGTTTTCCTCTTAGAAATGCTTTCATTGCGTCCCATAAGTTTGGGTATGTTGTGGCTTCATTTTCATTGAACTCTAAAAAGTCCTTAATTTCTTTCTTTATTCCTTCCTTGACCAAGGTATCATTGAGAAGAGTGTTGTTCAGTTTCCACGTGAAGGTTGGCTTTCTATTATTTATTTTGTTATTGAAGATCAGCTTTAGTCCATGGTGATCTGATAGGATGCATGGGACAATTTCAATGTTTTTGTATCTGTTGAGTCCTGTTTTGTGACCAATTACGTGGTCAATTTTGGAGAAGGTACCATGAGGTGCTGAGAAGAAGGTGTATCCTTTTGTTTTAGGGTAAAATGTTCTGTAGATATCTGCCAGATCCATTTGATCCATAACTTCTGTTAGTTTCACTGTGTCCCTGTTTAGTTTCTGTTTCCATGATCTGTCCATTGGTGAAAGTGGTGTGTTGAAGTCTCCCACTATTATTGTATGAGGTGCAATGTGTGCTTTGAGATTTACTAAAGTTTCTTTAATGAATGAGGCTGCCTTTGTATTTGGAGCATAGATATTCAGGATTGATAGTTCCTCTTGGAGGATTTTACCTTTGATGAGTATGAAGTGCCCCTCCCTGTCTTTTTTGATGACTTTGGGTTGGAAGTCAATCTTATCTGATATTAGAATGGCTACTCCAGCTTGTTTCTTCATGCCATTTGCTTGGAAAATTGTTTTCCAGCCTTTCATTCTGAGGTAGTGTCTATCTTTTTCTCTGAGATGAGTTTCCTGTAAGCAGCAAAATGTTGGGTCTTGTTTGTGTAGCCAGTTTGTTAGTCTATGTCTTTTTATCGGGGAGTTGAGTCCATTGATATTAAGAGATATTAAGGAAAAGTAATTGTTGTTTCCTGTTATTTTTGTTGTTAAAGTTGGCATTCTGTTCTTGTGGCTGTCTTCTTTTAGGTTTGTTGAGGGATTACCTTCTTGTTGTTTCTAGGGCGTGGTTCCTGTCCTTGTATTGGTTTTTTTCTGTTATTATCCTTTGAAGGGCTGGATTCGTGGAGAGATAATGTGTGAATTTGGTTTTGTCGTGGAATACTTTGGTTTCTCCATCTATGTTAATTGAGAGTTTGGCTGGGTATAATAAGATATAAAACAAAGCTTCATATAGTCCCTAAGCCTCACAAGCTATTTTTAGAACCTGTATTTTTGTTCCTATTTTGTAATAAAAGGATTAATGTTTGATTACAATCCATGCAGATATTAAAGGAAAATGATAATAATCATATAGCTTGTTACTGACTATTAAGTGATTACTATAGCTAGATGTTGTAATAAATAACCTACATGTATTATCTAATTAATTCTTTCAAATAACCCTATAGTAATATTAATATATTTTCACCTATTTTTTAGATAAGAAAATTAATATTTTGCAAGGTCCCCAAGGTCACACTGCAGGTGCTGGGATATGAATACAGATCTTTCTGACTTCAAAGCATTTGTTCTTAAACCTCTGAAAACTTGTGGTCTACAAGGAAAGATATATACATATCAATCATTTGAGTTATTAAAAAGATACTAGCATGTGAATTTTAACCTTGTGTAAAGTAAATGAGATCTAAGTCATTGGAATGTCATGGCTACTAAGACCGTTTTTGTGTGAGGTCACAAGACTTCAGACAGAGTCTCTGCCAGATAGCATTCAGAGGGAACAATGACTAAGCCAGAAAGGTTAGCAATGAGCAAGATGCTTTGGTCAAGAGGATACCAGATCACCCAGAATCTTAGATCTAGCAGGCATGCAGCAAATGATCATGGTTACATGATTCACACACATTGAAAATTATAACAGCTATTGAAGGTCATTCTGTGGGCTGGTGATATTCTTTGCATATTGTCACACAAAGACCCCAGGAAAGATCCCATAAAGAGAGCAGGATGTCATGAAGGACATCACCAAAGTCGCTATACTTGGTACTTCACTAGGCTGAACCCTGTGCTTTCTTTCTTTTGCTAATTTTACTCTGAATCCTTTTTGCTGTAACAAACCATACCTATAATGCCAAAAGAAACTAAATGTGGCTTTGAGATAGTCCAGAGATTTGGTGTCAAAAGTGAGGGGGGATTGTGTTCTTTTCATTGTATAACTCACCGGCTCTTTATGAATGAAAGTCACAGGAAAGAAAAAAACAATGACTGGAGAAATTGGAAAAGCCAGAGTCTAGACCATAGTTTAAGAAAATTATTCTAGAAACAGTGAATAGTCTATGCAAAGGAAGGCATAAGGAAACAAATATACAATTTAATCAAATAGACCATATTAAGTGCTACCAACCAACTATCCAACAAAACAAACATTAATTAAACTATTATATACTACAAATTGCAGCAAACAACTTCATGATTAAGATATTGAACGTATCTTAAAATTTATAAAGATAAAAGCAGCTATTAGGAAAGTGATACTGAATACATGTGACCAACACATTTGGACTTTCAAGTCCAAGAGAACATGAAAACTATTGATGAGAACAGTTGGCAAGTACAGGTATTTGAGGAATACTATAAAGTTAGACAATAAAGTTGGTGTGAAATAGTCCAGTGAGCCAATTCCTTTGATAAGAATTCAGCATAAAGTATGCGTTTCAACAGTCGTAATGTTTTAGTATTACATTACATGTGTGATGAAACCAAGGCTCAGTAAAGCCACTTCATTCCCCAAGGTGAGAGAGCTATTACCTCAGGACAGTAAGATGTTCAAGCATATCTTTCTTGTTCTAAGGTACCTATTCAAGACTTGACACTGTACCTAACTTCAGCCTTAGGAGAGATGATGGCCTGATAGTACTTCTCTAGAGAAATGTATCACTAGGCATTGTGGGGAAAGACTGACAACAAAGAGACTGGTGGTCATTTGCAATGGTCTAAGATGTTGATTTGTGGCCATAAACTAAGCAAAGGTGGCAGGTGAGATACTGAAAGGAAGAAGGAACCAGGGAGAGCAGCTCTGAGTTTCTCTGTTATATTGAGAGTCACAAGATGGCTGGGGGTGGGATGGGATGAACTGTGATCAAATTCAATGGTTTGTAAAGTTCCAGATACTTGTGAGGTACCATTATTAAGATATCCCATGTGCCTGACAGAGGTACCTGAGGCATATTTAGATGTCATCAGTATATGTCCAAGTTGAGGACATTCAAACAAATGAAATAACCCTAGGGCAGCATAGAGAGGCAGAGAAAACGACCAAGGCTGGATCCCGAAGGAACTCTAACATTTAAAGAAAACTAAAAGTAGCATCTATAACTGTCAAGAGAGAAGCAGGAAGAAGGTCATCCTGCCAGTGTGCAGGGGAAAGGAAATCCACAGCAGAGCCTCAGAGAAGGGACACAGGCAAAGAATGACAATCAGGTCATTCAAACTGGCCTGAGCAGGCACTAGTTAGTGATCATGATTAATGAAGACCAAAATTGCATTGTACTGAGTTTAAAAGAAAGTATCAGTTAGTGTTTACTGTGTTTTTCAACATTTACTTAGATCCAGCAATAGGGGATAGTAATTTAGGCCACAAACCAATGAGTGAGTTTTCGGCACTAAGTTGAATTTAGGCAGCCTTTCTTCTCCTGGTCACCTTCTGAGGGGTTGTCTGTTTGTCAACTGGGTTGATAGTGATGTCTGTGCCATGCATTGCTATCTCTAATTTGCTCATATGACATCTCTACAGAGACTCAAAAGAGTAAATGAAAAATTTGAGAATTATTTCACATAGAACAAAGATAGGCATGTTATTACCATAGTTCTACTCTATTGGTTGGAGTCAGTCCCACGAGGATGCAAAGACTGGAAAACTGCCACCATTTGTTGCGACCAACAGAGGTGGCGGTAAGGAGCTGGTAACATGCACTGTTGTGTAGAATTACCCGTGAAGAATTGATGACATAATAGCAAAGACCCTTGAAGAACCTGGAGAGTTTGATAAGATTTTGATTCTCATAAGCAGGATGATAAGGTTTTCCTGTGGAGTTCTGGTATCTCCAGCCTTTTCTATTGTTCTGTAGAGCATGATAATTTATCTTCTTTTCTATTAAAAATCACCATAAACATGACCCATCCCCAAATTCAGAATCACCTGAACTTTAGTATTTGTTTGAAGATGTCAACCAGAAGCATTTTTTTTTGTCTGATCTGGGAAGATGTGTTCATGTTGAACTCCATTTTCTAATTAACCACCGTGATTTTTAACACAACCACGAGTTCTTCTGCCTTCCTTGGAGAAGCAAATGCTGTAGCAGAAGTGTGGTTTTGAGGAACTCTTACCTGGGCATTTCTACATCTAATTTAAGCATAAGTGATATGTTATGCGTTCCAGAAAATTTTCTGTTTCATCAAGTGGGGCATGTAGACTAGCCAGTTGACATCCAATTCATTTGCTACAGGTCCTACATATCTGAGAAGACTACTGTATGGAGTGGCAGAAATGTAACTTAAGAGTCTCAGTGGATCATCGAGCAGCTTTCTCTATAATGTATTTAGCATCCAAGTCTAGGGGTGTTGCTTATGATGTCTTTAAAAGGCAACCTTTCTTTGTATGATAATTTAATGAGAAGTATTAAAAATCAAATTTATTGACACTCATTGAGAACTGAGAAGTCTGTATCACCAGAAATGCAAGCCTTCTCACATCTAAACCAATCATAATAACAGTAGCAGAAATAATGAAAAAGGATAACCAATAGCAGGTGCTAGAAGTGAATGTATCATAATTGTCCCAAGCAGAAGCTAAGAGCTGGTCTCGGCAAATTGAATATGATTGTTCATTTTTAACAGGGTTAATGTCTATTAATGACAGATGATAAACTTTAAGTATCTTATGAATAAGAAATGCACTAGTCAGATGCCTGAGGTCTGTAGCAAATATGTTTTCAAGGCAAGTGCAGCTAGGTACTCTCTGTTTGGCCTTGGAAACCTTATACGCACAGATGATTGCAAAATGCTCCTGAAGAAAATTTAGGCCAACTTCTCACATTTTAGAACTGAGAAACCATGCAAGAATGTGTGGTACTCTCTCAAACCTCTGAGGCTCTAGTGAAGGCCAGAGACAAGGCAAAGTTCATCTTGGATGTTTTAGCAAATAGAACTGTTAGAAAATGTTTCTCTTGTTCCCTGGCCCTGTTGAATTCATAACACTTAAACACCTGTGTCCATCAAACAGAACACACAGGATCACAGCTAGAGCTGTTCTTGACTTTGCAATTTCATTGACTGACAGTTTAATATCTATTTATTTTCACATCTGACACTAGTAAAGACAGGCTGGCATCATGAATGTCAAGACATTATGCTGACAACTATTTTTTTTTTTCATCTTTGGGGGGTGGTGGTGGTGGAGGACGGTTCAACACTGTGAAGAAAAGTATTCTTTTCAATGACTGCAGCTCCAGTAAAGACCAAATTACAGTTCAGATATAATTGGCAGTAGCTATTGATAGGTTACCTGTAATATTGATATAGGAGTTGGTACATTCAATTTGAGATTCACTAGTAAACTCCCTGCTACTATTACACTGCAGAACTAAATGTGTAATTATACTATTTAAATAGCTGAAGCAGCTGCCTTGACTGTGGACTGTGTAAACAGTGTTTTCCCGGCTCAAATTGAATGTTTCGGATATGGTCTCTTGTTTTCAGCCTCTCCTAAAATGTCTGAAATACAAACTAGAGTTCTATCTCTACTCGGGCTCCCATACTATCAGAACCAGTCTCCAGATGAGTAACAGCTCAGCCGCACAATGAAACTTAAAATCTCTAGTAAGTCCTCAGACACAGAGGTAGAGAGCCTCACATTTCCCCTGGGCTCTGTGCACTGTTTAGTCTGTATGCTGAAACAGATCAAGGGTGAAGGCCTCTGCCTCCCCCATCTACACCTGCTATCTAAACATATAAAACAACTCATTTTTACTGCACAGCTATGCATGGATGGGAGGGAATATTATGAAGATTATAAGATCATTGAACTTTTTCTTTTGCCATCTTAAAGGTTTTCATGGGGTTAGCAGTGAGGTCTGATGATTCACAGCAGCAGATTCGCTTGCAGCCATTACAGCTGTACCTGTCCCATAACTCCACAGCGTTGAATGCACAGACTTGGCTGCCTAGAAGGTTTAGCATTTAAGCACCCTATTGCATCTTACAGTTCTCCTCCTCCCCATGTCATTTGCCAATTCCTCTAGGAATGAAATATGCTCTCTAAACTGAGAGTTTTCTTTGAGTACATTCATTGACAGAAATTAGTCCTGAGATGGATTGTGGATTTCCACAAAAATCCCATTAATTTCAGTTCTTGGCAATTACAGGATAATTAGTGTGATTGATGTGGCAGCCTCATAAATAAATATTTTGGAGCCATACAGGGTTTTTGTTTGTTTGCTTGGATGCTCTTTGTTGTATTTATTTGTTTAGGCTTCATTGTTGGCTGAAATTAGACTTGGGGATTCTGGTGGCTTTTTGCAACGGGTCCTTGGGGGAGAGAATGGAAAGGAAGAGTTGGGCCCCTCTTTTTTCACTCTCATCCTCACGGAGCCTGGTTCCTGGGAACTGAATCCTCACCCTGTTCCTTTTCACCTCTCTTAGTCATTTCCTTGTCCTATGATGTCTTCCTTCTTCAAATAAGGGTAACACAAGGTGGAACTCACCTTTCCCATGCTCTTGAGAAAGTTTACCCAACTTCATTCTCCACCATTTTTTCATTCTTTGCAAATGTAAAACCTCCTAGACATGGTAAAAAGAAATAAGGAAACAGAAAACATTTTCAGAAACAGAGTGTTACAATGTTGTTGGGAAGATTGGGAAAATCATAAAAGAAGAAGAAAAGGAAATATGGACTGCCAAATAGACACCATTAAGTGTATACAGAGAGAACGTGGTTTAAAAGAAGACAGGTAGTTGTTGATTTTACTGACAGAAAGTGGAAAACACATTGGAAAGTTCATGGAAGTCAGGGAAGAAAATTCACATTTCTTTCTGCTGTACCATCGGTGTGACTCGGAGCAAGTCAGGCTGCCTATGAAAAGAGAGGTGTGCACTGCAAGATGTGGAGTTTGTACCATTGAGATTTCAACTCATAAACAACCCTTCCCAATGTCCAAGAGCTAAACAATTTGGCGATGAATACAAAGAAAAATATACTATAGAAGTAAGTTCTGAGCAGGGGGTCAGGAGAAAGCTCAGTTAGTACAAGGCTGGATGGGCAAGTGTGGCGGGTTGGTTTTGCTTCTCCACCACTCACGTGTTTGTAATCCTTGCACTGGGAAGGCAGAGACAGGATGGTCCCCAGGGTTTGATGGCCAGTCAATATAGCCAATTGAGAGCTCTGAGTTCAAAGAGAAACACTGCCTCAAAAATAGCTACTGGGAGGTAATTGAAGAAGGTAGCTGATGTTGAATACTGGACTTCACACACATATGACCACAGGTATGCATGGTAAGCAAGGGCAGTTAAATTACCAAACTAGGGCACTCCCTGGGTAGAAAGAAGAATGTTGACTTGGGGAAGTTTGAAGCTGCTATGGTTACCTCTCAGTAAGCAAAGAGGTTAGCAAAAGGTGGGGAAAGCCTTGCCAGTTATAAAGGTAACCAGATGAAATAGGAAGGAACCTTTTTAACTGGAAGAGCCTGGAAGTTAGACTAGTGGGGGAGGGGGAGGTGTGCTAGCCAGAACGGCCTGGGAGCTAGCATGGGGTGGTGGTGGGGGGGTTGATAATTGTTTAAAGGCATGTGCAAATAGAGAGTTAGATGCCCCATTTGTCAGAGATAAAGAGAGGTAAGGAAGTAGCTCTTCCTGATAAACAGAAAGTCTAGTTTCTGAGAGATACTGAGTGTAAGCTTTAACTTAAACAACAGTGTGATCCTTATATTTGCTCTGTCACAGAGTCCAGCCTGAGCTGAGAGCAGACTGTCATTATGGATATTGTCAAGTGGCACTACCATTTGGGGATTTAGAGGTTTGGGACCTAACACAATGAACTCACACATATATTCGCCCACATGTACATGCAAACTCATGCATACACTACACCTAGACACAGCTTTAAAGTAAATTTATGTCTCATGTTTCTTCACATAGTGGAAAGAAATACTCATTGATTTTATGTGATTTTGCACCTGGTCATTCCACTGCATCCTACTTTCAAGGTAACAGAATTGTGGGGTTTAGGGAAGACAATGGAGAGATGGATTAGAAGTTACGAATCGGTACTGCTCTTGTAGAAGAACTGAATGCATTTTCCATCAAGCATCAAGTGGATAACAGCTACCTATAACTCCAGCTATTGAGCACTGTATTCATGTACACAAACACACACACACACACACACAGAGAAAGAGAGACAGACAGACAGAGACAGAGAGAGACAGAGAGAGGCAGAGACAGAAAGACAGAGAGACAGACAGAGACAGAGACAGAGAGACAGAAGCAGAGAAAGAGACAGAGAGAGACAGAGAGGTGAAGGCTTACTGTTTTGACTATGAGATTATACAATTTCCCACAGAAGGCGTTTTGTCACAACCATTGTCAATATAAGTGGCTCAAGAGACAAAGCTCAAAGGAGAGCAGCCACAATTGACACTTTCATGTGAACTATAGCTAGAAACTCTCTACCATTCTTTTATTAATTATTAACTTGATGTGAACTCTCAGTGCAAAAAGAAATTGTTACTATTATCCACTGGGTTGAATCTAGAAAATAGACAGTTTGATACTGGCTTATTATTAGCTTGTACTTATTAGTATTTTATGTGAACATGAAGATAGTGCTTTTCATTTATACTGTCTTCAAATATTTTTACTGTATTATAGTAATCATGATATCCCATGAAGCTGTTATGAGGCATATAACTGGGGAGACATGAACAAATGTCTACTCAAGTTGGTGAGTTAATGGCTTTCACTGGGCTTGCTTACAGGAGTATGGACTAAGGTAAGAGACACAGAGGCATCACCATATTCTCCCTGCCAGCATGGGTGGTCACTCACAAACCCTGGAAAAGCCGTATATACTCCAGCACTTTCAGGCAACACGATATGTTAGAGCATGCCCGTCTGGCTGGTTGAGAGGGTCTCTCAGCAAACTTGCCTTCAGATATAAGCTTGGCGATAGGGAAAGGTACCTAGTAAACCAAGTTAGCTTTAGGGAGTTTATTTGCTTAGTTTTAAAAAGTTTACACACATGATGAAATATTTCTCCTACCTTTACAAAAGGGGTTCTCAACATAGGAGTAGTGACCCCTTTGGCGGGTAGAAGGAACCATTTACAGGGGTCATATATCAGGTATCCTGTATATCAGATTTTTACATTATGACTCATAACAGTATCAAAATTACAGTTATGAAGTAGCAACAAAGTAATTTTATGGTTGGGCGTTGCAACATTAGGAAAGTTGAGAACTGCTGCTTTAGAACAGTTTGCTTCTTGTGAAGTGTCCCCGTCAAAATAGAATGCTTTGTCTTGGAGGAAATCGCTACATTACATATGTTATTTGTTCAAATGTTCATACCTAAAGTAGAGGCATTTGGAATGTCCCCATTTCTGAAATGTCGTTACAAATTCAAAATGGCTCCCCTGCCAATCAATATTCCAATCATCATCATTGCCTGGGAAAGAGATAATAAGAGCAGTGTAGTTCTGAAAACCTATAGGGGCGGTTATCTGCTTTTGTTTAGAGATGTGACTGATTGCTGCTTATCTCCCACAAGAACTCACCACAACACTCTTCCTGCTAAGTAGCTTCACAGTTGTGTGTCTCTGAGACTAGCTCTTGGTCTTAGGATTATGGAATGCATTTGATATCCTGAAATGGTAGGCCAAATAGCTAATATCATTTTAAATTAGAGGGACATTTGTCTGTAAGCAGCTCACAGGTTGCAGGGGCAGATATAAAGAGCACTAACAACTGAGCACTTCCCAGATCCCAGCAATTGGCTCTGCTAATTCAACAGCACATTTAGCTTGATGGTCCAGCTCTTGCACACGGCTTCCCCATAATGAGTTAGTTGGGATCCAGCATTGCATTGTCCTCACAGTTACCTAGAAGAAGAGTTAAAAGCAAGGAGGCATTTGAGTGCATTTTTATCTTCAGCCACACAGGGCAAGTAAGAGGCTAGACTGTGGTGTGACATCTGCTGTTGTGTAAAAGGGTCCCTTAACTACAAAGCCATTGAAAGCCTCATTTCTGCAGAATAGTTCACAAGGAAGGATATATATCTCCAATTCTCATTATGAACTGAGAGGGGAGGAAACGCATCCATTTAAAAAGAGATCTGGTCCTGCATCACCACCAAAAGGCATTAAGGAGAAACCAGACGCCATTGGAAATGTTTAGATGTGCATTGTCCTGGCTGCTCTCACATCACAATACTGACTTTAGCTCTTAGTTGTCCTGAGGTGTGCCTAGGTGGGAGTTACCACACCATCACCACCCGTACCAGCTGTGAATTATGCCACTGATGGATTTTCCTGCCCTTAGAGGGCCAGTTGGCAGACACTATATATACAGTGCTACAAAAAGCATACACATTCTGCTCTTGGTAAGTAAGTAAACATGCTTGTCAAAATTTACCACAGAAAAACCTTAAGTGTGCCTGAGGTACTGGGCTGTCTTTTCACCTGCAAATAATGAAGTACAAATTTATTGCTGTGAAAGAGAGAGAACAGTGGATGAAAGAACAGGAATAATTTTATTTAAAGGTGCTACATTTCCCCTCAAATTTTGTCTGCAGGTATTTGTTACTATCCTAACAGGCATGTCCACACCCAAGCAAGAGTTTTCTTGGGAATCTTTATAAACAGTTACATTTGAAGGAGGGATCTGCTATTGTTTCAAACTCTATGCATCTGTTACCTAGCCTTCCAAAGTCAAAGAATTAAGAAGCTTTCATTCCATCAGAGGAAACCAGAGAGGTGGGAAAAGCATTCTGATTCCTGCAGCTGATGAGAGGGCTCAGCAGGCAAAAGTAGCCTCCCTCCAGCCTGATGACCTGAAGTGGATCCTGGGACTCATACTCCTGGGAGAGAGAGAGAGAGAGAGAATACCAACTCCAGCAGTTGTCCTCTGACCTTTACACTCCCACCAAAGCACTGATGCACGCTGCACATACCCTTACACGCATGTGCATGGTATTCAATGCAATTTAAAATGTAAATAAGTAATAATTGTTCTAGCTGCTGAGGCTGCCTTCAAGTCTCTTAGAAAGTTAAGCCAGGGGACAATGCAGGTGTTACCTGAGCATCCCAGGAGGGCGGCTCACCTGTTTCTCACCACCTCATTTTCTCCTAAATGAATGCTGTTTTTAAAATAAAGTCTTCTTCTTTGCTTATTAAATAAATACAAACATAATGCTTAAAACTGAGGGCAAGTTTAGCCTAGTTTTCTTCTCTGTTGCTGTGATAAAACACCAAAATTAGCTTGTCAGGGAAAGGGTTTATTTGGCTATAGGTTGCAAGAGAGATGCCAAGGAATCCAAGGCAGGAAGTGGGCAAACAGAACTGAAGCCAAGACCCTGGCGGAAGGCTGCTTACTGGCTTACTTGCTGGTTTCTAGCTTGCTCAGCTATCCTTCTTATTACAGCTCATGCCCTCCTTCATCAACTACCAATTAAGAAAATGCCCCTCAACGTATGCCCATAAGGTAACCTGGTGGAGGCAATTCCACAACTTAAGTGTGTTTCAAGTGGAAAACAGAAGAAAACAAAACAAGAAACAAAAACAAAACCCCAAAAAAACAAAAAATAAAGAAAAACCAAAAACACCCACCGCCCAATCTCAGCTTTCCCCACAACTTTCAGCCTCTCTTAACTCCAGAGAGGGTTTTATGGCTTTAATTTTTTTAGCCATCACCTTCTTCTCTAACAAAAGACTCAGTCCACCATCTTTTTTTATTTACATGCTTTAAACATCATCTCTTCCCTCAAGCTCTGATGGATGAGCATCTCCTTTCCCCCATTCCCACCAAATACTCAACACATTATTTTGGGTTTCTGCACTAGTCAATCTTCCAGTTTAAAACACACTTTTTTACTCTCCATTTCTTATTATGTAATGGTAGCTCTTAATCCCAAATTTTAAAAGCAATCACCTTGGCCTTCGCACATGTCCTTCCACCTCTTTTCTGTTCCACTTCAGTCGTTTCTCACAATCCAGCCTTAGCTTTTCCTCATAAGAAAGCCTTTGGATTTTGTCTGCTGATGGAGCCTTAATAAAGCGGTATCTATAATGCCATGGCTATGTGAATATTGTTCATTTCTGAGTCATGGACTATGCAGCAATTCTACTTTCTCTGGACATGTGCACATGCTGTCTCAACTATCGAGAGTTTATATATGCCTTCTAGTGCTAGAAAACATTTTTTAGAGCCAAGTACCTTCCTCTCAATGCTCCTCAAGCTATTTTTTTTTAATTTTTTTCTCTCCCCCCACACAATTTTTGGGAGAAACACTCACCTAAACGTTCCCTTCCAATTTGCAATTGTCCAGTAAATCTTTTTATATCACTTATTGGATTTTGAGAAAGGAAAACCAAGGGAGGAGAAAAATATGAAACAGTAAATCCTTCTTCCGGAGACAAAAGCTTTTAAAAGCACATCCTAATCCTGAGTGTCTCTCCCCATCACTCTCCCTGACACAGGAGGCGGGATGGATTAGACAAGTATTAAAGACAAATGAGGACAGGATTCAGCCAGTCATGGAGGGTGCACTTCTTGAACACATACAGACATTTCCATAAAAGACTAAGCTCCCCACTTATCCCAATCAACCACCCACTGGAAAGTGATGGAAGTAAAATGACAGGTATTTAGTGCTACGGAAATGGTTTAATCCAGCAGTGTCTTGTTGGATAACGCTCTGTCCAAAGTAATGCTGATTATGCCTGTTGTTATTATGCTGTTAATATTACTAAATTTAATATCAATACCCATGGAGAAGCCATGGTTATTTTTCATGGAAACTCCATGGGTCCAATTTGCACCAATTGAATGTTAAATAACTCACAAAAAATAACTCACAACAAAGGGACAAGAAGACATAATTTATGTATCATAAATTGAATAATATGCTATCATGTACGCTAAAACGTAACTGGCTACTATCAGTATGCATGAAAGAACACTGACTTGAAACTCAAGTAGTTCCATTACATTTATTTTTGAAAGAAAAACAAAACAGGTGAAGAGAGGGAGTGGGAATAAGGGCTGAATAAATTTCTAGTTTTCTGTTGGCAAATAAAGTTTTGGCGAAAGCATCTCTTTTGAGCCGTTGTTTGTAAATCCAAAAATAACCTTCTCTTTAAGGAAGCCTCTGTACAGAACCAGTCTGTGGGAAGCCCTGAGGGCAGAGAAGACTTTTACATAAGTGAAAAGCTACCCGAGAATCACCTTAAGGCAAAAGCCATTATCTGCTTCTCTTCCATCCTTTGCACAAGCAAAGAGCAGAGCTTCCAGCTGATAAGAGTTACTCCACAGCACTCACTCAAATCTACAGAAATCTGAAGTTTGTCTCACCCAACCAAGCTCATTAAGCGTCTAAAATTAGGTATTGTTTTTATGGAGGGACAACAGGCATTATTTCATATACAATCATATGCATATATTCAGGGCATAATACATTCATAAATGTATAGTTGTGTACTTATACACAACTACATAGGATATTCTATGTGACTATACATAGGGCACACATATATAGAGTCAATATCCTCAAAGCTTTTCTGATTAGCAAAATTTATTGAAATAGTTCACTAGTAATCATGGCTATACTCAGTCCAGTTTTCCTACTAGGACTAAAAAAGGGCAGGAGCTAATATACTCAAATACCACGTGTATTTTGATTCTTGGGACAGATTATCTGTTTTCCCTCCTCTAAGTATTTGTTTACATCCTATTTCCAAAGAGTTTGGAAGTGAAAAGTATTTCAGTTACTACTTCCTAGTGTATGAGAGGCATGTAAAATATTTCTCCAAGACTTTGGAATGCAGAAATCCACCTCCATTTGAAATTCACTTAGATTTCATTCTCTGATTCTATGAGACAATACAGTAAAAAATTCTGGGTTCTGTTTGGTGTAATTAGAGCCACAAAGTGTCCATGTCTGATTAAGAACTGTGCCCATAGTTTGAAGCTCATGAAAAATGACCCTATTGAGAGCCTTCTGTATGACTTGTAAGAACTGGAGAGCAGAAGGGAGGTGGTGCCCATGTGTAGTAAGAACGCATCCTGGATCATGGGTCATCCAGTGTCTGCATCCTGGGACCTCTCTGCTGCTTCACTTCCACTATGTCCCAAATTATCAAGACAAACTAAATTAAAAAAAAAAAAAAAAGCAATCCCTCCTATTAAAAAACAATGCTGAGGTATCTAAAATGCCAACCTCCTGCTCCAGCCTCTCCCAGGGTACAGGTGTAAGCCTTGAGGAGGGCACCAAGTTCAACTTGCCTTCAGCACGAGGAGGGGAAAAGCAATTACTTGACTGTTAAGAAAAAATCCTAATATCATTATCAGTTGTTCCTACTAGCCAGCTGGTATCTGGCTATATTGTAAATGGATTTAAAATACATTTTGGAATCTCAAATTCAAATCATATGGAAATAACGTAAGTCATCACAAAGGTGTTTTGAGATAATTCTAAATGTCAATTTAGCATATTTTCATATATTGGTTTTCTAAAGTGAATGAATAGCTTCTTTTATGAGGTAAATGTCATTTGGTCAAATGAGAAGGACAATCATATTTAAAGGTCAGTTAATATAGTGAGGCAGTTGTAGTTACCCGTGTTGAAATCTCACTATATTATCTTCTCGCAAGAGAACCTGTGCCTTTGACTAGAGTCATGTGCAACAGCGTGGCTGCTTATCTTCTCTCTGCCCATTTCTGCTACTATGTTGATTTTTCTGGTATTCTTCTTTTCACCTCCATCCATTTTCCCAGCCAATCCCACAGGACACTTGCCCCTAGCTTTTTAAACATGAGAGGCTAATACTTTATCAACCACATGGATTTCCCTAGCAGACATTTTATTTAAAATTTGTTTTTATTGTTTTGAACTTGACAGAACTAATTATTTTTATCTTTCCAACAAAAATAAGTGTTCTCTTAAAGTCAAATCTAAATTTTCCTTTCAAAACAAAAGCAGAAAAATATGAAAGTACAGATTATATATCTTTTCCAATGGGTGTATTTGTCAGGCTTTGGTATGCACAGGAACTCCGCCATTGACAGAAATTTCACTAAGCAAAATTCTTGCTTTCAAAAAGAAGTTAGCACTGAAGGAACGCCACTGTTTCTTTTTTCCCCACACTTAATTTATGTGCATATGTATACATGTATGCATCAGTAGGCACATGGGCACATAGGCACATTCATGTACACATACACAGGTACATATGCGCACACACACACACACACACACTCCCTTGATGCCTTATTATTCTTCATTGGATACAAATTAACTTTATGGACATATGGATTTGATTTGTTTGGAATAAAAGTATAATTGTAGGAATTTGGAGTGGAACAAAAAAGATTATTACTTAATAATTATCTTTACCATTTAAATATAAAATAAATGCAGGCAATTAGTAAGAATTTATTTGGACCCTTATTCAAAGACAAGGTTTCCTTAGCAGATTAACAACAAATAACAGGTTAAAAAATGAATGATTTCACAACCAAAGAATACACCTGGAGGGACCCATAACTCAGGCCACATATGTGGCAGAGGATGGCCTGTTGGACATCAGTGAGAGGAACAGCCCTTGGTCCTGTGGTGGTTCCATGCCCCAGTGTAGGGAAATGCCAGGGCAGGAAGGCAGGAATGCATGGGGGAGCACTCTCATAGAGGCAGGGGGATGGGGGATGTGATAGGGGGGTTATGTAGGGGAGACCTGAAAAAGGGATAACATTTGAAATGTAAATAAAGAAAATATTCAATAAAAGAAAAAAACTGAAACATTTGTTTGATGGGGAATCTTAGCTCTTTTTTTTTTTTTGTTAAAATATTTATCATCTTAATTGTGGCCCTCTAACTTCACAAGTGGCCATAATAATCTCAATATAATGAAGGCTGATGGTCACAATGTGTCTTTACATTTTTATCAGAAGGCAAGTCAGAAAGTTAAAATTTTACTATGGGAGCAAACCTGAGATGGTGCTCAGTCTGGTGCCATGTGGCCAGGGTAGCCAGATCATGTCTGAGATGAACTCTACCCAGTGCCACATGGCACAGGAGAAGCGTAGTAATCCTGAGGTGACTCCAGATATCCAGATGCCCCAGGAGCCACTAAGATGAACAAGTAACACCACTAATAAGTGAGTACATACCATGCATGTCCTTTTGAGTCTGGGTTAACTCACTCAGGATGATATTTTCTAGTTCCACCCATTTATCTATAAAATCCATGGTATCCTTGTTTTAAATAGATGAATAGTATTCCATTTTGTAAATGAGCTACAATTTTTTTATCCATTCTTCAGTTGAGGGACATCTAGAATGTTTCCAGTTTCTGGCTGTTACAAATAAAGCAGCTATGAACATAATAGAGCTTGTTTCCTTGTGGTGTGGTAGAACATCTTTTGGGTATATGCCCAGGAGTTGTATTTCTGGGTCTTGAAGTAGAACTATTCCCTTTTTTTTTTTTTTTTTTTTGAGAAACAGTCAAATTGATTTCCAAAGTGGCTCTACAAGTTTGCATTTCCACCTCTTAGAAGTGGATATTAGTCATAAAGTACAGGATAATCACTTTAAAATCCACAGACCCAAATAAACCAAATAACAAGGAGGGCCCAAGAAAGTATGGTTGAATCTCTCTCAGAAGGAGAAATAAAATAGATATTGGAGATGGATAGAGGGAGGGAACTAGGGATAGGGGATGCAGAGGGGTGTAATAGAGAGAGGATCAGGTGTAAGGAATGCAGGGGAGAAATAACTGAACTGGCAGTGGGGAGGCATCTCTAGGATGTACCAGAGATAGGGGGGCCACTGCAGGGTGTCTATAGGGGCTACTCTAGCTGAGACTCCTTGAAGTGGGAAACATTGATCTTGAAGAGCCCACTTCTGGTAGCCAGGCAGGACTCCTAGTAGAGGGATAAGGACAGCAACCTACCCACAAAACCTATGACCCAAAATATATCTTGGCTACAAAGGCACAAAGACAAAAACAGAGCAGAGACAGAGGGGATGGGCAACCAATGACTGGCCTAAATTAAGACCCATCCCAATTGGCAAGCACCAATCCCTGACACTATTAATGGTTCTCTGTTGTGCTTGCCTGCGGGAGCAAAGCACAACAGTCCTCTGAGAAGCTCCACCCAGCAGCCAATGGAACAGATGCAGAGGCCCACAGCCAAACATAAATGTTGCTGGGGAAGTCTTGTGGAAGAGTTGGAGGAAGAATTGAGGGACTGGAAGAGGACAGGAACTGTTCAGGAAGACCAGCTAACTTGGACAATTGGGTGTTCCCAGAGACTGAACCATTAACCAAAGAGCATAAGCTAGACCTAGGTACCACCTCTTCCCCTCATATATAGCAGATGAGCAGCTTGCTCTTCATTTGGGTCTCCCTACAACTGGAGCAGGGGCTGTCCATGAATCTGTTTGCCTGCCTGCCTGCCTGCCTTCCTGCCTGCCTGTGGATCCTGTTCCTCTAACTGGGCTGCCTTGTCTGGGCTCAGTGGGAGAGGATGCTTCTAGTCCTGTGGGTACTTAATGTTTGGAGGAAGGTTATCCAGTGGGGTGGGGGTTGTCTCCCCTTCTCAGAGGAGACCCTGAGAGGCAAATGAATAAGGAGAGGATCAATCTGTGTGAGGGGGGACTAGGAGGAGAGGAGGAGCTCTTATTGGGATATAAAGTGAATAAATAACTTTTTCAAAAAGATTAGCAAATAAATGGTGGGGAGATGGAAGAGAAAGAAAGGCAGAAGTATGTATGCACAATCATTAGAGGAGGAGCTGGGTTTTCAAGGTAGTAAGGAACAGTCTGATGACCACCTAAGGCCATGCATGGTGAGGTCCTGGCTCTTCCTGCCACAGAGGCTCAAGTCTGGATTCATGGCCCTGTATCAGCAGGGGTCTGTTAGTCTGTTACCAACAAAGGCCAGGTTGATGTGCCTGGTCTAGCCTGCAGCCCGGGCCATGTTAATGTGTGAAGGCTGTGCAAAGCTAGCCCCACCTGGGTTTCATAGGCACGAGAACAGGAGGGCTAGCCCTGCCCTTCATCAGCTCCAATACTAGGGGGTGCAGGGCCCCCACACCTCACCCATGAAGCACAGTAGAGCTGGCGGTGCTTTCAGGAGTTGTAGATAAGCCAGTCCAAAGGGGTCTGAACATGAAAAATCTGGCCCTGCAACTTGTCTGCCATGCAGTAGGGTCCAGTGGGCAAGTGAGAGATACCTTTCCCTGCTCTTGTAACCTTGGGCAGCCCAAGTGGGAGAGCTGGTTCCAGGTTCATGATAGCAAAACCCAGTAGAGCAGACCCTGCACCTTGCCTGGATAGCACAATAGAACTGGACCTTCTGGTATGGGTAGAGGTGAATCAGTCCAAAGGGCAGCAAGCAGGAGGGTTGGCTCTGCTTCTTGCTGGTTGCAGCATTGGATGAACTAGCTGGGGCAGTGCTGGAGAGCTTTCCCTAGTGGTATGGGTATAGAAAAGCGTAGTTACCATGTAGACCCAGATCCAGGGCTTTGAATTGGTCCATCCCAACATATATCCCATTGATAAACTGCTGGAGCACATGAAGGGACTGTTCCTATAGATTCAAAGCTGCAAGATCTCCATGACACAGAATATCCTACAGGAGTCCCTGTGAAGGTCTGGTACTGAATCTGTAGCAGAAGCCAGAGGCCTCAGACCAGACAGACCAATGACTCATTTCAATGAACATTTGCATGTAAAGTATGAACAAATGTTATACTGTGAGATGCTTTGTAACCCATGAATTTTTTTTTTTCTTTTGAGGGAGATGGCAAGGGCAGAGGGCCGGTATGAAGGGATGGGAGATGTGTGGATTGGGGTGGATGATGTGAAATTCACGAAGAATCAATAAAAAGTTAAATAAAACATTTTTACTATGCTATTTTCCCCTTGTCTTTCCTTTCTCACTTGACACTTGAGTACAGGAATATGCCCTGCTGTTTCCAGCTTTTAAATTAAATCAGGTTTTAGTACAGTTCCTTAAACCAGAGACGGTTCAAATCAATAAAAGGCTTTGTCTCCCAGGTGGATGTGGTTTTAAAGGGTTGCCCATAATTGATATTCACTCAGACAAACTGGAATGTAAAGAAAAAGAAACAAAACAAACTAAAATATGAAATTGGCTTTGGGACATTGAAGTAGATATCTGAAGTGACCCCAATAGACACATTGTGTACCTTGGATGTGAGAAGAAATTGGGACTTCTTCCTAGCCAATATATTATGGCAAAGGTGAAGGGAAATTTTAGATAGTTGGTGACTCACAGGATTTGGTTTGGAATGAGGCTAACAGGAGGTTATCCTAGGCAGCCATGACACCGCTGAAAGTCCCTAAAGAAGGGACTTAGTCTCCCTTAAATGTACAGCCTACCTATCCTAAGATAGTCTTTAAAAGTAAGCTTATATGGGGCTGTATTGATACAAGAGTATCAATTCCATCAGCAACAAACTGAATGTGGATGAAAACTCGGGATTCTGGTAGGAACACAGCCATCAATGACACCAGTATTGTAGGCTGGCAAATCTGTGAAGCAGGAAGCTAGCTAAATCATGCCTGGACACGAGACCTACAGAGACTATAATTTGATATATGAGTATGTATTGTGCCACTGCGTTCATGCTAATTTCTCACCCAGCAAGAGAAAACTCATAAAATTGAATGATAGGATGTTTTCTTATGAACCATATGTGGGAGAGCAATTGATACTGTTATTACAAATGAGGCTGGGAATGGGAATGGGTCTAGGAATTTGGGGAATTCCTTCTGAAATTTCCGAACTCTAAACCTTTCTTAATTTGAGGGAGTCAATGATGGATAGAAGTAATTTTCTCAAATACGTGACTATGGAACACTGCAAAACCCTAAAACATCATCCAAAATTATGCTCTTACCAAAATCATGAAGGAAAAATTCATGTTGAAGATATGTGATAGACATCTATATGCCCTTCCTTCAGCCACTGGTTCTCTATGAGGATCATCACCATCACCGCCATCATTAAAGGTTTACAGTTAGATAACCAAGATTCACAGCTACCCAGTTTAAAAAAAAAGAACTATTTATAAGGCATCAGCAGGCCTCACATGAGAAAACTATAGCCCAGGAGGGCTGACCCTATACTAGCTCTGAGACTCTGTGTCCTAAGGGACCAACCCCACCAGACAATGATACTCTTTCAAGCCGTTGGCTTAGGTGAAAACGGGCAGGGAAGAGAAAAGGATTTGAGAAAGGAGAGACTTAAGTGACATTACAGCCACAGATCCATCATTAGGAGCAATACTTACTGACCTGCAGCTATTTCTTATTTTTTCTTCCTTTTTACAACTTTACCTGAGATGATGAACTGAATGTGAGTTGATTCTAAAGGGTGAACCCCAGCATTGGGAATAAAATTTTCTCTTGTTTCAGTACTGATGAATGAACAAGTCAAGTCCACCGGGGCAAAGGAAGAGTAGCTCTTTCTTTTCAGTGACCTTAGAATTCTCTGGCTTTTGTGCTAGGACTTACTGCATAGGTGACTTGTGTCCTTCTGACATCTTTAGATACTACCGGGTCCTACTCTTGTTCCTGTCTATATAGCCACTTTTACTTAATAGATTTTTTTTCCTGTAATTTTTCTTCAAATACTTGCTCTCTGATTAGACCTAGTTTTTTTCCTCCTGTTGATGATTCAACCACCATTCTCATTTAAAAGGTGATCAGATACTTTGGTTGACAGTTATTTGAAATTATTGTTGATGGCCAAGCCCCAAGGAAATAGTGAAGAAAATGGACAATGAAGGCAAATGCATTTTGATGCATACTTTCAAAAGTCAGCTTGGACATAAAGCCATGGTGAACTGTCAGAAGGTTTAGTGACAATTTTAACATGACACTGCTACATTGAGCAAGAGCAGCATCGCAAGCCTAAATCAGTGTTGCGAATCCCATCTTCATTTAAAAGACTTTCCAAGTACATCTCTGTGAGCTTGAGTTTAGCAAAGACTTTTTAGATATGACATCGAAACAAAAATGACAAAACAAAAAAATGGATCTTGCCAAAAATACTCTTGTGTTATCAATAAAATAAAATTTAAAACCTTTGAGAAATCTTTGTCTTCTTTCCTCATTATTTTTAATTGGAAATAGACTTTTGCCTTTCATACAAAAGTCTCAATCAGTTTTTGCTCCCTCTATTTCTACTAGCCCCACCCCTTTACACACACACAGGTCCCCTCTCCCTCCGATCCACTCCAATTCTGTTTCACTTTAAAACAGAAAGCAAGCAAACAAATAAACAAAAACAAAGAACAGGACTTTAGAAGGCAACAACCACACCTGACAAAATAAGCTTTAATAAGATGTGACAAAAGTCTGTTACAGCAAGGCTGGAAAAGGCAACCCAACAGGAGGAAGTGTCCCAAGAACGGGCAACAGAGACGACTTCCAAATCCCACCTTTAGGAGTTCCACAAAATCACCAAGCTAACAGTCATGACCCACACCCAGAGGACCTGGTGCAGACCCATGCAGGCTCTGCACTTTCTCTTGCCAACTCTGTGAGCTCAAGTGAGCCCTGCTTAGTTGATTTGATGGACTGTGTTCTCCTGGTGTCCTCCATTTCCTCTAAGTCCTATAATCTTTTCCCCTTTCTTCCATGGGATTTACAAAGCTCCAAGGCCAAGGACTTGATGGAGATCTCCACTCTAGACTCTCTCCTTATAATGTCTGGCTGTGGGTCTCTGTACTTGCTACCATTTGCTGCTGGAGGAAGCAGCAGTCTAACAATGTTTGGACATGGCATCTGTCTATGATGAGTATAGTAGAATATCATTAGGTATCATTTCATTGATTTTTTTTTTGATCAATCATATTTGGTTCTATTCTTTTGGTTCTCTGGACTATCCAGTCTCTTATTCCGGATCATCCCAAGACTGTCAAGCTATCTGAAAACCTAGTACAGTGGAAACTTCCTAGAGTTCATGAAGGTGTTGCTAGTGAGGACTCCTTTACTGAAGGATATAGAGTCTGAAGTGGCTATCTTTTGTAGCCAGACTGTCAGGAGCTGTTTGCCACTTCTCTGAAGCAGAGAAAGAAAAAAAAAACATAGAAAGAGAGAGACAGACAGAGACAGAGAGGCAGAGAGAGAGATAGAGAGAGACAGACAGACACAGTCAAAACACAGACATACACAGACACAAAGATGGGGGGCAGTGGGCTGCGCACAGGCAGCCTGGTATCCAGTTGAGCATAGGTCTTGAACCCCAGAGGATCCAATGGGTGGTGATTTGCACCTACAGGCATGGAAGGTGTTTGATCATGTTTCCTAGACCCCTGGCTCCTGTCAAACTTACAGCCCCCACAAGCCCCTCAGAAGAGGTGTGTGACTATAAGTCATGCAGACAATGTCCCAAGCTCCTGGCATTCTGGCTACACTCCATCCCCAGTTACCTGACTATCTATAGCCAGGTATGTTCCTCCCTACAGTTACCTGATAGCCCAACCCCATTATAAGAGGGGTTGCTTGGCCCCTCCTCGATCTCTTTAAGCTTTCACTTTCCTTACTCTCATCTCTAGCCCTCCTTCTCTCTCTCCCTTCCCCCCTCTCTTCACGTGGCCATGGCCTTTCTCTCTCTCCCTCTCTCCCTCTCTCCCTCTCTCCCTCTCTCCCTCTCTCCCTCTCTCCCTCTCCCTCTCTCCCTCCCTCTCCCTCTCCCTCTGTGCTTAAATGATGGGATAGGCTTTCCCCTAACGAGCTGCGTCTAACCTCCCACCAGAAGGTTTTCTTGCACCCAAGCCATGGACCCGACCAAGGACTCTTGCCAGCATGAGAACCATCCAGCGCCCATTTCTCCCCCTGCCCTTTCCTCTGTTTGGCCCGGGGGGGGGGGTCTGACTGAGCTTCCCCCAAGACCCCCATTCGTTCTCAACTCTTCCAAGTTATCCAGCATGAGATGCCGAAGACTAAAAACCTGTTATTTAGGACTTCCCTTGTCCATCCCTGCAGGCTGGGTCCGTAACTTCCCATAGCCAGACATCCACCTGGGGCCATGTGGAAAGCCTGCAGCAGTCCTTCTGCATCTACCCACACAGACCACCGGAACTCTGGTGGGACTCGGGCTCTCTCCCACTCCCTTTTTTCTCCCACGCCCTTCTGTCCCGCAACTGGTAGCAGAGTGTGGTTGCACCATCCACGAAAGACGGAACCAGCTAAAGAACATGCCCGGCACACAGAGACCTACATTAGAACTCCAAATTGAAATTCCGACAGCCCAAAATGGGTGTTGGCAAAGACTCTCTATCTAACTTCTCTTTAAAACAAAAAAGAAAATCTGGTAAGCAGCCACTTAAAAGTCACAGGGCGGCTGCCAGTTCTTAAATCTTCAGACAAGGCTTCCACTGGAGGAGATACTGTACCGTTGCATATGATAAGGATGGTATGCCACTGGAGCCTTTAAACTTCCGACAGGGCAGCCTTCAGCCCCAACAGTAAGAGGGACAACCACTCCCATAGAAGCCTTATGGGTATATCTCAAAAGGCTCCCATCCAAAATTAACTATTAAAATAGATAATAAACCATTCAAATGCCTTATTGATACTGGAGAAGACAGGACAATTTTAAGACATCAGGAGATCTCATGTGACTGGCAGCTGATCCCTGGGCCCCAGCTCCTAGGCATAGGGGGTAACTCTCACGCATTCATTACCAAAAAAAAAAAAAAAAAAAAACCTATAGGTGGGAAGACCCGGATAGAGCTACCGGCCACATACGGCCACTGGTGGCTCAAGTAGCCACCAATCTTCTAGGGAGAGATATCTTACAAGCCTTAGATGTGGTTCTTACCACCCAATCAGAAAGAGACCACATTACAATAGAGGACATTACCTATAAAGATAATACCCATTGGGTCCCCCGGGGTTCAAGACCTATGTGTGACTGGAGACCAGCCTGTCTGTGTGCAGCCCACTTCCCCACAGTGCCACAGAGACACAGAAACAGACATAGAGAGATAGAGGCACAGAGAGACAAAGAGAGAAGTCTACCTGCCAGGGTCAGAGTCTTTGGGCAGACTTCTTGTCCTGCTGAGGCATGGAATGGTAAAGAGGAGGCAATCTTGAGGTTCAAGGCAAGGAGCTGAAGATTCTGTTGGTCTTGGTAGAAGGAATAGGGAGAATTTTGTGGTGAGAACAAATGTCTTGTGTGCACATTTCAGCAAAATTGTTTCTGTTAGCTTGTAGCTTTGCTCCCCACAGTGTTGTAGTATCAGCAAGTTATGAGAAATCCAGTTGGGGATGACATGGTACTGAGATGCAGAATTCCCATTATCTGGCTCTTGCATCTTTTTTTTTTTTTCTATCTTTCCTGTAATCAACTTCACTCCTCTCTCAGGACTGTACAACTTCGTACTAGCTAGATTGGTACTTCAGGCAAGACCTCCAGTGGTGGCTCTAGGTTGTACTGGGTTGAGTTGTTGACTGAAAAGATTCCATGGAGGTCTCCAAACAACCTAGGCTTATTCTAGGACACAAGGTTGCCCTCCAAAATCCAAGGTTGGGGCCCCATTTTTGAAGATAACAATCACACAGCTCATTAAAGTGGAAAGGTGACTGGGCAGTGGTGGTGCACGCCTTTAATCCTAGCACTTGGGAGGCAGAGGCAGGTGGTTTTCTGAGTTAGAGGCCAGCCTGGTCTACAGACTGAGTTCCAGGACAGTCAGGTCTACACAGAGAAACCCTGTCACAAAAAAAAAAAAAAAAGAAAGAAAGAAAGAAAGAAAGAAAGAAAGAAAGAAAGAAAGAAAGAAAGAAAGAAAGAAAGAAAGAAAGAGGGGAGGGAGGGAGGGAGGGAGGGAGGGAGGGAGGGAGGGAGGGAGGGAGGGAGGGAGGGAGGGAGGGAGGGAGAAGGTAAGGAAGGAAGGAGGGAGGGAAGGAAGGAAGGAAGGAAGGAAGGAAGGAAGGAAGGAAGGAAGGAAGGAAGGAAAAAAATAAAGGTTAAATTGGTGCCTGCATGGAGCTTTCAGCCCTACATTCTAGTCTCATTGGTATGGGAAGATATTCTGCAGACTACCTAAAGAGAAACTTGGACACTGACCCATCCACAAAACCCTCCACCTACAATGTGCCATGCCATCAAGATATTCTGTGGCAATGATGGTGCAGAACTTGTGGGAATAGCCAACTAATGTCTGGTTTAACTTGTGAAATTGCTTTCAAATCATTCATGGAGACACAGACACAGTACTATGCAGGATATATAAACTCTATTTATAACTCAAAAATACTAATATAAAAAATTTTTAAAAACCCAAACTACTAAAATTTGAATAGACACACTTGCAAAGATTGTATATAAGTGGCCAATAAACATGTAAAAGAGAAAATACTGAGTGTAATTGGTAGCTGGGAAAATTCATATGAAAAACTGAAAAAAAAAAGGCATATTACTTCCTAGGCATTCAGACACTCTTATCAAATTAAAATGAAATGTTGGTTTGACCCTGTGCATTCAGATCTTAGTCATTGCTAGTAGGGATGGGCGGGGGGGAGGGGGGGTTGTTTGCTTGTTTGTTTGTTTTTGTTTTTGATTTTTTAATCATAGACATGTTTAGCAGTTGTTTCAAATGGCACTGCAATCATGTGATTCAGAATTTGAAAAGAAATGAAAATGGACATTAAAGTAAAAAGTGAAACCCAAATACTTCTAGTAATATTATTCAAAATAGTAATATTTTGAATGTTTGGATATTCAAAGTAGTAATATTCAAAATAGCTAGGAAGTGGCAAGAACTAAATGTGTGTAAATTGAAAATGGATAAATAAAATGACATCTTATAATGAGATGTTATTTTACAAGAAAGTGAAGAACTGCTGTTATAGTGAGACACATGCAAGACCTCTAAACTTGCATGCTGAGCAGAAAGGAGTTCTTCCATATGACATCACATGTGACTCCTTTGATTGTGAGGTAGACAGAACTCGTAGGCCTAAATCCATTGGGATAAGAAGTAGATTAATGGCTTCCAGGGACTGGGGCAGGAAAAGAATTAGTCTAGTGATGATAGAGTATCACTTTAGGATGATGACACATTCTGAAATTGTGGTTGTAGTTATTCAACTCAAAATACGCTCACTTCTTCCAAAGACATTCCAAAGATAAAAACACATGTTTGCATGTTTATATCTATGTGCACACCTGGGGGCACAGGTATACATGAAGGCCAGAAGTCAGCCTACATTTTTGTCTATTGGTCATGACCAAACTTTTCTTTTGAGACACCATCTCCATTGGCCTGGAGTTTTACAATGTAGTCTACCCTAGCAGGGTAGCCAGTCCCAGGGTCTGCCTATGTCTAACTCTCCAGTCTTGGGATGGGTGGTGGGTCACAACAACCAGATTTGTATGCAGGTTCTGGGCATCGTATTCAGTCTCCGCAGCCCATTGAGTTCATGTTACATGGGTGAGCTGCATGTTCTATGACTTGTCTCTTAATGAAACTGTTGAAAGCAGCTCAGACATTCAGAAGAGACTTCATTACCTTGTTCTGTGAACTCCCTGGAAAGATTTTGAAAATAAAGCCAACAACAAGTAAACAATGACAAAAAAACAGATAAACAAAAATAACAAAACCCAACCAATCAAGGAAACAACCAAACTAATAAAACCCTCTCTTTCTCAGAACAGCTCTAGCTACTGACATCTTTCTTAATTAAAGCAGGAAACTGCCGTGAGGCAGAAGCCTATTTCATGTGAACAGGTCAATCTCTGCCCCTCTGTTGTTTTATTCTCTGTTGCTTTAATTGGCAGATAAAATTTTTATATATTCATATCACTTACAATATTAAATCTTGAAGGATAAATACACTGAAGAATAGCTCACCAACTATCAATAAAACTAAGCATTGGGAGATCAAAGCCTGCCAAGTCACAGAGCAGGACTCTATCCTAAAAATATAAAACAAAAAGTTAAATAAAATTAATCTAATAACAAATAAATGCATAAAGAGAATCGGGTATCTGTGTTCACTGAATACTTCTCAAACTTTAAAAAGCAAGAAATTATGTTATAGGGAATGATGTGAATTCAACATACACATATAACATGTATAAAACCTGATATAAGTCAACCACACCTTCCTTTGTTGAGTTGGGCCTGACACACTGATTTGAGACACATTTAGAAACTCCCTACACATAAATGGTAGAGGGCTCATAGAGTCCCTTTGAGTTCAAGGAAAGTGAAATACAGTGTTTGATGACCTGAGAAATACCTTCTGCTTTACCATTCTGTCTGGTCCTCCGACAGAACAGATTTTCTTAGGTGATTTCTTTTGAGGCTCAGAAAGCAGAAGGCATCCCAGTCATTGTTTCTTCACACATGCCAACTTGATAGCATTGTCCAGTTAGATGCTGAAAAAGCCCAGGAAGCAGATGACTAGCTGGTCACACAATAGCTCAGATTTCTCCACATCTCTCTCAAAGACTTCAGCATTTATTAATGATAACCAAAGAAGGACAAACACAAAGTGATATTATTAAATTAGGAGACACTAATGCAGTATGGTTTTTAAAAATACAATGCGCTTCAAACTTTTCTTTCCTGAGTATCCTGAACATATTTGAGATTGGGAAAGATTTAGAAACACCCTTATAAAATGAGGCGTTGAACAACAGAGATAGCCATGGAGAAGATATATTGAAAGAGGAGGGTCCTTACTATATTTAGACTTTGAAGAGTTCTCTCTCTCTCTCTCTCTCTCTCTCTCTCTCTCTCTCTCTCTCTCTCTCTCTCTCTGTGTGTGTGTGTGTGTGTGTGTGTGTGTATTTGTGTGTATCGGGGAGCATGTATGTTTGTCTTTCTCACCCCTCTTCTCTCTCTTCAACTCTAAAATAATTTGGAAAAAAATGTTATCATAAGATAAATGTTTCTGATGCTCATTTTGAATTAGTCGTTTATGCAGGTCCCCTGACCGTTGATGCTGAGTGGAACAGATTCCATCCTCCAGGAAGGAAAGGCTTCACATTGAAACTGGTAGCCTCCATTTTTATTAGCTCTTTGAGAATATCATTCAGTGAGTTTGGCCACATTTACCTCTTCCACCAAATCCTCCCAGATCCTTCTCTATCTACCCAATTTCATGTCTTCCTTTTCTTTTTTCCAATTTGTACTGCTGGCACATTCACAATTGTGTTGCTTTCAACTCCAGAAAGCATGATCAAAGTACAACTGGCAACACTCTTAGAGAAACGTATCCTTCCTTCCCCAGTAACTAACAATTACCAATAGCTTATTTTGGCCAGAGCAGGGACATCATTTCTACCTCCCTTTTTCATGCAAGCATTTGATCTGGCATGAACTTGCACGGGAGCTTGTACAAGCTGTCCTAGACCTTTCTGTTCATGAATTGTGTAACTTGTGTCCAGAGGATGGTTTTTTGTGTCCTTATTGACTGCTTCTGGCTTTTATGACATTTCCATCCACAATAAAGATGTTCCATTTAGGACTGAGCATGACATGACCTTACATTCTCTGCACCTTGGCTAGTTGTGGGTCTCTGTCTTAATTAAAATCTAATTGCAAATGGAAACCTCTAAGATGAGGAATGTATAATTCATTAGACTATGGATGTAACAATAATTCATTTTGAACCAGTTTAATATAATAAAATTGAAAATAATAAAATCTGTTTTTCTTAAACGATGTTTCCACATCAAAATCTATTTTGATTCCACTTTGAGATTCCATAGTTCATTTTGACATCTTCTCTAAAACACTCATTTAATTTATTGAGAATTCCTTTGTAAAGGGAAAACAATTGTATCCACTTCTCACTCAACATCATGTGTGTGTAGACCATTTTTTTTTATTTCTATCTTAATATTTAACTTAGAATTCTAAAGTGCTTGCTAGATTTTTGTTTTGCTTTGTTTTCAACCAGGAAGACTGGAGTGTGAGGGATTTTAGTTTGATTTCAGAGCCCGTTTTGTTTTGTTTTGTTTTTGAGTTTGTTTTGTCAATCAAAGAATAACTAAAGTACAACACGTTCCTGAAGGTACACTCAGGAGAAGGGCCAGAGATCAATCCCAATCTCCAAGGTTACCTTTCTTTCTCAGAGGGTAAGAATAAGAGTCAAGAGAGACACAGAACAGTCCTCTTCTTCATTGTCTAAGCCCTAATGCATGCTTCAGGTGCCTCAAAACTGCTTTCAATAAGCAAGGACAGAACGTCCACCAGAAATACCATGTTCCAGGCTGTTGAAATGCAATTTTAAAAATATTCTTCATTATTCTCCTCTTTACTTGAAATACTAAGTTTAAGAGTTAGAAGAAATGGATTATACACTGTACAGCACAAAACATATTTCTGCTGCCTATTAGCCTATGTGAACATTCTTTAAGAAGAAACATGTTCTTAATGATAAAGCAGTTTTTAAAGTGGACAAATGCTCCCCACCCATGCATGTCAGGTATTAAGAAAGTTGCTGTGGATGGGGCTAGGCTTCCATAAGGGGAATAAGAAAGAAAAAAGAAAGAGGCCAAGAGTAAATATCAGGGAGGGAAAGGATAGATAGATAGATAGATAGATAGATAGATAGATAGATAGATAGATAGATAGATAGATGGATAGATGGATAGATAAATGTAGATAGTTATGGCATATAATTATATATTGTTATATGTATCATCTATCTTTTTCTGTCTCTATCTCTACCTCTAGCTCTATATCTATATCCATGTCTAACTCTATCATCTCTATATCTTTAATATCTCTCTCTCTCTCTCTCTCTCTCTCTCTCTCTATATATATATATATATATATATATATACACACACACATATATATCATCTATATCGATGTCATACATATATATGTGTGTGTGTGTGTGTGTGTGTGTGTGTGTGTGTGTGTGTGTGTGTATGTGTGTGTATGTGTGTGTGTGCGTGATCTCCAAAATGGCTCCACAGAAAACATGCCAAAGAAGACAGCTGAAACATGCATTGGTAAGTTATTGCCTTTGTATAATATACATTTGAAGGGAGGTACAAATGTAAAAGCAGATGTGTAATGTATGGCTAGCATAATTTTTATTTTCTTATACATCTTGCTATTGTCTGGGGGCAATGCTCTAGTGACTGCTGAAATATAATAGCTGCTTTCTCTCTCAGTACACAATTTGACAGCATTTATTCTTTCCTTCAGTGAACATAATTACTTCACATATGGAACCTGTGATGGCCTACAGGCATCTGAGATAAAGCAGAATCATGCAATCTGTCCCCTTTGCGAGCTTAATTTACATTCACAAGTGTCATTTTATTAGGGCTGGCATCATAGAGGATAAAAATTACAGGTCAGCTATGGCATGTCACTGGGAAGTGTGCTTAAGTCAATAACGTGGCATTATTGCGCTTGGGTAATTTTTACAAAGGAGATCTCACAGAAGGAGCCTGACCCTATTTCTTAGTCTTCAGCTTAGCCATTCCCCACAAGGTAATTCATTTACAAATAAGCATTGTAACAAATATCGTAGCCTGCTGTAAATATCTGTGCTGTGTGTAGTATATTTCCATATAACTTTGTAAGAGTCTATAATCTTAATAGACATGAGAGATTTCCCTGCTAGCTAGGGGGTGGGCATGTTTGGATTTGTGTAATGAAAAGACATCTGTTATTAGCTTTAGTCTTTTATTTTGGCCTAGTGGAGCACAGAACATAAGAAGGTAGAGCTGTTCCCCCTCCAGCCTAAAGCAAACAATGTCACTGGTTGGTTTATCAGGTGCTCCCTGTGATAGGAAAGGAGAAGACATCATGATAATTAATGATTGTTTCTCGATGAACAGTGAAGTAGACTCAAGGAATCCATTAATTTCCCCTTTCCACTGATGACATTATAAAGAGTCCAACACAAAAAGGTATTCAGTAAGCTCTAAACCAGTAGTTCTCAACCTTCCTGATGCTGAGACACTGCAATACAGTAGCTCATGTTGTGGTGACTCTCCCCAACAATAAAATTATTTCATTACTACTTCATAGCTGTAATTTTGCTACCGTTATGAATCATAATGTAAATATTTGTGTTTTCTTTTTTATTGGATATTTTCTTTATTTTCATTTCAAATCATATCTCTGTTCCTGGTTTCCCCTCCGAAATCCCCCTCTCCCTATTCCCTCCCCTCTCCCCCTGCTCCTCAACCCACTCACTCCTGCTTCCTAGTCCTGGCATTCCCCTACACTGGGGTATTGAGCCTTCACAGGACCAAGGACCTCTCCTCCCATTGATGTCCGACTAGGCCATCCTCTGCTATTATGCAGCTGGAGCCATGAGTCCCACAATGTGTACTCTTTGGTTAGTGGTTTAGTCCCTGAGAGCTCTGGTGTGTGTGTGGGGGGGTACTGGTTAGTTCATATTGTTGTTCCTCCTATGGGACTGCAAACCCCTTCAACTATTTAGATCCTTTGTCTAGTTCCTTCATTGGGGACCCTGTGCTCAATCTAATGGTAGGGTGTGAGGATCCACCTCTATTTTTGTCAGGCACTGGTGGAGCCTCTCTGGAGACAGCTATAACAGACTTCTGTGGTAAGCACTTGTTGGCATCCACAAAAGTGTCTGATTTTGGTGATTGTATATGGGATGGATCCCCAGGTGGAGCAGTCTCTGAATGGTCATTCCTTCAGTCTCTGCTCCACACTTTGTCTCTGTAACTCCTTCCATGGTTATTTTCTTCCCCCTTCTAAGAAGCATTGAAGTATCCAAACTTTGGTCTTCTTTCTACTTGGGTTTCATGTGGTTTGTGAATTGTGTCTTGGGTATTCCGAGCTTCTGGGCTAATATCCACTTATCAGTGAATGAATATTATGTGTGTTCTTTTGTGATTGGATTACCTTATTCAGGATGATATCCTTCAGATCCATCCATTTGCCTAAGAATTTCATAAATTCATTGTTTTTCATAGCTGAGTAGTAATCCATTGTGTAAATGTACCAAATTTTCTGTATCCATTCCTCTGTTGAGGGACATCTGGGTTATTTCCAGCTTCTGGCTATTACATATAAGGCTGCTATGAACATCATGGAGCATGTGTCCTTATTACATGTTGGAGCATCTTCTGGGCATATGCTCAAGAATGCTATTGCTCAGTCCTCAGGTAATACTATGTCCAATTTTCTGAGGAACTGCCAAAGTGATAGCCAGAGTGGTTGTACCAGCTTGCAATCCCACTAGCAATGGAGGAGTGTTCCTCTTTCTCCACATCCTTGCCAGCATCTGTTGTCACCTGGGTTTTTGAACTTAGCCATTCTGACTGGTGTGAGGTGGAATCTCAGGGTTGTTTTGATTTGTATTTCCCTGATGACTAAGGATGTTGAACATTTTTTTAGGTTCTCCTCAGCAATTCAGTATTCCTCAGTTGAGAATTCTTTGTTTAGTTCTGTAGCCCATTTTTTAATAGGGTTATTTGGTTCTCTGGAGTCTTGAGTTCTTTATATATATTGGATCTTAGCCCTCTATAGGATATAGGATCAGTAAAGATCCCTTTCCAATCTCTGGGTAGCATTCTGTCTTCTTGACAGTGTCCTTTGCCTTACAGAAGCTTTGCAATTTTATGAGGTCCCATTTGTTAATTCTTGACCTTACTATACAAGCCATTGATGTTCTGTTCAGGAATTTTTCCCCTGTGACCATATCTTCAAGGCTCTTCCCCACTTTCTCCTCTATAAGTTTCAGTGTATCTGGTTTTATATGGAGGTCCTTGATCCACTTGGACTTGAGCTTTGTAATAGGAGATAAGAATGGATTGATTTGCATTCTTCTACGTGCTGACCTCCAGGTGAGCCAGCACCATTTGTTGAAAATGCTCCTTTTTCCACTGGATGGTTTTAGCTCCTTTTGTCAAAGATCATGTGACCATAGGTGTGTGGGTTCATTTCTGGGTCTTTAATTCTATTCCACTGATCTACCAGCATGTTACTGTACCAGTACCATGCAGTTTTTAATCACAATCGCTCTGTAGTACTGCTTGAGGTCAGAGATGGTGATTCCAAGAGAGGATTTTTTTATTGTTGATAATAGTTTTTGCTACCCTGTGTTTTTTGTTATTCCTGATGAATTTGCAAATTGCTCTTTCTTTTTTGTTGTTTTTTTTTGTTTGTTTTTGTTTGTTTGTTTTGCTTTTTCTAACTCAGTGAAGAATTGAGTTGGAATTCCAATGGGGATTGCATTGAATCTGTAGCTTGCTTCATCAGCAAGATGGCCATTTCTACTAAATTAATACTGCCAATTCATGCGCATGGGAGATCTTCCCATATTCTGCGATCTTCTTAGATTTTTTTCTTCAGAGACTTAAAGTTCTTATCATACAGATCTTTCACTTGCTTAGTTAGAGTCACATCAAGGTATTTTATATTATTTGTGACTATTGTAAAGGGTGTTGTTTCCCTAATTTCTTTCTCACCAGTTTATCCTTTATGTAGAGGAAGGCCACTGACTTGTTTGAGTTAATTTTATATCCAGCTACTGTACTGAAGTTGTTTATCAGGTTTAGTAGTTCTCTGGTGGAATTTTTGGGGTCACTTATATATACTATCTTATCATCTGCAAATAGTGATATTTTGACTTCTTCCTTTCCAATTTGTATCCCTTTGATATCCTTTTGTTGTCTAATTGCTCTGGCTAGGACTTCAAGTACTATATTGAAGAGGTAGGGAGAGAGTGGACAGCCTTGCCTTATCCCTAATTTTAGTGGAATTGCTTCAAGTTTCCTTCCATTTAATTTGATGTTGGCTACTGGTTTTCTGTATATTGCTTTTACTGTATTTAGGTATGTGCCTTGGATTTCTGATCTTTCCAAAACTTTTATCATGAATGGGTGTTGGATTTTGTCAAATGCTTTCCCGGCATCTAATGAGATGATCATATGGTTTTTTTCCCCTTTGAGTTTGTTTATATAGTAGATTATGTTGATGGGTTTCTGTATATTGAACCATCTCTGCATCCCTGGGATGAAGCCTACTTGATCAAGATGGATTATTCTTTTAATGTATTCTTTGATTTGGTTTGTGAGAATTTTATTGAGTATTTTTGCATAAATATTCACAAGAGAAATTGGTCTTATGTACTATTTCTTTGTTGGATCTTTGTGTGTTTTAGGTATCAGAGTAATTATGGCTTCATCAAAAGGATTGGGTAGAGTACCTTCTGTTTCTATTTTGTGGAATAGTTTGAGGAGTATCGTTATTAGGTTTTCTTTGAATGTCTGATAGAACTCTGCACTAAACCCATCTGGTCCTGGTTTGTTTTGGCTTGTTTTGTTTTGGTTTGGTTTGGTTTGGTTTGGTTTGGTTTGGTTTGGAAACTATTAATGATATTTCTATTCTTTAGGCAATATGGGACTGTTTCGATCATTAATCTGATCTTGATTTTACTTTGTTACCTGGTATCTGTCCAGAAATTTGTTCATTTCTTCCAGGTTTTCCAGTTTTATTGAGCATAGGCTTTTGTAGTAGGCTCTGATGATTTTTTTGGATTTCCTTAGTTTCTGTTGCTATGTCTCCCTTTTCACTTCTGATTTTGTTAATTAGGATACTGTCCCTGTGCCCTCTAGTTAGTCTGGCTAAGGGTTTATCTAGTTTGTTGATTTTCTCAAAGAACCAGCTCCTGGTTTTGTTGATTCTTTGTATAGTTCTTTTTGTTTCTATTTGGCTGATTTCAGCCCTGAGTTTGATGATTTTTTGCTATCTACTCCTCTTGGGTTAATTTGATTCTTTTTGTTCTAGAGCTTTCAGATGTGCTGTCAAGCTGCTAGTGTTTGCTCTCTCCAATTTCTTTTTGGAGGCACTCAGAGCTATGAGTTTTCCTCTTAGGACTGAATTCATTGAGTCCCATAAGTTTGAGTATGTTGTGGCTTGATTTTCATTAAACTCTAAAAAAGTCTCTATCTCTTTATTTCTTCCTTGACCAAGTTATCATTGAGTAGAATGCTGTTCAGTTTACACGTGAATGTTGGTTTCTATTATTTATGTTGTTATTGAAGATCAGCCTTAGTCTGTGGTGATCTGATACGATGCATGGGATTATTTCAATCTTCTTGTATCTGTTGAGGCCTGTTTTGTGACAAACTATATGGTCAGTTTTGGAGAAGGTATCATGAGGTGTTGAGAAGAAGGTATATCCTTTTGTTTTAGGATCAAATGTTCTATAGATATCTGTTAAATCCATTTGTTTCATAACTTCTTTTAGTTTCATTGTGCCTCTGTTTAGTTTCTGTTTTCATGATCTGTCCATTGTTCAGAGTGTGGTGTTGAAGTCTCTCACTATTTTTGTATGCAGTGCAATGTGTGCTGTAAGCTTAATAAAGTTTCTTTTATGAATGTGGATGTGCTTGCATTTGGAGCATAGATGTTTAGAATTGAGAGTTCATCTTGACTGATTTTTACCTTTGATGAATATGAAATGTCCCTCATTGTCTCTGTTGATAACTTTAGGTTGACAGTTGATTCTATTCTATATTAGAATCGAATAATTCTAATATAAATTAGAATAAATTAGAAGCTACTCCAGCTTGTTTCTTGGGACCATTTGCTTGGAAAATTGTTTTCCAGTCTTTTACTCTGAGGTAGTGTCTGTCTTTGTCACTGAGGTGGGCTTCCTGTATGCAGCAAAATATTGGGTCCTGTTTATGTAACCAGTCTGTTAGTCTATCTCTTTTTATTTGGGGAATTGAGTCCATTGATATTAAGAGATATTAAGTTAAAGTAATTATTGCTTCCTGTTATTTTTGTTATTAGAGTTGGAATTCTGTTCGAGTGGCCATCTTCTTTTAGGTCTGTTGAAAGATTACTTTCTTGCTTTTTCAAGAGCCTGGTTTCTCTCCTTGTGATGGAGTTATTCCTTTATTATCCTTTGTAGGGTTGGATTCTTGGAAACATTTAGTAGGAATTTGATTTTTTTTATGGAATACCTTAGTTTCTCCATCTATGATAATTGAGAGTTTTGCTGGGTATAGTAGCCTGGGCTGGCATTTGTATTCTGTTAGGGTTTGTATGACATCTGCCCAGGATCTTCTGGCTTTCATAGTCTCTGGTGAGAAATATTGTGTAATTCTGATAAGCCTGCTTTCATATGTTACTTGACCTTTTTCCCTTACTGCTGTTTTGTGGATTTGGTGTTTTGATTATTACATGACAGGAGGAATTTCTTTTCTGGTCCAGTCTATTTGGAGTTCTGTGGGCTTCTTGTATGTTCATGGGCATCTCTTTCTTTAGGTTAGGAAGGTTTCCTTTCTTTCTTTCTTTCTTTCTTTCTTTCTTTCTTTCTTTCTTTCTTTCTTTCTTTCTTTCTTCTTTCTTTCTTTATTTCTTCCTTTCTTCCTTCCTTCCTTTCTCTCTCTCTCTCTCTCTCTCTCTCTCTCTCTCTCTCTCTCTCTCTCTTTCTTTTTTTCTTTTCTTTTTTTCTTAATTTTGTTGAAGATATTTACTGGCCCTTTAATTTGGAAATCTTCACTTTCTTCTATACCTGTTATCCTTAGATTTGGTCATCTCCTCGTGTCCTGGATTTCCTGGATGTTTGGGTTAGGGTCTTTTTGCATTTCCCATTTCCTTTGATTGTTGTGTCAATGTTTTCTATGGTATCTTCTGCCCCTGAGATTCTCTCTTCTATCTCTTGTATTCTGTTGGTGAGGTTTGCATCTATGGCTCCTGACTTCTTTCCTATCTATTCTATCTCCAGAGTTGTCTCCCTTTGTGATTTCTTTATTGTTTCTACTTCCATTTTTTGATCCTCAATGGTTTTGTTTAATTCCTTCACCTGTTTAGTTGTGTTTTCCTGTAATTCTTTACAGGAATTTTGTGTGTCTTCTTTAAGGGTTTCTACCTGTTTACCTGTGTTCTCCTGTATTTCTTAAATGGAATCATTTATGTCCATCTTAATGTCCTCCATCACTGTCATGAAAAGTGACTTTAGATTCATATCTTGCTTTTCTGTTGTGATGGTGTATTCAGGACTTGCTATGGTGGGTGAACTGTATTATGATGATACCAAGTAAACTTGGTTTCTGTTGCTTCTGTTCTAATGCTTGCCTCCCACCATCTAATTATCTCAAGTGCTCCCTGCTCTCGCTATATCTGATTGAAGCCTGTCCTTCCTGTAGTCGTGGTTGAGTCAAAATTCCTCAGAGTCTACGGGACTGTGTTAGGCAGCCTATTTTGGTTGAAAGGGGCTTGCTCCAATGACACAGTAGAGAACTCTACAAGGGACAGAAAAGCGAGCTATGTTCCCAGAGATAGGTCCCTGACACCACAGAGCCCCCAACTCCATAATTCTGTGACTATTAGTCAAACAGATAATGTCGTAAGCTTCTGGCATTCTGGCTAGACTCCACCCCCACAGTTACCTGACTAAAGCCAGGTATGCTCCTTCCCACAGTTACCTGATTGCCCAGCCCACTATAAATGGGGCTGCTTAGCCCCTCCTCACTCTCTTTAAACCCTTACCTTTCTTACTCTCATCTCTAGCCTTCCTTCCCTCCCTCCCTTTCCCCCTCTCTCCACATGGCCATGGCTGGTCTCCCTCTTTCTACTTTCTCTCTTTCCCCCTGCCTTTCTACAATAGACTCTCTCTGCTCATCAAGGCCCCCTGTGATTGAACAATGAGATAGGCTTTCTCCTAATGAGCCACATCTAACCTTCTGCCAGAAGGCCTTCCTGCATTGCAGCCAGTGACCAAGGACCAGGTAGGGACCAGGGCCACTGGTTGGGCGGGGTTCCTGTATCTCTGTATCCTACTGGTCCCAGTCATACCTGGTGTTGTTGTAACAGATGTTGTTCTACTCACCGGTGATCCTAAAATCCTGGGCATGCTAGAGTGCCAGTGAGTGGAGAGTCCTCTGGGGACTGTGGGACTGTCAGAGTTTGTGCCCAGGGTAGACTCATATTTGTGTTTTCTAATGGTCTAAGATGACCCCTGTGAAAAGGTCATTGAATCCCCCAAAGAGGTCATGGCCCACAGGTTGAGAGCTATACCACAGGTTGAGGTCTATACCATGATTTCTTATGATACCATATTCTTTGTTGCTAAGTGACAAAGCATAATTTTCAAATGGTAAAGATGATTATGCATGACTTCAGAGAGCCCTCAGCTTTACCCACTGGAGATCATAACAATGAAATACAAAAGCTGAGTACGTGGAGGGGGCAAAGCCAAGGACAAAGGTCCATAAGCTGAACTCAGAGTGGAGTCACTGGCAGAGAAGAAAGACACCAGAGGAAGTATGTGAATACTTTTATAGGTAGGAGTGTTGTGCACTTTCTAGGAAACATTTTTGATTATGGTTATTTTTCAAAACAACTTTTGAAATATGATATAGGATTCACTAAGTCTTCTAAATGTTTTGCTTTGAGTTGACCTTAATGTTTACAATGTTTTCCTTTTGTTTGTTTGTTTGTTTTTTCTTTTCCCTTCAAATCATTGTAAAAGCATGGTAAGATGCCCCAATGAGAGACAACTTATTTTGGTAGAGAAAATGCCCTCTTGTTACCCCCAAGAGTATATCCTATATACCAAGACAATTCCCTGTAACCCCTAGCTTCAGTTCTTACTGTAACCTCTATCATACTTGAATGCTTGTCTATCATGACAAGTTTCATTATTTTTAATAACTACCTGTTACTTTACCACTTTGAATGATTACTAGACTATACTTTTCACTGAAAATACGATACTGTTTATGATCTTTATGACCCTCAAAGTTTTGTGGCGCACAAGCAAAGAAAACATTATTCTTTTACCACATGCCATTGTATATTTTTTCTTGAAGTAATGTTTATAACTTTGTAGCTAGATTCTAGAAAACCTAATATGTAGAGTATTCTTGTCTTCACATTTTCCTGCAGGGTACAGACTCTATATGCTGATTATGCTGATATTCTCTGATTGTTAAGAGGAGGCCTCAGAAGTTTGTCAGTATACCACTTTTTCTGTAGTAGTTATTAAAGTACCCTCCCCATGGAGGTCATTTTTAAATGAGAGAAACCAATCCATTCTCTACAATCTGCAAGCCCAATTGAGTTAAGATTTCGGTTACTTTTAACCAAAGTAATTTTGGTCTAGCCAGTTAATAAGTCCTGCTGCTGAAGTTCCCTTAAATTATCTCATCAAAAGCATATATTGTATTAACTAGCTTTCTGCCAATATCATAAAAAAACTGACAGAAATCAACTTATGAGGAAGAAATGTTTATTTTGTCTTCTAGTTTTGGAATTATCAGCCTTGTAACTCTGGTACTCCGTTGCTTTAGGCCTATGCTGAAGTAATGTGTCATAGTGTAAGTTTACTGGTGAAGAAACACATTCATTCAATGGGAGCCAGAAGAGGTATGGAAAGGGGTGGGTCATCAATATTCCCCTTAAAAGCATGTTCCATGACTAGAAGACTCACTACAAGGATCAACATATTCCATCACCTCTTAGTAGGAGCACATGCTAGAGCTATGTAACTTACTATGTGAGAGTCATGTTCTTTGAATACTAAGATATGTAGATCACCTCTCCCTTCAATTAGACCAAAGTTCATTTTTAAATAGAGAATACAATGTGATTAGTACCATGAAGAATTACCAAAGGAGTATAGTGGAAGAAGACAAGCAGGTAATTCTTCCCCAGAAATTCTAAGATAGAGGATGGGTCTCCTTTGGAATCTGTTCTTATTTTGTTGTAGGGGCCAGAACGCCAGCTCAAAATTATTTATACTAAAGAGAAAATACATACTCTCTCTCTCTCTCTCTCTCTCTCACACACACACACACACACACACACACACACACACACACACACACACACAAATGAGTCCTGTGGATTAATCCCTCAAGCATCATGTCTAGAAACTGAGTACTACTTCTCTGCTCTTCCTGGTGCTTGATTCACAGGCAGACAATACCTCCATCAACCTCTCCCCCACCCAACCACACTTCATGGTGAGATGGCTTTCTGTTACATTCAGCCTGTATCTCCCAGGTCCTCTCATGTACAATTAAGGAGGAGGGATTTCTTTCCCAGGAGCTTGGCTACTTATAACAAACGTCACTTCACTATGTGCCTCCTGTGCTATTGATGATGATTCATGGGTAATAGTTCCTCCCTGTACACACTCCAATTTCATGGGTTTTTCCATTTTATATCATGTTTTCAGATATTTTACCAATAAATACAATGCAACTATATAAGGTTTCCTTTCTATTTATCCTGCATGCTATCCTTTGAGCTTTGTAAATCACAAATTGATATCTATTACCAAATTTGGGGAAATTTAGGGCATGCCCTTCTACTATAATTTTTAAAACTCATTTTCCTTATGATCATCCTTTAGGGCTCCTGTTACATGTTTTATCTTATGAGAATTTCTCACGTGTCTCTGAAGAATGTTTGACTTTTAATCTCTGGGAACTCAGTTTGGAAAACACAAAGCTTCCACTATTTTATGTCGAAGTTTCCTGGCCGCTTTCATTATGTCATCATCTCTTTCCCCTCTCCACTGCTGTTGGCATATATGAACTTCTGTTATGTTTCCCAGTTCCAGAATTTACACTTGATCTTTCCCCTTTTGCTTTCTCCAAATTAGTACTGTGTATGTAGTTGCTATAATATATGGAAGGTCATTGAACTTATCTGAGCCTTCATTCCCTTATAAGTGAAACAGAATTATCTCTATTAAGAGAGATAATTGTTAAGATTAAATGAATATACTAGTTTCTACAGAGGGTTTTAAAACAATAGCAGCTATTATCATGGTGGATTATTTTAATTGCCTCCTAACTAGTCTCATTTGGCACCAAAACCAATTCTCCCTTCGATGCCAAAGTTAGCTTTATATGGCATAAATTAGTTTACTCCCACAGTTAAAAGATGTAATGATGTTTTAATACCAACAATAGAATATCTTAATTCCTTTATTTGACTTCTAATTCTTTTCATTATTTGGCTCTCTGCTCAAGCACAATCATTTCCAACCATTTCTGTGTACACTAAATTCTGGCATGGCTCATTTTGTGTAACTTTTTTGAGAGGAAATTAACAATCATCTATGAATCGCAGATGTATTGCTGACCTTAGAACAAAGACAGAATTCTGCCCAAGTCAGGCTTGCTGAACCACTGAGATTCTTGAGATTACATGCAGAAGAATGACTGTGTGGTTAGACTGAGGAGCATGGATGATTCAGAAGCAGCTCTATCCATGGACATCTTATCCTAAGGCCACATCTCTGGTTCTTTCTGCACAACTTGCAAGCAGCTCCAGAAAGAGATCCTTCTTGGTTATCTGCTGCTCTCATCTCAATCTTGGGGGAGGGGCTGGGTGAATTTTGTAATTTTGTGTCTTTCCTCAGTCTTGTGAGTTTCCTAACATTCTACAGCCTCATTCATCCTTGCTTCCTCTAGGAGAGAGGAAATTACTATACAGTACTGACATGCTTGTTTCCCTACATGACCTCCAAAACAGTAGTTCTGTCTTTGTAGGTGTAGAGTGGTATCTGAAGGTAACATACCTTTACCCTTCAAGTCAGTGTCCCTCACCATTCAGGTCAGTGTCTGCTTGCAAGAACTGGCTCCATTATCTTAACCCTTTGGGGGTTATTTTCTAATTTACCCTTCAAAAGCTTGTCTCTCCACTGTGGTTTGATGATACTTTACTTATGCAATTATTAATGTTCCTCATTGTCATGTCAATTATCACCAACCCACCCATCACTATCCACTTTCCTCTGCCATACTACCAGGTCTTTGATGGAAAGCACTTGCCTCTTGCACATTTAGTTCTTGAGTATACAATCACAAAACTGTGATATACTAAATAGCTGAAAGTAAGATTTATGCATTGAATAAAAACTTCCTCTGGAGATGAAAACCAAATGCACATGGAAGAGAAGAAGCATGTATACTTTCACAGGCCTTAGAGTTCATTGTTAATAATTACTATTTTGTCAAAATGTGGCTTCTTAAGAAATATTTCTAGGGGCAGGGGAGATAGCTCATTTGGTAAAACCCTTGCCTCATAGGTCTGAGAATCTGAGTTCAATCCCCAATACTCAGGTTAAGTGCCAGGAATCTTGGTGTGTACCTATAATCTCAGTGCTAGTGAGATAGAGATTTTAAAAAATCCCTGGTATTCATTTACTAGCTTATCTATCCTAACTGATGAGCCCTAGGCTAAGGATGGAGTCTCCTTAAAGGAGGTAGATGATTTGAGGACTATACCTGAGGCAGTCCTCTGGATTTCCATGATCACATATCTGCAAATGCACACATACACATTCTCTTCTTCTCTCTTTCTTTCTTTCTCTCTCCTCTCTCCTCTCTCCTCTCTCCTCTCTCCTCTCTCCTCTCTCCTCTCTCCTCTCTCCTCTCTCCTCTCTCCTCTCTCCTCTCTCCTCTCTCCTCTCTCCTCTCTCCTCTCTCCTCTCTCCTCTCTCCTCTCTCCTCTCTCCTCTCTCCTCTCTCCTCTCTCCTCTCTCCTCTCTCCTCTCTCCTCTCTCCTCTCTCCTCTCTCCTCTCTCCTCTCTCCTCTCTCCTCTCTCCTCTCTCCTCTCTCCTCTCTCCTCTCTCCTCTCTCCTCTCTCCTCTCTCCTCTCTCCTCTCTCCTCTCTCCTCTCTCCTCTCTCCTCTCTCCTCTCTCCTCTCTCCTCTCTCCTCTCTCCTCTCTCCTCTCTCCTTTCTCTCCTCTCTCTCCTCCCTCTTCTCCTCTCTCCTCTCTCCTTTCTCTCCTCTCTCTCCTCCCTCTTCTCCTCTCTCTCCTCTCTCCTCCCTCCTCTCTCCTCTCTCCTTTTTCCTCTCTCCTCTCTCTCTTCTCTCTTCTCTCTTCTCTCTTCTCTCTTCTCTCTTCTCTCTTCTCTCTTCTCTCTTCTCTCTTCTCTCTTCTCTCTTCTCTCTTCTCTCTTCTCTCTTCTCTCTTCTCTCTTCTCTCTTCTCTCTTCTCTCTTCTCTCTTCTCTCTTCTCTCTTCTCTCTTCTCCCCCCTCCCCTTTCCCCTCCCTTCCCTCTCCCTCTCCCTTCCTTTCTCCCTCCCTCTCTCTGTCTCTGGCTATCTCTATCTATCTATCTATCTATCTATCTATCTATCTATCTATCTATCTATCTATCATCTCTACCTCATTTCTATCTCTATCTACATCTATCTTTCCTTCAACTTTAGTGATTTACAATGTTATATATTTAGTTACATCACATTTCTGTGAGTCAGGATCCAGGCATAACCAACCTGTTTGATTTTGAGTTCAGAGTCTCTGACCAGGCTAAGGGAAGGTGTTGACAATAATGGCAGGCACCTCTGGACTCAAGCGGAGGACTTTCAAACTCCAAACACTATCAGAGCTTGGTCTTGTCCGTGATAACTGTTACACAGAGACATCAGCTCCTTTTCATGTGTTCTCCCCCAGAAAACAGCTTCTGAGATTGTGGCAGCTGAATCAAAGAGTAGAGAGTGGAACTGAATGGCCCCAGATAGACTACTAATTATTTTCTAACCTAACATGGAGCTAGCATCTGATTGGTTTTGGCCATATTTTGTTCATTATGATCCAGTCACTAAATCCAACTGACCCTAAAAGTAAGAGTGGCAAAAGCATTGTGCACCACCAGGCCGTAAGCTGTCATTGGAGGTCATCTCAGAGCCTGTCTACATTTGTTAATTCTGAGAAAGCTTTGTTTTCCAATGATACAAGTAATAAAATACACTAATAACAATTTCTACACTAATTGGTAGAAAAGAAAAAAACAAATGTGTTTTTATACTATCTAGGGAAAGTGCACTTAGTACTAAGGAGTTTTACTCTAATTTTTAAACCATAGTTTTAGACTTTAATATTAGTGTGTATATTTTGTTTTCAGTTGTTACAAAGCATCTGGAAGCTCTGCATGCGTGGATGCAACAGATAGACTGTCTCTGTTCATTTTCTATTTGTTGAATACTTAATAGTATTTTTTTTTATTTTTACCCCATTCTCAGCAACACTTCATTTTCAAAGGGTATATCCAATAAATTGTTTTCAAATAAATGAGAATAACTTGAAAACTTGAATGTCAAAAAGAAAAGAATATTGCCACAAAGGGAGGGAAATGACAACTCTCATGGCAGAAGGAGTGGGCATGCCTGAACATTTGTTAGAGACTATGCTTTGCATGTGCACCCTGTCTCATTGTGTGCTTCGGGGTTTTATTTGACTACATTCACTTGGATCTCTAAGGGAAATGCAGTTATGCCTCTCTCAAGTTATCATCAGAGGTAAGAGAGACATCATAGTCAGATCACACTCCACCACGTGATGGAACAGCCTTGGTGCAGATATTTTAATTGGTAACAAGGTTGACCTTTATTTAGTGTTTTACATTATGGAGAAGTAGGACAGATATTACCATCATCTACATAATTCCAGAAATGCAGAAAGCTTAGAGATACTGGCCCCAGGTCATCCACATATTAAATGACACAAAATGTAAATTATATAATTGACCATATTATGCAAATTAAACACAAATATTCTCACCAATGCCGCTGGCACCTTTAACTGAATTTCTAAATCAAGATTTCATGTTTATATAAGTTCTGTTTATTTTTTAAAAAGCAAACATATTAATCTACAGGTTTAAAAACAGTTTCAAAATTATTTAAATTCAGTTTACTTGAAAGCTAATGAGCATTCCCAACTTCATCTACAAATCAAAGTTTCAGGTTTCTATAATTTAATTCAGATGTTAAGGTTTCTGGTTCCTTTTGGAATTTGGGGGGGAGCATTTCTTTTGTGTGTGATTTCTTATTTGTTTTTACTTTTGTTTTGACACTGTGTCACTCTATGTAGGGAACTCAAACTAACCTTAAACTTGTGGCAATTCTCTTGCCTCAGCCTCCTGAGTACAGGGATTACCTTCTGAAACCCTCACACCTGGTTCACTTTTGGAATTGTATTTTCATTGTTATTGGAAAATATCTTTCTCAAGATAGATAAATCTACTGAGGGTAAACATATACCACATACTGTGAAAATACATATATCATATGTGCTAATATCTTAGAATTTGGGAGGCTGAGGCAACAAGGATATGAGTTTAGGACAAGCCTGGGCTTCCTAGCAAGGGTTTGTCACCAAATATTCTAAAATTCAAACAAAGATATATATAGATATAGATATAGATATAGATATAGATATAGATATAGATATAGATATAGATATAGATAGATACTCTATATTTACTGATAAAGTCTATGATATGTAAATATGAAAATATCTATAATAAATAAGAAGCTTACATTACCAGTTTTCTATATTACTATACTAAAAATATATTATAGTTACTAAGGACAATAAACTAACTTTTTATTAGTTATTTTATTTATTTACATTTCAAATGTTGTCCTCCTTCCTGGTCCTCTCTCCTCCTACCTCAGCCCACATCCTCTTTGCCTCTAAGAAGGTTCTCCCCCTCCCCACTTACCCACTCCCATCTCACCCCTCTAGCACGCAGGCTTTGGCAGGGGCATAAGTGCACCCTGCATGTGGTGATTTGTTTTCTTCGTTTTTATGTTTGAAGGCAGAGTTAGCTTAGGGACTGCCAATATTTCTACTACCCAGCATCCAGAAAGTCTTTATTTTGCCCATGCCTGTATTTGGGACAAACTTTATCATTTTGAAATAATTTTTCAATCACATAATGGTACACAGGTAGTGTGAGAGAGCTTGAATATCTGCCATTTCTCAATGCCTTCATGTTGATGCAGTGTTGGTTACATGGTTGAATGTTACATTCTTGTATGCATACAGCCATGCAGCAGCACTATGACCCAGGTAGGAAACTATCTCATAGTACAGCAAGATAGCTCCTTTCAGTTCTGTAACCATATCATTCTTTCAACTACCATCCATAAGGTTGAATAACTTGTCTATGTTCTAATTTTTCCATTTCAAGAATACTGTGTAATTGAGATTACTGCCCATAAGCACAGATGCAGATGCTTGCAACCAACCATCAGGCTGAGCACAGGGACCCTAACTGAGGAGTCAGGGGAAGGACTGAAGGAGTTTAAGGGGTTTGCAACCCCATAGGAAGAACAACAATATCAACCAACCAGTCCAGCCAGAGCTCCCACTAACTAAACCACCAACTAAAGAATACACTTGGAGGGACCCATGGCTCCAACTTCATATGTAGGAGAGGATGGCCTTGTCTGGCATCAAAGGGAGTGAAGGCCCTTGGTCCTATGAAGGCTTGATGCCCCAGCATAGGGGAATACTAGGTGGGAGGTGGGATAGTACCCTCATGGAGGCAGGAGGATGGGATGGGGGTTCTTGGAGGAAACCGGGAAAAGGGATAACATTTAAAATGTAAATAAACAAAATAACCAATAATTTTTTTTTAAAAAAAGAACATCTTAAAGTGTGTGTGTGTGTGTGCAAGTGCTGTATTTTGTAATATTAATGTCTCTGTAGGTGTCAGCCAGAGAAGCAAACCACAGACATGATAGTAGAAACCTGGTTCAGATTGACTTCATCAACACGGATCAAGACTTCTAAAGAACCTTGCATGCGGAGGTTTATTCCCAACATATTTAAGCCAACTATAATTTTGAAAAAGTATCCTCATATAATACAATCCCCTGTGTACAAGAAAGTGTAATTACATTCAAATTCAACTCTAGGTAAATGTCATTTTTTTCCCAAGAAGATGGATTATATAGGTATGATACCTGTATAGATAGCTTGGGAGCCTATGAAAGGTTCTGGCCTGGTATTGGTCATACAGATAGTGTAAAGGTCCTTTGACACACTAGCCACCTCTGGTCCTATTTTTGGAAGCCTGAGGAGCCCATGGCTGTAAGGGTCATTAGATTACTAGCCACATCCAGTCCTGTTTGTGGGGGCTTGATATGGCCTGGCCCAGTAGATAAATCAGATCACCAGGCTATAAATCGCTTCCAATTTTCAGCTTTCTGAATGGAAGAACAGGTTTTTCAACTTTCCCTTTGGAGAGACAAGCATGTTTGCTTACCATTCATTCCTGTTTTCTCTGGAAATCTAAGGCTCAAGGAACTTCTTGCTGTCTTTCCAACACAATGTATCTTTTGCTTAATAATTCTGGATAAATATTTTTAACCAAGGTTCTGAACTAGATCCAGTGGTGTCCATAGAGAAGAATCTTGTCCCTACAGTACATTTTTTGTTTTGTTTTGCTTGTTCTGTGAAGGAGCTAATTGGTAAAGGGAAAAGAAATCTTGCACTTTGGGTGCAAAAAAAAAAAAATATGACAGAAAAGGAATTGATGGCAGGATGGATTAAGTCTTGATTTTCTGGTTGTATACTTTAGTCCTAGAAGTCAGAACCTATACAAGTACCAACAGACATCCAAAAAACCCAAGGGATAAACCAGGCATCCAAAATGAACATGAGGAGCTAAAGCCAGATTTACTTTAAAGAGATTGGTAGTTCATCACGAAATACATATGTCTTGATAATACTATCAAAATATTTTTAAAAATGAGTCTCTATGCAAATATAATCTTGACCAAAATCAGAAGGAAAATAAAATTAATTCCATTTACCCCAAAGGCTGTTTGTCCCACACTGTACACATGTTTGAAGTGCTGTCAGGTATATTTCCACAATTCTTTTTTGAAATTTGCTGTGGCCAATAAACACCTAGCCTTGTTTTCTCAGTTGAGGACTAGCTGGTTTGCATTCTTACAGCTACCTGGCTTGCAGAGTGTATTAACATTTATTTGCTATTTGTATCTTAAAAGACAAATAGTAAATTCTGTAATGCAATTCTTTAGGCCTGTTTGCTCATGAGAAGTGTGAAACATTTTATTTTCAAAGGGTTTTTTTTTCTATTTCTGTGCATTCAATTATTCATTCATTTGTCCATTTATTTGACAAAGAGTCTAGCTGCATAGCTCAGGTACTCACTATGTTTCTCAGGCTAGCAGGTGTCAAAAAAAAAGTACACCATTTTAATATGTCCATGATGGGCAGACACCTACTTTTGTGATTCCATTTTTGTTTTCCTTTGCAGTACTGGGAGTTGAACTCAGGGTATGAAGTACACTGGGCTATACCACCAGTGCCATTTTTTTGTGATTCCAAGTAAGAATTCACATATAAAAAAAATAACATCTTGCTATCCTTACTGTTTAAAGTACACTGCTCAGAACTTAATAAAACACAGATTTTCAAATAGGTATTTGCATTACACAAATTGGGTCTCCTGTCTTGCATGTTCACCTTTAGTAGTAATGAAGACATAAATAATGATGACATAAGGTTTTATGCTACAGTTTCAGAGTGTTTTTGCTTTGTTCTGTATGTATTTATTTCTTTGCATAAACAAGTGTGGCTTTTAATGTTGGAATACATTCTGGAAAAAAATAAAGTCCTTCATGCTCGACTGAATTGTAACTTAATAACCTGCTTCAAAACCTTTGAAAGATTTAGAACCATTTAGTCTGCAATGCTATCACAAGGAAGTGACAACGGATGCATTACACATTTATGTGCAACATGTCACTACATTTCAATAAAACTTAAATGACTGAAGACAACAGGTTGATTCAATAAGTGGTGACTTATCTGTAAACTAAAATTCTATGCAATAATTAATGACTATGGCCTGAAGCAAACTTAATTAATATGAAAGTATTTAGAATATTCTTCAAATAGGGATAGTTGTGCTATTGTATCAGTTTCCATTGCTTGATGCACATTTGTTTGAGCTGACATATGTGAGTTGCATACTGCTCGTGAGTGAGAACAAAATTCTGAAAGATGACACAGTGAAATATTAGCAGCTGTGCTATCACAGGTAAATCTGAACTTATTGTCCTTGTAGTCTTGATGATTTACATGCTTATTGTGCATTTTTGTCAGAATCAAGTACTGAAAAAGAGACAAAGTAATGAGATATCTAAGAAGTCAGAGAAAGGTTTACATTGCTCTGGGTAAGGTTGACAGAAGGGACAGCTCCAGGATGAGAATTCTGTGACTCGTGTCGCACATTGTGAACCCTTATAAAAAGAGCAACTTAATTTATACTGAGAAAAATAGCATTGTTGATTCCAGCATCGTAATGGCTGGTCTAAATTGTGCATTCATTGTGTAAGCTTAAATTCAAGACTAGAGAATAATAAATCTCATTGATGCTCAGACTCTTCATCCCACTGGGACTAAGGCCTGCCTCTCCTAATGTCCAGTGTGCACCTCCCTTGATATCTACTAAGGTCTTTGTCCTAATAATGTGTTATCTGGTCAACTATGAAGTGCCTTGGTAGATAGGAATCCCAGATCTCTCAACTATGAATTTTCTGGTGACCCCAGCATGCATTTGTTCTCTGTATGGCAAAAGGTATCTTAACCTCCCAGAGTCAAAAGGCCAGACACAAAAAAATTTTCTCTCAGCTATGTCCATGAGACTGGTTACTAAATGATTTCTTAGATGCCTGACAAATTCTATCTGAGTGGCTCCTTTCCTTTCCTTTTGGTTTGTTAAAACAGGGTTTTTCTGAGCAGTCTTGGATGTCCTGGAATTCACTCTGTAGAACAGGTTAGCTGTGAACTTAAAGAGATTCACCTCCCTCCATCTTCCAAGTACTGGGGTTACAGTTATGTGCCACTACTACCCAGCAAATTACTTCACTTTAAACAAATAGCATCCTTGTCTAATTTCCCCAGAGCCATGGTACATCTTCCTCTTGCTTCTTTGTGAATACGTACCTCTTATTCATGGCCTTCTTTTTCAAAACCAATCGTGATAAAAAGGTACAGTAACTGTATACATCTCTGAAATGGCAAGCAATCCCACTAAGTCTAATCATCTACCTGAGACACCACAACTGCTAATACTTCAGTGTTCAGTCATCCTCCTAGATCTATGTTCAGACACCCTGTGTGCTGTCCATAGCCATGCTTCTGTCCATGCTGATCTTCCATCCTTGATGGGAAGACCTTCCACATCTGCTAAGATCTACCCCGTTGTAACTGCTCCAGGAATAGTTGTGTCATTGTATTACTGACTTATTTGTCCCCTATTGCTTTTCTTTGCTTCAGGTTGTATATATGTGTCAGCTCTTTGATCTCCCTTGGGAACACTAGGTTTTCAATTTTATTCTCTATAGAATGAAGGGGCCTTCTACCCACAAGACATTCAAATGTCACAGTACAAACTCCAAACCTTGGACTTTTAGCTTTTCCTTACCTCAAAGAAGCTCTTTATGTGATTCTTAAACAATTGCCAAGCATTGGAGCCCCTATAACTCTATGTCTACATTTCATGTCTTGAACTGTGGGTTTCTTTGTGTAATGGCCTTTGAAAAAGTTTTAGATATTACATCAAGAATTCTGGACCCATCTTTGTCTAATAACCAAATGCAGGGGGAGTTTTCAGGGATGAAATTCTTCATTAAATCCTGGCTCTACCAATCTCTGCTGAGCATTGAATAATAGCTGCACATAGATTCTCTACCTCTTCAACAAAGCCATAAAATATACATCTCACTTATTTAGTGATTGACAAAATGCACTAAAAATGCAGTGAAGTTTTTCTCCATTGGCCTTGGGACGTCTTGGATTGGCTGATAACAAATAAGATACTTTTAACATGAATGATAAATTTGGTTTGTTTGCTATGTTTTTGACTTGCAATTGCAAAGCCTTCAAATATCATAAACATTGTTTACATTACTACCTAGAAGTTTCCAGATGCATCTGGAAGACATCTAGTATGTGTTCAGGATTTCCTTGCATAGACCTTGTCAGTTCCATTTGAAAAAGACACTGTCCTGTTGGTCAGGTTCCATGCCTGTTTTAGTTTCAGGCTATGCTAGGCTTTTCTGTGTCATCCTCTGGCACTCTGGCCGGCTCTTAGATTGAACTGCTCAAGCTTTAAAGAGTCTGTCTTTGTCTCTCTTGCCTGCCTTTGGACCCCTTTCTCCTAACTGGGCTGCCTTGTCTAGGCTCAATAGGAGAAGAAGTCTTACTGTAACTTGATATGCCAAAGAGGGTTGATATTCATGGGAGATCTCTTCTCTGGGGAGAAAGGGGGGGGGGCAGGAGGGGAAGTGAGTGGGAGAGACTAAAAGGAGAAGAGAGAGGGGAAGCTGCCATAGAGATGTAAAATAATACATACATACATACATACATAAATACATACATACATGAGCCAAAAATGTTTGTGGAACCAAAGACAGAGTATTTGAGAAGAAAATAAGAGAAAAATCTTTCACCTGCATACTTGCTCTCATTCTAGAAGTAGCTTTCTAAGCTGTGTTTCTTTTTCCTTTGTTGGTGACAGCTTTTATTGAACTCCATTTGCTATTTGTTACCCCACAGCCTTGGGGTGTTGTTGTTGTTGTTGTTCTTTTGGTTTGTTTGTTTTTTTGTTGTTGGTGGTGGTGGTGGTTTGGGATTTTTTTGGCCCCACTTATATAACAAAGTGATTGAATCATGGTGGGTTAGAATCTCTTACAACTAATACCAGTTGTTCCGTAAATCAAAGCTCCCTGATTCCCTTCCCTCTAACATGTTGTTGGTTCCTGACATACTCAGGGAACTTCTTAAGTCGAGAGACTACTGGCCTGGCTGCCCCAGAGAGTGGGGTTGGGTTCAGGGGTATAGAAGTATCTCTGAGTCAAAACCCTTTCACTTATAGAGCTTAAGCTTTATAAGATTTGAGGAAGTGCTAAAAGAGGGCTCAGGAAAGAGTAACAAAGTCTCAGGAAGTCATTGAAAATTACCAGGTAGACAAGACAGTTAATCTTGAAGTTGTATAAATTGTAAGGACTGCTGAGGACAGGAGATTCAGCTACCTGTCTGTCCAGATGTCTGCAAGTCATTCAGGGAGCCCCCGGGGTTTTAGGTTATGTAGGTTATTATCCATGCTAAGGTGGTTCTCTGAGCCACCTGCACTCCTGTGCCCTTCACCCTATCCCTGCAAATCTACCCAATGAACTCATCAGTCCAGGAATTTTGACTTTGTTGGTATCCTTACTTTGGTCTGCTGTTAGTTTCCTATCTGAGATAAACAGATACTAGTTCATGTCTTTGTAGGAATATTCTCACATAGCATGTAGACTATGCCCAACAAAGTCTTTCTACCAACACTGAAGCCTATTTTGATATGAACTTGGAACACTATCCCACAAACTAAAGGAGGCCATTATTCTAGAGGTCAGCTTCCTATTCTTTGATCATGATATTTGTTCTAGTTTGTTTTCAATAAACACCATGACCAAAAGTAATTTGAAGATGAAAAAGATTATTTCACCTCACAGGCTAGAGATCACTATCTAGAGAATTCAGGGCAGAAACTCAAGGCAGGGACTGAAGCAGAGGCTGTGGAAAAACACTGCTTGCTCCCCATGGTTTGCTCAGCATATATATGTATATATGTTACAGGATCAACTGCCTAGGGGATGATACCATCCACAGTGGACTGGGCCTTCCAAAAATCAATCAATAATCAAGAAAATACCTCATAGACTTGCCTGTGGGACAATCTAATTGAAGGCATTCTCTCAACTCATATTCCTTTTTCTTGGATGAGCCCCTGGCTTGGGTCAAGTTAACAAAAATCTAATTGGGACATCATTAATTTGGATTTTTTCCATATCACAGTTTTATATTTATTATTAATCATATAGAAGATAAATCTTCAATGCAATCATAGCATTAATTATTCATTTATAGAAAAGATTTTGATGGGAGAGAAAGAATAAAACTAAGGAAAATCTATGGACATAACCCATACTACTTGCTTCTTTCAAATTAATTGATGATTGGAACATTCTGTAATTAATTATGAATTATACTTCTCAGTTGTAATTTAACAATACTTGGGCAGGATAATGTGATTCTAAAAAACGGGGCATCTTATTACATTCGGTCAGACTTCATATTCAAAACCAAGCCAGGACAAAGCAGAACTCAACTGAAAATGTGTGCATGGGCAATCTCTCCCTTTGTTGTATCTCAAGAGTCTAGCAGGAAGCCTACAACATGAATGAGAACATTGGACTGGGGAGTGTGAACAGTAGCCATCAGTCATCCAATCAGGCTTTGCTGGAGTATATCCTTCTGCTTATTCAGGCTCACTCACTCCCACAATTGATTTGGATCTGTGATAGACTAGCTAAATATTCCAAAAGGCACCCAGAATCTCCATTCCTTCTCACATACACTTTGAAGGAACATGGAGTCCTTGGTCCTAGTACCACTTTGTCCTTGAATTTCTTAGACAGAGAAGGGACTATGTAAGGACCATCTCTACCTCAAGTGCCACCCTGTTACTCACTCAGCACCAACCAATCTTGCTTTGACTTTCCATTACCCTTTCTCCTCATGGTCCTTGTTGAACAGATATTTTTTAAAAACAAACCATTTTGTTTTATTTCTGGTATAAATCTTCTTCTATTAGTGGAGTATTTCTTCCTCACACCCACACAAGTCGTGCAAGCCTGAGAGATCCTCTCATCCCCACTTTGTACATTTCCAGTCTCATCTCTGAACTTCCAGTCTCATCTCAGACTCAGACAGATGGAGGTATTAAAGATTTTTTTCTTCAGCTTGCATCTTCTGAGACAATCCAAAAATGAAGACACTCACTTGCTTCGGAGAAGCATCTGTTGGGGAAACCTGAGGACTGTGCATAACCGCAGAATAGGCTACTGCATCGTCTTCATTTGAACTGTGCCTTTCCCTGATGAAGGCAAGTAGAAAAAAAAAAAAAAAGAAGGAAAAAAGTTTCCAAACTCTTGTAGATCTCAAAATCATTCATTTCAATCTGATCAGGAATTTAACACTCAAGCAAGAAAGCAAGCAAGTCAAAATAATTGCCTTGCCTCTGCATAAAGTCCATTTCCTCTTTTATGAGTTCTTCCAAACAAACCATATTAAGCTTCTCGAAACTATATATGTATGTGTATAGTGTTGTATATAGTATATATATAACTATATATGTACATAGTATATGTATATAGTATATATAATTTCTTAAGTAGTCAAACGGTTCTGAGTCAGATTATCCTATTAGCTTTATGAAAGTTTCTCTTAAATTCCCAGAGGCAGTTTTTTGTTAACATAGTTTGGGGCTCCTCGTTCTGAGGTTGTGTCTGTAGACTCTCATCTTCCCCAGTGTACCTGAGAGTAACATTTTACAGCTGGAAACCCTATAGCATCCTATTTGTATATCTCTAATGGCACGTATCATGTTGTATCTTGAATTGCATTTGTTTTCATTTATTTTGTCTTGATGGCATTTCAGGGCAAACCACTACCACCTGTCAGCAAATGTGAGGGTAATGAAGCTGAAAATCAGTGGAGGGTCAGGAATTGGATACTGGAGAGTTTTATTATCAAAATTCAAAACTGCATCCATGCTTCTTTGGTGGAAGTGGGGGATAAAGATGTGGCTAATGGAACAAGAAACATTCAATCCATATAGGGTATGTGTGAGAATCAAAGTCCATGGGGATACACAAGGCTGTGGTGGAGGAAGCTAATAAAGAGGCAGACATGAAAGAAATGGCAATGTTCATTTCTTCTGTTTCTATTTATTGTCATAGTTGTACTGTCAATAATTTTAAGTATCCCCTTTCTCTGTGTGTGTGCAGTGTCTGTGCACGCTCTAGCACACACACACACACACACATGTGCACTCATTTATGCAGACATGCAAACACTATTATGCTTCAATTTTATGTGGATGCTAGGAATCCAAATTCAGGTCCTCAAACTTATGCAGCAAGCACTTTACCCATTACGGCTTTCCCCAACCCTAGACCATTCCACCTAAAGCTGGGGGCATGCTTTATCTTTGTGGGTCCAAAGCAGTCTACTCTACAAGACAAGGGACCTTTATTCCCTTGTGACTCTTACTTTGTTGATCATTGCTATATCCCCCGGAAGCATATGTTTTACTCACTTTTAAGGGTTAACTATTTTTTTCAGAACCTAGTACTTAGTTGTGCATACAGTATAATTTTCTGTGGTTCAGGTAGCAAGCTCTCCAGCTATACTTTCCATTGCCTCATTACTCTCCACCTATTAGCAAGAAGGTTTTTCCTTAATGGAGTACTTAGAATCATTTTAGTGATGGTCATTTATAATAAAAAGAAAAGGCCACAGCAAACTCATGCACTGAGATTTAATGTATTGTTTAATTCTGCTCCATCTGCAAGTGTTTATTTTAGTTTATTAACTGCATTAGAAAAGGCTAATTTGTAGAGTGTTTACATGTTATTTCCCCTAGTGAGGTGTCGGCTGTCATGCTTCCATGACTCTATTATGCCTGAAAATGATACCACATTGCTTTCAACTGCTTTAATACAAAAATCAATAAAATGAATTATGGGCAGAAGGGAGTTGCCTTACCACAGAAAAATGTGTACTAAAAAGAATAAGAATAAAGTGAAGAATTTCAGTCACATTTGGCCCAACACTTTGTTTCTTTTACCTTCATTCATGAAAAAATGAAAAGGAGTTGCCTCTTGTGTCCATCTAAGGTACAACTCTGTCACCTGCGCCTGCTACTGCTGCAGCTGGAACGGCCACCATGTGACAGGGCGTTTTCACAGTGTGGGACACGAGATGGTTCCACTGGAGCGAGTCTCTGAATGGCATAATTAAGAAAGTCTGTTCTTCTGGTGCCCTCCATTATCTTTCCTTATCAGCCAGCCCTGTGTTTTTCTCCTTCATGAAATGGTAGTCGTTTTCAGACTTGGTGAGAAAATAACAATTCAGCCAACACCAAATGACAGGAAACCTGTTTCCCTGAGTCACAGGCACATGGCCCAAGTGAGCAGGCAAGCCTAGTAATTTGAAGACAGAAAGGTGTAGAAAGGACAAGGGTCAGAAATTTCTAACTGAATCTGACATAGAAACTGAATGCTGCTGATCAGGTGCAGGATTTCTCATCCAAAATTATAGTGGTTGTTTGGTTTCCATATACCGGGTTTCTGCTAAAACATTTTAAAGGAAAATGCACACACCAGTGAGGATTCAAAATAAAAACTGATCTTGTGATAACTCCCTTTCCATTAAGTGGCCAGTGTCCCAGTGTTCCATGACAAGTACGGCATTGCATAAGTAAATAATAGAAGATAGACAAGTAGATGACAGAGGGATAACAGAGTACAGAGACTGCTAGTCATATGATAGATGATAGGTAGGTAGGTAGATGGATGGATGGATGAATGGATGGACAAATGAACAGACAGACAGACAGACAGACACATACATACATATTTGGCCCATAAGTGGCACTATTAAGAGGTGTAGCCTTGTTGGAATATATGTGGCCTTGTTGAAGGAAGTGTGTCACTGTGGGGACGGACAATGAGACCCTCCTCCTAGCCACATGGGAGCCAGTCTTCTTCTAGCAGCCTTAAGATGAAGATGTAGAACTCTCAGATCCTCCTGCACCATGCCTGCCTGGACGCTGCCATGCTCCTGCCTTAATGATAATGGATGGAAATCTCTGAACCTGTCAGCCAGCCCCAATTAAATGTTGTCCTTATAAGAGTTGCCTTGGTCATGGTGTCTGTTCACAGCAGTTAAATTCTTACTAAGACACGTATGTATATACATACATACACATACACACACACACACACCACACACACACATGAACACATACATTCATAGGCAGTACAAATGGCTTGAAATCTTGCTTCAGGAGTATGGCTTCATAGCTTAAGTATGTTTTACAATAGTCTCCCAAATATACATACACCAATAACATACCTTTTACAGATTCCAGGTTCTATTATTTAAAATAAATCCTGCAGCACCCCCACACGGCAGTATTACTACACATGTGGATAGTCTTTATATATATATATATATATATATATATTATCACAAAGATTAAGGCTGATGGAACTTGACAAAGTAAAGTTATATGAAAGCAGTCTCATTGAATAAAATTATAAACTAAAATACACAGACAATGTAAGAAATTTGCCAAACATTTTGAAGTTTCCCATGAGACAAGCATTTGCAATGATTTTTTACCTTAATCTGTCATCCAGTTGGACTCTCTGTTCAGGGCTCCTAATGAGCACAACCATTTCAAAGGACAGATTTCAGAGAAGACAGAAGAAGATTTTCACCTTAATCGAAGGATAAAATTAATGTTTATTAAAAAAAATCAGGTTAGTCATAAAATGTAAGGGGCAGGGGGAGGGAGCTTACGCTAAGGGCCATTTGGGAGCCATTCATGTGGGTGGCGGCCATTTACTTTTCAATAAAACATGACTACTTACCATAGCAACCAGAACGGGGAACAGCAGAAGCGCTGCCTGAGATACAGTGCTTTAATAAAGAAATACTCACAGTGAAGAATGAGCAAAGGCGCAAGCACATTCTTACAATCTCATAATAGAAAACAATATCTTTTTCAAAAGCATTTATATTTTCCCCATTTTTAATACCCAGCTACTCTGTGATAATCAATACAAAATGCTATGAGCCATTTGTCTTCCTTTGTGACTGGCTTTGCCTTCGAAAAGGATGTGGTTTATTTGGGGGCTTGTTTTCCACAGGATGAATGCTGCGTTTTAGAAGCTACCAAACTACAAAAGGGGAAGAGGTCGCTCTCCCGTTCTCTAGAAGAAGAAAAACAATGTGATGGAAGACTGTGAAGAGAGCCCCCAGACCAGGCATTCTCTGAGGTCTTCCCAGGTAGATGGCTCAGAAATCAGCTCCTTTCTTTCCAGGTCTTTCCAGGTTGGCAGATGTGAGCTTGATAAGGTTGCTGAGCATGTGAGCTAAGTCCCCATGGTCTGCTGAGGGTGCTTGCACTGCCTTCAGCTGCAAATGAGATCCCCCTAAGCTTTTTGCCAAGCTCATTTTTTTTTTGTACTGTCTGCAGGCTGAGTTTGAAACACCCTGAACTTTGCATGGGAGAGTCATGAATTATCTTGCTATAATTCTGCTCTCCGTGAATAGCTTCAGAATTTTACAATAATGTTTATTTTGAATATGTGGCATTATTGAGTCTGATGACTACAAGTAGCTGTATTCTACATATTAGAAAAGTTAAATTTTTACTTAGCAATCAGAGCCAAGGAATGCTTTTTTTTTCCAGTGAAAGTAATTTAAATTGAAGTAAGACCCTCTAATACCACCATCTGTACCAGTAAATTACTTTCAGAGTAATTAAATATGCATATCTGAGCCATGTACTGTACAGATGAACCAAGTTTTATTGAAGCAATATGCTTATAAATCCCCTAGGTATTAAAGATGAATAACCAATGGCATTTTATATTCATGCAGATATAAACAAGCACAAAGAAAGGTATTTGAGCATTTTAATTTTTTTAAAAACAAATTTTAACAACTTTATCTACTTAATTATTACCACCAAATAGTAAGATCGACCTTTTTACTGGCCTAATGTTCTGCACTTATTTAATAGTTGTTTTGTGCTCGTGTGTCTGTCTGGATTTATGATAGGCACCCACTTGTTTATTTTCTTCAGCTTTGAATGGAGTGGGGTAACACAGTGGAACGGAAATCATTAAGTCATTGGAATTCATAGCAGTCCCACTTGCCCCTCCATGCAACAACACTGAACAGCCTATTGGAATCCCTGGCCTCAGCCCTTGGTTGCATCATCACGGTTTATAGTCCATAACGAGTAAAATATAGAAAAGAGCCATAATGACCTGCTATGTCTGACCTACCATCTCTCCTTCCAGGGCTTTGCCTAATGAGTGTGCTTGTTCTCTACATGGGGCAAAAGCAAAGATAGCATGCTCTGGAGTTGCCCTCCTAAGGCCTGACCCCAGGTCCCCAGTCCATACCATGTCCTAGCCATCACCACAGTAGGCAGCCCTCTCTTGTAGGATAAGCAGTCATTTCTGTAAGGTCTCCCACAAACAAGGCTTGTTGATGTCAGCCCAAAAGTGGCTTCCCACTGTGGTGAGACATCCCAGTAGCTTTTATAAAGCATTACTGTCTTCCTTCCTGGAGCTGACAGGTAACTTGGGCCCTGGAAAGAGTCTGATAAATTAAAGGGTACTAAAGGGGGGGAGAGTTAATGTGAAGGAGGGGTTTTGTTCCCAGTTTGCAGAAATGGATTGTCTTTCTCTCAGATTGTTCATAATCCCGGGGAATTTGATAATCAATTTCCATTTCCTTCACATAACTAATCCCCATCAAAGTCAAATTAAGTGATTATTGGAAAGTGTTGTATGGTAGTTTTTGGTTTTGTTTTTCATTTTTTTTTTTTGGTTTTTTTATTTCTACTATCCTCTCATCTTTGCGACCATCATCAAACATGTGGCATTTATAGTATACATTTACCTATATTTTAATGAACAAACCAAGCAAATATACTGCTACATTTTTAAACAAATTGCCTTTGAGATTGGCATGCCAAGAAATCTACTACATACCTCACAATGTTGTCTGTTCTTGGGGGCACTTACTTATTTTGTTAATAACAAATTAAGAGTGAAAAATACAGTCCCTTAAAGAGTTAGGTTAAGGTTCTAAGAAAGACTGTTTCAAATGCATTGAAAAGGGGCTGACAAGATGGCTGAACAAGGGTCAGTCCTGTCAAAGCATGAAGACCTGATCTGTATCTTTGGAGGCCGTGTAAGAGCGGGTGGGAAGAATTCACTCCACCAAGTTGTCCTTTGGCCTCCAAACACATGCCATGGAACACACACACACACACCTCTCTCTCTCTCTCTCTCTCTCTCTCTCTCTCTCTCTCTCTCTCTTTCTCTCTCTTTCTCTCTCTCTGTATCTTTGTCTTCTCTCTGTCCCTCTCCCTGTCTTTCTTTTCCATATGCAATAATAAACAATAACAATAAAGCATTTTTAATTCATCTAAAGCTATACAAAAGTTCATTGTCCTCTGCCTTTCTGTCTTTCCACAGGAGCCTAAGTTAAACCACTGCCTTCATGTATCATCATTGGAAAAGTAATGTTCAAGGAAGTGGCTTTACTTGGCTTCCCAAATTATATTTCCAGTGGTTCCAAAACCATATCAGTCTTTTAGGAAAAGAGATAAGGAGGGGTGATACAATACAATGTTAATAAAATTGAATTTATAAGAACAGGGTTCCATCAGTAGCGAAGAGCATGAATCCTTTAGTCAGACTGTGTGAGTTCAAATCTAAGCTGCTTCACTCACGAGCCGTGACACATGCGCAGTGCAGAAGTCTGTGCCTCAGTTTTCTCATTAAAATAGCGCTAGCAAGTGTACCTACTCCCAGCATGCCTGGCAGATACGAAACATTCAACAACTGTTGATCATCAATACGACCATCTCTTCGTTTCACATTTTGTGTTAAAGTGCTCAAATTAAATGTTTATGTTTGTATTTACATGCTGCAATCATATTACTTATGGTTTTGTTTATTAAGTGTTGGTTGCTATCAATTCCCCAGCAGCCTAATAAGAAAAGGGATTGCTCCACTGTAGCCCCAGATATCACCGCAGATTGAGAACAGAGGGTAAGTAAGGATTTTCAGAATGTAAAGTATATCTTCATGCTCCGTCCTTACTGGAGGATATAAAGACCTGACTACCCTGTAACATCCCCACTCTGGTGAGATTTCCTAGTGCAGTCTGGAGAGCTACAGAAACATCCTTTGGTTAGAAGCTCTGCCAGTGCCTTCAGAAGCTCATTTCATTACTGTACTCCTTAATCAGATGGGTTTTGTTGTGCTTTGTTTAGTTTTTAGGGTTTTTTTCTCCCTAATTTAAACCTTTTCTGCTCCGAAAAGAGATCCATTGCTGTTGCTGTAAGAAGGACAAAAGCTGCCTCGCAGACTCAGCTGTCATTTTCTAGGAGAGTTAAATTAAGGAGATTCTTTGCACTGATGACAGACAAAGTCCCCAGTCAAATCTGATGACAAAACTGCAGAATCCAATCTACCCTAGAGAATTTTAATAATCTAATCTTAAAAAGTATATGTCTATGGACAAGCAGCCTGAGTGAATAGACTTTTTTTAAGCATCTATAGGTGTTCAATATGTCTTTGGGGGGCCAGCAAATGAGTTTCCAAGTTCAAGAAATCTGGAGCTTTGAGTTCTTTTGGATCTGCTAAGCACAGAATACAGAAAGATTTCCTAAAATGTAAAGACCTCAAGAGAGATTAATATCTTAGAAACTTGTGTACTGTCAGACTTAACTGAGGAAAAAAAATGTTGGTTACATGGGACAGAAAGAGGTGACCCTAGAGTTTTATACTTTCTTTGTTTTAGGCACTGGTTACATGTGCTCTGTCTTAGGTTAAAAAAAAAGAAAGAAAGAAAGAAAGAAAGAAAGAAAGAAAGAAAGAAGAGAAGAGAAGAGAAGAGAAGAGAAGAGAAGAGAAGAGAAGAGAAGAGAAGAGAAGAGAAGAGAAGAGAAGAGAAAAGAAAAGAAAAGAAAAGAAAAGAAAAGAAAAGAAAAGAAAAGAAAAGAAAAGAAAAGAGAGAAGAGAAAAGACAAAAAAACAAAAAACAAGCTGCATCTCTTGAAATAGTTGACCTCGGCTTGGGGCTGTCTGTGGTACACTTTCAGAGCTCTTAGATACACAATAGCAGAGGCGACCAACTTCTCCTAACCCTCCAAAGAGCACAACACAATCACAGTGGCAATCATTTTAATTACACAGTGAGTGGGGCCTCACACAGCGTTGCTGTGTGAGCAGAGGAGTCATCCAGGACTGGAGGGATTAGTAGGGGCTGGTGAGAGAGGATTGAGGTAGTGAGTGTCAGCTGGAAGAGATTAAAAGCCAGACTATTACAGGAGAGTCAAGGTAGTTGAAAGAAGTCAGAGATAAGCGGCTCTCTTAAAAAAAAATGGTTGCTTTCTCCAGGCATTTCAACGAAATATGAAAGCAGCTCATACTACCTTTAGTCTCCAAATACAGAGGGGCCAGAGAACTAACATATCTCTAGTTTGCACATTTCCTGCCATCAAGTTTCAAAATATATCTTGGGTTTTTTTTTCTTTCTTTCTTTTTTTCTTTTTTTCTTTTTCTTTTTTCTTTTTTTTTTTTTTTTTAAGAAGAGTAGTGAAAAGTTTCCCAGAAAACTTGGCTCTTAAGAAAGTACCTATTTTATTATCATGGATTTCAAGTGTGTGCTTCTGGATGCCCTTTGAGGCAATCTTCACATTCTTTTGGCTTCTCTGAGTTAAGGACCTTCCATCCAAATGCACTCTTGTGTATTCAGAGATATAAACTTATATTTGCTTGGAATGCTGCTCTCACTCTCTACCAGCATCAAGGATCATTGACTATGCTACAGATAAATCGTTAATCATCAACATTGTGATGAAACTTCAATAGTTATTATGACAAAAAGGGAAACATTATTTTAATGTGGGAAATGATTTCCAAGTTTGGGGCAGGGGCTTACTTTTCAAGGTAGTTTTCTATAGTCATCTTAGGTTTCTTCTTGTTATTGTTGAATTCTGTGTTCTGTGGGACAGGTTAATGATGGTAGTGATTTTGATGATGATGATGATGGTGGTGATATTGATGATGGTGGCGGTGATGATGATGGTGAGCGGGACAACAACATAATGAGACCTTGATGGAGATCTTTCTAGACCAGAATTTTTTGACCAAGAAATCCAAGAGTCTTCACACAGAGGGATTGTTCACTGCTTAATGAAAATGCAATTACTGCATTGAGTTCTAAAAGCATTCAACTTGATTTCATCCTCCAACAGCAGGATGCTTTTCCCACTTTTTTGCTCACACACTATAAATTTCATTTCTGCATTTTATGTTTTGTTCCACTCCAGGAAATGAGCATCTATTTGCACTTTTTTTAGATATGCTTTCCTTCATGGCCTTGGAGGAAGATGATGAAGTATGTACTAAAATTGTTATATTTATACCTGCTCACGACCTTTGAAAGCAACATTTTGTGCATTTCTTAAAATAATCTCAAGCTCTAAAAAATAAAATAACCACTGGTTCCAAAACCTGTACTTGCCAAATGCCAAGGAAAATAGCAGAGTGTCCTTAATGTTTACAATGCATCCTGAACTGCTTTATAAATAGAAATTTAAGACAGACCCTGCCTGTGAAAGACTGTAGTCTCTAAAATTGTACTAGCATGAGATTATGTTTTAGGATATTGTCTTCAGCTTAAAATAGATTATTTTGTTCCCAAGGATGATTACTTGGGATACTTACACTAAATTATTTGGGTTGTTGTTGTTATTGTTTTAAACTGGGGAAAGATTGAAGCTTCAGAATGTTTTTTTTTAAGTGAGCATTGAGCAAAGCAAAGAAAATTCATACCTTTGCAGGCCTGGCAGAGATGGCATCTCCTTAAATACTGAAGCATCATTGGGTGCTAAACTCCAGAACCTGCTACAGCATCATAATGGCGTTCGTTTTTAGAACTATGGAAGAACTTAATGAAAGATCAATGGGAATCAGTATCACAATTAATACTTGTCTTCTAAAAGTTAAAATATCAAGGAAAAACTACTATGGGACAATAAATAAATATTGTCTTAAGACCAGCATATTAATCAGCTAAATTATGCCCCAATATACACTATTTACTTATTAAACTTAATCACATATCCAGCCAGAAAAATACATATTTTGATAGCACTTTCTACCTGAAACTCATACTGGTGTTTAGAGTCACCATCCAGACTATACCCAAGGTGAGAAGGCTATGTTAAGCTGGCTATAAAAGCAACATCAAAGCAATCTCTGAAAATTAATTCAATTTCAAGTCAGGAGGATGAAATAGATTAAAAGTTATCCTCTCTTCATAAAAATTTGAACATGGAACAGGTTTGGGAAATCATGCTTTGTAGGTCATGGGAAATTGGTATCACAAAACTGACCTCCCCCCAAAAAATAAAGAAAGAAAAGAATATGATCCTGTGATCACTCAGGTTTGTATGTAGAGATCATTTTTGGTTCAGGGTACTAACATTCAGAGTTCAGATGGAGTGCAAAGACCTCTCTTACTAAAATGTCAAGATGGAGATCATTCTAGAAGTCCAAAGAACCAGTGTAAGACAGGAGTGAAATACACAAAATGAGTTTGAGGCCTGTGTGGACATCACCCTTCTGGTTTTCTAGAGAAAATGCAAACACTAAGGAGCTAAAGAGGTGGAGTTTGGGGTGCAATGAATGAATCTAGTGAAAATATATTGTCTAAATGTGTGAAATTCACAAAACTTAAAGTGTCTTTTCTTAAAGAGATAGGTGTCAATATCTATAAGATCTGCTATAACAGGCAAAGAGAGATAGAAGATAGAAACAACGAAACAATCCTGATGAAAGAATGCCTACTTTTTTTTTCAGACTCAGTAATGTAAAAGGGATCAAAAGAAACTTGAAAATGTACAATACAAATATTACATTTAGTTCAGATGGAGCAAAGCAGGAGGAAGACAAAGGTGAGGAGTAGCAAAGAGTTAGAGATTGCAACTATTTCCAAACTAAGAACGTTGTGGGACTGTGGTAAGAGAAAACCTTATGGTAAGAGAAAAGGCCAAAATAATTCATTCAAGTTGGAGTAAATGAAAAACAGCAATAAAAGTTCACCATACCTCTACATCACACTAATACATATGTAGACATACCTATGGCAATAGTTTTACATTTTAAAGGATAATCTATAAAATAAATTATACAGAAATTACACAGATACACAAAAAATAAAATTGGATCTTGTTATGTGGTACCAATTTACCAGAAACTAAAAGCATGATTTTTTTATACTTGTTCCATTTTCTAGTTGCTTACAAAAGAGGTTTAACTTTGGATGTATTTCTTCCTCATGATACACACACACACACACACACACACACACACACATTCAAGAAGAAATCAATTATTTTATTTTTGTTTTATTGTTTTATATATACATACACACACACATATATATATATATGTATACACACACACACACAGATAGATAGATAGATAGATAGATGATAGATAGATAGATAGATAGATAGATAGATAGATAGATAGATAGATAAAACTGAGTAGAGTTTCTTTAAAAATTATACAAAGTAATGCAGACCATGAAATCGTAATAAGTACTATCATGTTAATTTTAAAAAATAAAAAAAATCTGCAAGTAAATTAACAAAAGTAATCATAGGCAAAACTACAATAACCTGAACAACACAGTAAATACCGTAATATTGGAATTCACCACAGAGCAGTTTTTACTGATATAACTCAGTGACTGAATATGAACAAATGTAGGAGGATATGCAGTTCTTCCTGTTGTAAAGACGTCCAGAGGAATTGTAGTAAGATTGGAGTTTTGACTGCCTATAGTTTATTTTTTGCAGAGAATATGGTAGGTAGGAAGAAACAAGGCAAGCTCTACCTCTATAGAAATGTGATGATAAAACAAGCTCTTTATACAATGTGATGTCAATGGTAGTTTTTATTTATGCCTTCCTCACCAAATTCATAGCTCAAATTTGACTATATGAAGACAATAGAGGATCGGTTTCCATATTGCTTAAAGATGCTTTTCAGGGTTCTAAGGGAGAAAGGCCATCAATATCCTTACCTAGATATGAACTCTGTAAGCTACAATAATGACTACTCTATCTAGATATGCCCATTGCTTCAATCACTACCTCATGAATTTTATGTGGGTTACCAACTTCTTTCTGATTGAATTTAAGGCTCAGTTCTCAGGAGGGAACCCATTCCAGGTCCTGGAAACTTTGCCAAGAAGCCACAGAGGCAAAAGGTTATAGACCTTACAGTACCAAAAGGTTCTAGACCTGAATGTTATGAATTTTCTATGGAGACATAGTATGAAACTACTGTCTAAATATTATCCTTATACCCATAGACTAGACAAACTCTCATCATCAGGGAAATTTCTTTATGCAGCAGATGTAGCTGATACAATGCAAAGATGAAGTGACTATGAGATGCTTAGCCCTAAGTGGGACATCTATATCCAATCCATTTCCTCAATGCTTCTGGGAATATTGTGGAAAACAGTGTTAAAAGATTGGAAGAGACAGATATTGGGGAAGCTTGCTGAGAAACTATAGCTTTTGGGCATGGTAGGGTATTTGCACTCATGCATGCACATTAGTTTTGGTTGCTGACATAGGACACATACAAGATCTAGCCATCTTCTAATGCCTTCCTTAATTTCTTTATTTAGTGTCTTAGCATTTTCATTAATGAGATCTTTTATTTCCTTGGTTAGATTTATTTCCACACATTTATTTATATTGTGTGTCTATTGTGAAAGATATTGTTTCCTTGGTTTCTGTTTTTGATGTGTTTTCCACTTGGCATACGGAAAGGATATTCACTTTTGTGCTTTAATTTTCTGCCCTCATACTTTGCTGTATTTATTTACCAGCTCTAGGTTTTATGTTCTAATCTTTAGAGTTGTTTACATTAAAAAATCCTATCATCTCCAAAAAGAAATACTTATATTTCCATTACAGTTTCTCTCCCTTTTTGTTCCTTTCTCTTGTTATATCACTTTAGCTAAGATTTCAAGTACTGTTTTGAATAGAGGTGAACAAAGTGGTCAACACTGTCAGGTTTCTAATGAGATTTTTCTTCATTCAGTATAAGCTATTGACACTTGACAGATGATGGGAGAGTGAAGACCATTGTATTTTGAGGGTGTGTCCACTGTTCTATTTCCAGTGTTTCAGTGGATTGCTCTGTACTCATACATACATGGAAAGCATTCATTCTTCTTTGTGGGTTTCAAGAAAAGAAAATGGATATAAAATTAGGAATGGAACAATTTAAGAGGGAAATGGGGAGAGTCATAGAAGTTAGTGAGTGTTAATATGACCATATTTCACTTTATAGAAATATAAAATTATCAAAAATAAGGAAAAGTTACAATTAATAAATTTATCCAACATTGTCTAATAGAGAGGAAATGAATGCATAAACTAACACCCAAGGCTAAGGAGCTACTGGTAGTTGACGTGACAGTCAGAGACTGTCCATTTTTTTAAGTGGTGTGGTACATGCTTCAGTGGGAGGAGCTCCACACCCATGCACACATGCACAGTACTAATTCTATGCATTTATCTATAAAGGAATAGAGCAGAGAGGACATGAAGTATGGAAAGCCATGGAGAATAGAGGAAGAGAAGCAGGGAACAGCAGAGGAAGGATTTGCTTTAAATGTATTATATTTATGTACAAAATTACCAAGGAATGAAGAAAATATTTTAAAAGGAAATTATAGATAGATTCCTAAAATTTATTGACAAATTTACCTGGACATTGCTAAGCCCATCCAAAAAAGTTTGAGAGTTATTACAGCTATGATAACCACAGCAATGTAGTTTCTTAAGTGAGCGATCCTGCAAGAGTAAAGAAGCACTCGTTAAGAGGATTTGAATCACAATGTACAGCATATATTTATTGCTCGAGGCAAGTGTTCTACACTAAAGTGAAAAGGGATATTTGCAGGAATTAGATATTGGGGTTCAGAATTTTTCAGTACTATTACCGTAGTCTTTTTTTGTTATTCTGTAACATGAAACAATAGACTAGGTGGCTTTAAATAGGAAAAAATGTATTTTTCACATTTTACAAGCCCAACATGCTAAAATCAGTCTTTACTAGATTTAGTATCTGTTGTGAACCTATTTCCTGGCTCACAGCTAGCACCTGTAGGTCTCTCTTCTTTCTGCATACTCACAAGATAAAAACACGGATAAGGAAACACAGGCTTTGATTTTTCAAAACCTACCTTAATCAGGGTTCTAAAGGCTTCACCCTTCCTTCTAGCCCACCTATCAGAAGTAAGAAAAGAAGGTTTATAGGAAAAGAGGGTCATGGACCTATTTAGTAGTAGTTCTTTGGGGTGATACCAATCTTCATTGTCAGGTTATCAGAAGTCCAGTCCAAATATCAAACACAAATCAATAGTAGCCTCTCAATCCAGAAGAAACCTTTAGGCTCCTCTGAATTGGCATGACTCCACAGAAGCAGCCAGCGTACTTCGGCAGGTATCTCTCTACAATGCCACAATAAGCGAAGATCTGAGAAGCCCAGCAAAGTGATGCAAGGCAAACCAACGAAAGAGTGTCCCTTCACTGTCTGTGGGGTTATAGTTATATTCTTTCAAAAAATCATGCACCCTCTCAAGTGTCTGTTTCAGCAAAACATCACATGCGCTCTCACAAGACAGCTTCCAGAAACATACCACATGTCTGTCCTCAGCCAAACATCCTCTCATAAGACCGTTTCCAGAAAAACATCACATGGCACAACTGAGTTGTTAGAGAAACCAGTAATTTACACTTCAAGGAAGTTTCTTTCATGTTTAGAACTTCATAAGCCACCGACTCTACTCATGGGGATCTATCTATCTATCTATCTATCTATCTATCTATCTATCTGTCTGGTTTTACAATTAGTGTTAATTTGACGTTATCTTGGATATGGGACTCTGATCATACCTGTGGATTATTTTGACAAAGTTATTTGATGTAGGGATACCTATCTTGACTGTGGGCAGGACTACTTTCTGTCATGGCACTCTGGACTAATACAAAATGGAGAAAATAAACTGAATCTTAGAAAATATTTATTGCTCTCTGTTGTTTGACTGTTGAGACATGATATGATCAATTGCTTCCAGAACTTGCTATTTTGACTTCTTCCATCATGGCTGGCATAAGACTTGGATTCGTGACCTAAAATAAACCTCTTCTTACCTAAGTTGTTTCTGTCATTATACTTAATCACAGAAACAAGAAAAGAAACCAAGACAGAGGGTGGCAAACTTTCAGACAATAATAACTAACACTAAAATTGTAGTTTTTGTAAGTGAAAAACTATTCTGACATGAAGTTTTCCTCATTAAAAGGAGAAGGTAGCTGTTGTCTTGGAGGACAACTTCTTGCCATGCATGTAATAGACAAAGATCAGCAGTCAGGATAGTATAAAACATTATAAAACCAATAATTGAAAAGCATGCAGTACAATTTAACTTATAAATGGTAAGGGATGTAGGCCAACAGCTTATGGGATAGATAAGCACAGTGGCCATAAAGAGATACGAAATGTAGCTCAGATTCACAACTCATGAGGGGAATACAGATATAATTTATAATATGGCAAAGTGGCTCATGTACTACACAATTTAATGGTTTAAAAAGTGGAACAATGAAAATTCTCATGCTCTAATTTTATAGAAAATTGGGTCACACATACTGGAATGCTCCTTAATATTTAATAGATTTGAGGACACCACATTTTCATCCTGAGAATTCAACCTCTCAGTATAATAGTAGGGCAGTTTTCTCTTCTGGACATCTTTCTATACGTGAGGTTACACTGAGTTTAACAGGAATAATTGTCAGTCCTTACAAGACAGTTATCCCACTCTTTTCTTACCTAGCCTCAGCTTCACAAGTTTCTTTTCCTGAAGGGCTCTAAAAATCTCTAGGTGTCAAGGATGGGTTTCCAACATTCGAACCTCATGTGCAAGGGTCTCAGGATGATCAGCCTCAAACTTATTTAAGAAACACAGTAGGGGCAAATGCTCAAGTTTATCCTGTGACAAATCAAGATGAAATTCCATGTCTTTTTTTTTAATCTACCCTTCTTCATTTATGTCTTAGAAATAGAAACTCAAAGTGAGATGGTTGTCATAGAGATGAGTATCAAAGCACCTCTAGTTGAATTAGAAACAAAAATAATGTATTTCTGACAGAAAATAAGCCTATTTGTTTTGGCAGGGAAGGCTGGATATGACATTTAAGTTAAATGATAGATATTTTTCACAAATCAGATTAGCCAAATCTCCTCAAAGATTTTGACCATAGTATTTTTAAAGTATTAATACAGTATTTAATGTGTTGTAGCATGTACTCTTCAAAATTCTTCAATTCATATTTCAAAAATTAATGTTAACATTATTCAAAGACACATAGTTTCAAATGAACTAATTGTATTCAAAAGTTAAAATAGAGTAAGGAGTGCTAGTATATTCATACAATTCAATGAGTATGACCACTTAAAATGGATGGATACATTTATGTGTGAATTCCAAAGTCTTAAGAATATTTGGATAAAGAAAAAGCTAAGATTAAAATATTTTTTAAAATATCCTGTCAGTTAGCATTTATGATCAGTTATACATGTTGAGTATGTTTTAGAAGCTTAGGAAATCTTGCTCGGGGCTGGTGAGATGGCTCAGTGGGTAAGAGCACCCGACTGCTCTTCCGAAGGTCCAGAGTTCAACTCCCAGCAACCACATGGTGGCTCACAACCATCCATAACGAGATCTGGCACCCTCTACTGGACTGTCTGAAGACAGCTACAGTGTACTTACATATAATAAATAAATAAATCTTAAAAATAAAAATAAAAAATAAATAAAAAAAAGGAAATCTTGCTCAACAAAACAAAAACTGGTGCCTTTAGGAGACTCACATTCCTTTGGATGAGAAAGACAATCAATCCATCAACAAACAAAATAGTATCAAATCCAAATGATTCCAGAATTTTTGGCCAAATTATTGGGGGATAGTTATATGTACTGTGTATTCAGATGCTGATTGCTGTGACAAGAGCTAGTTGCAGTCTGGATGTTGGCATTGTCATGATATTTGGAGTATTTTCTGCCTCAATGGTGTGTAAGAATTCTTTTCCATCACCTCTGATTGTTTAATAATGATTCAGCTTATGGATGGGCAGAAGATAGGGTTGGACTTCTGATCCCTGTTATGGAGTCCCAAGTGAAAAAGAGAGGGGAAAAGAAGAGAAATGACCAAGTAGAAGTGGGAGGTGGGAAGGACCACAAGATAGAGAAGAAGAAGAAGGAAGATTCACCAGGAGCTGGTTACAGTGGGAGTTGCCATGAGGGTGGATGGAATATATCAAGCCAGAGCAAAGGACCACAAGGCTTGGAAGTAAGCAACATAGAGCATTAAAATAAATGAGTACCTACTCAGCATAGTATCTGCAGCTCGTTAGTAAATGTATTGGGTCTCTGTGTCTTTTATTTAGGAGGTAAAAAGATAGAGAGGGTATAGACACTCCCTATCACTACTTGGGAGCACAAGGGAGACACTGAAAAGCCCTAGGGTTATGTTTACATGAAGTAATAACAACAACTGAAAAGGCATCCCAGTTAGCATCAACTGTCACCTTGACACTTCCTAGAATTACCTGAACCCAGTCTTAAGTGACTGTCTTTATTAAGTTGGTCTGCGGACATGACTGGGAAGAATTGTCTTGACTGCTAATTGATGTAGGAGGGCCCAGTCCACTCTGGATAGCACCATTTCCTAGGCAGGTGATCCAGGGCTACATAGGAAAACTAGATGAGCACAAGCCTGTATGGCACAGAGGCAGCTAGTGAGCAACATCCCAGCATGACAATTGCCTCCAGGTCCCTGCCCTGACTTCCCTCAATGATGGACTATAACTCAGAAATATAAACCAAAAAGACCTCATGTTCCCCAAGTTGCTTTTTGTTCACAACCTTTTCTGCTTCCACAGCAATAGGAAAAAAAAAAAACATAGGTTAAGTGTGAGAAAGAAAACAAGGAGATTCTGCTGCAGGTAGAGTGAGGTGTTATGTGGAGCTTTGGTCTTAGATATGTTAGTCAAATTTGACATCACTGAGAAGATGAAAATGAGAAAAGACCCAGAGAGCATCCATCTATGGGTCATGTAATCACACAGAGCATTTTTGGGACCACTTGACTAGGATGGAGTGAGCAGTGGAGCATAGTCAAGTGTTCCAGAATTACACATGTATATATCTCAGAAATGACATGACATTCTAAGAAGGACTAAGAAATTATCTAACTTTAGTTATACATGTTAAAATAAATATAAATATGAAGAAGTAGGGAGAAAATGTACAATTTTTAAAGATTGGTAAGGAAACCTTCCTGTGATCACAGTTTGTTTGGATTCATAAATTTCTACTTGGTAGAGAGAGAATAACTTGGGAGAGTGACACACACATACACACAGAGAGAGAGAGAGAGAGAGAGAATATCAAATGTGCTTTTACTGAAAATTGTAACTACAATGAGCTGGTGAACTCAATTGTCAATACCTATTAGAGGGAACAGACTACAGAATTTTAGAAGACCAGTACAATCGTATGCAGATTTTTCTCAGAGAATACTTTCAGATGGTTTTATGACCCAGAAAACCTGGATACCAACATTTGACAATGCTACTTACAGTAGAGAAAAGGCAGACCAGTATCTAGTAATATACTTTGAAGGAACTCTTAAGCAAATTATTAGCAAATGGAATCTAGGGACACATAAAAAGGAGCATATGTCACAACCAATGACAGGAGTCTGGATTTAATATTAAAATCCATAAATATAACTCATCTTAATAAGACACAGAGAAGCCAGGAGTGGTGACTGGTACAGGAGGAACTCTGTGAATGTGAGCATAGGTTATGCAGTGATTTCTAGGCCAGCCTACCATGGTAACTCAGAAAGAAAGAAAGAAAGAAAGAAAGAAAGAGAGAGAGAGAGAGAGAGAGAGAGAGAGAGAGAGAGAGAGAGAGAGAGAGAAAGAAAGAAAGAAAGAAAGAAAGAAAGAAAGAAAGAAAGAAAGAAAGAAAGAAAGAAAGAAAGAGAGAGAGAAAGAGAAAGAGAAAAAGGAGGGAGGGAGGGAGGAAGGGAGGGAGGGAGGGAGGGAGGGAGGGAGGGAGGGAGGGAGGGAGGGAGGGAGGGAGGGAGAAAGAGGGAGGGAGGGAGGGAGGAAAGAAAAAAGGTAGAAAACTATGACTATCTTAATAAATGTTTAAAATACTTTTGATGGGATCGAACATCTATTTGTGGTGAAAAAGAATTAACTGCAAATCAGAATGTTTCTTTCAATTTAATAAATAATATTTACCAAAAATTAAAACTACATCATCAGCATACTTGTTGAGTTCTTGAGAAGTTTACTTGTAGACAGACATGAGACAGACAGACATGCTGACCTTGTTAAAACACATTGAGAGATAAAAGTCATGAGCCCTGTACCTTCCTCTAAGTATAGACTGCTTATATACAATTTGGGGGAGGTGGATGTACCATGCTTGAAAAAAATCTGAAAGAAAATGTTATAGATAAACTGAGTCTTATTTTTCAATTTGACATTTTAATATATTTAAGTGAAGACTATGAGCAACAAGAAACAGCTGTACCCTAAATATAAAAATTCACTAAGACGTGTGGAGTGAGAAAGTATAGCCAGCGTTCATCCAAGTCCTGTCTAAAATCAGGGACCAGAGCCCAGAAGATTGGATGCCCATAGCTTTGTAACTCCCTGACTATGAAAGAGTAATTGTATTGGGCTGTTCCAGTTTTCATGACAAAATACCCATGCAGGGTGCCTTAAACAACAGAAATATATTTTCTCAGTTATAGAGGCTTAAGATCTAATACGATTTCCTGGAGGGTCTGTTTCCCCCAATGTCTGTCCTCATGTCTGGCAGGCGGATGCTTGTCTCCTCAATGTTTTCTGTACTTTTTGCTGTGTGTGGGTCTCCTGGTATATTTTCTGGTGTTGAAATCTTCTCTTCTAAGATAGAACAGACAGATTATATCAATATCCAGTCTCTGGACCCCCCTTTTAACTTATCAGATCTTCAGAGACCTTATCTCTAATTCAGTGATACTATGAGATATTAGGAGTTGGAGCTTCAACATAGGTAGCTTAGGGCAGAACACACTTCAGATCCATCAAAACGGAATAGCCAGCTATTCTCAGTTGTCACCTAGACTAAATCTAGAATTAGCTAAAACCCATACAACCACATGGGATTTTTCTTAATGAAATCATTTCAAGTGGGAGGACCCACCTTTAATCTGGATCTTTTGAGGGGGGAAGATTCCCTTTTAAACTGAGCCCCATCTTCTGGTGGCATCCATGGAAGAAGGAAACTTCTGCTCTCTGCTTGCCCTTGGTCTTATTGGCAACTTCATTCCTTCATCTTCAAGGGCATTAGAACCCTTGAAGAGTATCCTTCAGGATTATAAACCCTTCAGCATTACAACATACACTGAAGGTCAACTGAGAGACATCCAGCTTCATGGACTGAACAATGACTGTATCCTTGAACTTTGTGTTAGTAGACTGCCATTGTTGGAATAGCTAAACCACAGCCTACAAACCACTCTAATAAATCCAATATATTTGTTGGATTTACATTTATATATACAGATATGCATATACATGTATATTCATATATGTGTATATATCTATATATATGTGGATTTATCTATATATCTATACACATATGTGTTTGCTGATATCTATATATCATATCTATATATCTATATATAGCTATAGCTATATCTCCATCTCCATCTTTATCTCCATCTCTATCTCTACCTCTATATCTGTCTCTCTATATATACATATACATACACAGTTCTATTCTTCTAAGAACCCTGACTAATACAGCCAGCAACAGGATGAAGAAGACTTTGGTATGCTCTATACTTTACAATTAAAGTGGGGGTCTGATTACTTCACACAGCGGAATGTCCATTTAAACTTAATGTATAGAGGAGATAGTTCCCTCTTCCTGTATAGGAACCATTTTCCCACCAGACATCTGAAAGCACAGAAGCCCTGTGGTGGGAGGAGCAACATAATCTTGCCAGTGGCTTGAGGGGAAAGGAAGGATTCTGGAAAAGGTTCTCGAGAGAACATGGCTCTTCAGGAATTGCCTGTGGAAAGACATACGGAAACCTGTAAATAATGACATGAGGGAGAACACCACCGGCTATGGGTGGAGCACGAAGGCCGAGGAGATTACAACTCTACTGCCTTTAGTATTATTGTATATAGTGAGCAATGTTTGTAGATTCCAGTAATTTCAATGGTATCCTGTGCGATGTTTTGACCAATACAGTAAATATTTGTTGAATAATGAATAATTTTCAAATAAATAAATCAAACAGTGAATACACAGGTATGTTTTTTCCTGCCAAATTATCCACAACAATTCACAGGCTGTTATGTTATTTTCACTGGAAATAATTCAGTTATAAAAATTATATTTTTGTCCCAGTGGAAGAACCAGCTCCTTGGAGTTTAGGAGGGAATTATAATATAAATAATAACTATGTCTAAAGGCTTTAATGCAAGGACCATGGAAGTCTGACCCCAGCTGTGTACATAAGAGCTGTGTACATTTTCTATGTCCAGGAGATGCTACCCATTTTCAGTGTCCCAAACACCATTGTTTTTGTGGACCTCTGTGTCGTCTCATCTATTTCTCTGTCTTTTCTTTATTACCTATTTGCCTTTTCTTCTGTTATGACATGCTGGTGTCTTCACTGTTGGTGAATTCTGTCCTCACAACCCCAATCCCCTCCCCCATCGTTTCTCCTGTCTTTACTCTCTTCCAACTTCTCTCCATTTCTTTTTCTAAAATTTACATCTTTTCTCATTTAAAAGTCGTCGTTATGTTTAAAACAAACAAACAAAAGCACTGGGGCTAAAAGAACAACTATAAAACATCAGTTAAGTATAATTAGTTATTTTTTATTTTAAGATCAATCTAAATATTATTTTTTCCTAAGAGAAGGCATTAGTTGGATTTCTATAGATGATGTCGTCAGTCTCACAAGATATACTGTACTTCACGAAACTCTCTTGACTCCTCGATTAAGTCAGTGTCCTCTCCTTACATAAATTCTACTCAGAAGCTTGCTACAGCTCAGCCATTATTGTTTTGTCTGTGTCAAATCACCTTTTGGGATTATGTCTACATTCTGTGAAGTCAACTGGCTAGTTTTATGTCAGCTTGACACATGCTAAAGTCTTCAGCATGGAGAGAATTTCAGTTGAGAAATTGGGGCTTTTCATAAGATGGGGGTGTAAGAAAGCCTATAGGGCATTTCTTAGTAATTGATTTGGTGGCATTGTGGTAGTGCCATCCCTGAGCAAGTGGTCCTGACTTCTATAAGAAAGCAGGTTGAGGCCAGGTGTGGTGGCACAGGCCTTTAATCCCAGCACTCTGGAGGCAGAAGTAGGCAGATTTCTGAGTTCAAGGTCAGCCTGGTCTACAAAGTGAGTTCCAGGACAGCCAGGGCTATACAGAGAAACCCTGTCTCGAAAACAAAACAAAACAAAACCAAACCAAACAAACAAATAAAAAAAGCAGGTTGAGCAACCCATAAGGAGCAAGCCAATAAGCAGCACCCCTCCATGACCTCTGCATTGGCTCCTGCCTTCAGATTCCTGCCTTGTTTCAGTTCCTGTCCCGGCTTCTTTCAGTGATAAACACTGATGTGGAAGCATAAGCCAAATAAACCCTTTCCTTCACCAGTTGTGTTGGTCACGTTGTTTCATCATAGTGATGATGACCATAACTAAGACATATCACTGTGTCACCCAGAAGCGTAAGTACCTGAGACACCCTTGACTGAATGAATGAATGATATAAAGTTTCAGTCAGTCCCTCATTATGTCTTTTCACAAACAACCCTCTTTTCTTAATTGCTACAATTGCCCCCTAATTTTATATTCATTTAATAGTATCCTAGAAATGTAAGGGCAAGAATGGACTGCAGCAAATGTATAATGGTGCCATTTCTGGAGGCTGGGAGTTCTAAGATAAATGCTACAACCCTTAATAAAAGTTTCTGGCTGTGCTCTTTGCCCTTTTCTCTGTCTTTCCTTTACCTCTTGATGCTGTCTAAATTTACCTCCTATAATACTACCCTACACAGCATGCCATGTGGGTCTCTTTCACTTACTATGTAACACCACATAGTCTTTCCTATTCACAAGCTGCAGTTTTGTTTGTGTTATTGGTTTTTATTTCCCTTGAAAGGGTAAAACACAAATAAATGAAGATAAATTGTTGGCTTTGTTCCAAAACAAGCTTGTTGTTCTAGGACCCCAAATGGTCTTGAACATCATTAAGAAGCAGCAGGCCATCCAAGGTTGTGCATCAATTAGCAGTTAGGTCACACATTGGGCGGTTAGAGGCATTCAGCCTTTGGCCTTATTCCTCACAGCACACCCAAGCAGGCCACTGGTATCCAAACAATGCCCACCCTGTTGTATCTTGTCCCTTAATTGGGATAACTTAGAGATGCTAATGTGCACAGGCAGGCTCAGTGGCTCCAATTAGGGCTCATTAGTGGCTCTGCCAGTGGTGACCATTGCAAAGTGATATTTGCTCTTGGGAAGGCTTTGTGAATTGCTCCTGCAAGGCACACACAAAGACATACTGGCCTTCTTCCCCACAGTAAAGTCCATTTCTCAATTGTCTGTGGTCAGTGTCTGTCAGGCCAGTGCTACTTGGCAAAGATCAGCTGAGTTGTGCCTGTCACAGTTCCTACCATTAGAGGTGGTAGGTGGATGCTTTCATAAAGAAGCAAAGATCAAGAATTAATTTATGGCCAGGGTTCTTGCTTCTTATTCCCCACATCTCACTTGAAAAACACAAGATATATTCAGTCCTAGGTGATGGTATGCTAAATATTGTTACCACCCATTATGAACTTCAATAAACAAACAGATAATAATGAGGAACATAGTCATTTCCCTTTTATAAGAACACTTCCAGGATATTTTCAGAGGACAAGTTCTGGAAAGGCTGCCAAGGAACTCTTTACTGTGGGCAGTGGTTATCTCTGTCTCACCAAGCTGGAGAGAGAAGCTCAGACCCACACTCACACAGTTCCTGTAGCTATGATGGTTCCCATACTCTTGATTTAAGGATGTGTCACTGTCACAGTCTCTGGTACAAGCTTAGTGTCCTACACTTAGTGTACCCCACAACCATGGCACAAAGAGTTCTATCCGACCAGGCTTGAATGGCAGTATTTTCTCAGTGTCATCCGAGGACAGAGCAGAGGGTGTGATTGGAGCCTCTTGCTATGAGTCTCTCAGTTCATTCAAAGGTCATTACCACCCTTGCTTCAATGTTTTGCAATTTTCTCCTTAAGGATGGGAGACAGTTGAATACATATGCTCTCGTAAACAAGGCCAGAGAGAAATAAAATGATCGATGATGAGGGGCATTCGGAAGCTGGCAGACTTGGTGTCTTTTCTTTGCACTGAGTTGCTCCTGAGAACTGTACCCTTTCCTTGATTTAAAATACCCACAGTTGCCTAAACTATGAGTGCTGCTGTCCGCAATGAGACATCTGCCATCGAAAGAGCGTTTAGGAGAATAATAAGGGGGCTTTCCAAGTGGCCATTTTCATCATGCAATTTCTCCCCAGTTGGTTGCATCCTTCTTCCTACCCCTTGACTTGTGTGCGCCGTTGCCGCAGCAATGGCAGGATGTCAATGCCCCTCAAATTGAACCTGTGATTTGTTTTTCTTTGATTTATGTGCTTGTAGTCAATAAACTTTATAAAGGAAAGTATCAGACTGAACAATCAATCAAAGATAAACAGATTCCTGTCCTTTAAAAGCATTTCAGCCCAGTAGGTGAGTGTCTCATTCATCTTTTGCAGGCGCGCTTTTGGCCTTTCCACTGAGACACAACCGAGCGCTCACTGCAGGCAGCTTTTCTACCAAAGGGCTGCTGCAGTCGAGCTGAGATTTATCAATTTCATGGCACCAGTGGGCTTGACATGGGATCATTTTCAGGATCTAAATGGTTAAGCATTGCTGTTTGCATGCCGCGACCTGGGGTCTCCATCTACCTGAAATGAGAGAACGATGACCGGTTGGAAATGCACTGGGTTTATACTCTGCGGTTCTATAAAAATTCATATCGTGTGCTCTTCTTCTGTTCTAAAAAAGCCAAATCCTTTGCCTGCAAATGAGAACTCCCTCTTCGTTCTATTAGTGGTTTCTGACTCTTTCCTCGAATAAGGCAAATGTCATCCTGCCTGTTTTGCTTCTCGACTGCACAGATGGCGGGCATATGCAGATTGGTGATTCTCTAATCAATACGGTGGCACTTGGGAATATCTGTAAGTATTGTAATAATGCATTAGTCAGGAGTGATGTTGTAACACACTGAGATCACACACATAAATCTAAGACACCATGTCTAGACACTCCAGGGAAGATGCTATGGCATGGGTTAGAGCAGGCATTAAGGAAGGGCAATATTTCAAATATGATGGGAAAATAATGCAATTTGCAGACTTTAATAAAACCATTGGGGATTTAATTTCAGTAGGGGTAACATTCTCTCCCCAAACATTCGCATTCTTCTGTCTGCTTCATGGACACTTGTAATGAGATACTTTCCACCTGTTATCTCAGGCAGAAACAGAATGGGATCTGTGAATTGAGCTAGATTTTTAATGTCTTGAATATGAAAATAATCCCTTTATAGGTAGTGCTCTAGCTGTACAAAAGTGCATTATGCAAACAACACACAGGCAGAATAAACCTTGGAGATTCGGGGTTCGAAGAGCTTATGAGTTAATCTCCTAAGCACACCTTGAGCATGCTTAGAGTGTGCATTCAATCATGAAACTTGACCAACTGAACCTGCAAAGTTTTAACAGGGAACCAGTTCGATGATGAAAAATGAAAATGATGCTAAATAAATGCCCATGTGAACACGACCCAGAGACTCCGGCTGCTTTTCCTCTCAGCTGCCTCTGATTCCATTTGCCCTTGAGATTTCCATATTTAGTCAGCCTGACTCTGTTTACGTTTCTAGGCTGACAACTGTCCCCAAAGTCAGACGCTCATTCTGCTGGAAATAATTTGATAAAGGTGATCAACTAAACATAGTCAGAACTAAAAACTGCATTTCTCCGTGGAAAGTAAATACCGGTGGAGATTCCGTGGATAACACTTCCTCCTCTTGTAGATCAGACAATAGCCTAGCCGGCTCCTGGTCCGAGGAGCTGTGGTTGTTCTGTCTTCTGGTTGTCATTTGGGGCCTGTGCTGTCTCAGTGAAGTCTCCTCAAGACACAGGCCAGCTCTGGGCTGCTAACACTCCGGAAGCTTTTCAATTAAAATTCAACAGAAGCAAAGGCTAGATGGAATCAACCCAATTATCTCCGTAGCCATAGAAATGCACACGATAAATGAACTCCAACCTTTTCCTTTCTGATGACAACTTGGGCTCTGAATAGAGGTGTTATATTTTTCTCCCTCCCCCCCCCCTTTTTTTCCTTCCCAGTGAATGTGAGGAAGAAGGTGATTTTCTTTAGTACAGAGTGACGCGCCACTTGCTTGGCAGAGTGTACCAGAGCATAATGTTTCCAGCACCTGTACAATCTGGTTCTCTGAGGCTTAGGCTTAGAATTCTATATTTTTTTTTTTCCTCAGACTACTGTCCAGAGGAAAAATAGATTCCAGCGTCTCATCTGCAGATGTCTTTTCTTGCCATTTTGGTGATTCATTTTCTTATGGTGCACATTTTCAGATTTATATACTGCTCTGCATCTTTCTTTCAAATCTTACCTCTGAAGGGAGAATTCATACACACACGCAAGAATGCATTCAGTACGTTTACTCCCTAAGCCCTTGACTTTCTCCACTCTCAGATGGGAAAGGTCATCTGAACTGCACCGTTAACACCAGCCCCTTTGAAGGAGGAACGGAAGGAAGTTCATCTAGAGCCCTTCATTCTTACATCGCTGACATGCCCGGAGTTCAGGGGCTGGCCACAACAGCTCCATAGCTACTATTTCCACAAGATACTGGAAATCACTGCACCCCTTTTATATCAGGGAGACACCTATGATTCCAGCCCACCTTTCTTCTAGAGTTCTTGCTCTGCCTTGCTATTTTCTTTCTTTTGCTTTCAATGATCTTTCTGCCAAGGGCAAAATACATGAATCCATATGTCCTTTTTTTTTCTTCACTAGTCTGTCTACAGATTACAATTTTACTCTCGTTTATCCCAACTGAATTCTTAGTCATGCAATAATCAAAATGTAAACTATCCTTTTCCCCTTCACCTTCCCTCCTCTTATTTTATTCTAGGCCCATTTCAACTCCCAAGTTAGAACTTGAAATTTTATGACATATCACCCAAATTCCTAAGTGTCCCTGAACACACTAACACATTCTTTTACTCGACTCACATTTTACATCCATTTCAATGAAATTTGATTACCCAGCATTGGTGTCTCTTGGCCCCAGATAATTTGAGATAGTGATAATGTGTATGCACATTTGTTTAAGATTTTATAGTCCACAAAGTGCTTTTGGGGCACGAGAAATAGCAGTCGTGATAGAGATGAATGGGGAGTTGCATTTCTGTTGCCTATGAATATCAACCATCATTTTATGCTGGGACAAAATTCTGAAAACATGGAGTGCTGGATGCTTAGGAAAGGTTGAAAAGTCCTGTTATCTGATATAGAAAGGCTCCAAAAAAGAGGTCTTGTCCCTGGAGATAGGGTTCACTGGGGGAAGGGTGGATTATTATAAGCAGAACACTAAATTATAGAATTCCTAATATCAAAGCCAAACATAACTATATTGTTATGACCACTGAGTTCCCATCTCATCGTGCTGGATTTCTTCTCTCTTCTAGATTTTAGTCTCCTCCTACCATCTCAAGATGAATTTACCATCACATGGAGCAGGAAGATCTCTAATTGAACCAGCCTTAAACCAAACAATATCCTCATGTCTTCTAGAGGTGGACTCTGCCGTGGGTCTGCACTATTCTCCTCTTATGCTCTCCCCCAACCCCTTTCGCTTTTCTCAGTTTTCTTTCTATCTCTCCAACTCGTCTCACTTCTGTCTTTTTGAACAACTGAGAATATAAAGTATTTAGCTAGAGCATTGCTTAAAAAAAGAAAAAAAGAAAGAAAAACAAAACAAAATAAAAACCCAGCATTTCTCTATGTAGTCTTATGTAATGCTCTTCATCCACTAATTCTTTGTGATAAATAAGATGATCACTTTCTCCTTTATTTCTCTTCTAACAATATTGGGAGGAATGATGATTATGTAATATTCAATGTCAATGTCATGCAAAACGGAAATACGATTTTTAATGTATCTCCCTGGAATTGATTTGCTTCCACAACTTGCTGAAGAGAAGGAGCCCCAGATTTGTAAATCAAAGACTCCCCATCCAAGCTCTGTCCTGTATTAATAACTTCCAAGGTGTTTGTACCTCTGTATAAGGCAAAGGGGGTTAGATGTTCAGCATCGAAAAGTGATTCTAGGTCAGGTGGTTCATGACTTCCTGAACTGCCCTGCTAGAAAGGACTCTGATTCTAAGTACTGAATATAGGAAAAGCAAAACAAAAGCATCTTGGTGGTGTCTGCCGGAAGTGGGAAGTGGGAAGTGAAGACAACTGGCCAGATTCATCTGCAGGACCACACAAACTTAAAATGCCACTCTCCATCTGGAATCTAAGTCCACCTACAAGATAGCTTGTCTTATAAATACATTTATATAAAGGTGAAAATGTCATACTTTGTATTTAAAGTTGAATGAGTTCTTAATAATGAGGCCAGATAAGCTTATGCCAGTCTGTAGCACATAGCTTTATTGATTTTTAAAATAGATTTAATTTGTGGCCCATCATTTAAACTTTTTAGTCAGTTCTCAGTTTCTCAGTGCTTTAATCCACACACAACACACACACACACACACACACACACACATACGTCACACATATGTCATATTTATTTTTCTTTCAGATTGCTGGTCATCCTGAAATTAAGTGATTCCACATTAAAAATTACATTTATGGAATTCTGGATAGCCATGCTCTTTCTAGTAAGTTTATACTGGTTGTCAGTTATTGTGACTGTGGAAGTTATGGATGTATTACTACAGTATATTTGGTAATAGTTTCCAAACTCTACTGACACAAAAGTCGCTGCCTGTGCCCTTGGGGGCTGGAGATGTGGTTGCACAGAATCAATGACCCAGACTCCAGGAGCAGGTGAGGAAAGCCACGGGAACTGAGCACTGCTACAAGCTTCTTTAATACCCTCCACCCATGCCCCATTGGTCCCAAGAAAGCATCTTTTCAAAACAGCAGCTCCCTATTGGTTGACATTGTCTGTGTCAGCAGTCCCTTAGGCAGTCTTCAATTAGGTCCTCCTATAGGAGATGCCTTTGTGGCTGCACCCCACCACCACCACCATTTATGTAGAGGTTCTTTTGAAAAAGAACAACAACAACAACAAGCTTTTTTTTATCATCTCTCTTTTTTTCCATTGACATGAAAACAAATAGTGAGTATAGTGAGCATCTGGTGTACGTATGCGTGGTGTGTATACATGTGCATATTGTCATATAAACAGCAAGGCAGGAGGTTGATATGGGAATGACCCTCATTCTCTGAGGCAGTCTCTCAGAGCTCCAGCTTGCCCTGAGGATCCACTGATTCTGTATTTCAAAGCTCGAATACTAAGCAGCATGGCTACTCTCTCCTGGTATCTTCCACATGGGCTTTGGGGCTTCCCAACTCAGAATCCAACCCTGGAGTCCAAGTGTGTTAACCACAGTGTTGCTGAGCCATGTCTTTATCCCTTTTTGTCTCTTAGTGAGCACTGTACCTTTAAATAACGTTGTTCTTTCTGCAATGAAAATCATTTAATTCCCTAGTGTCTCACTTCGTTAGTCAAACATCCTGTGTGTATAAGCTCTGTGTGTATAAAATGTACATTGTAATAATATTGGAAAATAATATCTAGAAACATCCCTGAAAAGAAACGTCCAGGAAAGTGGACATCATATTAGATGATGCAGTTCCATTGTGATGACCTTGAAAATGGCTGGGAGAGGTTTTCGTGAGTATTAAATAAATAGTGAGTTGGAGAACAGACAATAATCAGGAAAGCTAGCAATTACTTTTGTATCAAAGTGTTTGTGAAATAGATGGGGGACCTCAGGCTAGAGGAAGAACATTTTTAGAGGCCAGAAAAATCTTGAATACCTAGATATCAAACCTCTACTCTACTCACTGTTGTTCTTTCCTGTGAGATGTAGGGAAAGAATGATAAGGTAGACCTTGAAAAGGGAAGACTGTTCCAAAGAAGAGTCCAGAAGTATATGTGTGTGTGTGTGTGTGTGTGTGTGTGTGTGTGTGTGTGTGTGTGTGAGAGAGAGAGAGAGAGAGAGAGAGAGAGAGAGAGAGAGAGAGAGAGAGAGAGAGAAGATATCAGGGATGCATGCCCACAGCGCACTTAAAGGCTTCTAGATTACATCAGCCTCTGCAGACTTTACAATCTCATCTTTCTGCTCAGATTTCCTGTCACAGTCACTGTTCCTTCAGCTTTGGGGTCATCAAGGGCATTGCCCTAAAATGATAGGGCCCATGAACTTGCATTAGCAGAAGAAGTAGCACTTGGTTTGGGACAGGTTCTGTAGATACATCAGAGAGAAGAGTCCAGTCCTATGATCATGTTGGAGGGCAGAGGACAGGATGCAGCAGAAAACTGTACAGTGTTTATCTCTCCTTCCCTGGGAGTCACTCACCAAAGCCTCAGTGTCCTGGACTAATCATTTCTCTTCTTCACCTTTCTCAAGTCCTTCATAAATTAACACTAAAAAAAAAAAAAAAAAATCCTATTCATTCCTGGGATAATCTGTTCACATGGCCTCTCATGTGGCCTTGCAAACTTAAATGACAAGAGGATCTATATTATATTTAGGATCAGGAACATGGTTCAAAAGCTTGGTTCTCAGCTCGTTCCTACTATTAGGTGATAGGAATTTAAGGGAGGCTTACAAGTCTTAAGGGCAGAAAGAAAGAATGGGAACTGGGTGTACAGGGTACCATAGAGTTCCGTCAAATCTCAGAATAAGGAATGAGGTTACATTTCAAAAGCATTTGAGAGTCAGCAAAACAACAGCCTCTTTTATTCTAACCACTGTATTTTTCACATTTGAGTGAGACATTTTGGCAAATAAAACTAAAATTCATTTGGAAAATTTGCAAATTTATCCTGGAAGCACAATGAGAAGTATAATGGCAGAGATTTTTGATTTTTTTTGTTTTGTCTTGTTTTGTTTTTGCTCTCTCAGACAAAGCTTGTAAAAAAAAATATTGACACTCAGATAGTGACTAGTGATAGAATATGCTTTTATATCTTCTAGAAAATCAATTTATGGATCACATCATTATTTCTAGGACAACCTCAACTACAAAGTGATACCCTGTACACCCCTGAATTACTTACTACATAAAATAAATAACAAAAAAGAAAATTTCCAAGTTATTCTAGATGCATATTTGGGATTAATACATGTTTACTTTATAAAGATTTTTTTTAACTATGTGTATATATTGAGGGGGGGTGTCCACATAAGTGCAGATACATGTGGTATCCCGAAGGGGGCATCAGGTCTCCTGGAGCAGGCTTAATAGGCAGTCATGAACCTTCTGACATGTGTGATGAGACCTGACCTTGGGTCACCTGAAAGAGCAGTAAGTGTTCTTAACTGTTCAACTATTTCTCCAAACAGCCTTGACTCCTATCTATATGTGTAAATATTTGTTTTTCCTTAATATCTAATTATCAGTTTCTTCAAGCTTGATTATCGATACACTATTTGGAAAATAGAATCCGGTAGCAGGAACAAGGGGCTGGAAACTCTCTGTTCTGCCTCACTCAGTGTCCTCTACCTCTGCTTCTCAGGATTGTTATTGATTGGTATTTCAACTACCATCAGACATAACTTTTGAATATGAACTTTATTATGTTTGTGAAGCAGTGTAGAGAAGGCAACGTGTATCAATAGCAGCACAAAAGATGAACATCCTCTGAATTTTCATCTGAAGCACTTTAACATAGGTATGGAATAGAGGCTTATTTCATTGAATTTGAAAAATTGATTTCTTTTAGCCTAGAGTATAGTTAGCTTTGTCTGCCCATAAGTTTGTGGATATTAGTATTTCTCCCCATCTCTGACTTAATATTTCAACAGGTGAGCCTGGCACACAGGCTGAGGATGCTGTCTTACATCTGAAGGTCTTAGAGAACCAGGTCGCTTCGGCAAGTGGAGAGGATGACTTTGGGAGTTGGGTTAAATAACTGCTGTTCGTAAACTTGTCTTGTGTTCTTTACAAACTCTAGACCAGAATGTTGCCTCGATCTTCATTTCTTTTCTATTTCAAAGCAAACAAACAAACACAAATCTTTCCCCTGATTTATAACTGAATTAGTAAGCCCGGTGACCCGAAGTCTCTGAACTTACCGTGGAAGGTGCATACTTCAGACAGCTCAATATTTAAGTGTCTGAAGTTGGAGGCCCTTTGGGCAGTTCTGGAATGTATGCCTAGTCCACTTTTCTTAATTCTAACAACATGTGAGATATCCTAGAAGTTTGACCTTTTAAAATCCTGTTAAAATTGCACTGTTAAAAACAGCCCTTATGTTCTTTCCTTAACTGAAAAGATCACATTGCCCAATTATCTTTAATGTAGAGAATGACCAGTGCATAATTAATAGAAAAGGTGATCATTTTACTATTTAAAAAATGATAAGGGCATCCAAAATATCTGTCTAGCCTAAGATTTTAGATTTGGGACCCGTCTATATCTATTTGTTTTATAGCTACATCTAAATTTAAGCTTCTAAAAGTGGCATTGTATATGAAAACCATGGAAATGCATCTTATACCAAGAGCAGACAGCTGGCTTTCACTTTTCCTTGTCAAAGGATGCCCATAAGAATTGGTGGTAGGTGTCTAAATGTGGAGGTAAGTAATAAGCCAGTATTGACTTCTGTTGAGATCAATAACAAGATTTGTTGACCCAAAGAGGTTAAAATTGACTGAAGAGTGGGACAATAAATCTTATTATTGACCATAAAGCTGAAGTCAATATATATATTATTATCAACATTTTTCTTTTGGTATAGATGATAGGGGTGGAATCATTTTTTAGACCTTAAATGCAGATAGCCACATGTTTATGTCATGATGGTAACCAATACAAGGTTGTTGGCTTATTCACACGATATTCACACGACAGCAGTAACATAAGTGATTTAGGGTGTCAGCCATCCTTTTCCTTATACTTAGGCTCTTTGATCCTGATTCCTTTATAATTGAAATGTGGGGTTAGTTTGCTTGGTAAAATATTGTTTGGACTGGGAAAATTGTAGGATGGGCATTTCAACTCTTTTTCCCCCAGAAAAGAGTCCACAGGCATGCTCATCCTTTGCAGTTGAAAGGCCTTGGTCCAACCTACCCACTGTGAAGAAGACACTCCCCTTCAGATGAGCTACTGTGTTTACTTGAAAATGTAAGGTATATGTCAATATTATAGCACTTCTGAAATGAATATTTAAAACATGTGTTTTAAAAAATCACACAATATATACATGCATATAAACATGCATACATACTTACATACTACACACACACAAGCACACACATACATACACACATATGTATATGGATATGGATATATGTCAAGCACCGCTAGGTCATTGTAGAAGATGTTCTACTTCTATTCTCCTATCCATACAAAGCCAAAGAGATTATTTTTTTCATAGTAGACAAAAGTACAGTAGGGGAATAATTTTTTCAATGCTTCAAGTATCTCTCAGGTTGATGAGAAAAGTTGGGCTTATACACGCTGAACATGGTGTGTTGGTCAGCATGAAGTCTCCATTTGTCCTGAGACTTTACCTGCAGTGGGGTCTGCACACAAGGATCATGTGTGCCCGATACCCTGTTAGAATGTTCAGCCAGAACACTGATGCTTCAAATTCCTAGACCCAAATTCTCTTCTGCATGATAGTTCCACCCTCCTAACTCCATCCTCAGCCTCAAGGTAAAGCTGAGGAGAAAGGAAACAGCTGGGGAGGAAGAAGACACAGATGTTTCTTTCTTTTTCTAACCATGTCTCCAAAGCTGCTACTTTACATCAAGTATTCAATTCTGTTAATGCTCAGAAATCTGCAAGTAGGGATGAAACATGAGAGATGCCTTGAATGCCTCACACTATGGGGTGTCTCCAATTCCTTAATACACCCCATTGTGCCTGGAGGCTGGAAGAAGCGCTATACAACCCATTTCCTCCTTTAACTGTGACTTTCCCCGCTTCTATGGGTTTCGATTTTAATGGTTGAATTACATTTACATCTACTTGTGAGTCTGCCATCAGCAGCCAAGTTCCAGCCTAAAGCCTTTAGTAAGTTGGAGAACAACTTTCTCATAAACAACCTCATTTGGTTTATCGATATAAATTCACAGAACAACTCTTAATTCTACAAGGCTCTGGCGGCTCCTCTGTTCTCAACAGCACATCTTTCAGGCTGCCTTGACTGGCTTTCTTTGCTTCACAATAAATCATAGCACAGGACACGGAGATAATTAAGTCGCAGGGTTTCCAGAGTTTCTGGTGAAAAGGTTGGTTAGCCAGGGGCCTTGCTCAGTTGAATTAAGTTTTAGAATGAGTGGTCTTTAAGAAAAAAGGAAAGAGTTCTATGAACAAACTCTTCATTCATATATATGAATATATATATATGTGTGTGTGTGTGTGTGTGTGTGAAACTGAAGAGCAAGCTAATTGTGCAATAGGATGTTGGGACTATTAAAGAAATGCATAAAGATACACACAACAAAACCTCCAAATTTGACGGATAAACATGGAAATATACAGGAAGAAGGAAGCAGAACAAGAGAGCTACCCTCCCAGCAATCAAATGTCTCAGAACTCTAGGAGAATATTCTGGGAGCATCGGAGAAAGGATTTCCTCTGTCTAAAATACGAATGTTCCTAAAGACACAATCAAAAGACTTTCCCATGAATAGAGGTGGCTATGTAAGGATATGATGTTTTCAGCATGAGTATGGGATTTCAAAAGCTCCTGTCATCCTCTAGATAAATTTCTCTCTTTGCTCTATTCTATACTCTGCATTCTATGAACAAGGGTAGATGGTTTCATCACTCTCTGGCTTCCCAGTTGGTTTAGTGGGTTAGAAACTATGGCAAAGGATTGGAATAGAAAAAAAGAGATACTAAGATGAATACTTTCCTTCTTGATGGTCACGTTAGGTAGTTCACCCTCTACATCAAAGGCCAAAGCTCTTCTCACTCTGGCTTTTCTGAATGTCTTCCATCTTCTGGATTTTGTAGCCATTCTGTCTCTCATCACATGCCTAGAACTAATAGCAAGTGTGATAATATGTATTATATGAGTTCATTTATGTTGCTAAAAGAATAAAGTATAAAGAGATAAAAGGTGAAGTTGACTTTGGCTTGTAGTCCTGATCTGAGGTTTAGAAACTAGTTCTTACTATTTTGGTTTTTTTTTGTTTGTTTTTTTTTTGTTTGTTTGTTTTTTTCGAGACAGGGTTTCTCTGTATAGCCCTGGCTGTCCTAGAACTCACTTTGTAGACCAGGCTGGCCTCGAACTCAGAAATCCACCTGCCTCTGCCTCCCGAGTGCTGGGATTAAAGGCGTGCGCCACCACGCCCGGCCTAGTTCTTACTATTTTTATCTGTGTGTTTAGGAGGGACTTGTGTACTCATGTGGAAGCCAAAGGACAATTTGCTTGGTTCTCTCCTTCCACTATGTAGGGCCTAGAAAACTGAATTCAGGTCATAAACCTTGGTAGCAAGTGACTTCACTCAATAAGCCATCTCAATGGCCCTCAACTTCTTAAAAAGCCACCAGTCTTTTGCCTGGGGTTGTATGCCGCAGACCCTCTGGGTCCCTGTGTCTGCGTGGAATGGGGTCTCTCGACGCAGGTGGGCAAAGCGTGAATGAGCGACAAACAGACACACACAGGAGAGTTTGTGTGGAATCTGAGTGTAATTTTGCAACTCGAGCATTAGAGTTTTTATGCAGAGGACAATAAGGAAGTTGGGTGACATATTCGCAAGGTACAATTGAGGTAACCGGAATCTTACATAAAACAGAGGAATGCAAACACAAAAGGTCTAACGGGAACCACCTGGGATAAAATTCATTGATAACAGCTGGGATCAACAAGGGCTCCACCTAAGATTAGAAGCTCCACTAATCTTAGAAGCCAGGGTCAAGGACTTCGCGTCCTTGCCATAGTTCCTATTTTAGTCTCTTGTATAGTCCACCTTCCCCTTAGGCCATTGTAAATACGTGTGTATGGGTGTAACTCTGCTATAGTATCTATTCTGGTTTCTCCTTTGGTCTGAAACTTCCTTCTTCCTTAGTGATGGTAAATTCCTGTGTAAGGGAGTGACTTAGCTTTTACAATCTTGCTGAATTCTAAGCCCGTGATCTTGCTCAAGGACATTTCTAGGACTGTTGGAACACTGGTGGAAGGCTTAGGCCATGTCAGAATTCTATTTTAAAAGGCACTTATAATAGGAAAATACTGGAAGAGAGCACGTGGATCCATACACTAGACTAACTCGGGAATGGAACTCGGGAATGAAAAATTACTGTATGGTTAGGGAACGCTAGACTCCAGGAGGAGAGCTTCTTTGAAACTCTTTTGCCTCATGAGTGACTTTTAAGCCTCTCGGCTTGTCCAGTTAACTCGACCGGGGCGTAGCAGTTGTACCCTGACAGCATTATCTAATATCAACCAGCTCCTCAAAGCCTTACTTGAAAACTCTAATCTGGTTAATTTTTCATCTTCTTCATAAATTAGTGGTAATTGTACTCCAACATGCATTCCAGAGGGAAGACTCACACTCCTTGTCGGATTTCTGGCCCCATGGGGATCTGCACTGATCCTCACGGTTGTCTACAGTCTATGCCCCTTCTGAGTTACAGTGATTCAAGGTATAGTTCTTTAGCCAGAGGGTCTCATTGATTCCACAAACACCTTGAGAAAATGAGAACAAACCCACCTGTTAAAGGTTACCAATAAATGAGAAGAGGGCCAGAAAACACCTGAGCTCTTGAGTTTGTTGACTTAACCAATATAGGAACTCCCTCCACCCAATGTATTTATATACTGTAAAGGACATAATAATGAATATCTTTATTACTAAAAAAAATAAAGTTAATTGCCTTAATAATGACTATCTCACAGTGAACTGACAGCTGGTGATCCTGCCAAATGTATTAGCAATGTAGAATTGGTTGCTTAATTCTTTCCTGTCTCCCTAATTGGAAGAGCAAACTTACATTTTATGACCCGGTCTCCCTGCTTATCTCCCTGTACTCTTAGCTAATTTGCTGTGGTTGTAAGTTTGATATTACCGCCCCCCCCCCCAACACACACACTTCTTCACACAAGTAGTGGTTTGTTCCTATGAAGACATAAATACACCTTAGGAAGAATTTTCTTAGAGCCTGCTAGACAAAATTTTACTCTTACAATATCTACATTTTGTTCTAGTTCTTGGCAATGGCACTAGTACTTGTAAACTACTCAGAATGATAATATTTAGTCTTCATGTGCTATGCGCTAGGCACTGCAATGGGTTTTATTTACCTTTTCATGGATCTATGTATCAATTTTGCAGTGTTGGAAATTGAACCCAGGGCTTCCCAAATGTACTCTACCAACTGAGTTGCATCTCCAGACTTGCGATAGTCATTTCCTCGTGAGTTATTTCACATAACATTCACTTCCCTAAATGGGTGTGGTTGGCTGGATAGTTTTAATAGTCTTGGTCCAATATAAGTAAAAGCCATGAAAAATGGAACTGGCTCTTTATTTTAATATACTAAGTTCCCAAGCAAGAAAAAATACTAATTAATTCAAAATTCTGCCAGGTTGAAAAGTCTAAAGCCTAGATAGAAAGATATCCAAACAACCTAAGCTCAAAAAACATGCAAAGCCACTCAAATGAGGCAGCAACCTAAGTGGGCACCAGCCTCCTTAAGAAGTCTAAAACTAGACACCTTAGATTATGGGACTAAACTCCATTTTTATGACATTATATTCACTAGACTGTGAATGGATCCCTACATGTCTTGCTGGGTCAGGAAAGCAAGAACATTCTTTTCATGTGAACATACCTTTTGAATATTATGTGGTTTTTTTCTTTTCTTTCTTTTTATTTTTTATTTTTGTTATTCTTTTTTTCTTATGGGAGAGAAGACATATTTTGAAATGTAACCCAAGCTAGTCTTGAACTTGTGATGTCCCTGTTAAAGCCTCCCCAGTTGTGAAATTAAACGTATAAGCTACTACTCCTGGACAATATCTCTTCTTGATGATCAAAATAATCCAAATTCTGCTTCAGATGATAGAATTGTCTCTTGAGTTGATATTTTACTACCTTGGGTGTTTAGAGGTAAATACATAAATATCTAAGAGAATCAAGACCCATATTAATAGACTTCTAGTAAAGAAACATGCTTAAGGTATTTTAGTTTTCTAGAAAACAGATAAAAACCTATTACTCACTTTAAAATGTGAAAATGTTGACTATAGATCAAAGTTGTCATTTTATTTAGTGCATATAATCACATAGCAATTAGGAAGTATTAATACATTTAAAAGATCTTAAGGATCATGGCATTTCTAGTTCTGATTTATTAGAGGCAGTAGAGCTATTTAAAATAGTCCATAAAATTTGCTTTAAATTGTATATTTAAATTACATTAAGTAAGAGATCAAATACACTTAATTTATAAATTTAGCTTTAAATGTTTAAAGGGGTTTAATTGACTTAGTTTGCAAATGGAACTAAATATTAATCAAAGGCCTCATGAAAGTGATTGCCAAATTTGCTAACCTGATAAATACACGGTTATGGGAAGACCTAGATTTTCAGATATATAAGTTAAATAATACTTTTTCCTGATGAACTGCGTAATCTTCCACACTCACAAATCCTTGAAGGATTCTTTCATATTCACAGTCTCCTTGAGGATATTGATTTTGAGAAACTAGCCTGACCATGCAAAATAGGCCAAGAAGCACTGAACTGCTGGCATGGTAAAGATCTACATAGCAAAGCCGTGCACTCAGGCTCTTAACCTCCAGCAAGTGGGAAGTAGTAGAAGTGAGGGACAGAACCATGGAGTGCTCACAGATTTGGCCTCTGGGTGTTTCATACACTGGCTGAGAGACCTGAATAATTGCAGAATTTCTCTTCTTCTTCCCCCTCCCCATACTCATCTTTTGGCATAAAGTCTCCCTTGGTAGCCCCAGTTAGCCTGGGCCTTGCTATCTAGAATGAACCCTCCTGACTGCCTTTAAGTGCAAGGACCAAACCACTGTACCACCCTGTCCACTGAAAGACCCACAACGTGAGGACTCCCTCACGTTCTGACTCAGGAGAGGCGACACCCCAAAATCACCCACAAGAAACGATCTTGCTGCAACTGCAAGAGGATTTTTATTCGAGAGCGTTCTCGGGCCCATGGTCATACACCACGCAGGGGTAGAGGACCATGGCGCGCTGAGTAGCTGAGTAAGGGGGTATTTAAAGGAAGAAACCACAATTCATGGAGGTGGGGAGGGCGTTGTTGGAAAATACCAAAAATACCAGTTAAGAGTCACAAGGAAGTATAAAGTCACAAGTGTCAGGTTATCTCTCAAGACAGTTTCTAAGAGCCCCTAACAATCTAAGAGCCCCTAAAGATAGCACATTTGCATTGCAGGTTCCAGTAATGGTCAGGGTGTCATTCTTTGAATTGAACCCAGGAAGCAGGTGGGTGGAGGAAGGAATGTCGCTATCTGTTTTATGACCAGTACCTGGAGCACTAAGCCACAAAGGCTACACTCCCAAGCCTGGGCCCAAAAGCCTCGAATTTTGTTTTTACTTTGCTATACTTTTTTAATACTTCTTCATTCCCCACTTCTTCTAGTTAATAGTTCTAATCTTAGAACTAGACACTATCTTCTCCCTGACATAGTTGATCCTTTAGGGCATGGTACTGTTATCTCAAAACTAAAAGCCACACTGCATTAATTCTTGTTTTAATAAAGGTGACTTGCCTATTTAACACACATGGACCTATAATTAAAAGCAGAAGCAAAATCAAAAGGGGTCTCATAAAGGTAGAAAGTAGAGTGGTCAAGAGTACAAGATAAGGGCCTTTCCACCCGAGTCTCAAGGTTTTCTGCGTGGAGATGTCTAGCAGGTCTTCTGGAGCAGGCCTTCTGGAGCTGCTTTTTCACTCGCTGTCTCACTCACTGGAGCACCTTGAGCCTAGAGAACAAAGGCTGGGAAAGCAGCATGTCAGCACTATGTACAGAGGCTATTTTTACCAGTGGAGGGGGCCCCCTGTAGAGTAATTCATAAGGGGGTCAGTCTAAACTGTCCAGGGGTGTTTTTAACCCTGAAGAGCAAAGGGTAGGAGAGGAGAGCTATCCAATCATTAGCGCCAGTCTCCGCTGTCAATTTGGTAAGGGTCTCTTAATGGTTCTATTTATTCTCTCTACCTGTCCTGAGCTTTGGAGCCTGCATGTACAATGTAACTTTTAACTAATCTCTAATATCTTGGCCAGTCCCTGATTTATCTGGGCAACAAAGGCAGGTCCATTACCTTGGGAAGATTTCTTTTAGGATCTTTAGTCCTGGTAGGAAAAGCTTCTATCTATCTTGAAACGGTGTCTATAAACACTAACAAGTACTTGTTGCAATATCTAGCTGGCTTAATTTCTGTAAATTCTACCTCGTCATAGCACAGGCCTTGCAGCTTTTGACTATTTCTTCTGCCAAGTCAGAGAGTCCTGTAACATAGTAGTCAAAGGACCTAACCACACCTTTGAATTTCTTGGCCCCCAGGTGGGTCAAATACTGTCCAAACTTGATAGTGCTCAGGGGTGTATCTAAAGCTGGTCTCTCTGATGTCATAATAATCTTTAGGCTCCTTGACTGCCAGGATCATTGCTCCTTGAGTCACCTGTTTGGCAGTTAGATCTGCTATCTGATTTTCTTTAGCCACAGCATCTTAGGTCTTTCTCTGCAGATGTCAACAGCCCTCTTTGTCTGTATATTGCTCCATACAGTGGCAAAAGCATACCTGCTGTCATTGTTGACTTTCCTTTTGCCATTTATGGACCTTGTCTCAAAGTCACAAGTTCAGCTTTCTGGGCCGACGTCCCTTCAGGGAGGCTGCTGGCCTAGATCACTTGCTTTCTGTCCACCACCATACTGCTGTCCCCGCCTTCTGCTTACCTTTAACCTTGAGGCTGCTGTCATCAGTGTACCAGCTCGAACCCTCAGGCCAAGGCTGATCTGATCCTTCAGATCATTTCAGCGCAGTGGTGAGTAGGTGCAGTCTCACACAGTGGGACAGCAGGTGGAATGAAGCGAAGGTCACTCGTTCAGTCAACAAAAAGTTCTGATGTGTCACAGGAGCATTGGTAGTCATCCATCAGTCAGGGGGCTTTCAGATAATGCTTTCAAGAGCGTGGGATGCCATTACAGCCAGTTGCTGTCCCAGAGTGAGCTTATCAGCATCCTTGACAAGCAGATTATGGCAGTAATAGCTTACAGGCAAGAAAACCACCCGCTGGCAACAGGGTGTAACTTCTTGGTTAGGTAAGCCACTGGCCTTTTTCAAAGTCCCAAAGTCTGAGAAAGGACTCCTCTGGTGACCCCTGATCTCTCTTCCACATAAAGAGTGAAAGGCTTGGTTAGGTCAGACAAAGGCTGGCCATCAGTAGGGCCTGTTTTATTTCTCTAAAGGCTTTCAGGTGATCTGGGATCCACACAAACACTTCCCCTTCCTTGGTTAGGAGGTACAATGGGAAGCTAAGGTCGCCAACCCAGGTGTCTAGAGTCTGTAGAAGCCAGCAAGTACCCAAGAATTTTCTTACTTGCCTTGGCGTAGTTAGCCACTACTTCCCGTCTCGAAGGGTGTATCTCAAGTAAGTAACTTCAGTCTGACACAGCTGAGTCTTTTTAGCTGAGGCTCGGTCTTCAGTTGCCCAGGTTTCCTGTCTAGATCCTGTCTTTTTCTTTCTCTCCTATCACTGTGGCCAAGATTCTAGTCAAATTTCTCTCTTGTCTACGATCCCTCCTGTTTTCTCTTTCTTCTGCCTCCCGTCTCTCTCTCTCACACACACTTTCTCTGCCTCTTTCACTAGATCGCCTAACTGTCTCCCTCTTTTCTCTGAAGCTTCTTTCTGATATCGGGAGCCAACTGCCTTATGAAGGCCGGCCAGGCCACTGAGGCCTTCTGGGCTTCCTAGGTAAGATCAAAGGGAGTGAACTGCCTGAAGGCTTCCATAAGCCTTTCAAGGAACATTGAGGGAGGTTCGATCGGCCCCTGCATTACCTCTTACCTTAGCCAAATTAGTGGGCCCATCTTGAGGCACCTTGGAGACCAGAGCCTGGCGTTAGATTTTCAAGCTCTCCTTACCTTCAGCCATGTTGCAGTCGCAACTGGGGCGAGTCAAAAGGAATCCCATGTTGATCTCATTTTGTAGCTGTGTAAGCCGCTGTTGGCTTCCGGGCCATTTTTCTAGCTTCTAACAGAATTCTCTCTCGCTCTTCGGTTGTTAAGAGCATCTGCAACAGCTGTTGATAATCATTTCAAGTAGGCTGATGAGAAAACATAAGGAACTCTACCAACCCTGTGAGGCGTTGGGGATCCTGAGAAAGGGGGTGGTTAGTTTTTCAGTTATAAATACCAACAGAGGAAAATGACCAGTACTGAAGGGTTTAAAGTTTGGGCGGGTCCACCAGAGTCCGCCCGGACTCTGTGCTCTGCAGTTCCATGTACCCGCAGTGGTCCGCCTCTCGACACCCCGAGGGGTTTAGGGTTCCCTCGGCAGCTGGGGTTGAGGCTGTGGATAAGGGGAAGGTTGTGGACTAGGCCACTCAGGAGGCTTCATAGATTTTGGAGGAGCCGAATTGGCTGGTGGCTGCGATTTGGGAGAAACCTTTAATTTCTCTTATAACATAAGAGTACAACCACAATTTTGAGAAGCAAAACCCAATTTTAACAGTGAAAACAATCTAGTTTTTTTTTTTTTAAATGAACTCTAAAAAACATTACTTGCTATAAATTTTGGCTGCCTGTTCCTGCACACAAACACAAGAAGGTGTAGCTGCCAATACTTCAAAAAGACACTACCCTAAATCTTATCTTTTATAAATCGGATTTCTAGGATAAGAATTACATAGAATATTACTCAATTTAGGCGTATCTTTAGAGACCTGTTCCCATGGATTGTCTCATGCTGCATGTTGTAGTTCTAAATTACTCTAACCCAGAGTTACCAGTTTTAAGTCAACTTTTTGTTACCAGTGTTACAAATTTTTAATCATAACTAATAACTTATGAGCCACTAATCTATAACCAAGACATATAAAAACATATTTATACTTTTGAAACTATTTAGAAACAAAAATGAAATGGCCGCATACATTTGCTCATTTAAACCAAACAAAATTCTTAATTTTTCTAGCTGTAATTTCAAGAGAGGAGCACCTTGTCACCTGATGAATCCAATAATCACAAGCACAGAGATTTTTGTAGGAAAAACAGCCATTTGTTCCCTTACCATAGAACTTAAGAACTTGAGAAGCTGGTGGTCCCTATAAGAGCAGCGTTTATAATCAGCTCCTAGCAGGGCTTCTCTAGCCACACTAGATTCCTAACTACAGGTGCAGGGCTCCAAAGACCAATTAAAACTGTTTATTTTATTTTATTTTTTTACCAAATTATCCCCAGATAGTCGGAGAGTACTGCTTTTCTCAAAACCCATTCTCTCACATCTCAGGTGTAAACTATCTCTAGTCAGGGTATAAAGCACCTATGAGAATTACCTTTGCTTTTCTAGATTTTCACATAGCTCTAAACACATACACAAAAACACATAAAACAGAAACCAACAGATCCAGACACATTCGACCCTTTCTTGTCCTCTACAAGCAGGCAAGAGAATTAGACGATTTTGGAGGGGGAAGCTTCCGCTTCAACAGAACTCGGTCCCTCTGACCGATCCGGAGACGGCCAGGCGTCCCTGGCTCTCCTTACCTCCCAGGGCGTCCCCCAGGGCCACAGCCTGTGGTCCTCCTAGCACGTCTGCCGACCACAGTCCTCCGGTCCTTACGGCCCAAAAGGACAGCTGCAAATACCGACCGCGCGCGCATTTCAGACCCCATCACCCCATCGTCTACAAACACCAGCATCCATTTCTACCTAGACGGCCAAAACCAGAGAAGCACACTTGTTCCTCACTCTGCCAGGTGTAAAACCAAGGCACGAGGTGGGACTCGAACCCACGATCTCGCAACCCGAAAACCAAGACACAAATTTCACTCTGCCAGGTGTAAAACCAAGGCACGAGGTGGGACTCGAACCCACGATCTCGCAACCCGAAAACCAAGACACAAATTTCACTCTGCCAGGTGTAAAACCAAGGCACGAGGTGGGACTCGAACCCACGATCTCGCAACTCGAAAACCAAGACACAAATTTCACTCTGCCAGGTGTAAAACCAAGGCACGAGGTGGGACTCGAACCCACGATCTCGCAACCCGAAAACCAAGACACAAATTTAATAAACTCAGATGGATCCGAACTCAGACTTCGCCATGCTTCAGAAACATAGGACAAGACATAAATAACCCAACACAACAAGCACATGTTCCAATGTTCGTTTCAGAAAACAGACACTCAAAACAGAGACACCGGCCGGCACACACACAAGAGGGGATCCCCATACCTCCAAGTCGGTTCTCGGGTGTGAGGGGTGGTCGCGTTTCCCGGCCAACGCACCAAATGAAAGACCCACAACGTGAGGACTCCCTCACGTTCTGACTCAGGAGAGGCGACACCCCAAAATCACCCACAAGAAACGATCTTGCTGCAACTGCAAGAGGATTTTTATTCGAGAGCGTTCTCGGGCCCATGGTCATACACCACGCAGGGGTAGAGGACCATGGCGCGCTGAGTAGCTGAGTAAGGGGGTATTTAAAGGAAGAAACCACAATTCATGGAGGTGGGGAGGGCGTTGTTGGAAAATACCAAAAATACCAGTTAAGAGTCACAAGGAAGTATAAAGTCACAAGTGTCAGGTTATCTCTCAAGACAGTTTCTAAGAGCCCCTAACAATCTAAGAGCCCCTAAAGATAGCACATTTGCATTGCAGGTTCCAGTAATGGTCAGGGTGTCATTCTTTGAATTGAACCCAGGAAGCAGGTGGGTGGAGGAAGGAATGTCGCTATCTGTTTTATGACCAGTACCTGGAGCACTAAGCCACAAAGGCTACACTCCCAAGCCTGGGCCCAAAAGCCTCGAATTTTGTTTTTACTTTGCTATACTTTTTTAATACTTCTTCATCCACCAAGAAAGGAATCTCGTAGGTTTCCTTTCCCTTCACTAAGAAGTCGAATTCTCCATCGCTCATGCTCACAGCTGTGAGGCCTGAGGAAGATAAAGCTCACAGAGCACTCAGCAGCTTACCAGGCAGCAGAGGAAGAGCTTAGGAGGAGAAACTGAATCCATAGCTGAATCCTCTTCCAGTCTAGTTTCACATGGATGCCCTTAGGAGCCACACGTGAGCCTTACTAATTTAGGGGAAGTTCTTTCTAGAAACTTTGCACCTGGTATGGGGAGGGAGAAGATAGAATAACTTTGATCTCTGAATAGAAACCACGGCAACAGGAGATATAAAGGAATGAGTCCCTCGAACAATGACCTCTTGTAGAAACTCAAAGTGCTTACCCCAAAGGAATTACCATTTGTGCGTCTGAAATTTTTATGAATTACAACATACAGAAAAGAACCACCATAGCTGTCTCTAAAGATATAATTTTAGAATGCTTGATATTAAATTATAGGTAATAATAAAAATTTTAAAGCCAATTTACATTTTTAACAATAATGGGAATTTCTTTATAAGACAGCCTTATTGCACTTTGATTGGCCTGGAATTTACTATGTAGACCAGGCTGGCCTCAAACTGTCAGTCCTCCTGAATAGTGCTGGGATAATGAATACGTACCATTATACCCAATCTAACTACTGATTCAGTCAATAAATGATTATTAGTCTATAAAATGGTACAGCATTTAGGTACAAATTTTTGTGGTTATTAATTATTATCAGGGAAATCACACTGATGAATGAATCTTAAAATCAAGTTTCAATTCTATGTAATTAGACTGTCATTTGTAAAGGAGAGGCATATTTCTATTTTGGTTGCATGTAACATATATTTAGAGAGTTTGTAAATGCACAGAAGTCAGTTAATTGGGCATGGTGGTTATAATCTAAGTCCCTGGGATACCAAAGGAAGAGGAACTCTTATGAGGCCAGTCCAGGCTACCGATGAGTTACTCTCCAGCCTGGGCTACAGAGTAAACCTTGTTAGAAAAGCAAACAAACCAGAAAACAAAAACCAAACTACTCCAAAACATCTAGATAGTTTTGTGCATTATACAACAACAGGGGCAACTGAGGGAGACCTACCTAGCTTGGGGTGTTGGTCAGGTGATAAGCATTGTTATGTTAAAATCAGCATTGCTGTTAGTGATAAACTCTTCTTCCTGTTGGAAACCGATGTTGAAGGATAGCTAATTTGACTCCCAATATCATTGGACTCACCCTTTATAGCAAGGCGGTCTTGACAAAAGCATTGCTAATTAAGTAGCTTGCCAGACTAATCTTATGCCAATACCAACCTTTGTGGCCATTCCATGGATGTCTTGAGAAAGCTACATGATACTCATAGCTGCTCTTTTCTGAAGCTGCAGCACTGGCATTGGACCTGCTGGTTTCATAAGCTTCAGAGAATTCCAAATGGCTGTGTAGCCATGTTTCCCCAGGCCAGTGAGGTAGTGGTTTCCCAGTAGCCTAGTAGAGGGATGCTATGGTTGATGCAAAAGTGATGAGAACATTGTTGTAAATACAAATCTTCATTTGGATGAGAGTTTTGCTATGGTTGCTGCAAACACTCTTTCTTTGCCTGAGTAAGTAGTTTGTACCATTTCCTTAGGTCCTTAAGAGTCACCTTTTTCTAGTGTCGCAGCATTAGGCTCCATACAAGGCTTCTCTTGAGTAGTTGTTTCTTGACTACTTGGCGTAGAGCAGTGAGAGCTGAAGTGTGAAGAGAGAAAGCAGAGGTCACAGAGATTTCAAAGCAGTCATTCCAAGGGCATAGAATATTGGCAGAACAGTTGCACAGTGGGGAGCTATGGGAAGCAGTATCATGCTTAACTAAAGAAGCTGGGACTTGTGGGAGACATAGAAACCACAATGGCCTTGACAAGTGGCAAAGGTGGACTCCTGCCATTACTATATTGACAAGCAAAAGAGGTGGCTTTAACAGCTGCGTGCAACCAGCCCTCATGCAACTGCAGCTACCAGTGTGGTAACTATAATAGGGACCAGAGTGTAGCCACTCTGTTCATGGCAAGAATGGAAGAATCCCTTCTTGGTGTGCATGAGTTGGGGAGTTCTGGTAGAGCTGCTCTTGGTAACCAAAGCCTGCACTAGATCTTGAACACTAAAGACCAGGCACTATCTGCTGCTGCTCTCAATGGCCAGCTACCACTACTTGTTCAGTCAACTAGCGTGACCTACAAAAGCTGCCAAGACCAGAAACTGAACAGCTTTTCCTGGTCTGCCTGAGGTTTTAATCCAGGTAGAATAAAAGAACTCCAGAAACACTATTGGAAAAATAGCTTCACTATGTTCATAGCAGCCTTATTTATAGTAACCAGAAGCTGGAAAGAACCCAGATGTCCTTCAATAGAGGAATGGATACAGAAAATGTGGTACATTTACACAAAGGAATAATACTCAGCTATTATAAACAATGAACTCATGAAATTCTTAGGTAAATGGAGGGAACTAGAAAGTATCATCCTGAGTGAGGTAACCCAGTCACAAAAGAACACACCTGCTATGCACTCATCAATAAGCGGATATTAGCCTAAAAGTTCAGAATACCCAAGATACAATTCACAGACTATGGAAGCTCAAGAAGGAAGACCAAAGTGTAGATTTTTCAGTCCTTCTTAGAAGGGGGAACAAAATACTCATGGGAGGTAATACGGAGACAAAGTGTAGAGCAGAGACTATAAGAAAGGCCATCCAGGGACTGCCCCACTTTGGGATCCATCCCATATACAGTCACCAAACTCAGACACTATTGTGGATGCCAAGAAGTTCTTGCTGACATGAGCCTGATATAGCTGTCTCCTGAGAGGTTGGGCCAGAACCTGGCAAATACAGAGGCAGATGCTCTCAGCCAACCATTAGACACGGTTCTCAATAGACAAATTAGAGAAAGGACTGAAGGAACTGAAGGGATTTGCAACCCATAGGAAGAACAACAGTATCAACCAACCAGATCACCCAGAGCTCCCAGGAACAAACCGCCAACCAAGAAGTACACATTGATGGATCCATAACTCTAGCTGCATATGTAGCAGAGGATGGCCTTGTCAGACATCAATGGGAGGAGAGGCACTTGGTCCTGTGAAGGCTCAATGCCCCAGTGTAGGTGAATGCCAAGGTGGGGGGCGAGAGTGGGTAGGTGGGTGAGCACTTTCATAAAAGCAGGGCGAGGGAGGATGGGAGGGAAAACCAGGAAAGGGGATACCATTTGGAATGTAAATAAATAAAAAGCTAATAAAATAAAATAAAAATAATAGATAATAATGTCAATTTCCCTGATTTGTGAAGAAATGCCTTTCATGTTTTTTGTTTGTTTGTACTTGTTTGGTTTGGGGATTGGCTTTTTGTTTGTTTGTTTTACTAATATGAGGACTGCTGCAGTCAAACAGAAAAATAATGTGACTATTTTATTGAGTGCTAAATAAGTAGTTCTACTTTTGAGTGGAAAAAAACCCAAATGAATAAAAATGTAAAATGTAAATAAGTAAATAAAAAGAGACTTTTGAGTATGTAGCTATTTCTTGGATCTGGTGTTTGACTCTTGACCAACCCACCATAAAGAATCCTGAAAGCTGAAATGCCTGTCCTGAAGCAGATTCCATCTCCTCAGCATCGCAGTACACTGTGGAGTGAGTGGACAACCTTTGTGGTCACACAACTGACCAAATCTGTGGTGTGGTACAGCTTTTTGAGAGAAGATAACACAGTATCACTAGCTTAGAAAAAAGATTAAAATTAAAAGTATCTACTGAATATCTATCACTTTATTGCAACCATCAATTAGAAAAGTCCTCTGTCAAGTCATCATAACTCCAGGTATAGCTATGCTAGCTTTGTGCTGCTGTGGTTAAAAATAAAAGAGAGCCACTTTGACCCTATTTTTGTGATAGAAAGCATGAAAATTTCAAATTTAGGTGAGCAAAGACATGGATTCCATCTCTTTGGTCTCTAAAGGATGGTTCATCCTGAGCTAGGCCAGTAGTTACACTGTAGTGTCATTTAAGCTTCACTGTATGGGGTCCAGATTATTAAAATGGAGACCTCAGGAGAAGCAAGAGCTCTGACTAATAGACAGACTACTCAGATAGCCATCTAGCAAGCAGAACCTATATCTAGGCTAAGCCATCAGAGAAGGGAAACTGCAAGCAATGACTTGACATCAAGTTAATGAAACCCTAATCTGGAGCCACCAAATATTTTGCTTGTTTATTTTATTTTATTTGTGTATGTGGAATCTGGGTGCCAGGGTGTACCAGGTAAGTCAGGAGAGACTTGGTTCTCTCCTTTCACCATGTGGGCTCTGAGGATCTAACTCGGTTCTTCAGGCTTGGCAGCAAGCACCTTAACCTACTGAAATATCTCATTGACCCTAGAACTTATTCAAACTCACATTTTCTTAACCTTCAGTTAGCAAGTTCACCTATAATTTAGATGACAAACCACCAACTGAGTGTATTCCAGACTCCTCATCCTCAAAAACTGGAAGACAAGAAATGTTTGTTGTTTTAAATCTATTATAAAAAATTTGTACACTCCTACAATCAAATAAACACTCCCGCTGAAAGCAAATTATTTAAATATATACTTAAGCATTTTTATTTATACATGCAAATTTAATTGTAATAGCATAAAATATGATCACAGAATCATGGGCTTGTTATGATTCAACTTTTGTTTTTAAAAGTCCAAAATTATGGTTTGTTTATATGTTTGTTTGAATATGAAAGAAAATTCAGAATGAGTCACATCCAACAGCTAACGCTGCTTGCCTCAACAGTGTGGGAACGAGACAGTTGCAAATTTCTACCAGTCAGCTGGTATCTAACTCTAGTATGAGGCAAATCTAGCAAGTTTATACTAGCTACATCATATGAAGAACAAATGCCAGTCTTGTCATTCAAAATATACAGAGAATAAAACACAGAAGAGTTGGAGGATACCAACTGCATTTTTAGATTCCAACATTTGAACTAATTTTTGAACAATTGTTGTTCCTTTATTTTTAATTTCTCTTTTACTTTTGTAGTAGTAGTAGTAGTAAAAAAAAATGAGACAATTTATTGTAAGATGGATATAGCAAGACTCTAAGAAGATGGTGTAAAGCCGTTGGGAGACACTCTGTTCTTTACAGGGCTTCCCTCGGCTGCTTTATTGTGAAGTCTGCTCAGAGCACTGTGGAAGACATGAAACTCATACTCACCCCTTTCATCACAGGGCTATGGTAAACAGCACTGTCAACCTATTGAAATGATGACTGTTTAAAGCAATCTTTACGGTGGAAGAGCAGGTTGAAGATGTTCAAGTTCTATCTCTACAAGGCAGTTGTGGGACATGTGGTCTGTGCTGAAGACAGGAATAGAGCTCACCTGCCCTGTTCCCTACCAGTTAAGTGACACAGTACCCCTGAAATACAAGTTGGTAGACTTGAAAGAAGTGATCATGTAATCCCCGGCAACACACACACACAAGCACATACAAGCACACACACACACACACATACACACACACACACACACACACACTCCTCTGTTTAGGACCTTAACATCAGCATCATAGTAGACATCACACTGGGTCAGTGTGTAGAACCTCTGAAGAGCATCATTTTTGCAACAGAGCAATGAGCTAGAAGTTTGCTTAATTTCCACTGGCAAAAACCAGGCTTGCCCTGGAAAACCACAGGGCTCGCTTGGACAGGTCTCCACTATGGACAGGTTAGATTCCAAAAGTCAACTTAAGGCAACAAAGATGTCCACAAATAAAGAAATATCCTGGTATTTTTATTTTTTGAGACCTGTTCTCAGACAACCCGGGTTGGCCTTCAGCTCACAATGTAGTTGACACGATGTAGCAGACACGAACTTCTCATCCTCCTCTGCCTGTTCCTCTTGAGTGCTGGGATTGCAGACCTGTACCACCACACTGGCCCATGTAGGGTTATAGTGGTACCCATAGCCTTGTGTATGCCAGACAAGTAGCCTATCCTTGCATTTATGTTATAAATTTTTTATTTAGAGGATGATGGAAGTTAAGAATCACTATCCTTCCTCATATGCTCTAAGCCAATATGCCCAGCCCCCAGCAACCCTTGAAAGAAGAGGAAAGGTCCAAACAAAAGGAAGACACAATTCCCTATTTCACTAAAAATTTCTTTCTAAGGTAGCTAAGAAGACATTTAATTATTATTTTTATTATTTTTTCCAAAGAGGTTTTTAAATTATGGAGTTTTTTTTTTCCTTTTTGAATGGGTCAGTCGTTGATTGAATGATTTGATTTTGTGTATAGATATATAGATATAGATATATACACATATACATATATATATACATACATACATATACATATATATGCATATTAGTGTCATGATGTGTATTTGGAAGTCTGAGGACAACCTATGGAAGTTGGTACTCTTGTTCTAGTATCTGGGCTCTAGCTCAAACCTGGGTCTGCAGGCTGGTCTCAAGTCAAAAAGCCATCAGAATTAACGATTCAAAAGAACCTTTAGCCAGGCCACCAATCATTGGCAACCTGCCCACCCATGCCTATGCAGTACTAGCAATTATTCATTCAACACCCATGACCTAGGAAACAGGCTCTAGGGAACCTAGGGACTCATTCCATGACACATCTATGGAAGTAGAAAAGCCCAGGAGGTGCCTACGTATAATAATCAGGAGTTATTGATTTCTGCTGGGGTCAGGAGCAAGATTTATTAGCCAAAGAGATAAATATTGACTGAAAATTGGGATAGTTCTTCTTCCTCTCAGAGACCTGGTAAATTACTCAGACTGCCATTCAGACACTTGGAAACTTTGAATTGTAGTCTAGTTTTATATCCATTTTTAGTTATAGCACTCCCGAGGGAAGAAAATCTTTGCACTATATTTTTCAAGGATATTTAAGAATCCTGCTAATTATTGGTTCATTTTCATCTATTCTAAGTCTCCCTGACCAGGAGCTCTTTATTGTAGAATAATAAGTTTTTATGTCCTTGGGCTTCCTTGCCCCAAAATCATCAGTGTGAAGCTCTGAGAAGAGTACTGATTTAACCCTTCTCATGTGTAGATTTCTATTCCATCTCCTGCCCATTTTCTCTGGTTCCTAATATGACAGTCTTCTTACCAACTCTGTGAGTGCTCTCTCTGGAGAAGAATTCTTCAACAACATCCCAGTCTGCAGAGCTGATTTGATTCCAGCCATCTAGGTCCTGACCCCTTTGCCCTATGGCTACCAGTGGTTTGAATTTGCCTTTCGATGTCAGGTTTATTTATTCTCCTCTCCTGGATATCTGAGAATGGTCACCTCAGAGCACTTACTCCCCTTCCTTTATTTAGAGCTCCTCTCCTTCATCTAAAGTCTGAAGTGTAGCCCCAGATTATATTCAAAGCTACACAGTGGTGAGGCTGTGGGTTTCCAAAGCTGTACTCTTCATTCCAAGGTACTCCTCTCTGAACTGAAAAAATTTACACTTTCTACATCCTGTTGTTGCCAAGCATGAGTGTGTCTAAGGCTCTTATATCTCCCTCATTCCTATAAGTTACTAACAGTATTCATCACAGTGATTTTGAAATACCTGAAAAACCACTCCTGCCACTAACACAGCATATTGGAGCTATCAAGGCTGTGTTACATTTTATTTCTTTTCTTATTGTATATTTAAACTCCGATTCCCGCAAGTTTTTGGAGACAATCATGTTTGCCAAAGACCCAATGCAGAAGTCTGTCTTTTTTTATAGGCTTTTTTCTTCCTCCAAACTTGTTTCTTTGGGGGCCTCTGTAGATTTATAATTGCAGAAGATGCCACCTTTGTGTGCCTAGTTCTTTTTGAGAAATGCCATCAAGTTTTGACAAGCGGAGGTAAAGTACTGCAGCCAGCAGGCTGCCCAGGTGGCAGATGGGAGGTCCCAATAGAAATGCTGACCCGTGGCTTGAGCTTTTTCTTGTAGTAACACATTTTCACAGCAAGTAACATTTTGAGTGCGTGACAGCTCTGCAGTGTCCTGAAATAGACGTTGGCTTCCTTTTGGCTGAAGTTTGCACAGCACTTCTTCATGCTTGCTTGCTCTACATTGTGCTTTTGGCCATTAAGATTGGGGGCGGGGGAGTGGACAGAAACCGAGTGGCCAGCAGCTATGGGTCCCTTAATGTGCCGGTACAAAAGCTGTGAACAGAAGACATCCTCAAGAATGGAGTGAAGCCGATTCTTAGGGCTTAGTTCACTCGGGAAGAAGCCTTGCCTTAGGAATGAGTTTTCACACACAATCAAGAGCAAAAAAGCCCTTGATCCAAAGAGGCTGAAAATTAATCAGCTGCCACAAGGTGGCGAAATCACATTGAGGTCCTTCCTGCTCTTTCCCCCTTTAGATGCCTGTTCATGTCAACTGAGTGAGGACAAAGGTATCATTTTTACATTTAAATAAAAACCACTTATCACTCTGATTTACAAACCGTTTCAATGCACACCGATAGCTAGCTAGGTGCAGTGCATAAGTAAGTTAGATCACAGCCATTGGGTAAAAAGCAGAAAGGTACATTTTGTTTTCTTAGAGCTCCCTGAGAAAACCAATGTTCTCCCTCTATCTGATGCCCGTTTGCTCGCTGTGGATGTATTTGGCTGCATGAGATGCACTCTTCTTTAAAATGTATTTGAAGATCAAGAACAGAAAGACATTCAGACAGCTTTCAGAGCTTGTCACAAAGCTTCTTGTGAAGTTCGCGCGCGCGCGCGCGCGTGTGTGTGTGTGTGTGTGTGTGTGTGTGTGCAAGGTAGACATGAGTTTGCAAATGATACCAAAAGAATTGTAAATGTCTATCATAATATATATATATATATTCATGGCCACACAGGATGGCACTGCACATGGTGCCTGAGATCTGTCCGATCGCTATTTTCAAATCCAGACACATCACTTCTGCTCTTAAGCTCTGTGAATCACTTGGATCATACTTGAAAACAATACCATAAAGCATTGATATTAGGATGAACTGGGTGAATTGTAATCAGCATAGCTGCTACTAGTCCAACACACAGTTGGATGTCTAGGTTGTACTTGCAAAAATCTCTGATAATGGTGTTTGGGACTAATCAAATCAACTCTCACAAAGACATCATCATTTTCTTTGTAGCTTTTGTATTAGACTCTTGCCATGCCTGGCTTCTTCTACAGATGTACAAGAACTATACCTATAGGTGTGCTAGGGCAGAAAATCAACATTCTTAATGCTCTTTATGGAGTAGTATGTTAGCCTGGTGGTGAAAACACCAATAGAAACTGAAAGTATTGTTAAAGAAAGACCAGGAAAGTAGACACTTGTGAAGAAAAGGAACTTTCCTGTGTCTAGTTACTCAACAGCCCACACTGAAGTCTTCACAGCACAGGCCTGACCACTTGCAGAGGTCACACAGTATCTGGAGTTAGCTATGTTTTTCTAATGGGCTTTTCATATCAGCTGGTACCCTAGCAAGCATCAGCTTGGAGCTCTGATACCGCCTGGATCAGTGCCTCTCAACCTTCTTAATGCTGTGACCCTTTAATGCAGCTCTTTATGTTGTCGAGACCTCCAACCATAAAATTATTTTTGTTGCTACTTCATAACTATAATTTTGCTACTGCTATGAGTCATGATATAAATACTTGATATGTAGGATGTCTAATATGTGACCCTCAAAGTGTTCACAAGCTACGAGTTAAGAACCGCTGACCTAGACAATGAAGCTTTTCAGGGCTTGCTATGTCAGACAGCCCAAATGCCAGTTTAAGATGAATATTATATTAACTGATAATTACATAGCTTCCATGAATGTCATTCCTCAGTGTATACAGGAATACAGGCATGGGACAACATAGCCAAACCAAGCTCTGACAGACCACAAGGTTTTGGGATGATGTTTATGAAGAATATTCATATATTCATGTCTTGTGTCATCAATACCAATACACTTAATATGGTATCAATTATATAGTTTAGGCAAGTCCATGGCCAATAACTTCATTCTAAAGACAAATATTAGCATAGCAAGAAGAATACAGCTTAGTTCTTAAAGCATATAGCCTATCCAGAAGACCTCGGCTTGGTCTTCATTTAAAGGAGTAAGTATCCCCATCAGAGGATCAGACATTCAACTCTTGATTAGTTGTTTTCCAAAGATTGGGTGACATATGTTTTTCTATGAAAAGTAGGTAACTTGAAACTATGGTTTGAACTTTTAATGGAGGAAGGTTCAACTTATAACTTAAAATATGAATAGCATGATTTTTACAGTACAGCAGTTGGGTAGTTTGTTGTTTTGGAATGGATAATGTTCTACCTATTAGTGAGAACCTTTGTTGCCTAAGACAAGAATCCCAAACTTTCAGGTTCTATACTAGAAGCTGCAAGCCCTTTTGCTGTCATCTTCCTGTAAAGCATCCTTGAAGGTACTGTGTTATTAGCAAAGGGAAACCAAGACTGCTGTAAACAAACAGCAGCTACTGGAGTTTTCTTATGTTTGTTTGATACATGGTTACACAGCCATTGTAGCACTGAGCCACTTGAAAAGTCATTGATCCAAAGCTGGGAGTTTTCAGGGCAGCTCTTGTAAATTCTTCCATAACAGAGTCATATCGGGTAGTTTACGACTAGCTCTGGAGCAGTCACTGGTAATAACCAGGAGTGATTCACAGAGCAAAAGGAGACACACTCCTGTAGGACACACTCACAGGGACAGATTAGGGGACATGATGTGTCACTAGAGCAGATATTCTACCACTAGCAAGTCAGTCTGGGGGACAGTTGGGTGTTAGCATCGTGGTGTCCCTTCACTGCCTCTTTGATGGAATAGCAGCTTGTGTGGGTGTGGAGGGAAACAAATAAAGTTGTAAACTGGGTTGCATGGAGTCCTCCTGCCTCTTCTCAATTCCAGAAAAGCAAATCTGAATGTCCAACTCACATATTGGGCTTTTGAGCAAGGCTGTATTTAAAGTAAAGGCCCAAGTACTCTACAAACAATATAATTCTTTTAAGCACTGTAATGGAAAACGTTAGACTCGGAGAACCAAGAAAAGGAGATAAACAGAGAGTTAAAGTCAGTCAATCTCAGAAAAACCAAACAACAAAAGAGTTGGCTTATGAGACTTTCATGAGACACCATGTTTGGGAAGGATGAGTGCAGAAAGTTGGAGACCAATTCCAGTAGTAGTAAAAGATCTATTATACTCTAGGATAGAAGTCACGTGGATGATGATCTATGAGAAAGTAAAGGAAAAATGGTGGGGGCAAGGGGAGTGAAATAAAGGGAATGGAAGAAAACATTCCCTTCTTACTGGATTTTTTCATCTTAAATGTACCAATCCAAAACTGTGTTATCAACTCTGTTTCTCAAATAGCTAGTAAACTATTCCTTGTCTCATGAGGAGTTCTATGTGTTAACTTGGCTGGGCTACAAAAGCCAGTTGTTTGGCTAAATACTAGCTTCAAACTTATAAATGAAAGTTGTTTGTGAGAAGAAATGACCATCTTCATTGGCCAAAAATCTAGCAAAGCAAACTGCCTTCCACAAGTAAGCAGGCATCACACTGTGTATCTGTCCCCCCACACTCATGTTTTGAGCATGAGTCATTTGGCTGGTGGCACTGTTCTTGGAATCTGTGGAACTTTTAGGAAATATAGTGTTGCTGGTGCTAGAGGTGGGCCTTTAAAGGTAAATGTATAACTTGGCATCTGGTTCTGGCTCCTTTCTCTGCTTTCTGGTCCATTGTGATATAAGGAGCCTCTGCCACATGTAAATTCTATATATCTTCCAGACCATGACGGAGTGTTGATTCTCATCAACAATTCTTCACCATGATGCAGAGCTCATCCCCTCTGACCATGATAGAGTAATGATATACTCTACTTACAATGGAGCGATAGTATTCTCTGGGACCATGAACCAAAATGAATATCTCCTCTTAATAACTTATTGTCACACCAATGCACAAATAATGAACACAATGGGTTTCTTTTAATCACACACAGGCAAAAAAAAAAAAAAGCAAAACAAAATAAAACAAACCAACAGAAAACAGCCTTAAGAATGAACTAGAGATGTTACAGCAGTTAATAGCACCGGCTGCTATTCTAGACGATTCAAATTGGATTCTCAGTATGCACATGGTTGCTCAAAGGATCTATAACTCCAGTTTCAGAGGATCTGAAACCTTCTTCTGGCCTCAATGGGCATGTTGTGCACAGACACATGGGCAAAATACCCATATACATAAAATAAAACCAAACTCTTAATAAGAAAATGATTCTGAGGTCTCCAAAAGAGGTCATTCTTTTCTCTTATCAAAATGTGGGAGCTCTGTCTAAGCTTGCATTCTGCTGGTCTATCCTACTGACTTCAGAGGCCAGACAGTAACATCAGTAACATCAATTCTATCTACATACCTTCTTCCTAAGTCCAGAGAACAAATACATGACTTGTTATCCCTATAATATAGTGAGCTGATCCCTTAGAGTGAATCCTTTGATAAATGGCTATTATCTAGACATGTAGATACATTGATAGGTGATATAGACAAACGAGAAATAGAAGGTAGATAGATAGATAGACAGACAGACAGATAGACAGATAGATTAGATAGATGTATAGATAAATAAATAGAACTTATATAACTCTTGTTTATATTTTGTTGGAGGTCCTTGATCAAGCATCACTCATTCAGAGATGTTCTGATGACACCCTTACTGCTTTCCAAGAGAAGGGGCTGGATCCTGGAAACACACACTCCTGATTCAAATGCCAGCATTCCTAATCATTGTAAATTGTTCTGTCTCATTGATCCCTAATTTCTTCAACTGTAAAATGAAAGCACTGTCATTTATCTTCTGGGAATTGCTTGCATAAACATAAAATGGGTAGATTTTCTTACAGGTATAGGGTACAAGGACTGAAACATAGTAAATTATCAACAAATGTGAATGTGTATTGATTATATGTTTATCTATCACACTGAAGAACTTTCAGATTGTTGACTAGTGCAGGTCTCTGAGTGATGATTCTCTATTGGTTGCTATTTCAAGACACTTATAAGAACCTGTGATGTATATAAAATTCCCTCATATGCAGTTCACGAAACAACAATGCCAAAGAACATCTAGGGAAGAAAAGATTTCCAGTTTCAAGTGAGAGTGTCATGTCTGCCACCCATAGTGACATCTGGAGGATTTGCATTGAATTGAGAAGTTCTGTGGTGGCCTTACCTTTCAGCAATATAATTATGGCAGTCATTGGGCTAAATACAAATATCTCAATTTTTCTCTTTGTCTTTAGGCATGTGATAAGGTGATTACTCAGTCTTGATTTTATTTGTGCTTAAATGACTTCCTCATGCACACACATGTGCATGTGCATACACACACACACACACACACACACACACACACACACACACACACACACACGGAACCCTTTGATTTCTAGGTGGAGTGATTTGGTGTCACTCCCCCTTTCTGGCCTTGCCACTGTAAGAACATGAACTAAATGAAGCTCTAATCGCTCTGAATCATCAGGTGACAGGGAGCAGAACCCCTTCTTTGGTTGACCTGACTGAGAAGTCAGTTTTTTTGTTGTTCTAAATTTTGAGACAGAGCCAATTTTGTGTCAGGCAGGATTCGGTGAGTGGAAACTGCAACCTTGCTGTAGCAAGCACTAAGCTTCAAAGTAGGTGTTCAGGAGTGGGGCTGTGAATTAGAAGAAATTGTTCACAGAATGTAAAAGGGCAACGCGGTGTTTTCAGTATCAAAACACCTGACGGTGAAATCAATTCGAAGAAGCTTTATTAGCCAGCACTCCTTGGACAATGCTGACTTACAATATTGCCTATACTACTGCATTTTCTCTCCAGATGCTAATTACCAAAAGCAAATACATAAATAAAATTCTAATAACATAGCAAATGAGAGGAATATTTATCTAATATTTCCTTGTAACTTGTTCATTGTTATGCTTCCTGAGGTTCACCTAACCTGAGATGCTCTTATGAATCGCTGGTCTCCATCAGCTTCACAGTGTGTGGGCAGGAGGATGCTGGAGATTGAGCGTGGGGACTTATGCATACTAGCAAAGCACTCTACCACTGAGCTACATTCCCAGTCTATTTGCTGTCCTTAGTCTAATTAAAATGGCACCTCTTCAATAAAGCCTTATCAGATACACCCAATTGTAATTAATTGCTCATTCCCACTAATACGGAATTGTACTTCAAGTTTAGTATTTACCACCCTCTGACTAATGACATGATAGTTTATGTTTGTATCCCATCTCATCAGATTCTAATCTCCTGTCAATTTGGAACCATAGGTTTCTTTTCTTAATATGTTCCATGGGGTTTAGCACAAGATTTTAAATTTAGATTAAACTCCGTGACTTATCACTGAATGAAATTATGCTAAAGAAGGCTAAAGGCTAAAAATCTAATTGTTTAGGTTGGGGAGACGGCTTAGAAAGAAAAAGTCTTGGGTACACAAGCTGGATGGCTGGATTTTGTATTCCCAAAACCCAATTAAAAGTCTAGATGCACCCAAATTCATATCTGCAACCATAGTGCTTCTACTGTGAGGAAACAGACAGGAGACTTCTCAGATGCTCAGAGGCCAACTGGTCTGAGAAATGCAATCCAGTGTCAGAATTGAGAGATCCTGCCTCAAACAAGAAAAAAAGAGAGAAGTGGTCCATGAGCTGACTCCTGAAACATTATCCCTGACCGCTTCCTGTGTGTGTGTGTGTGTGTGTGTGTGTGTGTGTGTGTGGTGTGTCTCTGTGTGTGTGTGTGTGTGTGTGTGTGTATTTGGGGTGTGTGTGTGTAATACATTTTGAAATATTTGCAATAAAACAAATGATAATAATTACTTACACGCTTCTTAAAACTTACATCTGTGTGATAGGTACTGTTATTGCTTTACAAACAGGAAATCTGCCATTGAGAGATGTTCAGTCCCTTGCCTGAGTTCATGCAGCCCACAACACTATTCTCCTGGCATACATGAGCCTAGATTTTGCTTCCTCTTACATAAAAGTAGACATTTTGGTTATATATGTCTTATTGGTCCATTCTTCCACTTCTTTTTTTCTAGTGTAGGGTAGTCCATCCGAAGTTTTGAATATTAAACGTGAAGCACACAAAAGATTACATTGATAGAAAGAAGAAGGGGGTGGGGGAGAAGACTGTTCAAGGTTGATGAAGACAAAGAGCAAACATGGTGGAAACAGATAACACAGCTGTAGCAGCCCTCTCACCCTCTCTCAGCTGCCAGCATATAGAAAGGAACATAGGGAACTTCAGGAAGGGACCACACTGTTGGGCAGGCAAGGATGAGAGTGAATTGTGGGATTTCCTGCCTTTGGATCCTTAGGGATGGTGGTGGGGAAAATATTCAAATAACATCACGGATGCTACATGTCAGGGTAGCTAAGATAAGCTGCAGATTACTTTTTAATAAAAGTAGCTTTGGAAGTTGCCTTTGTCTTTTATCCTTCTTATTTGCTGTATTTGGTGGAAATGCTGTCATTAGCATTAATTGAAAGAAAGTGCCCGAAATGCTTAAATCTTTGTCAGGGGAAAAAAGACTCCTCCAGATCAAAGAGTCAACGTTTTGCTCTGATGAAAAGATAATCCTATTTCGATGATTCACTGCAATTGATTTCTTGCTTGCAACCCCATTACCCATGGCAGTTGATCTTAAATGTAACCTATACCCTAACACGTGCTTTACCTGTGCCTACTATGCACTTTCACTGAATGCCACATCACAGGGAAGGAAAGGACTAAAGACAGGTGTTCTTTCCATTCAAGAGCTCATACAAGCAAAGTACATTCCAGAATTCAGACAGAATAGTAGCCCTAAATATATATGAATGTCAGAAGATAGCAACATGAGGTGGCCCAACCTAATATAGACAATCTAACAGATGAAAGGATACAAGAGCAAACAGATGACTGTCAGCAACACATTCTCAGCATGGGCAGAGAAACTAAAAGTTGTTGATAATTAATAATAACCTATCTACATATCTTGTTGTTGCTATTGCTTTTCTCCATGTAACTCATTTTCTCTATGATGACAAAGCTAATAGCTATGAAAGGGAAGATGAGACAGTAGGGTATCTACCAAGATCACTTAACAAACCATCTTCCTATTTCCTAGGAGACAAAGGATGCCATACAGTACTATTGGTCTGCCTCTACTAGATTTTGCTTTTCTGGTCTAGGATGTCTGAGCCAGAAGATGTACATGGCACAGATGAGAAAATCAGTGACCTTTTTGGTCTATCTCATTACTTGGCCTTATCTTGAGTCACCAGAGACTGGTCCCTAAAGTCAACTGTATAGTAGAGTGTCAGTGTGCTAAGAATTAGGAAGATAGGGACTGCAAAACTATGTGTTCTGTAACACACACCCATTATCTGATCAAAACCTTTATGTGGAGAAAAAATATAGACAGGAAATGAGCAGACTGAGTAGCCACAAGAGACGCAGCTGAAGGTCCCTGAGGTGTGTGTGCGAGATGATTTCAATTCTCCATTGGCTCAAGCCAACACGATAGACTTTGGTTTCTTTCAATGAAAAACATTTGACCAGAGAAGATGAGTGTAGATGTTACTGATGAAAGGAGGATGCAGCTTTAAGGGAAAAAAATAGTTCTATTTTTGGCTGTTCAGCCAAACTATATTTTAAAATAAGCAGCAAAAATGATGAGAGAAAGAAGCAACATGTTTTAAGGCATTATGGGATGACACGTTGACTCAGTAAGTGAAGGTACTGGTTGCCAACCCTGACGACCTGAGTTCAATCCATGGAACCTCCAACATCTACAAGTTTTTGTAGGACTTCCACACTGTTGCAGTAGTATATGGGGTGGGTGTGTAACATCCACCTTCCAATATAAATAAATAAAATTAGTAAAAATAAAACTCTAAAAAGAAACTATGGTCCAAATATGGACTCAAGATTATTTTATGTTCCACCTATATGTTTGCTAACTTACCAAACAGACACAGTTACTAAAATAATACAGTGAACTGGCCAGTAGAAGGCTATTTCATACTTGTATCTGTAGAAGTCTCCTAGAAGTTGAACAAAGGCTGGAATGGTAAGATGTCTACTGTGGCATCCAATAGCAACCAAAATGGAAACTGAACTTCAATAATGATGAAGAAAAGAAAATCTCAGTTTTGAGCAATAAGAGTGTGTTGATGCTGATTTCAGAACTGATGGGTCAGATGATGGCAAGCAGACACTGATTATCTTTGTGGTAAGTGATTTATGCTTGTGCCCACACACATGGTATTGTATCTGAAAAGTATAGAGTCAGGAGGCAGACTGTCCAAGATCAAATCCTAAAACTACTAGCTTTGAAACAATAAGCTCATTATTTCAAATTTTACAAGTTGAAAAACAAAAACAAAGCTTGCATTTGTTGTTACTCAATATAAGCAGCCTAAAACTCATTGGCTTCAAAACAGAAAACATGGACTAGAGAGATGGATCAGCAGTTAAGAGCACTGACTGCTCTTTCACATGTCCTAGTTCAATCCCCAGCAACCACATGATGGCTTACAACCATCTATAATGGGATGCAATACCCTCTTCTGGAGTGTCGAAAGAGAGTGATAGTGTACACACATAAATAAAATAAATAAATCTTAAATAAAACAACAACAACAAAAACAATAACGACAAAACCAGAAACCATTTACTTTGTGGACAATTGTATGATTCAATTGGAGGATTCCTTATGACCCCAACTCAACTGCACTTTTTCAAGGATCTATGTCTCATATATTACAAGCATAATTGTGTGTGTGTGTGTGTGTGTGTGTGTGTGTGTGTGTGTGTGTGTGTGTGTGTGAGAATAGCACTATATAGGCTGGCCCAGAACTTAAAAAGATCCACTTGCCCCTGACTCTGGAGATTAAAGTGTTACCTTTCTTCATTTGTTAATGTCTTAAAGGAGTCATGCAAGACTACACGTTTGCTAGTTTCTTATCATGGAGTAAACATGGTATTTTATAGCATTTTTTCACAACATATAGTTTTTATTCACAACAGAGAGTGTATTTGTATGGTAAAAGACAAAATTCGCCCAACAAAAATCATGGGAAAGACACAAGGTCTAATCTCTCGCTTGACTTCTGTCTGTGCCTTACCAAAAAGTTGTGCTGCACACCTCACGTACCTAGTTATAAATAGAGGGGCATGGATTCTATGATCTTAACACTCCAACTTTAATAAACCCAGATCGCAATGCTCTCCCCAATTTTAACTCAATAACCAAGACGAAAGGGCACATCATATTACTCACTGATAGATTTTAACAAAGAATGCCAGTAAGAAGCTCACTGCTCAGCACTAGCAAGAGCCTGAAAAGAGCTGTCAAAACAGATTGACCTAAAACATGTTCCTCACAGTGAAACCACTGCAAAGGATAAATTGCTAGAAATGTATTATCTGATAGATATTACCCACTTTAGTCATTTTCATGCATTTATGTAAATTTTTAAAATTTTCATCAGTGATTTAACCTCCTTATCACATTTTTTTTTCAAAATGTGGGAATAAATAAACCTTCCTTTTCTGCCTCATTTCTGACTTGAGGATAATTACATCTCTTTGCCTTATTTTTACTGAAAGTTAAATATTCCAAAATAGATATTTCAAAATACAGGTTAATCATACTTTTAAACTTTTAAACAATAGGATAATTTTTCATCTTTTATCTATATGTTTGTAACAATATAACTTCGGATATAATTTTGGCTTCTTAAAAGTATTTATATTCACTTTGTATCTAGAGATATTACCTCTGTAAAGGATATACCAGGCTATCCTGGGATTGCTGTGGAGCTGAGGGTGACTTTTAAGTTTTAATTTAATTTTCTGATTCTCTTCCCTTCACTTCAGGAGTCCTGGGGTTACAAACGATGGCAACATAGCTGGTATTGTGTGGAGGGATTGAACCTGGAGCCTCCTACCTGCTAGGCCATTACTCTACCAACTCAGCTGCATCCTCAGACCCATCCTCCACTTTGGATGCACAGTTCTAGTGTATTTTCACATTTATGAAACTGTTCTTCCAACTCATGGTTGTTGTTGGATTGATCTTTGGGTCTCAGTGTGGCACGTCTGACAGATTTCATCCTAGACTATAGTATGCCAACCAAACCATATGCAAAATGCTGTATAAGTAAAAGTATTTTATACATGGAAGTGTGTGTGAGTGGATACGTGTGCACATACGCATGTGTATATGAGAACTGGAGGGCACTGGGGGGTGTTTCTCAGTTACAGCCCACCTTTCCTTTGAGACAGGGTCTCTCACTGGCCTGCAGTTCATCAAGAACCTTGAATAATTAGCAAACCTCAGGGAGTCACATGACTCCTGCTTCCTTGGCTGGGAATTTTGGTCATTGCCATGATCCACATCTTAGACATGGGTTATGGCCATCAAACCCATGTTTTCATGCTTACCATGCAAGTGTTTTACCAGCTCAGTTGTCTTCCCAGCCCTGTAAGATTCATAATAGCACATGCCTTTGTGATCCCCTAGTCACCATCCCTGAAGGAAGCTAAAGAGAGAAATGCATTCAGGCACCTCAGCTTCAGTTAGCCACTACATTAGCATTGAGAATTGGAGGACTTTGAGGCCAAAATGCCAGCTATGGATTATTCTAGAATGTGGTGATCCCACAAAGCTGCCAGGATGTCCAGCAACTTCACCTTTATCATGGCCTTTTGTCACCTCATGCTTCATTAATTTATTTATTTATCTCCACCTTACACTTCTAATTCTGCAGATTCCTTATGGTATGCCCTCCCTAATTACGAGAGAACAAATGACTAATTAAAACAGATTTTACAGTAATTTGTTTTGAGCAATTTGGCACAAAATCATAAAAGTACTGCTAAATAAGAAAAGCAAGCCTAACTGGATGAAAATGCGTCATAAATTTTAAAAAGTTTAAAAAACTGAACATGAAAAGGGAAGCAACAGCACATTAAAATTCAAAACACTTTCCACTGTTTTTCAACATTAATAATACATGAATAACCCATTACAAAAGAATAGTCATGTTTGATTATTTTTTTTTTACCAGTTTGGTTTTAGGCAAATTGTTTTCGACCAAATTGGACACTAACAAATAGAGGCAGTGATCTGAGCCAAGACCCTTGAAATGTGGAGAGGATTAGCTGCTGGAACTGCTGTAAACAAGCTGGATTTGATCTGGGCTTAGTGACACAATTTATCTGAAATGTCTCAGATTCTGGACATTTGTGGTACATCTCCCAATCTTCTCCTTATGTGTCTCCCAGAAACTGCTCTTGTATATAAACCATGAATATCCTTTCATACCATATCTAGGTGGAATTATATAGCATTTATCTTTTGTTACTAGTTTATTTCAATTACCATCTTCAAGCTCCTTTGGTGATGTGGCATGTCAACTAGCTTAAAGTCTAAGCATCATTGCACTGGGTGTCTGAAACACATTTTATATCACCATTCATCCATAGTAGACATAAATGGCTTCCACCTCTTGGTTAATATGAAAAAAAAAAACCTGTTAATTTGGACACAAACTGATAATTAAAAAGACAGAGAAAGTGAAAGTTTTTTCCAGAAAACTAAATCCAGTCAAGGGATTGGCATTCCTAGTGTCATCACCATCCCTGTTTCTCATCATATGCAGCAGTCCATCTGTATTTCCTTCTTGAGTGATGAGGGTCACTTCTGCATCTTACAATAAATTCTGTTTTGCTTAAATTGGTTCATTCTAGGTTCTGTCATTTACAACCAAGCTGCCTGGACTAATACATGAGCAGGAGGGAAAACTTCTAGAAACAAAGACAAGTTCAAGTCATAAGAAATATTCCTTTTTGTTCTGTGGGTGACAAATAAGATAAAAAAAACGTCTGTATCAACCAAGAGATTAAAAGCTCACAGTTTCAGCATGGACTGAAGCACTTCTGATCTTCCAGAGCATTACAAAACAGTGAAACAAAACACGAGATGAAACCTGCCTATGAAACCCAGGAGGCAAGGTTGGGGACATTTCTGCATTTGGTTATTAGTTTTTGTTCTGGGTTTTTTCCTCCCCCCTCTTCTTCTCTGCAAAGTCCGAATTGTCCAAAATGGATGAAATCTTCTTAGAGCAGCTTGTCTTTCACGAGATTCACTGACAAAATTAAATCACCAAGGAAGAAATAAAACAGAATTGTTTCTCCAAGTTCAAACTATTTCGCCCACGTACCTACTGGATACCTTTCTTTTTTCTTGGTCTCTTGACTTCACCTATGTGGAAGAGTTGTGAGCAGAGTGAAGACCAATGTGGCACTAATGGCAATCTACTCCAGCCAGAACACTATTTCTCATCCCACACCTCATAGGCACAGTTGAAACAAAAACAAATGTATTCCAGCAGAGGCCCTCTTCTAATTCCTGTGACTTTTCTACCAGTCACTTGCAAGTTTTATTGAGGTTGAAAAATATTGAGTGACTTAAAAAGCGGCTTTGACCATCACTCTTCACATGAAATCAATTCCAGCATTTATCTAACTACCCTGGTCTTTCCACTCCAAAATAATTTCGGTGTAGACTTTGATCTCTGCCCTTCCAGAGTTTCTTGTATCCCTGCCTCTTCTTTCTCCATGACGATTCTCACCATCTTTCTCAGATGAGCTGCTTCTCTTGCTTGACACTGCTAGGCCTTCACTTTCTGTAGACTGCCTTCTCCATTTTACTTCTTTCTTTTATTCCTTTTTAATACTCTCTTGACTTTCTTATTAAAGCTAAGATGTCTGATGGATATTGGTAAAGGAAGCACCTATGTTGAAGACAGACAGAGTGTCCCTCTTCTTTCAGCGTTTGTAATTGTTCTGGTGGGGTGGAGAACAGCAATCTGAATTTAAAGCATGCTTAGTGTTCCGTAAAGTAAAAGTATAAAGGTCTATGGAGACCCTTCCCAAAAGTGTCCTGAAGAAATCTCTTCATGTGGGTATAGTAAGGAATGAGAGCTATCAATTCATGCACTAGAAGACAAATTGGGATTAAATAATTCATGTATGCAAAAGAATGGGACTCGTACAAACCTATTTCAAATTGGAACTGTTGTCTGTTTAAATCTTATACTAAAGGAAAATATGAACCCTTTATAACAGGACCAATCACTCCAGATAGGTAATTGTTTTCAAAACTCTCTAAGATATTAAATTTCAAAAGTTGAGTCCATATTTCACTGACTATAATTTAAAAGTCAAATGTCCTAGCTTTGCTTTTGTATATATATTTATAATCATCAAGGACAAATACAAAGACAAAACTCTATGTACATCTTTGAAAATTACATATATCATATAAAATTTCATTGATTTTTGAAAAACGGCTGCCATAGCTGCAACTGATGGCACTGTCTGATTGATAGCTCTTGATTATCAAGAAGGGGCAGATGCCACATCTCAATTAACATAGCAAAAATGTATATAGTAAATCTATGAAATGTATTGTTTGTTCACATTTTTATTAATAATGGCTATATGGTCCAATGTAACAGGAAACACTGTTTTCTGTGAAATACAGATAACTTCTCTCAAAGGAATCTTTTAACCAACAGGACTAGAGAACTGAATATATATACAAAAGGATGATTAAAAATAGACTATACATTTTAATAAACATAAACATCTCAAAAGAAAGTTACAAACAAACATTCCTCTGGAAGAAGTCTAATGTGCTGACATGACTGGAATATTAGCATATGGGGAGGTGAGGCAGCTAAATCACCAGTTCTTGGGCTATAGAGCAAGACCCAGTGTTAAAGCAAATAGCTTGAGGGGTTTGGACAAGGGTGAGAGCCTTGAAATGGATGCACAGCAGAGCCTCCCGATAAAGTTAAGGCTGCACTGAGCATGGGAGAGTTTGGAGAGATCTGAAAAGTCAGAACTCTCATCTGCAATTCACAGAATCTTAGCTGCTGCAAGCTGGGGCCAGGGGTGATCACAAATGAGTGTCTCTTACCTGATTGGGAGAAATGTAAAAATGAGCACAATGTACCTGGACAGGAAGTTTCAAGGGAAAAGAAGAAAAGAAGAAATGTGTCTGGCTTCTCTGATGAGGATGGAAAGCACACAAACAAACACACACACACACACAACACACACACACACACACACCTTTTCAAAACAGTGAAATAGGTGTAGAGAAATTAAGGTTCTAACTTGATTTAATCCACTGAAAATAAACCAGATACTACCCTGACTGAAGCGATTTTAATGACCTCCAACAAATATTACGGAATCTTGGATGGTCCCATAGTGACTCAAATGTAATGAGAGAGGTGTTTAGGAAAAAAATATAAATAAAAATGAATATATTTATACTTTAATCTCTAAAATATTTTACATAAGTAAATAAATGTGCATATACTGAATACACATCTTTGAATGTACATTCATAAAGCACATTATATGTCAAAGTTAAATATAAGTGAAGATTGTATTGCTGCTGTTTTATTTGTTCCCTGAAAGGCCAAGATTGAGATTTGTGAGCCAAACTTTAATTTAAAAAAAGAAAATCAAGAGGCGAAATTTGATCAGTAAGAAAGTTGAAAAATACTACTTACATACCTTCATTAAAGATTAGGCATGAGCCTGCCCTTCCCAGCATAAAGAAGAAGATTCCCCTTGCTTGATGCACTTTATCCTCATAGACATCACCGTAGATTGGATTACATGTATACCTAAGGGTATGTGGTTGAGTGCCGGAGCACAATACCGGAAGATAAATACCACGCATCTTCCCTGAGTAACAATTTTATTCAATGATGAGGAAGTAGGGAAAGTTAAGTAATTTAATAGTAAGTAATTGAGGACATAGTTTCATATTAAAGCGCATACAGAAAAATTATAGTGCACACCATAAAAGGCTCCCTGAAATTTCATGGGAAAACATGATGCATCAAATAAATTTCCCTTGTGCCTGGTTATGTAAGCTGCTTGCCCATGTAGCAGGAAGAAGAAGAAGGTTCTATGAAGGGTATATATATATATATATATATATATATATATATATATATATGATTGATTGCAAGCTCACTCTCCTTAGAAACATTTTGGGAGAAAATTTTACCTTGCTATTGTCCTCATATATTATGTTCCTCATACCCATGAATCTTACACTTTGCTTAATTCTATTACTAGGAGAGTAGAAAGCTTTACTCATGCATGGGTGGTTGCTCTTTAACATTTAAGGATGGGTTCAGTAGCCCCTTCTCACTTTTAGCTGCAGCCTTTGTTTAGTTCTTTTGCATGGCCTCTGGAGCTCAAGGTTAGTGACAAGACCTCCTGTCCCATCTCCATCCTGATGAGCTGGTCTTGGGTCCCAATGTTCCCCATCACAGTGAGTAAGGTAAGACAATCACTTCAGTCAGTACCATTAGCCCCCAGGGATTAGTAGCCCTCTGTGCAATTGAATGTTCCTAGATGAGTCCCTGCGGTGAACCACCTGCCAGGACACAGCACATCACAGGCAGGCTAAGAAGCTAGCAAGAGATTTACAGCCCAAACCTGAGCTGAGCAATCAAGATATTTTTCTCCCACAATTTACAGCAACTGTACCCTGACCTAATTTCTCATGCCTGCTTCCCCCAAAACCCTTAAATTGTGATTCTGATTCACCCAATAATACAATTTGTTTCAAAAAAAAAATTACCAGAGGAAATTTCCATTTCCATTTCTTATGTTAGAAAACATAATATACAATATAATATTTTATACAATATTATATATATATAAGATGCAACATAATATACAAGAAAACAATGCAAGATGTTCTTTGTGTTTCTGTTAAGTTCATTGTTAACATTTGATCTTTTTTGAAATAAGAGTTGGGGCCACATACAAGAAAGGGCTGCTCTCTTGGTGTGATAAAAGTAGCCCTTAGAGAGTGCTAGGACATGTAAAGAGTATATATAAAATGAAATATAAAATCCAGGCTTGACCTGCTAGAGTTTCATGTATACAGAGGTATAAAATTGCCAATTTGCATAATTAAAAAGTGTCAATCATTTTGCTACCACACAAGATGGACTTTTGAAAGAGAACAAATGTATCCTACTGTAAAAGTCAAATTGTCACTGCTTTCTGTGTACTAAATATCAAGAAATGACTGGCTCTCATTCTGCCAGTGTCGGGTCCCAAGTGTTTGGAGGTACTACCTGTACATGGAGCAAAAGTTCAGACAGCCTCTTCCAGCTCGGAGTTGAGCAGCTAAAACAGCAAAATGATGACAGACAAGGGTACAGAAAGAATTCCAGACATCAGGAGCTACAGAAAACACTCCACAGTCCTCAGAAAGGCTTCCTTACATAGTCACTAAACTCTGTGTATGGTATGTGTGTAACAAACTTCCCACAACTGTGCAAGGATTGTTTGAAAAGATTACAAAAATCAAGGCTCAGCATTCATAGAAAACTTGGAGGGGTGCCTGATTCATCCTCTGTACTGTAAATTCCTCCAAGTCATGGCATTCATGGAGAATGATTCACAATGGCCTCATTTCAGGAAGTAGTTATTTGTAGTTGGAATACTAAATTGTTTCCACATTTAAATTTTTAAAAGAAAAAGAAAAAGTAGGAGAAGAAGACAGAGGAGGAAGGAAGGAAGGAAGGAAGGAAAGAAGGAAGGAAGGAAGGAAGGGAGGGAGGGAGGGAGGGAGGGAGGGAGGGAGGGAGGGAGGGAGGGAGGGAGGGAGAGAGAGACAGAGACAGAGAGACAGAGAGACAGAGAGAACTTGACACAATTAAATATATCAAACTATTTCTTGGTAACTAGTGTTCCAGAATAAAACTCATGAATATTTATAGACACACAAAAATATCCAGAATTAAACAGAGTAATATTCACTACATCTTGCCTGCAATTAAGGAGCGTGAAGAATACAAAGAAGCAGGAAAATGCAAACTACAATTAGAAGTTAAAATCAGCTAAATTCAGTCCAGAACTGACACAGAGAGGAGAATTAGTTAAGAACGACATTAAGAGAGCAATTGGGACAGTATTGCTAACTCCTTTTTAAAAATTGTACAAATTGAGCATCTGAGGTGAAAGCTGCAAACCTTTAATGAACATACTCTGAAGGCAGGTAAGGGCAATTTAGACTTGCAAAAGGAAACAGTAATGGAATTGGATACCCAGGAGTAAACATATCCAAGTGAGACCTAGAAGACAACAGTGAGAACAGAGCAGCATCACTCTGCCCTGCAGAACCTCCCAGAGCCCAGGCAGGTACTACTAAACTGTCTCGGGAACTCATTGAAAGCATTTGGAAAAAGGAAGCTCTAAATGTTTCAGCTTGGTTTCAAAAAACTGTAAGCACATACATAGAAGCTCAATATGCTCCAAACATAAAACATGGAAAGAAAGCCACCACAGTGCATGTCATAATCAAATAAGTAAAAAAGATGAGTAAATAAAAATGTCTTCATATCAGCTAGAGAAGACAGATTAAGTGCAGAAGAACAAAGGTAAGAATAATGGCACCTGTCTTGTTAAAAAAAAAATACAAAGAAAAAAAGGAGCAAAACAGATTAGTTAAAGGGTTGTTGGAAAATGGAAGGGAGAAAAACCTGCCAGTCAAGAATTCTATACCTAGGAAATGTCTTTGAAAAACAACAGGATGGACATGAATCAGAACACATTATGTATGGGCATAAAATATCATAATGAAATCCATTATTATGGCTAACACACACACACAACCCAACGAACAAAACACCCAAAAAGGTGAAATGATTTTGTTTAGGTCTCCAAAGTCTCTGAATTCAGATTCACATCCATGTATATTTGAAAGCACTCTAGGTGGAAGGGAAATGCCAATTAAATTAATGACCACATGGTCAAGCCTATAAGGGGTTTTCATTAATGTTTTAATTGCTTTAAAAGAGACATGACTATGTAAACAAAATCAAGAACACTGCATTCGGAATTTATGATATGTATTAAGAAAATCTAGAATGGCAGTTTAAAGAAAAAAAATAAATATATTGTTGAAAAATTCTGAAACATGAAGCGAGGGATTCTTACTAGCTATTGCATTCATAAAAAAGATATGATATAAAAACCCTAGAGCATGGAGTAAATTAACAGTTATAGCTAATAACCAAACAAAGAAGATCAAATGGAAAAATGTATTCAATCGCTTCAAAAGAAGACGAAATATGTATTACATCTAAGAGAGAGCTTAAAATTAGGTAATATAGAATAAACTAAAACAAATAGAAATTAAGTAAAGGTGATAAATTTATTTATAACTATGTTGATAATTGCATTAATCTTAAAGTCTTCTAAAGTTAGATTAAAAGGCAGAGACTGGGATAGTAGCTGGCTCAGTCAATAAGAGCATTTGTTATACAAAGCAGTAGGATCTGTGGTCCCCTGACCCCATGTAAAGAGCCTGGCATGTAACCTCAGTGCATGCTGGAGCAAGATGGGATTATCCTCAGATGGCTCTTTGGCCAGCCAGTCTAGCTTAAGAAACCTTGAGCAATGGGAGACCCTGTCACGAGAGAATACAGTAGACAACAACAGTATATAGCTTGCATCCCCTCTTGATTGTATGGGTGTCCATGGGTAACACATATACAAGTATGCACACTCAGATACCACAAAGAGCTCATGCATGTACTCCAGCCACAGCCACAGAGATTGACAGGTTAGGTCATTGGAGGACAGTACAGTTCTCAATTATCTCTATGAAGATATTATCCTGTTACCACGCTCAGTCACTCCATCAAAAAGAAAACCTACAAACTTTTCTCAAGGTATTATTAATAAATCAAAACTTAATATGCATAAAATGTAACTACAGAGTTAATGCCAGGAAACCATGTTTGTTTGACATTCAGTCATTGATGTATTTCCACATAACCATAAATTTGAAAAGCAAATCTAACTGCAGGATCGTTCCATTGGTTCATATAAATGTGGTTGACAAAAGTGGACCATTATTCTTGGTAACTACACTTTGCAAACTAAGGATCATAGAACTTTCCAAACTTTCCAAAGGGCAGAGCTTTACAGTGACCTTCACACTTAATGGTCAAAGATGAAACATCCTACCTTTAAAAATCAAGTTTGTCCACTCTTCAGTGAAGTATTATGCTGGAGGATTTTAGGATATTGAATCATAGAATAAAAAGAAATGAAAGCATTGAACAGTAGGATTGGAGAAGTGGGTGGAAAGTATTTGAATTATAGATGACATGATAGTTTCATTGGAAAATATGATGTGAGACATATAAAAGCTAGAACTAATAAGGGGGTTCAGAAAGTTTGTAGGAAAGTTTCCATCGCAAGATGGAAATAAAATATTAACTGTATTCCTAAGCATTCCCTTTGAATTAGAGTGGTTTTTTTTTTTTTATAAAACCTGACAAACCGGTTCTTTAATTATGTAGAACTACAAATGAGCTATCATAGCCCAAGCAGCTTTGAAAAGGAGCAAGATTGACAATAAAACAATAATCAAATAGCCTAGCAACACTGCAGGAGACAAATAGGTAAACAGACAAGAATGGGTTTGCAAGGAGACCTAGGCACTAGGACCACTTGCTCCAAACGAAAAGATAAAGAAAACATACTGTGATGAGATACCTGCTTAACAGCATGCCAGATAAATCAGAGCAGTTTCAAATCTCACATAGAAATTAATTCAAAGTGTATCACAGACATAAGTATAAAACCTAAAGCTAAAATGTCATAAGAGAAAAATCATCGTGAGTCTAAATTATGCAAGGATTTCTTTGACATTATCCCCTCCCCAAACCAAACTCCATCAAAGGAAAAAAAACTGAAATTAATAATTTTTACTTGATCCAAGTTTTGAAACTTTTCTTCTTGGAAAGCATTGATAGCTGTTCCATGGGGTGCACACTTAATCCAAGTACTCAGGAGAGAGAGAGGCGGGTGGATCTCTGTGAGTTCAGGCCCAACCTGGTTTACAGAATGAATTCCAGGGACATCTAGGACAGCCAGAAAACCCTGCCTCAAAGAAGCAAAAACAAAACAAACAAAAGAGGAGAGGAGAGGGAGAGGAGGGGATGGGAAGAAGGAAGGAGGGAAAGGGAGAAAGGGGGAGTGGGAGAGGGAGAGGGAGAGGGGAAAAGAACAACATTGATAGAAATAGAAAGTGGTAATCTCAGACTTAGAAATGGCTGATAGTAGGTTTCCACCCAGAATACAGAAAGATATACCAAAATTAAGAAATAAGGAAATATTTTTAAATTGAGCAACATTTTGAAATAGTTATCCAAAGATACACAAAGACACACAATAGTAAAACAACAAGCACAGCCTGAGTAATGGGATAAAGTGTATTTAACCACTGTGCTGAGCTGTTACACACCTCCTAAAAAGAGTGGCAACTAGACAAAATGTACTAATAACTCGGAGGAACAAGAAATACCATGTGCTTAGAGTGGATATTTTCATCATCAGTTTGGAAAGGTTGGGAAGTTTCATACAATCTTAAATGACCAGATGATAAAGCTATGTTATTTCTGGATATTTATCCAACATTGAGAAATGCATAAATCATAATATGTAATTGAACATTCAACAGATGATTGAACAAATTAGCTGTGGTATATCCACATGAAGGAATATTACTCAACAACACTTGGGCTGAGTGATAGAAGCTTGACTAAAAGATTGTGTATACACATACACACACACACACACACACACACACACACGCCCCTTCATTGTTGTAAAGTGTGGAAAATCTAAACAAAGCCATACTTTATCTGGACCAGAGATCACCTAAGAGAAGCTAAGGAGCATGACAGGTTGGAGGGATCACAAGCACATGAAGGACATAAAACCTCTGTGGGAGAAGGGTATATTCAAACTGTGATTATAATGAAGATCGCATGAGTTTCAACATGTTTCAAAACGGTCTAAATGTGTCCAGTTTGTTTTACACAAACTTCTATTTTGAAAAGGGGGGTCTATTCATTTTGTTTGCAAGTTCCTGATAATGAAGTTTTAATAAAAAACCTTTTAAAGATAAAATACTTCAAAGAAAACTTCAAAAAGGAACTGAGTCCATCCTACAGAGAGAACAACTCCATACATGGAGTGTAGCATCCTACAAGGAGCACAAGTCTACCTGGCACTCACTGTTTTCCATTCTTTATATCTAGCATAGATTCATTAAGCTATATCATTCTTGGCTTCCTAAACCATGAACCACACATGCACTGTACACTCAATAAACTATACATATTGTTCTTTATGTATTTTTTCTTTGTCTTTGATTCCCATCCACTTTATTTTTCCTGAAGATAAACCTTGGTACTTAAATCCATCTCTGTTCTCACTTCACACCGTCAGTTCCCAGTGTGACCTCGGGGGCCTGTCTTCAATCAGCAGTACCTATGCTGGCCAGATTTCCAAAAACAAAACAGTCTTTCTACTCACACAAGTCTATATCTGGTAGTTGACTGAGAGAGCAAAACATCAGCTGCTTCTGTCCTCCCTGAATGATCTTAAAGAGGAAAGCTCAGTGACTCGTGTGGGAGGAAGATGTGTTAGCAAGGGACGCAAATCTCCAGAGTGGACTCCATCAGAGAAGACTGATGAAAAGCACCTCTGTTGGATGTATGGAATAGAATGATAAATTATATAAGACATCCCAAGAGGTATGTGGATATTCCGAGGGAAGTGTCCATACAATGAGAATTCATCACCTTAAAAAAAAAAAAAAGACAAATGGAAAAATCTACTGTCACAACCCAAACTCCATGGGTTCTCCTCAGAGCCCTTGAGCAAGCTGCCTGAGAATGATTGGGAGTCTGAAGTGTGAACGCAACAAGCAACAGACCATTGTGAAACTGGATGGTCATGGTGGTTAGAGCTATGATGCACTTGCTCATGGGCGCTGAGTATGGTCGCCTAAAGTCACACTGACACTTTGAGAGAGAGAAGAGTAGCAAGTTCTTTTCAAAAAAATGTGGTGAAATCCAAAGACACCAAGTGGGGACACAAGTGACTGACAATATTTCTAAATTTTAAACTAGTCCATTAAACCTCCCCCACAGAAAGTGTGGCCCACTGAATAAAGATTTATTAAGAGTATTCAAGAATGTAATATAAGCCATTAGAGCATCTTTGTAGTCCTGGCCCTCGGAAATTAAAATGTATTTAACCATTCACTGAAATGGGCTAGGCATGGGGAGACGGAACTGCCCAAGGACAAATGATGAGCCTGGGTTTGGTGTCAAAGAGAAGCCATGAAATTATTAATATTAAGACAGCTTTTCATCTGTCACACAGAAAGGGGGTAAAACATTCGAATGTCACATAAGCTCAAGATATTATTAGAATGCCAAGAGCTGGCCAGGCTATATCTGTCAGTTTTATTTAAATCACTAAATCCATTGCCTTGTTTGAGAATTTTATGGTACGATAGTCACAGGTTACATAAAAATATTGATACTATCAGGTTTTCAAGATTGTTTTAAATATTTCAAAACTAATTTTAAATGATTATTCTCAATTTTACTGTTTTGTTATGCAACTATTTTGAAAGTAGTTAAAATATTAATTTAGATCTTCTTTTGTATGTACTACACACAGTCTATTTTTTGTTCTTGGAGACAGAAGGGGACAAGGAGAAACAGAACAAAAGAAAAAAGATCTACAAATGGTTCTTGGCAGAATCCATGTGAAGGCATAGAAATAGAATGACGTCCCCCACCCAGATCTGACACAGTTCTAAGTGAAACTGTAGAGTTGCCGTACGAGGAATTTCTAAGTAAAATACACACACTTACAGCACAATAGAAGTCACCAAGTTTCATTGGTTTCTATTTTCCAAAAGAAATTCTTTAGTAAATATGAGCAGCTGTTGCCTTTACTTCGTGAGTCTTTGTATAGAACACACGTCATAGCTTAGGGCAATATCCACCAGCACAGTAAAGACCATTTGAGCAATTTCAGGACAATCCACGGGGCTGATGCCGTTGACTGCCCTTTGAAGGGTGGTAAATTGGTCTTGCTCCCTTTAAAATAAGTTTCCCTTAAATTGTGCACACACAATTTACAACAATTGGAACCAGTGTTAGACAGTGGAGCCAGCATTGAATAGGCAACACACAAACTATAATTTCTAATCCAGCAGGTGAAAAGGCACAAAATTTTATAGTCATCTTTATACTCTCACTTTTTGCTTCCAATGTATGTAATAGAGAAATGTCTTAACATAAAACTTGATTTGGGGCTGGAGACATGGCTAAGTACTTGCTGCTCTGCCAGAGGACTTAATTTTGTTTCCACCCTTAGCGGATCCACCCAACTTCTTCTGGCCCCACTCCAATAGGCCCTCAGATATACTTACACACATGAGTTAAAGTTGCTCTTTGCCTACACGTGAAGTGACCCAAGGGACTGGCCATATATATGGCAGAGAATTGCCTTGTTGGACATCAGGGAGGAGAGGTCCTTGGACCTGAGGTTGTTCGATTCCCCAGTGTAAGGGAATTCTAGGTCAGGAGGACAGGAGTGGGTGGGTGGGAGAGCACCCTCATAGAGACAGAGGAAGGAGGACGGGAGGAGGGTTTCTGAAGGGGAGACCTGGGAAGGGGAAAACATTTGAACTGTAAATATAGAAAATATCTAAGAACATACACACACAGAGAGAGAGAGAGAGAGAGAGAGAGAGAGAGAGAGAGAGAGAGTTTCTCTTCACCTTGCTATCTCTTTTAATCATGAGTTCGGAGGGCTTCCAGGAGACAGACTACATGTGCGTGTAGATTCACTCGTGAATGTTGAGGTAGAGGTGGATGGTGTCTTCCTCTATCACCCCTCTCACTTCCCCCTTTTAACACAGGGTCTCTCACTGAACTTGGAGCTCACTCATTGCTCAGACTCACTGGCCAGCAAGCCTCAGGGATTTTTGTCTCCACAGTCCTTATTTTAGGATTGCAGATCGTGCCCAACTTTTTATGTGGCTTCCAGCAATCTAAGCTCAGATCTTCTTGCTTTCAAGGCAATCAGGTCAGCCACAGAGATATCTCCCAAATCCCTGTATGACTTCTTTGGTTAACATTTCCTTACTTTCTAACAAAATGGTGATCTGTCAATTCACCCAGAGCCATAGTTCCTTTCATTAGAGAGCTAAGAGATGATACTAAATATCAATTATTCTAGACCCTTTCTACTGGCAAAAGCAAGGAACATGTAAATACTCATATATGGATTTACAAATTGTTCTATATGTGACCATCTGTATCTTCATTGAATGGTGCTTTGGCTCTTTCTGATCCACATAGTATCATCTTAACTCTTGCTTGTATGTAAATGCCCACTGAAACACTGAGCAAAGTGGTTCCTATCACCTACATAATTGTATATCTGCCGTATACATGTATATGATTCTGTAGTATGTTATAGTATTGGAGTGTACGCAGTCTACAAGTATGGCAGGATTAACAAGTACCAGCCTACACCAATGTCAGGGAAGCCTTATAAACTGAGTTCACTGCTTGCCCTTTTCTATTGCTTTCTGCCTCACAGATGTTGCCCATCCCCAGAGTTGCCTTGTCAGTTAGCTCCTCCATTCTCTTCTGTGAGACTGTTTCACATGTGAGTGATACAATTAGATTGCTTTAACACACTCTGCATTTCATCCTGGGATCCTCACATTGTGTAAATACTTTTTTTAATGTTTTATATTGTAATGTTCCCTCTCCGTGCTGTAAAATATGGTGGGTTTTGACAAATGCAGGGTGTTATGCATTTATTGAGAAAGAATACTATAGAATCCGGTCTTTTTTTTTTTTCTGCTCTAGAAATTCCCACCCTCCCTCTTCATGAAATCACACACAACTGCTGGTCTTTTTAACTGTCACTATAGTTTCTCCTTTCCAGAATGTGTTTGAATCAGATTGAAACAGCATGTTATAGTGTCTTACTGGCTTGTGTGACTCAAAATATGCATTTGTGATTCATTCATGCTGTTTGTGATTTGGAAAGACTTTTTATTGATAAGCACTATAAAATTATGTATACATTATAGCAACACATACGACATAATAATTATAAATCACAGTTTAAAGATGTATTTACCCAGTCACATATGTCTTTCTTGCTTCCATTTTTGAAAAGTTACAAATAAAATTGCCATATACTGCTGTATAGACAAGATTTTTTAAATTAATTGACCTGTACCTAGGACCATGATTGCAAGATTATATGGTTACTTACTTTGAAAACAGATATAAACTAACTTCCAAAATTGTACCCATTCCTATGAGCTATGAATAAGTTTGTTGTTGTTTATCTTCATAGTTAGTTTTGTTAGATGTCTGTTTCAGTTACACTGTGGTCTGAAAACACAACATATGACTTATTTTATCTTAAATACATATAGGTATGTTTTATCATGCAGAATATTATCCACCTTCATCAGTGTGAGATTAAGAAGACATTCTCCTGTTGCTGAAAGGACTGTACTATATACATCAATGACACCAAACTGGTCCATGGTGCTCTTCAGGTCAAATCCACCATTACTGACATTCTGTCATGCTTGACCCGTCAATTACATGTACAGTTTTGTTGTTTTAGCTAAACTAGCTGTGGGTATATCTCCTCTCATTGTGATCATTTTTGCCTTTCATGTTTTGAACCTGGTGTTAGGCACATGGAATTAGGATTGTCTTGTTTTTGCAAACAATCAATAATTTCATCGGTGTGTAATGTACTGCTCTATCCCTGACAACTCTCTTGAAACAAAACAAAACAAAACAAAAAACAAAACAAAACCCCACCCTTCTTCTTGTAGAGTTAATATTCTGACTAGAGCTTTTATTTGATTACTATTCCGCTGGTTTGGCTTTTCTCACCCTATCACATTGCTTTGATGTTATCTGTAACTTTATATTAAAGTGGATTCATAGTAAGATAGAGTTGAGTTCATTTTCATACACTCTAAAACATGTATCTTTGATGCATTTACACAATGACATTTAAAATGATAATTTATATAATCGGATCAATAGATATTCATATTTGCAATTATAATTTTCTGTCTTATTATTGCTGTTTGTTTTATGTTTTAATGTATTGGTTTAATTGACTATTTTATTGCATATCACTTTATTTACTCTTATGAAATAGCAACTGAAACTTCTTTAAAGGCATACAAGTTTCTCTGGAAGCCAAAACATGCATTCCTAACTTTAATTGACATCTCATTAACACAGAAATATATTAGTGGTATATATGGGTTATGATATGTATATGTGCTGTAAAATAATACCACAATGCTTGTCATTTCATAAAGTTGTTCCTTTTTGAACAGCGAGACTCTGTGCAGTGAGACTGTTTTAGACTGACTCTCTGAGGAAACTAAATCACATGATGGTGTAACAACCCACTGGGATGGTTCGGATTTGAAGTTCAAAAGTTCATATTTGGTTTCTGGCTGGTGATAAGGTTTTGGAAACTCTAATCAGAGGCCTACTTGATGGAAACAGTCACTGGGAGTGAATACTTGTGAGCTCCATATTGTCCCTGGACTTTCTTGGCTCTCTCTTACTCCCTGACCATCATATGGGCCACATTGACCATGCCACAAGAACTGACATGGAACCAGAGCATGCTCAAACCCTGGCAAGACTGGCAAGAGTGGAACTTCCTCCCTCCCTGTGCCTCAAAGCACATAACCAACGGACCACAGACCAACCAGGTGGTCACAGGTAATCAGTCACGTAACCCAGCACCTAGACTGTCTCCCCATGCTAATGAGGCATGGATATCATTCCCCATGCCCTTTCCTAAAATTATATAACCCTTGGTTCACACTAAATGAAATGTATGCATTTAAACCCAACCTGAATAAAGAAATATGAGCAGGCTAAGATCATCTCAGAGATCTACATCATTAAAGCTCTTGGGAGAAGGCCTTCACCTAGCAGTGTCCGGACACCCTGCAAAGGAGAAATCATCAGACCCTGAACCACAAAATATTTTTCTGGACTTTGCCTCCTGCTTCTGGACTGCCAAGCAGTGGGGTTGGAGGCTCCGAAGGGAAGGGGCGGACTGAGGACCACACCCAGTCCTCTCTAGACACCTTAGGAGGAGAGGTGGAATCTAGAAGCACATCATCAAGTGAATAATGTTTGCTTCTCCTACTATGAGGGTCTGCCTCACCACAGCCACAAAATCAACACAGAGTAGGCACTGAAGCGTCTGAAACTGTGAACTAAGGAAATCTTTCCTTCCCTTCATTCCTTGTGTCGTCACTTGTCATACCTGATAAAGTGTCTGAGCAGCTTGGTTCACCATGACAATCAGTAAGTCTCCAGGAAGTGTTGATTGAAAATTTTCTGTTTTCATCTAGCATTTAAAAAAAGAACTTTAGGTTTTAGGTTTATAGATTAATGGTTTAATACATTTCCTTTGAGATTTGTATGTGGTGTGAAAATAATAGTCAAATTCTTTAATTATGATATGGCTATTTTGTTTCCCTGCATTATTTTTGGGAAGAACAGTCATTTTTAGATTGGGTATACTTGGTAGCTCTGCCCAAAGCCAATTGAACATAAATAAGTGAACTTATTTCTGAACTATTCTGTTTTGTTACATATGTGTATTTTCCTTATTTTTTCTTATTTGTTTGGTGGTATAAGAGGCTGAGCCCTGAATTTTTGCATAATTATCAAGGACCCTCCCACTGCATTACCTCACTGTCTTTATGCATCTACATTAACACTGCTGATTTCTATCATACTCTTCTCAATTTCTAACACTTTCTTCCTTTTGCTCTGAACTTCTCACTTTCCTGCTTCCTTCCATACCCCGGTATTTGTTTTGTTCTTAGAGCCTCTACTGTTATCACTTGTAATTTTAAATTTTCTTTTTGATAATTCTAACAGCTATGTCATATTTAATGTGGATGTCTATTTTACATATACAGGCTCTATCTTACTTTATTTAAATCTTAGCAAGTTGGGTAGTTTGTATTGAGATTTTGATTTCTTTTTTCATGACCTTTCTTTCTGTGCTGTAACCATAACATACGGTTCTTAGAAATATTTCCCTCCCTAAGCCATGGGAAATCCAGTTGTAAGTTATTCAGTGTGCCTCTTCATACCCTGTCACCACACTAAAGGTCTCCAGTGTCACAGTGGGTTCTAGAAGAAGTACCTACTACAAGACAGACACTCTGAAAAGCAGTTACTGAAGACTAAGGTCCACAAGGGAGACAAAGATGAGGTTAAGAGAACATACATCCACATATGGATCAGCACAACATGCCACTTTCAAATTACAGTGCACATTGATTCAAAATTTCAAGAAATAAAACCTAGACACATAGGAATGTAATGCAGAGGTGGAGGAAGGAAGGAAGGAAGGAAGGAAGGAAGGAAGGAAGGAAGGAAGGAAGGAAGGAAGGAAGGAAGGAAGGAAGGAAGGAAGGAAACATCCCAGTGTTCATAGCAAGTCACATGTGGGATGCTAATTTCGCCTCTCACTCCAGATGGCAAGGCTGTGACTTTTCTGTAACCTCAGCTGGGTCCTCTGCTGGGTCCAGGAGTAGTAGTCAACTTTCTGTGTGGCCAAGATCTTACTTGGGGGACTGGAGTAATGAGTCACTTCCTAGCTCTTCTCATGCCAGAGTTAGCTTCAGAAGTCTCCATGGGTGAATATTTTGAAAGTCAATGTTCAAAAGGAAATGATATAACAAATCCTTGCATATTTTATACACCATGAACAGTATTATTACACATGGTCTATTACTAACAAAACATGTATAATATTGATATGCATACCTTGAATATACATCTTTATCTTCAGGACCTGTCCTTTCCAACTCCATGTGCTACTACTGCCTTCTTTTTCAGAAGGTGTGGCTTCTAGCTAAATGGAAATAATTACAAAAACGAATTGATTCAGCAGAGTTTGTTCAGCAGGATTAAACTGTGTCAATTACAGGATCACACTTTGGCATGCCAACACTCTGTGCTGAGGGAAGGCCTTGGGCACCTCTCAAGCCCTTTTCCTTGCTTAATCTTTAAATGAATTACAATTGCATATGAAGCACTGGACCAAGATTGTTTTTAAGTGAAATGAAAGGAGCTGCTTTTTCTTCTTCTTCTTCTTCTTCTTCTTCTTCTTCTTCTTCTTCTTCTTCTTCTTCTTCTTCTTCTTCTTCTTCTTCTTCTTCTTCTTCTTCTTCTTCTCCTCCTCCTCCTCCTCCTCCTCCTCCTCTTCCTCTTTCTTCTTCTTCTTGTTCTTCTTCTTCTTCCTCTCCTTCTTCTTCTTCTTTCTTTTTTTTTTTTTCAAATTCTGAACAACTGGGGCACTTCTCTAGAATAGATATCAAATGAAAAGACATTTGATAGGACAAAGATGTTGCACTAAATCTCCAACCCCAATAAGACTGTGCAAGGAAAACACAACTCAGTTACTATGAATACAAGCTGGTGCCTAGACTGGCAGATCTAGCACTACACTACTATATTCCCCATCTCTGAGATCCCTTGCAACTTGCGGTTTCTCTAGGCCACGTGCTTCTGCTCCATCTTCCTTCTACCTCCTCCTCTTATGTCTTCCTCCCTCTCCTTCCTCTCCTTGTCTCTCCTCCCTTCTTGAATTCCCTCTGTATTTAGTGCAGATTAGTAATCAAGATGTCTTCCTTCTCCAACCCAGGTGGCAGCCTGACAAGTTCTTGTCTGCAATTGGATCTGCAAAATACTAATTCTCAGAACTTACTGCAATCATTTCCAGGCCTGAAAGAGGGAAACAATTTTTTAAAAAATTTTTCCATGGGAAAATCTTTTTAAATTATAGTTGTTTGTCCAGGTATGCAAGGAAAATAAAATTAAACAACAACAACAAAACAGAACAAAACAAAAAACCCCAAATCTGTCAAGTTAAGTTATCAAGGTAGCATCTAAATAGAATGGGAGCAAGAGACTAGCTGGGTTCTTTGAAGTTATATGACTGTCTGTCCCACTAGAATAGAATTGAGACATTCTATCATGGAGTGTCAATGTCCTCTACACCAGTAATAGTAATGTTTTGGTTCAGTTCTGTTAATAGAAATTAAAGTAAAACACTATTTTAAATTAACAAAAATATTTGTTTTCTGTTGTGGTCGTTAAGTGCTGATCAAAACTAATATGGAGATATAAGGGTTTCTTTCCACTTCAAGGTGATAGCATTGTTGACAAAGCCAAGACAGGAACTCAGCAAAAGATCCTGAAGCAGGAACCATAGAGGAATGTTTCTGGCTTACTCCTTGCATATTCATCAATGTTTCATCAATGTTTCTTATTCAGCTCTAGCACAGCTGCCTAAGGATGGTACTGCCCACCATACGCACACACACACACAAAGGCTGGTGTGTGCCTGTGTGTACATATGCACATATGTCTCAATGGTTGGATTAAACCTGTGCAAAGATTGATTCTATAAAACTCGGGACTCCTGTATCTAATTATTTTGACTCAACAATTTTGATTCAACTTGCCTAAAAGCAGTCATTACAGAGACTTTTTCAATGGAAAAGAATGTTTGGCTGTTTCTGCAATATGACGGACAAAGCACTGGCCCTACTATGATTTCAGTGAATCTACATACTCAACTAAACCAGGTTAGCTGAGCAAGACATAGGAATAAAACAAGGAATGAAAAACAGTGGATTCGGCCAGGCTGCTGAGCATGGGATGAATATATACTTCCAACATGGGCAGTGGAGTCATTTGTGGAAAGCTGAGCCTTGAAACTTTCTTAAGTTGCTTGCCACTCTTCATTGGCCTCTGATTAGTGAGGCTTCTAACACTTACCCAGATTACATTTTTAGCATGATTAAACTCACTGTGGCCCTTCCCCTCCCTATCAGTCACTAGTCATTTAGAAACCACTGTCAAATGAAGTTCCCAGATGATTGGAAACACCTGATCAGTGCTAGCTCAGTGCATACTCGAGTTGATTATTGACCATGTATATTTGCAGGCAAGGGAAATTCAATTCAATTCAATTCAATTCAGGGGATTATTTCATGATGTATGGTATTTTCCCTCCATACACATTTTCATAATTTGGGGTGTTTCTCTCTTTTCAAACCCATTAGATGTCCCCATGGCTGATAAGATAAAGTTCATACTGCTTGCTGTACATCCTGTGGTCTGTGACCCATCTGTGTGTCAATAATTCTCAGTTCTCCAAAGAGTTAAACTTTTTGAAACTTCTTTGACACCCCCCATATTCGTGGGCTATATTCTAGAAAATATTCCCTACACCTCTTTACCTATTTGGCAAGATATTTTTCCTTTTCCATAAATACTCCTGAAGTAGTCCAGCTAATCAAAGATACTAACTAGTGTTCCTCTATACTATTTCAGAATTCCATCCCTACTTCTGTCCCAGAATTTGCTTCAACTTTGGAATAATTGTCTGTTTGGTATCAGGTTTTCATCCGAGGTGTGTTTCTTGAAGCAAGGAACCAGTGGAGATTTCCAGGGTTTCCCATGGAGCTTAGCAACCAAAAGAGAGACTACAGAAAAATCATCACCATGGGGCTTGTATTGTTCAAAGAAAATCCACTGTAGTCTCCTTGTGGATTTCCTGGTGAGCATTTCGCTGGGATAGTCACTCTCAAGATTAGAGACCAGACAGGCCAGTTATGCACTGATCTCCCACTTAGAACTCAATGTCCCACCATACCCGTGAGTGACTTGTAGGTAAAGAACACATACTGCCTCATAAAGGGAGACCATTCCATTCCCGAGTGTTTATATTCCAACACTGCTTCATTGTTTAATAAAAACCAAAATATTGTTTTCTTAATCCATACTACCATTCTGGAGTTAGAACTCATGTAATAAACACTTAAAAATATCGTTAATATAATCTCACATAACAAATCATTATATATTTGCAATCTAACAGAAGTTATTTTATTTTTTGCTTCTGTTTTTCATTCCTTTGAAGGTCTTTAAATAAACCAAAGTATGAAGCAAATGGAAGGAAGATTGTCAGGGATAGGTGTGCCAAAGCCTTTGAGTACTATGAATGTAACAAGGAATGCTGAGTTCTTGTTCCTTGCCAAGGTCCTGCCAATAGGCTGGCACCATAGCACCAGTAAACCTGGGGTCTGAAGCTTGATCATTTCCCTGTGAAGCTGTGGTTAGACATTCTAGATGCTGAGGTGTGAAGACTTTTGCTTACTGGGCCAGCATGTACCTTGCGAACAATCAACTAGAGCTACCCTCATTCCCTGTGATTCTGCTGTTTAATGAACGTTACTATCTTCGGCTTCCCTATTTGAGGGGCATCTAAGGATCTGTGACCTGATGAACTTGCTGCCTTGGGTCATTAGCCCTCACGGCCCTCCTGACCCCAGCTTTTAATTGTTTATTTTTGTCTTTTCTGATCCTCCCTCTCAGAAACAGCATGAACCCAGGAAGAACTGCCAGTCTAGGTCATGAGGCCATAAAACAGCTACAGTAGTAATGGATACTACCTCAAATTACAACCATGGAAAACGATGATACCTTAGGTCTCACACTGTAGCCCAGGTTAGCTTTGAGCTACTGGAAAGCCCCCTGGATCACCAACTCAAATGCTTACAGCTTTGATGTTATTTGAAAAATTCCTACTATAACCCCTTCTTTTTATTCAGTTAAAAAATTCCTATTTCATCTAGTCCTCATGGGTATGATGTGTGTATGTATAGGAGTGAACAATTCTCTGGAGGTCTGTAGCTAACATTCTTCTTCAGTCATTCTCCACCTTATTCAATGGGGTCGTTCAGTTCAGGCCAGAGCTCACTAATACGGCTGGCTTAGCTCTCCTACCTGCCTCAGTGATACCTTGTTTTCATCCCCTCAACACTGGGATTGTTGCAGGCTGCCACACTCAGCCAGCATTACTATATATTCTAGGGATCTGGACTTCAGACCTCATGCCTGGACAACAGGTACCTTAACCACTATCTTTAGCCTCCAATCTCGACTTTTTCTGAACATTGATCTTAAGAAATTCTACTGCTTATCTCTTGATTTAATCCAGTGTGGGAAAGTCCTTCTGCCAGTACAATGTCCAGACAGTACAGGAGAAAGGGAAGGCTCTGAGTAGGGTTGAGTTCATGAGAGTCCAGTCTTCCATCAGAAAAACATATTAGCCTTGAAAACGAATTAGCTTATTTAATATCAGCATTTCGGGGCATCCATGCAAGGTGTGAATGGAGAAGCTTGAGGACCACTTCTGGGTTGCTTCTCTCCTTCTCCTGTGATGTGGGCTTTGGGGATGGAAGTCCGGCCTCTAAGGCTTGATCCAAGGTCCTGTTCTCACTGAGTTGTCTTGCCACCACTCATCTCATGTTTGTGTATTTTGTGTGTTTTCAGCTCCACAATCCTGCTTTATATTGAATCTCCAGGTGATAAAACTGCCATGTCATTTGTGAATGAAGTGCTGACAACCAGGTCTAAACAACCCTCTAAACTTGGTCTAATCACCATTTTAAATCAGTATGTAACCATTTTCATTTAAATCCAGTTGCTTTTCCCTATTTATTCTGGATCTTTATCAACCTCCTCACAGTACAAAGAGTATTTTTTAATAAAAGAATTTTGGCATGGATTTTAGTAATGATTAAATGACGTTTATAGTTCTTGAAACTTTCTAGAATATGGTATTTAATAAACTATTCTTAACTTTTATATAGTATTCACATTTGATCATTAAGATTTTATATATTCTAGAAGACTGAAACAGAGTACTCCTCAGAAGAAACCTTGTCACCTTGTATTCAGGATACGCTATCAGCTTCCTAGGAATCTGTTTAGTTTGCAATTTAGGAAATTTTTCTCGTCTCATATTGATAGGATAGCTACTAATACCAAGGCATGCATTATGGTTTTCCTGTCTTCTTTTGTCAGTGTATGGTATGTCTGTGCACACACACACACACACATACACACACAAGCATGCACAATGACTACCTAGGGACACAAACATAGGCAATGCATTCTAGAGAAGCAAGGATCTCCTCAGATGCTTCATCCCTCCCAGTAGGACCCGTGTGTTTCTATAAGTGTTTACCCTGTTATGCTTTTATAAGATACTGCTTTAATCTTTGGTCACTGATTCTGCTAACATGTTGTTAAAGCAAAATCAGGTTTTACTTCTTCTGGGAGTGTTTTTAAATTTCAAGTAAAAGACGATGACAACAATGGACTCTTTCGTTATTTAGAAAAATGTTTATTATTTGATAGGATTCCAGATGACTTAATGTTTGCAGTCTTTCTGGTGGCATCTGGAACAGCACCCTAGATGCATCAAGTCCTTCATAAAGTTATGAAAGGAAATATCCGTTCACATTAATTCATGCTTTCAATACACACTTGCTACACTGTAACACAGGTAGACTGTACAGGTAGACAGTGAACATAACATAAGGAGACATCCTTGTCCTTCCCAGTGAATTAAGAAAGATGTAGTTCACCCAAGTGCTAGTGACTCTCATTGGTGTCATTTTTAAAATTCTAACTGAGTCATTTAAATCTTTTATTTTCTCCTTTTTCTTTCCTCATTAGGGTACCAGGAGAAAACTGTGGCAGGAAAACAAACTAAAAAAAAAAAAAAGGCATTCCGTTTCTTTCTGGCTTTTGTTTGCAAATGTCAAAAATAATTAAGCATTTCAGGGGACGTGTGAAAGAAGGAAATGCCCTCTGGAAAGTTTGGGACAGTAGCTTTCCTGGCAAGTGAAAGGCAGTCTAGGAGTGGAAGGAGGGTAGAGACAGACCCTGGCAGATGGTGCCCTTGGCAAACCCCTACAAAGGAGATGAGATCTCAGGAAGAAGAGATGTCCTGATCCCCAGGATGCAGAAACAGCAGCCATGTTGCAGGGCCACCAGCCTGCCTTAGACTAGACCAGTCTACGGTCCTAAAGGAATACCCTAGGGCTTCACTGAGTCTAAGTCTCTGTTGTAGAAAGATACAGAATTTAAATTAAAAGGAATTATTTTAGGCTCATCTAAGTTTTCAGAGTAGCTCTTAGAAGTTGTAAATTCTGAGCAAAATTTGCAAGGTACTGCAGCAGATGATTTGGGGCTCTATATTTGATATTTCTGAACATAGTTTTAAACCTATGACGTAAAGCATAGGCATAAGTCAGATGCACCTAGGGAAAGAGTTAGACATTGAAGGCTAGGGCCATCAAACTCTAGAGCTTCTTCCTGTTACATGATGAAAGTCCATCAAAGAGAGAAGAAACACAGCCATCTAGTCCGTAGGGTCACCCAGAGGTATTAGTATCTATTAGTATCAAGTTTGCAGTGGGGTTGCAGAAAGAATTCAGTGGTGTAACGCATGAAGAGCACACACAAAGATCTGGTTTGATGCTTATCACTGCAAAAAGTGAAAACTGGTTTAGAAAGATTATATGATTATACTATAAAGTCATTGGTTGTCTGAGAACATTCTCCAATAAAAGAAATGTAAACAAGGTGGTAAGTCTCTACATTTTCACATCCAGACTGAGAGAGAATGTATGTAGTTTCACTGTAAATCCTTAATCTGATAAAGGCAAAGGTTTCACAAAACGATTAAACAAATGAAATTTGCGATTTGAAAATTTCTCAGCTCAAAAATTTATGAGAGTGATCTTATGCAACTTTTGAAGTTTTCATCATGTAAATATTTTCAGTTATGGTACTGCATAAAATCAACTAAGATGGTAATGATGAAAACAAAGATTTCTGGACTCAGACTGGTTCTGTGGAAGACTACTCATAGCCCCACAGAAAACCATACTCTAAACCTAGAAAGGAAAGATGGGAATATATCAATTCATTAATATAAAATGGTGTTGGAAATTTTTCTATAGACTGAAGTTGTAAAGAAGACATGACAAATGTATTTATGCCATTGGAAAGAAAATATGCCCCATATAACACATATACAAAACACACATAAAGCACAATGTAATTACAGTGAAAGGTTTTTATCATGGTTTCACAATAACCATAATAATGTAAATAAATGATTCATATTAAAATATAGACAATATTTATAAATCTATGCAACCTATGAGGAAGGGGTTGAAACTCATAGATAATTAAAAGATTTGAACATGCAGTTCACAGAAAACATCAAAAAGGTCAATAAAAATATACTCAACATTATTATCCTTAGGAAAATGCACATAAAACCCACAATGCGAGTTGGTACGCACTTTGTCGCATAAAACTTTTAAAGTCAAATAACACTGTTGTTGAAGAAGTAATGGAGCAATTTAGAGTCTCACATGCTAAGCTGTAAAAATGTAAAGCAGAGCAAGCACTTGGGAAAACTGTAATTATCTCCTAAAGTGAACATAAGCTTACCTGATAACCTAGACATTGCATTCTGGAGGAGGCACTCCAAAGAAAGGACTGATCTGCATGCTTAACACACGCTCCTGGCAGCAAAACTTACATTTACCTGCAATGAGAAGTAGCTGAATTATCAACTAAGAGCAAAGAAGACACCAAAGCAATGAGCTCAGAATTCATGAGGGTGGTCAGTCCCGGGGGACATGAGGAAGACTGAGGAAGACAATTATAGATAAATGTGAGGTGGACTTACTTTTCTGATTTTACATTGGAAGAGTTGTTCTATCCACGACACGGTGGGAAGAGTGATGACAAAAAAAGATCCAAATATGGAAGGATGAGGCTCAGAAACCAGATATGCATGCTATATCAAAGGGAATCAATACATCGTCTGGAAAGTACTGAGATTGCAGGGTTTGTAAATCCCTATCATGCCAGTAAAATTACCGCTTTCCTTTAATGCCTCATTTTAAACCTCAAATTCAGTCAGGTACCATGTGCCAGTGACCCCAAAATTTATACATCTCTAACCCAATAGCTTTAAACTTCCCAAGTCTGTACATGGGAGGAAATATGACATGGAAGTGCAGTGTTGAATTGAGACGAACTTCAGATCCTGCTACAACCAGTTTCATGGTTTAACTCCTTGAAGAACAACTTACTTTTCTAATAAAGTATACTTATCATTTTAAAAATTTCAAGAATTTTATATAGGCGCACTATATTTGCATACCCTCTACTCCTCAAAATCTCGCAGTGTTTCCCACTTTCTGCCAAATTTGTGGTCTCTTCTTTAATATATATGTATATATAATTTATATTATATGTTGTATATACACACACAGAACCTGCAGAGTCTACTTACTGGTTCTGGTATGTTCAGGTGTTTGAGTCACATGTATACCAACTTATCTATTTAAAATGATGGCTTCCCTCTAAGAACTAGAGTCAGAGGCACTTTTTTCAATGACACTTCATACAATATCATAAATACATGATTATTCTATGTTGTAACTATGTATCATGAAACCACCAAATCCCTTAAGTCTGAATGACTTACCCAGTAGACTTAAACAAATTTGATCCCTTTATTTGCAACAGATACAGGAAAATAATATGAACAATTATAACACAGCATTACAAAAATTTCATGAAAACAAATTGAAATTTTACAATTTAAATCTAAATACTTTTTGTCATCATTGGCAAGATTTTTTTTATTGATTTAAGAATTATAAACATTTTCTCTAGCTTTACATTCCAAAAGTTTCTATCACAGAGACATTGTTTGAAAGATTATACAATTATAAAGCACTTAAAATATAAATATAGTGTATGAAAATGTAGTCATTATCAAACTACAGTTTAGGGTAAAAGAATTGGGTTTTATCAGTGTTTGCACTGTGCAAAACAAGGTATTTAATATTTCTGTTAGAATATAAAGTATTGTGCTAAAGATATTTCATAACAGATATGAAGCACATGATGATGCTAATAAATTGTCTCTCTGTAGAACTTGCAAAGAAGAGCTGTAAGAAAGACTTGGTGAATTCGATTGCAAAATTATGAGTCATTTCTGTAGTTCCAAACCTATGAACAGGCAGCCATACTCTAGATAAATACAAGAAAGAATGGATCTGCTTCTAATAAATGGGCCAAGCATCAGTAAGAGAAGAAGAAAATACTTGAATTTTTGACAAACATATAGACATTTCAATTTTGACCAAAGTAGAAGCTAAGCACAAAAGCAATTTTTTAGGAGAGAAAAAAAAGTGTCTCATTATCATTCCTTCTCAAAACCTTACAAGGAATGCATTGGTGAAGGTCAGCAGTTGTCCTGCCTGTATGTGAGCTGACTTGACTTGGGGATCCAGGGAGACTTGAGTGTAAAGAAGAAGCAAGTATCTTGAAAATAACAAGCTAACACATGGAGATATCACATGAGAACAGGTATAGTGGTGGAAGTTATCCGTGCGATTGCTAAGTGCAGCTACAAAGGGATCAGGTCTCAATCAAGAGGTTGCAGAGAACTATGAGTGACCATACACACACATACATATACACACACTCACACACACACACACACGCATGCGCGCGCGCGTGCACACACACACACACACACACACACACACACACACACACCAGTCATAGACTCTTTTAGGACTTGCAGAGCTGAAAACTAAACGTAATGTCAAAAAAGTCAACACTTTCCTTCAGATTCTATTATTTTCCACACAAAGAATGACATGAGGTTAATGAAAAGGACTGGATAATGGGGCTGGCCATCAAACTAAAGGAGAAGCTTGCCTCAAATAGGAACCATTAGGAAAGAACTTCAAAGATGTTCTAAATGTGCTAAAGTGTTTAGAAGAAGAGTCTGATATAACTGACAAGGAAACTTTGATAACTTCAATCTAATCATTAGAAAAAAATCACTCAATCCTGAATGCAACAACAATGCCCAGGCACACACACTTAATCACACACATGCACACACACTCACACACACACATGTACACACACATGCACATGTACACACACTTATGCACAGTCACACACATGCATGCTCAATGTCATAAAGCATATTTTATGACAATTGATAGATAATGTCATAAAATTCATGGAAAACTCAGACACTATTCCAGGTTAAAGAAAATGAAAGAAAAATGAAAAATAACTATAGTGCATAAGAAAAACTATTCTTTAGCTAAAGGTTTTGTGTGATAATTTCAAGTATCTAGATAATAGATATGTGAGGTAATGAAAATGTTGTGGCATTATTCATTTCCAGATTTTAATAATTATACTAAGACAGTATTTTGTATTTAGGAAATGCACAGTTATTTGAAGTAAAGAGATCTTTAGGAAACATGTGCAATATCTTCTCAATGGTAAAAACACACACATGCATACACTCATGCACATGTGAGCAAACACACAAATACACAAACACACATGCATACAAGCATACACATAAACATACACACATACATACACACAACATACATATGCATACACAGACACACACATACACACAAACACATACACATACAAACACACATATATAAACACATGCATACAAACACATACAGAAACACACATATGTACGTACACAAGCATACACAAACACGAACACATACCTACACACACATAAACACATACACAAAAACATACACAGATGACAACATACACACATATATAAACACACGTATACACACACATAAACATACAAATACACACACATACACAAACATAAGCATATACAACCACACAAAAACACATAATTACACATTCAACACACACATATACACACACACACACGTACATACACATACACACATAGAAGACAAAGCTCCTTCTCAGACCTCCTTATCTGTCCCATTCTGAGTGAGTCTTCCCACTTCACTCAACCTAATTAAGGAACTCCATGCAAGCAAGACAAGAGGCTCACTTTATCTAGGAAACTCCTCACATTCACCAGTGTGTCTAGAAGCTTGTCTCATGGAGGAGTCTAGATTCTGTCACGATGACAATGTGAACCATCACAGGTACATTATAATAAAACTGCCAAGCGCCCACCAAAGAAAACCTAAAAATCTTCAAATCAGCAATGGATGCAAAGAAATAATCTTAAAAGAAGCAATTCTACAAGAAGCCAGCATAGTAATAAGAAAGGAAAACACGGTCTGAGGATGAATTTCCATTCACAAAAACTGCTGCCAGTCCAGACTAAGATATGAAGACATTTTGAAACATAACTTTACCCAATACCAACCTAAAAGAAATTACAGTGTGGTAGTTAGGGTGATTAAAAATATTTTGAAGGTTCTAGTCTGGGATGTAAGAAGGGGCTGTGAGTGAAACCAACTTAAGAACAGACATGCTTATTCAGGAGATAAGGACAGGAGGATTAAGAGTTCAAGGCCTGTCTCATCTATAAAACAGATTCTAAGACAATGTAGGTTATGAGCTATCCTGTCTCAGAAACTATAACAAAATAAACCAAAATATACAAACACTGACTATATAAACAGTAACTGATCTTGTGGGCCAAAATGGTCTTGGCTAAGAATGACAGACCAGCTGAAACAGGCATAACTGGAGATTTTTTTAAAAAGTGTATAAATATAGACTTTAGATTTTAAGTGAGACATTGAATAAAAGAAATGTAGAAATACAAGTAGTAAAAGACAGCAAACATAATTGAAATATATAAACATAAAGTGAATGGATTTCTCAACAAAAAATTTACCAGGCTATATAAGAAAAACTGCATTCAGCTAAGGGGATATAAGACAACTAAACACAAAATAATGATGATGATGATGATGATGATAATAATAATAATAATAATGATAATAAAACCAAGAAGCTAATACATATAAAGAGGGGGACAAGGAAAACAGTTACCAAAGGAAAGGAAAGGTAACGGGGGAAAGGTAAATATTCTGTGCTGAAAAGAAATTATTAGGAAGAAAGCACATGACTGCATAAGAAGAGGTTAAGTTTTATGGACAATCACAGGGGTAAAATGTTTGTGTGCTTTAGGCTATTGACAATCATCTGTGAATTTCCTACTTAGGTATACCTTTATGTCTTTATTTATTTATTTACGTACTTATTTATTATTTCTGATGTTGTCAAGTGTATGTATCTCTACTTTGAATCAAATCTGTACTTTTACTTTTAATATCTTCAGACTTTTGATAATGGTAAGAAATCAAGATACAAAGCCTTAATAATTTTTACTTAATTTACCAAAATGGTGATATTTAATCATATTTAATTCCCTCTTCTCTGCTGCTTACACATGTGCACACACACATGCACTCACACACACACACACACACACACACACACACACACACACTATAGAACACATTGCATTATATTTATCTGCTTGCCCTCACTTCTCCTGTTTGCACATCCACCCTGTTGCTAGCACTGCTGCTGCTGATGATGTTTTTTTAACTTACATCAGAACAACTTTGTCTATCTCCCCAGATGGGCTGAACATCAGGGGTGGCTCTCCAGGGGTGGCTCTCCAAGAATCCCACAGTCCTTTAGAGTCAGGTTAGGACCTCTGGGACATCTAATTCACACACCCAACAGCCATCCAGTTCTTGGCTTCTTTAATGTGAAGACAGGCTTTGTTGAACTACCCAGACTGTATTGTGGAAACCAGTCCAATAAACTCCCCTTTTACATGTATTCATTCTGTTGGCCCTAGGGAACCCTTATAATACAGTACCTGAATGTGGATTTAGTTTTGTTTTCTTCTGCCTGCGTTTATTTATACTTCATCAATTTGAAAAGCTCTTATAGTTAAATAAAATAAAACTTTTCCTATATCCCTGGATATTATCCACTCTTTCTTCCTATTATTTCTTTCTGGAAATCCAATTGTTTATGCTTTTGAATTATTATTTTATTTCCATGCCTCTTAATTGTTCTTTATTTCTCATCTCATTTTTATGCACTTTATTTTACAATTTCAATTTTTTGATCAATCTTCCATTTAATAAGTTTGCTTTTAGCTATTTCTAACCTTTGATGGGAAACATTGAGTCTGTGTTCAATTTCAATTATCACACAAGGGTTTTCTTCTAGAAGCTCCATTGAACACTTTTGGAATTAATATTAAATAATCATGTACTTGGTTTCTTCTGTTTGTGAACCTATATTTTGAGCTGTTGATAATTTTAACATAATTTTTTCAATGGCTAAGAGTTTCTGTTCACTAATGTATAGATTTGTTTACTGAATTATATTAGCCAAGGATGAAGGCTTTCCACGACCTTGCCTATTTTTTCATATAACAGCAACAACATTATCATCAACAACAACAACAACTGTCTGCTGTTAAAAATGCTAAAGTAAACTGAAACTCAGATACAAATAGCACTAGTGAGGGCTGGAGAGATGGCTCAGTGGTTAAGAGTACTGTGCTCTTCCAGAGGTCCTGAGTTCAATTCCCAGAAACTACGTGGTGGCTAATGACCATCTTTAATGGGATCCAATGCCCTCTTCTGGTGTGTCTGAAGACAGCAACAGTGTACTCATATAAATAAAATAAGTAATTCTTTGGGGAAAAAAAACAAATAACAGTAGTAGTCATTGTCATATAGATTATTAGCCAGCTTTCTGTTCTTGAAATTTTAGTTAATATACTTGATTTTAGCCTAATCTTTAATGATGAGCCAATCTCCAACCCTAGTATATTGGATTTTTAAGTCAATCATATTTAAGTGTTCAAGACTAACATTTTCTCAAAATTTATGGAGGACTTATTAAAATTCCAACCAACCATTGTCTTAATTTAAGGATTATTATTATACTAATTAAAGAAAACTTATTCCCTTTAATTAGTCTACAATCCTCTTTGGAGTATACTATTTATTCTTTCTTTTACTTGCAAGTTTAATTTACCTTTGCTTTCACTTTGCACTTCATTGTTTATCCTCTAAATGATCACTTGCTCTGAAGTCTTTGAAATCAGTTCAGTCTTTAGGTGATCTTGTGAAATACACAATTTTATTTGCATATATTTTTAATTGACATCAGTACAACTATTTTCAGGGGTTTTCAGTCTCTCACCTCAGGCTCTGTTTCATGGCCCATCACGTTTGCATGTGTACTTGTGTTGCTCCACTGTTAGTTGCTGGGTGGCATTTTACAGAGCCCACCTTCTATTAGTGACTCTCAGGTTTCTGTTGCCACAAAACATATTGCAGTTGATAGTCTGGTACATACTTTCCAGGGAACACATGTAAGAATTTCCCAATCACATAGACCTAGGAGAGGCATTCCTTGTTCATACTCTATTGCATTGTCAATTGGCTAACTACTGATAGTGTTTTTTCCAAGTCACCAGTCTGTACTAACGCAGTATCTCTGTCTCCCCAGGAGATTTGAGAAAGCGATCTGTCTCATTCATTTTCCTAGTACTCGTGAATTATTTGTGCAGCACTAGCATACAGTCATGGGCTCAAAATTTTAAAACGTCATGCAGAAAACATAGGCCATGGATGACTGAAAAATCAATGTATAAATATTTGGATGCTCTAATACCAATGTGATACTTTATATGAAAGAAGAAGGTGATGCAGGCATTGGGCAGTTCCTTTACACTCTTAATTGTTTTGTTTAAGGTCTCATTCTCATTCAGGAAGGTCATCACCACTGCTACCTTTACACAACTGGATTTCTCTAGAGTGAATTATTAGCACCACAAAAATCTCTTTAATATTGAAACCTATTAAAAAACCAGTCTGCAGCCAAAAATCCGACTCACTTTTCAAATCGCCCGTCCCCTATTGATTTTTATGTTTTATTATGATGATTTGGGTCTTCCCAAAACTTGGTCTTGTTTCTCAAAAATCAGACACACTGTTGAAGAGATTGCACCATTGTAACTTTGATCTATTAAAATATAAGTTCTACACAGTTTGAAATGTTCTATTTTAGAAAGCAAATTTCTGTTAGCAAATCTCTCTTTTATTTATTTTTTTTCTGCTATATCAGTTCTACATGTCTTAGCGTTAGGACAATAAACAGAAACATTTCTTACATAAGGACACTCTTGTTAAGAATTTATGTTTAGGAAGATTTTCTAGGTTCAGAAACCTCACATTTTAAAGTTAGAGAGAAAATTCTTCTCAAGAAAGGCTGTGACTTGAAGGTCTAGAGAGCTAATACGTAGAAACAGCCTGCGCTCTGTTCACTTCTACTTTCTTAGGTTATATTATTCATTGTTTCTGCAAGAACTTTCCTCTTCGCAGTTGCTACAGATACGTTCAGTTTTACAGACCTTATCACAAAGTAAACATGTCATGATTTTTGCTTTTTTGCACAAACCAAACCAATCTGTCCTTCTTGTGACTGAACATAACAATAGTTGGATTCAACTCTGTGTATTGAGCAAACAACACGCGTCTGTCACTCTCCTAGCCTAGGTTCAAAAGTACCAGACATCACTTCAACACAACCCACAGATGAAATTAAAATGCATGAAATAATAGAAAATAAAACAGTGTTTTGAGTCCACACAGATGTTTTCTCTAGTGAGAAGAAACTTCTCCCTCCATTTCTCTTCCTTTGGGAGCCCGAGTGGTAACTGCAAAATGACCCTTCACACAGTTTGTTTGGAGTAACTGATACCATGTTACACTTCTAAATGCACCAACAAATGGGTGTGTTACTTTGTGCCAGTACTGGGGAAATTAGGGGTGATTAATATTTAGTGCCACACCCATGGAGCTGAAGGGATCTACAACCCTATAGGTGGAACAACAATATGAACTAACCAGTACCCCCAGAGCTCGTGTCTCTAGTTGCATATGTAGCAGAAGATGGCCTAGTCAGTCATCACTGGGAAGAGAGGCCCCCTGGTATTGCAAACTTTATATGCCCCAGCACAGGGGAAACACCAGGGCTAAGAAGTGGGAGTGAGTGGGTAGGGGAGCAGGGTTGGGGGAGGGTATAAGAAACTTTCGGGATAGCATTTGAAATGTATATAAAGAAAATATCTAAATAAATAAATAAATAAATAAATAAATAAATAAATAAGAAAAAAAATATTTAGTGTCACAGAGACTGTGAAGCAGTAATCACAGAGTCTGCCTGTGTCTGTGCTGGGTCTTCTGAATACTGGCTGTGGTTGCTTGGCTTCGGTTTTTTGTGGGACTCCGAACAGTAGAAGTTGGGGTGTCTGTGACTATTTTGCCTGCTCTTGGGACCCCTTTCCACCTCCTGGGTTGCCTTGGTCAGCCTTGATATGAGGGTTTGCATCTAACAAAGGAGCTGGGGGCGGGGCGGGGGGGAGAGCCAGAAGGATGGAGGAAGCAAAGTGAGGCTGTGAGAGAAGAATTAAAAAAAAAAAAATCAGCGTTGCAGTCTTTTCAGTGTAAAGTTAGTTTCCTCATTTAGTATGGTGGTGATGATTTGTGATTATGCTGATTTGTGTCATGGGCCATGGTCTCTGCCATGGCGCACATGTGTAGGCCAGAGAACAAGTTGATGGAGTTCATTGAACCTTTACCTAGGTTGAACCTTTACCTAGGTTTTGAGGATTGAAATCATCGAGCGAGCATGGCAATACTTCTACCCAGTGAGCAATCTTTCCATCCCATGATGATTTTTTAAAATATTATTTCCTTTTCATTTCAGTGAAGTCTAAAATAATAGCAATATATTATCTAGTATAAAAATTGTTGCATGTGAAGTGCTGACATTATTTTATGATGCTTAATCCATACTCATAGCAAAGATTATCCAAGCATTTCTCATTATTTTAATTACCCTAGGATACACATGCGTGTATTAATTGTTTGGATAAAGACTTTTTATCATCATTTGGGAAAATTTTTACGAATGTTTGTTTATAAGTACGCCATATGCTTTCTTGATTTTTTTCCTATTTTATAAATATTCTGAAACTTTAGTGTTGAAAGGTTTCACTATGTTGATGAAATCATATAGGAGCCAATTCTTTCCAGTTTTGCTTATAAGCTTTCTACTCTGATGTGCATAAATCTATAATTGCTACATAAACCAGGTGGATTAACTTTTGTGTCATACTGAAATGCAGCTCTTGCCTCTCTGCCCAGTGCCTTAAAGTACATGATCTCTGACATCAGCAAAGCTGAAGTTCACTTCAACTCCTTCACTGTTATTCTCTTTGCTAGTTTTAGTTTTCTACATAACTATATAGTAATATAGTTAATATATAGGAGGCCATGGAGGAGTGCTGCTTACTGGCTTGCTCTTCTTGGCTTGTTCAACCTGCTTTCCTCTAGAAACCAGGACCACCAGCCCAGGGATGGCAACACCCACAGTGGTCTGGACCCTCCCCACTGGTCTCTAATTAAGAACATGTCTTATAGCTGGATCTCATGGGAGCATTTTCCCATTTGAGGTTTTTCTTCCTCTCTGATGACTCTAGCTTGTGCTAAAGTGACATAAAAGCAACCAGTACACTCCCAAAGAAAAGAATTTTAACCTAGTAACAATCTTTCCAGCATTCTAATGGTGCCAGGCTGTCATGGCTGGTCTGCATTCTTTGAGTTAAGAAATGAGAAAAAAGTTGTAACACAGCTCCTCTGAAAGGCACCTGTACTCCCTCTCCCATTCCTTATACTTTCTCTTTAATGTCATTTTTTAAAAATCAGTTTGTCATCCTGTGTCTGTGCTTTCTGTGACCTCATTCCGTTTGAGCCCCCACAATGTTTCATACACGTGAAGCTGTATGTCTTTCTAACTATGTCTTTCTTTCATCAGTCTTGGCATTTTTGCCTTCCTGTGTCTCTGTGTCACATATGTCATTGCACACTGTATATACATCTTGCTCTGCAATATTTCAGTTCTCTGTCAATATTATTAAAAGTAATTTTTTTCATAATCCTACTCCCTTCTTCTGAACCCCTTTGTTGACTATTTAATGTAGAAGTGAACACACTCAGAGACTTCGTGATTTATACCTCCATTGAGGCCTGACTTCCCCATTTGCTCTCATTCATGATGCACACTCTTTCTGGAATCCAAATCAAATGCCTAGAATGTTTATTGGGATTTTTTCCATGGCTCTTTGCCTCCACAGAGTCCTTCAGTTTTGTGTCTCTCAGCAGCGGTCTTCTCCTGGCTGCAGCGGTCTTCTCCTGGCTGCAGTGGTCTTCTCCTGGCTGCTATGGTTTCTCATCTACATGATTTGCCTCCACTAGTGATTCCAAAGAATAGGAACCCAGAATGTTTCTTACCTACACTACATGCAGAATAGCATACTTCTCAAGTCTCCATGCCCCCTGGAACCCTCAGCATCCAAATTCACTTGCCTTGGCAGCTTTCTGGTGTTTTCTAACAATTTAAAATTTTTAAAATTCTGTCCAGTTTTTATTTTTGCTGGCAGTGGGAGGGTGGTCATCTGTAATCTATTTCTTCTAAGCTAGAAGTATGAAGTTCTGGATATTTTTGTAAACTTATGCTAATGATAACTCCTCCAAGAAGCTTTTTTGCTATGGGATCAACACCAAGTGTCAGATTCTCTCAACTAACTTCTAAGCAGTGATAAGTAGCAAAGATTGTGGAGCTCTTTAGAATAATCCTCCATCACTACTTTGGGCCACTTACCTAATTTACTTTTGCCTCAGTTTTCCCATTTATGTAGCATAGATGTCTGTGGCTTCAGTTATTGTTATAAATATTAAATAATGTCTATGAACATGCAGTAATCATGATAGATGCAATAGTCACCATCAGTGGCATGATGGCAACTTTCATTAAACAACTGTTTTTTGGAGCACCTATGCACACAACGAAACCATACATTCATAATAACACTGTCTTCTCTATCCTTCTTTATCTCCCACTCAGAGTTTCTCTTCATCACATTTCCAAGTAAATGAATGAGTGCAATATTAGTGACACACTCCCTGGTTGTTCAGTTCCCTAAAGTGAGATGGTAATTGGTTTCAAATTTCATGGCAGACAATGCTGTTCTAATTTAAACTTTTATTTTATTTAGAATTTTATACAGGAGTTCTGTATTTACATCACTGCCATCTCTTCCCTTCTCTTCCCCCTCCACCCCTCCAGTATCATTCTTACTCACTTTCAAATTCATGAGCTCTTCTTTAATCAGTATTGTAAGCTAGTGTTCTTCCTGTGTATCTGTGTTTGGGGCTGATAATTTAGAATTGGATAATCTAGCAGGATGTTCCTTTTCAGAGAACACAGATTCTCTCTGTGTGTCTGTCTCTGCTTGACTGTGACCATCTCTGTCTGTCTCTGTCTCTCTCCCTATCTCTCTTCTCACCCCCACCCACCACCCCACCACCCCTCTCAATCTCTCACAACAGACACTGAATACCAATAGCTCTTCATCTGTGGATTGGGCCTTGTGAAATGCCCCCTCCCAAACACACACACACACACACACACACACACACACACACACACAGACACACACAGACACACACATTAGCATATATCAGAAAAATACTTCCAAAAAAAAAAAAAAAAAAAGAAAAGAAAAGAAAAACTGGATCTGAGGTTTTCCTTTCTTTGTGAAGATATTTTTAACACCTTGACAGGAAAATTATTTTTCATTTTGGAGCTGAAATAAAAGAAAAACGAACAATATGAAAACACATGCGAGAGTAAAGGTAAGTTAGCAGTCAGACTGGAGTAAGCTTACATTGTAATGGCAAACAATTACTTTTGTTTCTAACATAAAAATATCAAAAGACAGAATAATTAAGTCTCTGCAGCTACAGTTATTTGCTAATGGACACATAAGGCACGATTGAGAGGTGCTAATATCAACAACATGAAATGCAGAGAGAGTAGATTTTTAAAGCATGGAGTTAAGCTAGAAATAAGTTACTCTCACACTAAAGCAGATTATATAATTTAATTATTTTAGGTTATGCTAGTCTTTACATCAACCACAGAAAAGGAAATAATATGAGGGACAAATCAAAGCAAAATGCTACAAAAAAAAAAATCAGGCCAGAAGCAGATAAGGTGATCTTCATATTTTCTCTTTCGTTCTTGTTCTCCAAATCCAAACCCCGAGTCTCGTCCCCAGCTCTGTACGAGCTGTGGCTTCTACTCCATCTCTCCACTCACTCTCCTGGTGGCACACCATGTTTTCCACATTCCTATAGGTTCCTTCAGCCCCAACTTCTAGCCCATCCAATTCCTAAGTCTCAGCTTCTAATAACAAGAAACAAGTTCTAGTTGGGACCTGCAAAGTTCACACTTGGCAGGATCTCAGAAACATTCCTTACCAGGCAACACATGCCCACTGTTCTCCTGAGAACTAGAAAGAGCAACAAAAACCAAGGAATGAATACCAACCCAACAAGCAACACAAGGAAGAGATGAAGATCTGCAGTTAGGCTACCTGCTTCCCTGGCTAGAATGGCTTGCAAGTTCTCACTCAGGCTCTTTGTTTTCGTAAATAGGATCATAGATAGATGATACATAGGTATGTAGATAGACAGACAGATAAAAGATAGATGATCTCCTGGTTTATAAGAGGTGGATAGATAGAGGATGATAGATTGGTTGATTGATAGGTGATGATAGATGGATAGATAGAGAGATATAGATGATAGAGATATAAATAGATAATAGATGATATAAATTTCCTCCTAAATTGCTGAAAAATTCAGTTAAAGTTTCAGAAAATAAAATTACCATGGGAAAACCATTAGCATTTCTGAACAGTAACAATAAACTATCCAAAGCAAATCAAGAAGATAATCCACTTAAAATAACCTCATCTACAACCAAAATTCCTTAAGAATAAATTTAACAAAAACTCCGTAGCAATAATAAAAGGTATTTAATAAAATTTAATTAAATAAAATTTAAAACATTTTTTTCTGAGTAGATTTAAAATGTCAATGTTCTTTAAATATACATAGTGCCCAAAGTAACCTACAGAGTCAATAAAATTTCTAAAATTTCTATGGCATATTGTACATAATGAAAAATGCAATTTCAAATGCACATAAGATCATAAAAAATGATTGTGACAGTAATCTTAATGAGAGGCAACAAAGATAATGTACTCATAGCTTTTGTTTTCAAATTATAGATAGGTAAGAAACAGACAGACAGAAAGCTATAGCAGTCAAAACAACACTGGCTTAAAAACAGACAGGATCAAAAACCTAAAGATGTATTTATGATCAATTAACCTCTGAAAAAAGGCCTTGATCATTCAATGTTATTGAATAATTCATACATTCATAGGCAGAAGTATAATATTGGGCCTTTACCTCACATTATACACAATACAAAATTCAACTGAAAACATGTTAAAGATTTAGAAATAAAACTAGAAACTGTAAATCTCCTAGGTGAAAAATGAGAGGGACTTTGGAAGGCATTAGGACTGGCGATGAATTTTGTGCATAATTCCCAACCCACTAATAACAAAGCAAAAATTGACAGATGTGATTACAGCAAATAAGAATCTGCACAGCAAGAGAAACAAATGAAAGAGAGGAAAACCTGAAGACCTGATGATGATATATAAGCCATGAACATGTTAGAGGGGTAATATCCAAATATACAAATAACTCAACTCCAGAACAGTAGAATACTACTCTTTAAAAAGTAAGTGACGTGTTGAGCAGCTGATGTAAGTACGAGAAGGATGCTAAGTGTAGCAATCCAGGCAATATAAATACAAGCCAGAGGGAGTTGACTTCTCACTATGAATAAATAGTAATCAAAAGACAAGAGATGGCAAGTTTATTAAAAATATAGAAGAAAAGTAAACTCTGTTTTCTGTTGGTGAGAAGTAATATTTTATAGCTGTGTGGCGGAGTAAAACAGGCAGTTCCTCAGAAAATTAAAAAGTAAAACTATGGGATGACACAGAAATCCTACTCCTAAGAATATATGCAAAGTAAATGAAATTTAATATGCAAAAGAGATATCTTCATTTTTCCCAGTTGCTGTAGCGCTATGTATTTTAGACAAAGAATTCATCTAATTATCTAAACCCACATACATAGACATATAATTGTAGAGATTTTTGTCTCTCATGTTTATAGCATATAAAGTCTGAAAATGAAGGAATTTCTATCATTTGTCACAACATGAATTAATGTGAAAGTCACGCTGTTAAGTGAAGTAAGCCAGGTGCAGAAACACAAATACTTTACAATTTCACACACATGTGGTATCAGGGAAAACTGGATCCACAAAGCAGATGAAAATGGCCAATACCAGAGGCTGACTATATGAAGAACCGCTGATTAAATACCAAGCTTCATTTTGACAGAAGGGATATGTCCAGATCCAGGGCACAATATAGAAATGATAGTTAAATAATTAATAAAGTGTATTATATTATATGCTATAAAACATTTGATCTTAAATGTTTTCAGCGTATACACAAAAGATAACTTTGTGAAGTGATGGGCATGTTAATTAGCTTGATTGTGGTAATCATTCATAATGCAAATATGTCATCTACCATAAGTATTATAAGTTTATCAGGAAATAAGATATATCAAGGGTTGAAGTGCCTTGATTAGAAGATCTCAAATGAGAAATATATTCAATGATAATATATCTCCACATCTCACATCATCAACATTATATGTGTGTGTATGTTAATGTATATGTGTGTATGCATGCATGTGTGTGGTATACGTGGTGTGCATGTGTATGTATTTGTGTGTATGTGTGTTTTTACATTTGTATATATGTGTATGTTGTATATATATGTATGTATATGAGTATATTTATATTAATTTTATGAGTATATTACTGTCCTTTGTTATTTAAGAAAAGAATTTCTAGTGAGTCTTTCTGAAAGGTACTTCAGGCTTAATATTATAGCAATTTTGAAAGAGTGCACAAGATGAAATTGATTATTTTTATTTAAATTAAAGGAATAAATACTTTAATGGAGAAATGGTCTGTTGTACCCAGGTGCTGCTGTTTTTGTAGTGAAAGAAATGTCTTGCTTGGGGAGCAGGGTGGGAGGAGGGTATAGGGGACTTTAGGGATAGCATTTGAAATGAAAATGAAGAAAATATCTAATAAAAAAATAAAAATAAAATAAAATAGAAATGGTAAGTTTTGAATGGGATAAATGTAGCTTCACAGCTGGTGGTGAGTGTTACCTCCTTACTGTGCTAACTTAGATTGATCTTCACCCCTGGATGTGATGGATAGGACTTGTCCAGAATGAGCAGGCTAGTTACTCCTGAGCTCCCACACAGGGTTAAAGCATGCAATCTCTGATGCTTTGATGTATATATTTGGGGATTTATCCACAGTTCCAAGCTCATCACTCATTTCTCAAGGCAGGTCATCCAGACTCTAATCTTCCCTTGCTCCACCCCTTGCCGTGAAACTGTTGACCATAAAAAATTCTCTGACCTATCTCATCTGATAGGAACTAGAAAGACTGCAATTCAGCAAGCATTCTCTCTCCTACCCGTGAGGATCGGTTGTTTAAGAGACTAATCAGACAGTCTTACTGGGATTTCTGATCCATCCTATTAGCATTATGCTATCATTTGTCCAAATGCATGGTGGCATAGTTTTCCATTGAAAAGTCATACCTATGCAATGAAGTCTCCATAAAACCCAAAAGAACTATGTTCCGAGAACCTCTAAGCAGTTGTGCATACAGACTGTTTCAGGACAGGGTGCTCCGATGCAGCAGGAGAGCCAGTGCCTGGAATCTCTGATCTTTTTTGTGTCTCTCTTCCTATTTCTTCGACTATCTGGTTTACTTATACCCTTTAAAAATATTCTTTTTGATAAGCAAATTAATTGGTGCTTAAGTTGCTTTTGCAAATTACCCTAATCCAAGGAGGGATCATGGGAATCCCCCAATATACAATCAGTGTATCAAAATTTTATGAAGTCTAGACTTATGACTGGATTTGAAGTAAAGGTAAACTTTGTGCTCTGATTTTATTTCTTGTAGAAGTGATAAAATACCCCAAACAAAGCAACTTAAGGGAGAAAGGGCTTGTTTTAGCTTAAACTTCAAGATACCGCTCATCATTGTGGTGATGTCCAAGTGGCATGAACTTGAAGTGGCTAGTCATATCCAGAATCAAGAGAATGGGGAGAATATACTACAAGCATCGTTGCTACTCTGTGAACTTTCTGCAATCTGTTATACACGCCAGGATCCAAACACAGGAAATAGCCACTTTCAGAATGAGTCTTCTCTAATCCATTAATGTAATCAGGATAATCATCCACAGACGTGCTCGAAGGCCAAGTTGATCTAGACCATCTCCCATTGAGAGTCTTTTCTCAGGTGTTGAGTTGATAATAAAAAATTAATGATCATACACTGGAACTGAATTCTCCACCTTTGAGATCTGAGGCTATTTCTAAGGAAATTCATAGGGGAACTGACTTAGAGAACATGCAGTAGGGGTCTTCTGTAGCTGAATTTTTAACCATTAGGAAGAAATCTTCATATCTTTAGTGATCACATAAAGATCTGTACAGTTGCTACATACTAGCAGAATCTGAGTTTGAATTATTTTCTTCTTTTTATGTTTTTCTTTATTTTTATTTCATTGGTTGATTGATTTTCTTTACATCACAATCAGGGCTTCCCCTCCTTCCTTTCCTCCCACTCCCTCCCTCTCACCTCCTGTACCCCTATGACTCCCCCTCCTTTTCCTTCAGAGAAGAAGAGATCTCCTATGGATACCAACCCACCTTGGCAGATCAAGTTACAGTACGACTAGATTCATCTTCTACTATTAAGGCTAGACCAGGCTGTCCAGTTAGGGGAAAGGGATCCAGTTAGTTAGGACAGACCCTGCTCTTGCTGTTAGAGGTCCCACATGAGGACCAAACAGTACATCTGTTACATATATGTAGGGAGCCTATGTCCTCCCCATGCATACTCTCTGGTTGGTGGTTCAGTCTCTGTAAGCCCCTATGGGTTCAGGTTACTTGATTCTGTAGGCTTTCTTGTGTTGCCCATGATCTCTACTTCAGGGCCTTCGATTTGATTTCATCCTGCCTGTTCCAATACCAATCCCACACAGTTTTTTAATCACTATTGCTCTGTAGCAAACCTTGAGATCTGGGATGGTGATACCTCTAGAAACTCTTTTATTGTTCAGGACTATTTTAGCTATCCTGGGTTTGCTGTTTCTCTATATGAAGTTGAGTATTGCTCTGTCAATGTATGTAAAGAATTTTGTTGGAATTTTGTGGGGTTTACATTGGATCTGCAAACTGCTTTTGGTAAGATGGCCATTTTCCAGTTATTTATTTATTTATTTAGATATTTTCTTTATTTATATTTCAAATGTTATCCCCTTCCCCAGTTTCACCCCTCCCAGAAACCTCCATCCCATCCTCCCTCCCCCTGCTTCTATGAGGGTGTTCCTACACCCTCCAAACCACTCCCACCTCTACACCCTCAGTTCTCCTACACTGGGGCATCTATCAAGCCTCCATAGGACCACAGACCTCTCCTCCCATTGATTCATGACAAGGCCATTCTCTGCTATATATGCAGCTGGATTCATTCATACTCCTTTGTTAATAGCTTAGACCCTGGAAGCTCTGGAGGGTAGAAGTCTGGTTGGCTGATATTGTTGTTCTTCCTATAAGGTTACAAACCCCTTCAACACCTTCAGTCCTTTCTCTAACTCCTCTATTGGGGACCCCACGCTCGGTCCAATGGTTGGCTGCAAACATCAATCTCTGTATTTGTAAGGCTCTGGAAGAGCCTCTCAGGAGACAGCCATATCAGACTCCTTTCAGCATAGACTTCTTGGCATCCACAATAATGTCTGGGTTTAGTAACTGTATATGGGATAGATCCTCAGGTGGAACAGCCTCTGGATGGCCTTTCCTTCAGTCTCTGCTCTACACTTTATCTCCATATTTGCTCCTGTGAGCATTTTGTTCTCCTTCTAAGAAGGACTGAAGCACCCACACTTTGATCTTTCTTCTTCTTGAGTTTCATGTGGTCTGTGAATTGTATCTTGGTTATTTGGAGTTTGGGGGCTAATATCCACTTACCAGTGAGTGTATACCATGTGTGTTCTTTTGCAATTAGGCTATCTCACTTAAGAAGATATTTTCTAGTTCTATCCATTTGCCTAAGAATTTCATGAATTCATCATTTTTAATAGCTGAGTAGTACTCCATTGTGTAAATGTACCACATTTTCTGTATCCATTCTTCTGTTGAAGGACATCTGTGTTCTTTCGAGCTTCTGGCTATTATAAATAAGGCTTCTATAAACATAGTGGAGCATGTGTCCTTATTATATTTTGAAACATCTTCTGGGTATAGCTGGGTCCTCAGGTAGTACTATGACCAATTTTCTGAGGAACTGTCAAACTGATTTTCAGGATGTACTAGCTTGCAATCCCACCAGCAATGCAGGAGTGTTCCTCTTTCTCCACATCCTCACTAGAATCTGCTGTCACCTGAGTTTTTGATTTTAGCCATTCTGACTGGTATGAGGTGAAATCTCAGGTTTCTTTTGATTTGCATTTCCCTGATGACTAAGGATGTTGAACATTTCTTTAGGTGCTTCTCGGCCATTTGATATTCCTCAATTGAAAATTCTTTGTTTAGCTCTGTACCCCATTTTAATAGGGTTATATGATTCTCTGTAGTCTACTTCTTGAGTACTTTTTATATGTTGGATATTATCCCTATATCGAATATAGGATTAGTAAAGATATTTTCCCAATCTGTTGGTTGCCTTTTTGTCCTATTGACAATGTCGTTTGTCTTACAAAAGCTTTGCAATTTTATGAGGTCCCATTTGTTGATTCTTTATCTTAGAGAATGAGCCATTGGTGTTCTGTTTGGGAAACATTCCCCTGTGCCCATGTGTTCAAGGCTCTTCCCCACTTTCTCCTCTAATTTTCAGTGTCTCTGGTTTTATGTGGAGGTCCTTGATCCACTTGGACTTGAGCTTTGTACAAAGAGATAAGAATGGATTGATTTGCATTTTTCTACATGCTGACTGCCAGTTGATCCTGCATCATTTGTTAAAAGTGCTATCTTTTATCCACTATATGGTTTTAGCTCCTTTGTCAAATATCAAGTGACCATATATGTGTGGGTTCATTTCTGGGTCTTCAATTCTATTCCATTCATCTTCATCTCTGTACCAATACCATGCAGTTTTTATCTCTATTGCTCTGTAATTCAGCTTGAGGTCAGGGATGGTGATTTCCCCCAGAAGTGGGATTACATTGCTGGATTTCCATATATTAAACCATCCCTGGGATGGAGCCTACTTGATCATGGTGAATGATCGTTTTGATGTGTTCTTGGATTCGATTGGCAAGAATTTTCTTGAGTATTCATTGCATAAAGGAGATTGGTCTGAAGTTCTTTCTTTGTTTGGTCTTTGTGTGGTTTAGGTATAAGTGTAATTGTGGCTTCATAGAACGAATTAGTGTTCCTTCTGTTTCTATTTTTGGAATAGTTTGAAGAGTATTGGTATTAGGTCTTCTTTAAAGGTCTGCTAAAATTCTCCACTAAACCCACTGGTCCTGGGCCTTTTTTAGATGGGAGACTATCATTATTTTTCTAATAGATATTTTAATTAACAAATTTTTCAGAAAATACAAATGCATTATCAAGTATACATAATTAGCTCACACAAAAATAGTAATAAAATGATTGGATGTCTTTTTTAATTAGATATTTTCTTTATTTACATTTCAAATGTTATCCCCTTTTCTTGGTTTCATTGTTTTTTTTTTATTGTTCTCTTTGTTTCTCATTTATTGATTTCAGCTCTGAGTTATTTATTATTATTTACTGACTTCTACTCTTGAATGTGTTTGCTTCTTTTTGTTCTAGAGCTTTCAGGTATATGGTTAAGTTGCTAGTATAGACTCTCTCCAAGTTCTTTATAAAGGCATTTAGTGCTATAACATTTCCACTTAGCACTGCTTTCATAGTGTTCAGGTATGTTGTGCATTCATCTTCACTGACCTCTAGAAAGTCTTCAATTTCTTCCCTGATCCAGTGGTCACTGAGTGGAGAGCTGTTCAGTTTCCATGAGTTTATAGGCTTTCTGTTGTTTCTATTGTTGTTGAAGTCTGAGTTTAATTAATGGTGGTCTGATAAGATATAGGAGGTTGCTTTAATTTTCTTGTATTTATGGAGGTTTGCTTTGTGGCCAAGTATATGGTCAGTTTTGAAGAAAACTCTGTGGGGTGCTGAGAAGAAGGTGTTTTCTTTTGTGTTTGAGTGAAATATTCTGCAAATATCTGCTAGGTCCATTTGGTTCATAACATCTTTTAGTTTCATTGTTTCTCTGTTTAGTTTCTGTTTCAATTACTGGTCTATTGTTGAGAGTGAGGTGTTGAAGTTTCTCCCACTACTGATATGTGATTTAAGCTTTAGTAATGTTTCTTTTATGAATATTAGTGCCTTTGCATTTGGGGCATAGATATTCAACATGATACATCATCTTATAGAGTATGAAGTGTCCTTCCCCATCTCTTTTGATTAATTGTGTTTTAAAGTCTATTTTATTACATGTTAGAATGGCTACTCCAGCTTGCTTCCTGGGTCTGTTTGCTTTAAAACCTTTTCTTCAGACCTTTAATCTGAGGTAATGTCTATCTTTGTTGCTGAGGTCTGAGGTGTATTTCTTGGATGCAGCAGAATGATGGATTTTGATTTTACATCTATTTCGTTAGCCTTAAAGGCCTTTATCATCTTCATAAGGTTGGATTTAAGGTCATTTTCTTTTGCTTCATCTATGTTAGGAAATCTGGGACTCACTGCAGTAAGATACCTGGGCAATGCAGGCATAGTTGTGGGCAAGAAAATGAACCCCAGAAAAGCAGGTACTATTTTGTAACTGTTGAGAGTGCTTTAGGGAGAACAGCAGGGAGGACCTTGTTTTCACTGGTGGCATCAGACTTCTGGGACTAGGAAATGGAGCACCCAGGGACAGGGCAGAGCTCACCACTGCTGGACTTGGGGGAAGATGACCCACCTGGCAGAGAATTGAGGTATAGGAATCTTAACTTCTCTGTCTTGGATAGCAGCAAGCATCCAGGAATGCATGAAGAGATGTGGGCCAAGGAATGGAGTGCACAGAGGATCACGTTGTTCTTTTCTTACTTTCATTAAGAGGTTCAAACCTTCCTCCTGTCCCTGCTCATCATGTCTTGTCCATTGAGCTCCCCCTATTTCCTCATGCTCATTCTTTTTCTCCCTCTTCTCTTAGCTCTTCTCAAGGACTCTGGTTTAAATACTCATGCTATATGCTTTTCTGTTGTTGCTTATCTTACTAAAGAGACACTCTCTGTGGTCTTTATCCCCTAAGTATTGTCAGTGCTGGTCACTTGACAATAGTTTGCAGTTATTGATGCAACTGAGTGTCCAGCTTACCATATCTCTAGAGGGAAGTAATACTCATTATTATAATTTACCCAAATGTTTAGTATCTGTGGGCCATACACCAAAGTGTATAATATGTTAAACATGTCAAACTAACTTCGTGAGGCATTTTGTTCATTTTTTTTATATTAAACATATATTGTGTCCATTCTGTCTTCATGGGCCCATCCATCCGGGTACATGCCACATAAAATTATCAATGGGCCAGTGATGAGCAAATAAGATACCTGCTCTGAAATCCACCCCTAGATATTTCCAACATTAGGCAAAATAAGCATTAGTATCCATAGGAAGAAAAAATGGAAATAATATCCACTCATGAAATCAACAGTGTTAATCGGAGAAAAGTAAGAAAACAGATATCAGAGCTTTGTGTAAAACAAAATGCTCTGCAATTGGGAAAACAAAGTATGACTAAAAATACTAGACCTTAGAATTTATTTCTTCACAGGTTCAACTATCCAACAATCTTTCTGTTTTAAATTAATAAGTAAAATCTGCACCTATTTTATATTCAACATGGTGAATGCATATTCATAAACACAATGTGTGGCTAATTCAAGTTTTCAACTTATGCATCGTCCCATGATCTTCTCATTTTGTGGGAAGAACTCCTCAAATTTGCTTTAATATCAATTTTCAAATACAACAATATATTGTTGTTAGTCATAGTTACCATGATATACAGTAAAGCTCCAGGATATGCCTGTCCTGTCCATCTAAAAGTTTGTTCCCTGACTGGAGCAGGGGCTATCCCAAAAGCCATTGTCTGTCCATGGAAAACATTTTTCAAGCAGGACTGCTTTGCTTGGCCCCAGTGAGAGAGGATGTGTCTACCCCACAGAAACTTGATGTGCCAGGGTGGAGTGATCCCCAGGGTACTCCCACCCACTCAGAGGAGAAGGGGAGGGGATGGAGGAAGAATTGTAGGAGGAGGTGGCTGGAATATAAAGTGAGTGGAATATAAAGTGAGTGGAATATAAAGTGAGTGGAATATAAAGTGAATTAATTGATTAATTAATTTTAAAAAATGATTGTTCCCTTTGATCAACATTTCCCAGGCTCCCAAACTCATCTTTTGGTTACAATCAGTTTCTTCTTCTTATGAATTTGAGTTTTTCTATTCTGGATGTATGTGAGATCATGTCGTAATTTTTCTTCCTTCATCTAGTCTCTTCCCTTAACTCTGTCTTCCACACACATATGGCAAAAATGATGGAAATGTTTTTGAAAATAGACAAAGAGATCATAAGTATTCTATCATGTATAAATAGTACACTTGTTTTTATCTGTTCAGCTGTTGATGACACACCATGGCTATGGTGACTAACTCCAGCACAAATGTGAGAAGGCAGAAACACTTTTGATAATATTGATGTTCATTTCATTGGCTATATACTATTATAGTTCTGTATTTAATGCTACCATTTGGCATAATGATTATACAAATTTACAATTTCCTCAGCAGGTATGTGAGTTTCCTTTCCTAGCATGTTATCCTTCTATTTTTTTTTAATAGCCATTGTGAGAAGTGTGAGGTGATGTGTCCTTATTGTCTTAACTTGCTTTCTCTTTGTGATTAATTATAAAAGAAGGTTTTGATAACCTAGTCTACACCAGATAACATGCTTGCATAACAAAAAGAGCATTGTCATATCTCATAAAATGTACAACCCATATATTTTAACTCTAATTACAGTATTTATTCTTTCCCTCTTTCTTCCCCCAAACCATCCCATGGGTCTCTCCCCACTCTCCTTCAAATCAATGGCATCTCTTTTCACTTATTATTTCATACATATATGAATATGGTTAGATATTCACAAATATAACCTGTTTAATCTGAAAATTATGTTCTGTCCAAATTGTATGTATGTTTTCAGAGCTGATCATTTGATACTGAGCAGGCAATGGTGCTCTTCACTGGGGGAGGGCATCTCCCCAAATCTCAGCTTCCAAACTTTTTGAGTGCTGATGGTTACTGCCAAGGTATGAGTCCTACTACTTCACCCTTAATGTTATTGGACCACGTTGGTTATTGTCGTAGTTCATTGTTGCCATAGCTGGGTAAGACTGTTGGCTGCCTCACTCCTTTGTAAGTTGTATGGTACCTTCTGATGCCATGAATGTTAGTTCTCAGGGCATTTCCAGCACAGGGATAATGGCAGCATATAAATTTTATAAATTATATACTATATACAACACTTAAACTCTAATAGATGTTTAAAAGAAAGCATTTAAGGTGATATGATAAGCAATCATGGAATCAACATGGCAAGAGAAACATGGTCATCCAAAGAAGTGGTGATAAAACAAGAGCTTAAGGAATTACAAAGTTGATGAGAGAAAGCCTTTTCAGTCATCAGAAGAACAACACTCTGATATGCAGGAAAGAACAGGACAGTAAGTCTAAAGGGCAAAGTGAAGAAGAGCCTCAATGTAGACATGACCATGGAGAAGAAAGTGAAAACTAGCTGAGTTCATTGAGATTTATTGAAAGTTGAATGACTAAAATTGACAGAAGTTCATGGCATCGCCAAATGTCTACACCATTTCTCAGCACTGTCTGTGAATGGCAGTAGCCTGACTATAATAGATGACAGAAAATATAGTCTTCACTTTTAATAAAATAATTGTATAATATACATGTTGGGTGTGGTGATTACTGAGCTGTGAACTTGTGTGATGCTAAAGGTAGTGACACATGGATTCCATTGTTTCCTTGTCTTAAAATCAACTTATTTCTCACAAAGCATTTTAGTTTAGGTGTCTTGGTCTGTAAACATCTTTCTTTAGTCCATAGATTCAAGGCAAGATATTCAAGGTTTCTCTCCTCCCATTTGTCTTCTTGTGTCTACCTTTCCTTAATGGCACCACTTTAAGAAATCCTCTCACTTTGAAGCATTGTAGCAACAAATAGAATGTGTTTATCAAGCCCTTTCCCTCAAGGCTCACAGATATATGCAGAAGAGGATGCAGAAAAATTGTAAGAGCCAGAGGTGATGGATGATTCCAAGGAAATAACATCTTCCAAAACCAACAGGACTAACACATATGAACTCCCAGACAGCATGGTAAGACCTGCACAGATTCCAGCCAGACAAATCTAAGCACTGAGAGGGGAAAGTGGACATGAAACCCAACCTCTAACCAAGAAGCTATTTTCTTGCTGGAAAGGGAATCCAGTTTTTTTCCAGTGGACTGTGACTCAGTATATCAACCATACTACAGGGCAAGCCCCATGCACAAGAATAGTTGGACAACACAAATTCTGTATTTTTTGTATTGTTTTGGTATTTTTTTATCTTGTTGGATTTTCTTGGTTTTGCTTTTTATTTTGCTTTTTTAATTAAGAGAGAGAAATAACCTGCATTTGTGTGAATGAAGAGGCGGGAGTGGAAAAAATATGAGCAAAATATAAAGTATGAAAGAACAGTATTCCCTCTCAGCTTTGCAGAAAGTGTGTCCAGCACAGGAATTCACAACTGCCTTGTATGTTTCTTGGCCTAAAGGTGTCTTCACTTCCACTGTCTTCCCTTAGATGAAAACCTGTTGAGAGGTGAAATAGTTTATATTTACTGTCAATTTGATGGAATTTACAAGTTACCTAGGAGACCTGCTCCTGGACATGTATGTCAGGGATATCTAGAAAAAGTTAACATGCTGAAATACTTGTGAGAGACTAGACTAGATTAACCAAGGTGAGAAAAATCTACCTCAGCTGTGGGAGGCACCATTCCACGGTTTGTGAATAGTGCTGTATAAAAAGGAGACATTGAGCTGAGGTGGAGCATTCATCTCCCTGTTTTCTCTCTGGGGCTGAAATGCAGGCAACTGCCTTAAGATCTTGCTGACATGTCTGTTGCACAATGAAGGACTGTATCTGAGAGCTGTGAGCCTTCATTAAGTTGCTTTCCCTGGGATTGGGTTAAGCATGAGCACTGTACTTACAGAGAACTAGAGTTCCATTGCTAGTGCCTGTGTGGGGCAGCTCCCACCTGCCTTTAACTTCAATTGCAGGAGAGCTATCTTCATCCTCTGCCTTCCATGTTACTGCATTCATTTGCACAAACATACACTCAGACCCACTCATAAACACTTATAAGTAAAAGGTAAAACCTAAAAAGAAAAGAAGTAAGTAAAAATTGCTTTTACCACAATGCAAAATTAAAAAAAAAAAAGATGAAGGGCAGAAATGTGAGATTTAATTCCACATAGTATCACGAGTCCAGCTAAATATATTTGTCAGAACTCTTAATATAGGGCTCCAAAAGAGGGTAAATCCAACTGTTTAGATAAAGAGATTCCCAAGCTACTCATGAGTCAAATGTGAATCCCTATTTGGTTTTGTATAGCACATGAGCTAAAAATATTTTTTACAGATTTAAAGTTGATTAATAAAGACAAAGATATTTGGTGGCATATTGAAAGTATATAAAATTCCAGTCTCATTTCACAAAATTTTATACAGATAAAGTCCTAAATTTATTCCTATATTGCTTATGACTATTGTCCCACTGCAATGATACACTGAACAGTTGTGATAGCAGACATAGAACTTGAATAGTCTGTCATAGTAAAAATGCTGGCCTTTGCTATAAAGAAATGCCTTAGGGCTAAATAATTGTTTCACTCTTAGCAAATATCATCAATATTTTGAAACGCTAAAACAATATTTAATTATAGTACTGTAGGACCGTGAAAAGTAGCCTTGTTCCCAGTTGAGCTAAGGCTCGAAACCTTGGAGAATCTGAAGGAACGATAGGCATTTCACCTGTTCCTGGGCACCAGGCTCCTATCACTAGCCATAACCCTCCACAGATTTATAGCTATCAGTCACATAAGGGCAATGCTCCAAACCACAGGTAGAGGATGTGACCTATAGTCATGTAGGCTCAAGACAGATTTCCATTTTAATGAGGTACCTAAAGGACTGGAGGACTTAGCCAATAAGCTTTCCTTCCCAGAAATTCCTCCATGCACAAGGTATTTAACCTCAGGCCCGCCCTGAGAAGTTGGATATGGTTTTACTCATTTACTTTCCACCATGACAATAAATGCCTTCAAACTATGGACTGCTTTTCACCAGGAGAAAGTCTTCACCTACAGAGCCACCACCTAATCTCCAGTAGAAGGCTTCTCTGTGCTCCAGGCACAGCTGCCACTAAGCCAAGCAAGCCAAGCCTACCAACTGACAAGCCAAGGACTAAATCTTCTGTGGCATCCAGCTGTGGCTGGGTGTCCCATTCCTGAGAACCAGAAGGTCCTGGCCTCCTGAGCCAGTTCTGGTGGTCTCCAGGACCTCAGACTGCACTTCCCCACCCCTGGAGCAGTGTTCCTGGGGATGCCCTACAGCCCCACACCCACCCAGCATCTGCATGGTTGTCTCCTACTTGTCCTGACTCCTCAGTGGTCGTGTCCTGTGTCAGAGCAGACGCAGGACCACATAACACTACATAGCACCTTTCTTTCTTTCTTTCTTTCTTTCTTTCTTTCTTTCTTTCTTTCTTTCTTTCTTTCTTCCTTCCTTCCTTCCTTCCTTCCTTCTTTCCTTCCTTCCTTTCTTTCTTTCTTCCTTTTTCTTTCTTTCTTCCTTTTTCTTTCTTTCTTTCTTTCTTTCTTTCTTTCTTCCTTCCTTCCTTCCTTTCTTCCTTTCTTCCTCTTTCTTTCTTTCTTTCTTTCTTTCTTTCTTTCTTTCTTTCTCTCTCTCTCCTCCCTTTCTTTCTTCTTTCTTTCTTTCTTTCTTTTCTTTCTTTCTTCCTTTCTTCCTTCCTTCCTTCCTTCCTTTCTTCCTTTCTTCCTCTTTCTTTCTTTCTCTCTCTCTTTCTTTCTTTCTTTCTTTCTTTCTTTCTTTCTCTCTCTCCTTTCTTTCTTTCTTTCTTTCTTTCTTTCTTTCTTTCTTTCTTTCTTTCTTTCTTCTTTCTCCCTTTCTTTCTTTCTTTCTTTCTTTCTTTCTTTCTTTCTTTCTTTCTTTCTAGAAAGAGCTACTTTTTGTAGCCCTTAGAACTCACTCTTTACACCAGGCTGGCCTCCCAAATGCTGGGGTTAAAGGTATGTGCCATTGCTACCCAGTCCTGACTATAGTACCTTTCACAAGCACCTTTAGTGGCCTATCTTATTCTCTCCTTAATCATACTATACTGGACACTATCATGTGGTGTTCATTACATCTTTGGAGTTAAGCAACTATTCAGTAATCTACAGAAAATGTTCAAACATTGCTGAAGACTGACCATCTATTTACATAGAGTGTCACTGTCTGCATAATAACATACTGTTAATCTTTCTGAAATACTGTCAAAATCATGACAGAGAACTGCTTTGGGTGCATTTTTTGTGAACTCAACATGACAGATGATATAGGCACCACTTCCTAATTCAAGGTCTCCCACTAGCTAACTGCTGTTGAGGAAACTACACTCAACGCCAGTGTCAGCTGGTGCTGAGGTGTGGCTATATTAGCTCACCACCAGTTTGACACCACCAGGCTGCTTTTGCACCAAGCTGTGTAAATTATCTTTACCTTTTAAAAGACATATATCATTGACTGATAACGCAGACAAAATGAATCAGTTGGATGACATAGAATTTTCTTGGGATGTTGCCAATCTTTTAAAATTACAAAAAAAAAATATTTATCTTCTCTTGCTATATAGAAAAGTGAGTACTTCCCCCCAATTAAGGAGAAAAACAAATGATTTCTTGTTTTAAAAAAAGTACTCACGTTTAACTCTAAAAGTCTTCCATCCATGAAGTTCTGGGCCTTTGTTTTGAAATCCACATACAGAAACATGTTAATTATATGTGTCATGGTCCTAAATCAAGTATCCTACACCTAGCCTGCACATGCTAGGACATGTTAGTCTCCTTCACAGTTCACATGTCTTTCTAGCTTACTCAAGATCAGCTAGATGTCTTTCAAAATTCCAGAATCATATATTAATCCATTTATTAGTGCTCCCAAACTGAAAACATTAAGCTAAAGGCATGTTTAGATTCAGTGAAAAAATATCATATTACAATTCCAAATGTGAATACAGAAATTGCTAGCAAATGGTCTTATCTATTATTTGAGATAAAATGTTATGCATACAGGTTGGTCATGATTTATAAGTGTCAAGATTCATAAATGTCCTGGCTATAACAGTGATTTATATTTGAGAACTTATTTTTTTAATACAACACTATCATTGGTGGAGTTTAGGTCCATAGTAATCCATATAGTTCGAACATGTCATTTATGTTTGTCTTTATCAAACACCTGATAAGTACTGCATATGATATATTAAGTAGTAGCACAATGCAACTGCAAATGAGTTATATAAAAACAATTATAGAGTTGGGAAGATGACAGTGGCTGTTTGCTTGCCACACAAGAACTTAAGTCTAGAACCCATTTAAAAGTCAGGCATGTTGACACACACCCATAACTCCAGCACAGTAGCAGAGACAGACAACACCTGGAGGTCACAGCTCAGCTATTCTAGCCAAAATCAGTGCGCTCCAGTTTCAGCAAGAGATCCTGTCACAAAAACAAGCAAGCAAACAAACAAAAAACCAAAGGACAGCTGATTTCAATCTTTATCCTCTAGAGGTACAGATATAAAACTTGCATACAACATAATACATATAGGTTATACACATACACAAACAATTATGAAACAAAACTATTACAAAAAAACCTGAATTCCCTATAGAACTAAATAATCCATATATAGTTGGATAGGTAAATAAAAGATAGGAAGAGAATAGCAGTGTTCTAAGAGAACATAATGGATAATTTAGTACTTGAAGTTTTAAGAAAACTACCATAATTTACATGTGAACTGAGAGGCAAAAGATGGTAGATTCTATCCAATTGAAAGAGCTTGGGAATTTACTTGGAGATTTATGTTTACTCTGCATGTTCATATATATATATATACTTATATATATATACACATACATACACACACACACACACACATATATATATATATTCCTGTCACTTATATCTCAAATGATATCCCCCTTCCTGATTACCCCTCCACAATGCCCCCATTCCATCCACCCTCTCTTCCCTCCCCCCACCCACCCACCCATTCCTGCCCTACCACTTCAGCATCCCCCTATGCTGGGGAATCAGACCTCCACAGGACCAAGGTCCTCCCCTTCCATTGATGTCAGACAAGCCCATTCTCTTCTCCATGTGTATCTGGAGTCATGGATCCCTCCCTGTACACTCCTTGGTTGCTGTTTCTCTCCTGGGTGCAGCATCAGACTGGCCCCTGGAGGCTGCTTTTTCAGGGTTCCTAACTATTACTTATCTTCTGCTTTGATTTCACTAATGAAACTAGAATATTATAGGCTAGAAGGAGAAGAAATGTAGGTGTTTATTATCTCAATTCTATCTCATTTTTTAATCAATGTGGATCATTGGGTTCCCTCCAATAATGGCATACCTCATGCCAGCTATCCTCCATACAATTATCTTTTCTAATTCTACCCTATTAAGCCTGAGTGTGTTAACAACCTGCTTCTCTAAGTAGCTGGAAAGTAGTTCACTGACAACATGGTGGAAGGATCGGAGGAGAAGGAAAAAGATAACTGTATTAACTGACCACTGTTACAATAATAATTTGTATATTGATGTGAACTGCTGGATGCTTCAGATGATCCTATAGAGATTGTCCATGGTGAAATAGATAAGTGAAAACTTCTACTTCAGAATCTTAGCTGAAAATCAAGAGGCCTCAGTGGCATCACTGAGAAACTCCTTGTCCACTGGGGCCATAGGCAGTGCAGCTACAGGTCAAGCTCACACCATGACCATAAAGGAAACAGATTGGCAGAACAATATAAATGCCTTCATCACCTGTGCTAAACTCAGGACGCTAGTAAAAGAAAAAGAGCGGACGTGTTGAGTGTAGAGTGAACTCTATCATGGCAATGCATGAGTTGAGGGTGCTATGACAAATTACCTCATGAAGTATTTTTTTGAGCAACAGGAACTTATTGCTCATACTTCAGTTAGAACAATCACAGATTAAGTCACCAATGAATTCAGAGTCGAATAAAGTCCCACTTGCTGCTTCTAAAATGATGTCTTCTACCTTTGTTTTCATGGTGAATAGGGAAAGGAGCTTCATCAAGTTCTAATCATGTCCTAAGTGCCTAACTATCAACATCAGCTAGGTAATACTTAAACATATGAATTTCAAGAGATTACATGTATTCAAACCACAAACCTCAAGTAAAACTTGTAGAACTCCTCCCTCCCTCCACATCTGTCATGAAACGTAAACCAGAAGCAAGCGTTACTATTCCCAGAGTCATTATTGCAGGCTTGTAAAACCATCAGAGTTTAAATATTTCTATAATAGCCATAATAGTTCCATTTCTTGTAAGTTTTTGTCTGATTCACTAGTCAAATGAGTCATAGACAATGAGAGTAGATTGTTACAGATCAAATTACATGGGTGTGTGGAGAAACTGATTACAAGGGAATTTCTGATGGCATACCTGAAATCTACCAAGTCAATCCTATACCTAGCAATTAGAATTCAACTATTGGCCTAATTGGCCTGAAATGTTTTTGTATATATTTTTAGCAAATTATGCCAAAAATATTTTCTTAACAAGATATCATAGTCTGGTAAGCCTTCATATATTCATAGGAGATGCATCCTGAGACTTCCAGTGGGTTCTGAAAGTCCTGTCCTCGTTTCATTTCCATTGTTTTGGTAAAACATCCTGACTTAGCAACTAGGGAGGAAAGGTTTAGTTTAGTTCACAATTCCAAGTTATAATCCATTCTGAGAAAGTTACATCAGCAGACAGTTGAAGCAGATCATTATATGACATCCACAGTCAAGGGCAGAGAGAAATAGATACATGTACACTTTGTACTCAGCTATATTTCTTTGCTCTTACATAGTCCAGAGTCCAAAACTATGGAATGACTTCATCCAGTTTCAAGCTGAGTTTTGTCATGTCAGTTGAGGTCATCAAGAAAAATCCCCCACAGACATGCCCATAGGCCAACCTGCTCTAGACAATCCCTCTATGAGATTCTACCTAGGTGAATCTACATTGTGTCAAGTTGGTAATTAGAATTGTTCATCACAAGTACTAAATGTATATATTCTATTTTAATCCTATACATAGATGCACACAGGTACATAATGAAGTTTAATTTATATACTAGGTCCAATAGGAGATTAATAATAACATGGTAAGAAGTAATATTTATAAAAATGTGATGTATGAAAATTCATGTGAACTTAGTTTCTCTGTTATCATATGTGCTCTTTGTTCAGTGTTGTGATAATGTGACCCTGTGGTATTGGAGGTTACTGACCATGAGAAGTGGAATGACTGGCTGTGAAACCATAGATGAGGAAATATATATATCTTTATGGTCTTGTTTCAGGACTATCAATACGCTCCTGATTCTATAGCATACTCTTCAAGCCCCCTTATCATCTTGAATATGTCCCCAGTTTACTATATTTGTGACACTTTTCTAAATGAATATAATAAAAAGAAATGCACTTTAGTAAGTAAACCATGGAGTAGGACACAAGACTTATAAGAATTCAATAGAGTGAGTACAGTGCATTATAAAGGATCAATGGGTGAGGAATCATTGGAATAGTCTCTCTACAGTGAAATATATGTTGTGAGAGAGATAGAGATAGAGATGGAGATGGAGATGGAGATGGAGATGGAGATGGAGATAGAGATAGAGTTAAATAGATATTGTCTGCTACTATGCACACAGAAGAGATTCAGGACCTGCTGAGTTTCTTTGATTTTTGAGAAACAACATTAAGAATATTTGGAAACATATGAGGCATCCCAGTTACTTCAATGCACAAACGTCCTTTTTGATTGGTGGTACCCTATTGCATTCTAAGGGTATTAGCAGTATCCATTGAAGACAGAGATGTTATATGGAGTCTTAGACAACACCAAAGTTAACCATAGCAAAATTTTGGAGAAAGTTATGCCTTGATACATCCTTGAGTATTTAGCGTCTTAAAAATGAGCTCTTGGCTAGTTTTTGCACCCTGGTGTTTCCTAAATCTTTGACTGTAAGACCTCTAGTGGTATGTAGTCTAGAGATATTTAGTGTCTGATTCATCAAATTTTCCACTTGTTACTACTGAGCTGCCTGGAGTCCTTTTTCTCTAATGATTAAAATCATGAGTAAGCAAAGAGAAGCTCTTGAAGATTCAACAGTCTTAGAGCACTGAGTTCCCAAGGCATAGGTCCTAGACTTGCAGAATGAAAGTATCACAGCCCTAAGTCTTGATAGCTAGGAGCTTATATATTGAGGCTCTAAAGCATAAACAATTATGGATCTAAATAGTCAGGTGAAAGGCTTACTGCCCTCTGCTTCAGCCAATTGTAGCCCCATACCCCTTGGCAAGTAGAAGAGAACCCCTTGTAGAACCCCTCCAAGAGAAGAGAGTAGTAGGCAGACAGCAGCAGGGGTGTTTGTCAGTGCTATAGCTTCCAAACAGACCTTAAGTATTGGGACCCTCAACCCCAGTACGACTAATGGTGTATCCTATGTTCTTTACAGCAGCTTTGGAGCAGTGCTGTCTGGAATTCTTTGTACTTAAGGCCTGTCAGTTTCCTAAGAGTCTATAAAAAACCAGAGCTCTTTTCCCATCTTTGACTCTTCACCGGCTGTGTTGTCTCTGCTACCGCATCTTCTTAGACATTCTTAGGAACTCTTTGGAGATACTTTCATTGCTATCCCCATCTTTATCTCTGCCGTTGCCCTGCTATTGCTTCAGGTACCACCTCTTCATGTTACCAGCTCAACCTGCCCACTAATTAGAACAAAAGTAGGTGAGAAAAGACCATCTTGGAAGCGTCTATTAAACCTAATATCACACGAGGGAACAGCACAAGAAGATGCAACCTGGCTGACTTGGAAAGTGAACCTGACACTCTGATTACATGACTCTGATTACATGACAGAGCCTGTGGTCAGGGCATCTATACTAATCGTGATGGCCATTCGTGTAAGTATGATTATAATTGCACCAAGCACAGCACAGCCTCTCTGTCGGGACAACTCTGGCCAGAGGAGAAAACAGAGGCTGGGTTATCTAAAGGTCACTGGGGCATCTGATGACAGAGAGATCTTCTCTAAGGTGTTTGACATAGTAGTGTCTTAATAAGGTGTTTTCCCGAAGATAGAACTGTGCTTTGGCAACAGCAGCTGCAGTTATAGTACAGCTTCCTCCCATTTTACAAGAGTGTTCTTGTAGCTGGACCAGCATGAGAGCAGTCTCCCTGGATGCTTGCGTGGCAATCCTCTTCACAAGTAAGCCAGGGTTTCAGAGTCTGGGTGTGAATTAAAAAGTCGAATCATCCTAAATCCCAGTGTTTTATTTTATTTGAGGAAGATAAAATAAACATTAAACTTGCTGCTAATAATAAAGGCCTTTCCTACACATTAACAGCCTTTTTACAGTATTTAGTAATGCTTTTACAAGTACTTAAATATCCTCGGGGACAACTGAAGCTTTTTAATCTATCTCAAATGTAGTTGCACCCTGTAGCATATTGTAAAAAATGAATTACCTGAATGAAACATATCTGAAAAGCATAAGATAACTTCATTGGATCATGGCTTAGGTTCTGAAGGTCCCTGGTCATACAGCTTTCCCAACACTTCCATAACCCAAATATGAACCCAATGGAACTTCTTGATAGCTTATCTATGGAAGAAGAAAACCAAGACTTTACTTTTCAGGTAGTGTTTATAATATACTGATTTAGGTCAAAGTTGATAGCCATTTCAGTTAGATAAGAGATACCATTGAACTATAGATTGAAGAAATTTTTACTTTAAGCAGAAATTATCTAGTTTTCTATCTTGGGATGGAAGAAAACATAATTGTAGATCTGTATCAATACTGATTCACAAACAACCAACAAGTCATTTAAATGGCCAGATGAGGGGAAGAATAAAATCTAAGAAGCATATATAGGATTTATTCATTTGTTTTAAAATGAGAGTTTATTGTTTGTTGATATTGTTGGTCAAATATTTATGAAAAATCAGCCTTGATGTTTTGGGTACTATAGTATATTTTGTCTATTTCTCTCCTCGGGTCAGTTTCGCCTCAGGCGTTGCCTGGTGTTACTTTGATTTCAAATTCACTTTGAATACCTTCCTTATCCCTGGTCATATTCTCAGTACTAAAACCTCCTTTATTGTGCTAATAATAGAGCTACTTGAACCTCCAAATGATGTGTATGTTGATGCAATTTGTACAGGAGTATATTTGCATGGCATTTCTCTTCCTTTTTCTTTTTTTTTTTCTTTATTTCATGCTTTAAAACCATGGTATTAAATGTGCTTTTACAAAAAAGAAATAAACTTTAGAGACTAGGTCTGTGTGGCTCCTTTTAGGACAACAATTTGTATGCTTTAGCCCACTGAGCAGCCACAAGCATATTAGGTGCAACAAATGCCTAGAGAGAGGCAAAGAAGTAAAAAGCATGACCAGAATGGCTCCAATTTATTTTGGTGCTCACAGCTCTTGAGTTTCAACCTCATTGTTCAAACAACCCAGTCCCTTTTCTTCCCCTAGAGTCAGAGGACTTTTCTGACCTTTAAACCGAAACCAGGTTAATTGACCATAGAGAACACCAGAGGCTTTGAAACAAGTTTCATTCATTTATGAACATTTCTTCATAACCATCCATGCAGGATAACATAACATCCTCACAGACTTCTGCAGGCAGGATACACTTCTAGAAATTCTGACCCCAGGAGACAAGTCACCAGTGTACCCCTCCTCCTCATAGCGACATTCCCCACCATTCATTTTGCCCTGCCGAATCAACTTTTTCTTTCAGTTACAGTGAGCAGCAGCAGGATGCAGTCAGGGTTTAGAGTTCCATGATGAAATGACTATGCCTTAGTTTGCAGACCTCAACACCCAGAAGCATACTCAATATCTGCATCCAACCAGACAGGCATTCAAAAGAGATGTAGACTGGTCATCTGGTTAGAGATGCAATATTTGCCATATTGAAGGCAGGAGGCAGTGCCTTAAGTGATTCTGAGCTCATCACTAGGTTGGGCAAGTTTTCCATCTAAGAACATCACTGGGCTGTCATTGATTTCCAGAGGGACAGGACTTAACTAATTAACCAAATGGTACAGCAAGAAAGACCTGGAAATATTTTCATAGAAAATGAACATGGTGAACTGGCAGCAAAGATTCAGTACTGACTGAGTCACTGAAGCCCCAGTCCTATAAGTACAGGGTCTTTCTGTAACTATGTTTAGCAGAACTCAGGAGGACTGGGGCTATAGATGGATTAGTCTGCTCAGTTGAGCACTTGGTCTGACTGATGCACAGATGCTGGGACACACAGTTTCAAGACTGATTCTGAAAGCCAGCAGGGACTTCATCAGACGTTCTCCAAGGAGATCTTCAGGCACAAGAGCACCTGGGCTGGTCTAAGTAACCAGGAAGTAGGCACTGCTCACGTGGAGCTGCTGAAGGAAGACAATGATACACAGCCAAGAGATGACTGTGACAGCACACTGTTTAATTTCCCTTGGGGAAATATGGTTAGATGCACAGATTTGAGAAAAAAAAATTGAAAAAAAAAGTTTGAAAAGATTTCTCAGCTGTCCCAGGGAAGCAGCAAAGCTTTCTAGAGAAGAGAGGTCCCAGGGATGATTCACGTCCACCTCAGCATACAAATTTCAAGATTTCCAGAACCTTCCTAAGACTATGGATGAGCAATACCCAAATCCACATCTCCCTATAGTGCTGATGTACAAAGCATTTACTATTCTGGACCTACAGACAGAAACATTCATACATGTAGCAATAGAGGGAAAACATTACTAACACCTCCCATGGCCACCTCACTCCTTAACCTCAGATAGTCCTCCACTAATTCATAAATACTTGTGGCCTATGGCATGCACAGTCATTGTTCCAGACATGGTCTGGATATTCTGGTGGGCATTCTGCAGACTGACCACTCTAGTTTTCCACTGCAGGGGTGATCTTTCCTGGCTAATATCAAACTTACTCAACAGTGTTTATTTGGTCTGTAGATAAGTGTCTTGATCTGGTCTCCCAGGATAAGGTACGGGAAAGGCTTGTTTGCAATTTCACCTTTCAAGGAACAATGCATCTGCTAACTGGTGGTTTTCCTAACCAGTGGAGGAAAGAGTGCTGAGACCAGATCTGCTACAGTTGAGATGTCTAAGGCCTCATTCCTCAGCATAGTCTGCCCTAATAGTCCCAGGAATATGCTTCAGTCTGGATGCTAATCCTGATTGATGGGCAGAGATTGGGTCCTATATTCTCTATTCCATCTAAGTTTATCTGGCAGATCTGTACCTGATGGACAGAGTACTCTGTGTCCCAGCAGAACTGAGCAGTGACTGCTTCCGGTGTTCTGCTTCCATAAAGAACTTCTTTGAAAAACTACAGCCCAGGGAATGTCTCATATGTATTCCTAATAGAGCCAACTCATGACACATAAGATGTTCTGGATCATGGCTATCAGTCAGAATTTTCCTTCAGCCTCCCGACTATGTGCTGAAGTGACCTATGTGCAGTTTTGTAATGCAGTACCAAAAATGCTACTTGCAGTGTTTATTTAACAGCAGTTCCCATCATGAATGCTGATCTTGCTATATAAAGGAGAGAGAGTAAACTCTTCTCCCAAATATAAACATACTCGTGATTTCAACAAAACAAAACAAACAAAAGCCATCAGAAACAATAGAAGAATAGACAGTAGAGGGACAACAGAAAGTATCCTTTAAAATGGTTTTCAAACACTAGTGAAGACATGACATCAAAATCACTTCATATAAGCCAGATGTCCTGTAAACTTCTTTAGATGAGTGTCCACTTTGAACCACAAAGCTCACAGCAGAAAGTTCTTTTACAAGCCTACCCTGCACCCTAGCACAAAGCACAGAAATTGTACTGAAGAGCATTACCATGCAAGCCCAGCACACCGAATATATTCTGTACTCCCATCCCTCATTCAAATTCCTTGCAAATATTAGCAAGGGTCACTCAGAAATACCCATGCTAATAAGAAAAACTATGATACTGAATGCTACATACAGCCTCTTCTCCTGGATGATTAAATAACATTTGGAGTCACCGGCCTTCCTTATTGTCTCCAGCATCCTGAAGGTGTAGAGGGAATTGCGGTCCTAGCAGATGTATAAAATAAGTGAGAGAATGGTTATTCATCAAGCGAGCGAATGAAAGCAAATAGGATTTTCATTTCCTCCCCAGTAGAATATTTAAGGGCACCTACAAACAGGCATGTTAATGGAACTACTTTGTCACCTAAAGTAAAAGAGGCAAGAGGACACAACTAGGATGACAGCTCTTAGTTTTGGCTTGTTAAAGGCACAAACATTTAGTCAAACTCAACCAAACACTTGCATCCATAGAACATCGGACTATATATAAATAGGTTTAACTTTTATGTGATATTACGAGACACTTTGTCATTAGTGGTTGTAAGTTTTTTTTTTAAATCACTATTTTCTTTGTCAGAAGTATGACACAGAAAGCATCAAATGTGAGTTTTAAAATGTGTTTAGTGTGCTGCACTGAACCAAAAAGAATGGAATTTAAAATATACTACATTAATATGCAATAATGATGTGCTCCAAATAATTTTATTAATATATATGACCCATAAGTATATATGTTAAATAACCATTTATATAATCAGCTCAAAAAATTTAAACGTAGATTCCTAAAGATCACATTTTAGTTAAAATTAAATGCTTCAACTCCTCTCTCCCTATTCAGTAAATGCATAATTCTGACTTATTTTTTCAATTCTCCATAGAAAAGTACAATTCCTGAAGCTTGAAAACGATATTAATTTAAATTCTACTTTAAAATTATTTGAGTTAAACTATGAAAAAAATATTAATTCTTTTAAACTAAAATAATCTACATAGACACAGTGGGCAAAACATTTGCCATACAAGTGTAGGAAACCAAGTTTGAGGCCCTGGAACCTGTGTAAAGCTGACTATGATAGTGCACGGCTTGTCTGTTATCTCAGGGATCCTCCAGTGACATGAAAGGCAGAGACAGACTGCAGGGAGGCCCTTGGGCCAGCTGGCCTGCCATACTCAGTGTAGTTACAAACAACAAAGAGATCATGGCTCAAACCAAATAGAGGGTAAGAACTGCACTTGAAACTGTACCTCTGACCTTCAAGCTCCCTCTCCTGCCAGGAAATGCATTTGCTCATGCTTTTATGCACACAAAAACATAACATACACACAAACAGAGAGAGAGAGAGAGAGAGAGAGAGAGAGAGAGAGAGAGAGAGAGTTACACCAAAGATTTTTAATTAAGACACAATATGACTTATCAGTACTGTGTAAAATATAATATAAAAACAGCTCAGAAGCCGGGCAGTGATGGTGCATGCCTTTAATCCCAGCACTGGGGAGGCAGAGGCAGGCAAATTTCTGAGTTCAAGGCCACCCTGGTCTACAGTGTGAGTTCCAGGACAGCCAGGGCCATAAAGAGAAACCTTGTCTCGAAAAACAAACAAACAAACAAACAAAACAAAAACAAACAAACAAACAAAACAAAAACAAACAATCAAAAACAAAAAACAAACAAAAAAGCTCAGGAATAATAATATTATAAAATTATTATACTAGTATAAATTTTTATGTAATCTTAATATCTAAGGACATATCACTAAGTAAACAAAACAAAATAAAACAGGACAAAATGGCTGAGGTTGTAACAACAGTCTCCTCTCAGTCTTCCAAAGTATTTTAAAGTGTAGTTTTAAGATCAGGAGATTTCATGGAAACCGGAGTTCACAATTTTTTTCATTTTTTTATTAGGTAAATTCTTCATTTACATTTCAAATGCTATCCCAAAAGTGCCCTATACCCTCCCCCCCACCCCACCCCCACCCCACCCCCACCCACTCCCACTTCTTGGCCCTGGCATTCCCCTGTACTGGGGCATATAAAGTTTGCAAGACCAAGGGGCCTCTCTTTTGATGGCCGACTAGACCATTGTCTGCTACATATGCAGCTAGAGAGAGACACGAGCTCCAGGAGTACTGGTTAGTTCATATTGTTGTTCCACCTATAGGGTTGCAGTCCCCTTCAGCTCCTTGGGTACTTTCTCTAGCTCCTCCATTGGGGGTCCTGGGTTCCATCCAATAGCTGACTGTGAGCATCCACTTCTGTGTTTGCCAGTTCACAATTTTTAATTTGTGTTCATAAACAATGGTCAACTACTCTCTGAGCCATGGATGAGGCTTCTCCACCAGTGGGCAAGGCATCCACAAGTCCCTCTGTTTCAGTAGCTTCTCTTCTGTCAAATGTCCTACAATGCCACAGAAAAGGATTTATTGTCTGTACTTCCTATTATTTACGAATGACAAGTCTCTGCATAAGGAAAAAAGGTATCCCTATCCTGTATTTTCTTCTACAAAATTATGTTAGCTATTCTATATTCATTCATTCATTCATTCATTCACATCCCAATCGCTGCCCCCTCTGCCCCCCCCCCCCGCCCCCAGAGACCCTTCCCTATGTTAACTTCTTTTTTTTTTTTTTTAATATTTTTATTACATATTTTCCTCAATTACATTTCCAATACTATCCCAAAAGTCCCCCATAGCGCCCCCCACTTCCCTACCCACCCATTCCCATTCTTTTGGCCCTGGCATTCCCCTATATTGGGGCATATAAAGTTTGCAAGTCCAATGGGCCTCTCTTTCCATTGATGGCCGACTAGGCCATCTTTCGATACATATGCAGCTAGAGATAAGAGCTCCAGGGTTCTGGTTAGTACATCATGTTGTTCCAACAATAGGGTTGCAGATCCCTTTAGCTCCTTGGGTACTTTCTCTAGCTTCTCCATTGGGAGCCCTGTGATACATCCAATAGCTGACTGTGAACATCCACTCCTGTGTTTGCTAGGCCCCGGCATCGTCTCACAAGAGACAGCTATATTTGGGTCCTTTCAGCAAGATCTTACTAGTGTATGCAATGGTGTCAGCGTTTAGAAGCTGATTATGAGACGGATCCCTGGATACAGCAGTCTCTAAATGGTCCATCCTTTCATCACAGCTACGAACTTTGTCTCTGTAACTCCTTCCCTGGGTGTTTTGTTCCCAATTCTAAGAAGGTGCACAATGTCCACACTTTGGTCTTCATTCTTCTTGAGTTTCATGCGTTTATCAAATTGTATCTTATATCTTGGGTATCCTAAGTTTTGGGCTAATATCCACTTATCAATGAATACATATTGTGTGAGATCTTTTGTGATTGTGTTACTTCACTCAAGATGATGCCCTCCAGGTCCATCCATTTGGCTAGGAATTTCATAAATTCATTCTTTTTAATAGCTGAGTAGTACTCCATTGTGTAAATGTACCATAATTTCTGTATCCATTCCTCTGTTGAGGGACATCTGGGTTCTTTCCAGCTTCGGGCTATTATAAATAGGGCTGCTATGAACATAGTGGAGCATGTGTCCTTTTTACCGGTTGGGACATCTTCTGGATATATGCCCAGGAGAGGTATTGCTGGATCCTCCGGTAGTACTATGTCCAATTTTCTGAGGAACCGCCAGACTGATTTCCAGAGTGGTTGTACTAGCTTGCAATCCCACCAACAATGGAGGAGTGTTCCACTTTCTCCACATCCTCGCCAGCATCTGCTGTCACCTGAATTTTTGATCTTAGCCATTCTGACTGGTGTGAGGTGGAATCTCAGGGTTGTTTTGATTTGCATTTCCCTGATGATTAAGGATGTTGAACATTTTTTCAGGTGCTTCTCTGCCATTCGGTATTCCTCAGGTGAGAATTCTTTGTTCAGTTCTGAGCCCCATTTTTTAATGGGGTTATTTGACTTTCTGGAGTCCACCTTCTTGAGTTCTTTATATATATTGGATATTAGTCCCTTATCTGATTTAGGATAGGTGAAGATCCTTTCCCAATCTGTTGGTGGTTTTTTTGTCTTATTGATGGTGTCTTTAGCCTTGCAGAAGCTTTGTAGTTTCATGAGGTCCCACTTGTCAATTCTCGATCTTACAGCACAAGCCATTACTGTTCGATTCAGGAATTTTTCCCCTGTGCCCATATCTTCAAGGCTTTTCCCCACTTTCTCCTCTATAAGTTTCAGTGTCTCTGGTTTTATGTGAAGTTCCTTGATCCACTTAGACTTGACCTTAGTACAAGGAGATAGGAATGGATCGATTCGCATTCTTCTACATGTTAACAACCAGTTGTGCCAGCACCATTTGTTGAAAATGCTGTCTTTCTTCCACTGGATGTTTTTAGCTCCCTTGTCGAAGATCAAGTGACCATAGGTGTGTGGATTCATTTCTGGGTCTTCAATTCTATTCCATTGGTCTATTTGTCTGTCACTATACCAGTACCATGCAGTTTTTATCACAATTGCTCTGTAGTAGAGCTTTAGGTCCGGCATGGTGATTCCACCAGAGGTTCTTTTATCCTTGAGGAGGGTTTTTGCTATCCTAGGTATTTTGTTATTCCAGATGAATTTGAGGTTGCACTTTCTAATTCGTTGAAGAATTGATTTGGAATTTTGATGGGGATTGCATTGAATCTGTAGATTGCTTTTGGCAAGATAGCCATTTTTACAATGTTGATCCTGCCAATCCATGAGCATGGGAGATCTTTCCATCTTCTGAGATCTTCTATAATTTCTTTCTTCAGAGACTTGAAGTTTTTATTATACAGATCTTTCACTTCCTTAGTTAGAGTCACGCCAAGATATTTTATATTATTTGTGACTATTGAGAAGGGTGTTGTTTCCCTAATTTCTTTCTCAGCCTGTTTATTCTTTGTGTAGAGAAAGGCCATTGATTTGTTTGAGTTAATTTTATATCCAGCTACTTCACCGAAGCTGTTTATCAGGCTTAGGAGTTCTCTGGTGGAATTTTTAGGGTCACTTATATATACTATCATATCATCTGCAAAAAGTGATATTTTGACTTCATCTTTTCCAATTTGTATCCCTTTGATCTCCTTTTGTTGTCGAATTGCTCTGGCTAGGACTTCAAGTACAATGTTGAATAGGTATGGAGAAAGTGGACAGCCTTGTCTAGTCCCTGATTTTAGAGGGATTGCTTCAAGCTTCTCACCATTTACTTTGATGTTGGCTACTGGTTTGCTGTAGATTGCTTTTATCATGTTTAGGTATGGGCCTTGAATTCCTGATCTTTCCAAGACTTTTATCATGAATGGGTGTTGGATCTTGTCAAATGCTTTTTCCGCATCTAAGGAGATGACCATGTGGTTTTTGTCTTTGAGTTTGTTTATATACTGGATTACGTTGATGGATTTCCGTATATTGAACCATCCCTGCATCCCTGGGATGAAACCTACTTGGTCAGGATGGATGATTGTTTTGATGTGTTCTTGGATTCGGTTAGCAAGAACTTTATTGAGGATTTTTGCATCAATATTCATAAGGGATATTGGTCTGAAGTTTTCTATCTTTGTTGGGTCTTTTTGTGGTTTAGGTATCAGAGTAATTGTGGCTTCATAGAATGAGTTGGGTAGAGTACCTTCTGTTTCTATTTTGTGGAATAGTTTGTGAAGAACTGGGATTAGATCTTCTTTGAAGGTCTGATAGAACTCTTCACTAAACCCATCTGGTCCTGGGCTTTTTTTAGTTGGGAGACTATTAATGACTGCTTCTATTTCTTTGGGGGATATAGGGCTGTTTAGATCATTAACCTGATCTTGATTCAGCTTTGGTACCTGGTATCTGTCTAGGAACTTGTCCATTTCATCCAGGTTCTCCAGTTTTGTTGAGTATAGCCTTTGGTAGAAGGATCTGATGGTGTTTTGGATGTCTTCAGGATCTGTTGTTATGTCTCCTTTTTCATTTCTGATTTTGTTAATTAGGATGCTTTTCCCTGTGCCCTCTAGTGAGTCTGGCTAAGGGTTTATCTATCTTGTTGATTTTCTCAAAGAACCAGCTCCTTGATTGGTTGATTCTTTGAATAGTTTTTCTTGTTTCCACTTGGTTGATTTCACCCCTGAGTTTGATTATTTCCTGCCGTCTACTCCTCTTGGGTGAATTTGCTTCCTTTTGTTCTAGTGCTTTTAGGTGTGTTGTCAAGCTGCTAATGTGTGCTCTCTCTAGTTTCCTTTTGGAGGCACTCAGAGCTATGAGTTTTCCTCTTAAAAATGCTTTCATTGCGTCCCATAAGTTTGGGTATGTTGTGGCTTCATTTTCATTGAACTCTAAAAAGTCCTTAATTTCTTTCTTTATTCCTTCCTTGACCAAGGTATCATTGAGAAGAGTGTTGTTCAGTTTCCACGTGAAGGTTGGCTTTCTATTATTTATTTTGTTATTGAAGATCAGCCTTAGTCCATGGTGATCTGATAGGATGCATGGGACAATTTCAATATTTTTATATCTGTTGAGGCCTGCTTTGTGACCAATTATGTGGTCAATTTTGGAGAAGGTACCATGAGGTGCTGAGAAGAAGGTATATCCTTTTGTTTTAGGATAGAATGTTCTGTAGATATCGGCCAGATCCATTTGATTCATAATTTCTGTTAGTTTCACTGTGTCCCTGTTTAGTTTCTGTTTCCATGATCTGTCCATTGGTGAAAGTGGTGTGTTGAAGTCTCCCACTATTATTGTATGAGGTGCAATGTGTGCTTTGAGCTTTACTAAAGTTTCTTTAATGAATGTGGCTGCCTTTGTATTTGGAGCATAGATATTCAGGATTGATAGTTCCTCTTGGAGGATTTTACCTTTGATGAGTATGAAGTGTCCCTCCCTGTCTTTTTTAATGACTTTGGGTTGGAAGTCAATCTTATCAGATATTAGAATGGCTACTCCAGCTTGTTTCTTCATGCCATTTGCTTGGAAAATTGTTTTCCAGCCTTTCATTCTGAGGTAGTGTCTATCCTTTTCTCTGAGATGAGTTTCCTGTAAGCAGCAAAATGTTGGGTCTTGTTTGTGTAGCCAGTTTGTTAGTCTATGTCTTTTTATCGGGGAGTTGAGTCCATTGATATTAAGAGATATTAAGGAAAAGTAATTGTTGTTTCCTGTTATTTTTGATGTTAAAGTTGGCATTTTGTTCTTGTGGCTGTCTTCTTTTAGGTTTGTTGAGGGATTACCTTCTTGTTGTTTCTAGGGCGTGGTTCCTGTCCTTGTATTGGTTTTTTTTCTGTTATTATCCTTTGAAGGGCTGGATTCGTGGAGAGATAATGTGTGAATTTGGTTTTGTCGTGGAATACTTTGGTTTCTCCATCTATGTTAATTGAGAGTTTGGCTGGGTATAGTAGCCTGGGCTGGAATTTGTGTTCTTTTAGTGTCTGTATAACATCCGTCCAGGATCTTCTGGCTTTCATAGTCTCTGGTGAAAAGTCTGGTGTAATTCTGATAGGCTTGCCTTTATATGTTACTTGGCCTTTTTCTCTTACTGCTTTTAGTATTCTATCTTTATTTAGAGCATTTGTTGCTCTGATTATTATGTGTCGGGAGGTATTTCTTTTCTGGTCCAGTCTATTTGGAGTTCTGTAGGCTTCTTGTATGTTCATGGGCATCTCTTTCTTTAGATTTGGGAAGTTTTCTTCTATAATTTTGTTGAAGATGTTTGCTGGTCCTTTGAGTTGAAAATCTTCATTCTCATCCACTCCTATTATCCGTAGGTTTGGTCTTCTCATTATGTCCTGTATTTCTTGGATGTTTTGAGTTAGGATCTTTTTGCATTTTACATTTTCCTTGATTGTTGTGCCGATGTTCTCTATGGAGTCTTCTGCACCTGAGATTCTCTCTTCCATCTCTTGTATTCTGTTGCTGATGCTCGTATCTATGGTTCCAGATTTCTTTCCTAGGGTTTCTATCTCCAGTGTTGCCTCATTTTGGGTTTTCTTTATTGTGTCTACTTCCCTTTTTAGGTCTAGTATGGTTTTGTTCATTTCCATCATCTGTTTGGATGTGTTTTCCTGTTTTTCTGTAAGGACTTCTACCTGTTTGATTATGTTATCATGTTTTTCTTTAAGGATTTGTAACTCTTTAGCAGTGTTCTCCTGCAATTCTTTAAGGGATTTTTGTGCTTCCTCTTTATTGTCTTCTGCCCTTTTTATCAGTGTTCTCCTGCATTTCTTTAAGTGTGTTATTAAAGTCCTTCTTGAAGTCCTCTATCATCATCAGGAGATATGCTTTTAAATCCGTGTCTAGCTTTTCCGGTGTGTTGGGGTGCCCTGGACTGGGCGAAGTGGGGGTGCTGGGTTCTGATGATGGTGAGTTGTCTTGGTTCCTGTTAGTAAGATTATTACGTTTACCTTTCGCCATCTGGTAATCTCTGGGGTTAGTTGTTATCGTTGTCACTATTTAAAGATTGGAGCAGAAGCTGTGTTCCACTCACCAGCAGTCTCTAAATCCTGCGGAGGGGGTCGTGGGTAGCTGACGGTACCCCGGTGCTGGTCCAGCCGGAAGAGGCCTGTGGTCCTACTCAGGCCGTTTTTCTGCTTCCCTAACTAATGCAGTCTCTGGTCCCGCGCAATTGGATTGGAGCAGAAGCTGTGTTCCACTCACCAACAGTCCCAAAATCCTGCGGCGGGGGTCGTGGGTAGCTGGCGGGTGTCAGGCAACCCTGCGCTCCGCTACCCCGGCGCTGATCCGGCCGGATGAGGCCTGTGGCCCTACTCAGGCCGGTTTCTGCTTCCCTAACTAATGCAGTCTCAGATCCCGCACAATTGGATTGGAGCAGAAGCTGTGTTCCACTCACCAGCAGTCCCAAAATCCTGAGGCGGGGGTCGTGGGTAGCTGGCGGGTGTCAGGCAACCCTGCGCTCCCGCTACCCCGGCGCTGATCCAGCCGGATGAGGCCTGTGGTCCTACTCAGGCCGGTTTCTGCTTCCCTAACTAATGCAGTCTCAGGTCCCGCGCAATTGGATTGGAGCAGAAGCTGTGCTCCACTCACCAGAAGTCTTAAGATCCTGTGGCGGGTGTTGTGGGTAGCTGGCGAGTGTCAGCAGACCCTGCGCCCCAGCTGCCCTGGTGCTTTTCTGCCCTATGTTAACTTCTTAAACCCTGTGCACTCTCAGAGGTTTTACAACCATCTTGCCAAATTCCGAGGAGACAGGAAGAAAAGTGTGCTGACATTTTTACTGAAATTTGGTTTTACTTCACTAGTTCAGAATGAGGTGAGTAGTGCCTACATTTTTAATGCACAAAATATTTTTCTTTATAAAATAATTAATTAAAATTAGAATTTCATCACCTCAATCTCCTCCCCCAGCCTGTCTCATCCCACACCCCTGGTTCTCTCTCTCTCTCAAATTTATGGCTATTTCATTATTATCATTATTATTATTATTATACATATATAAATGCAACCTGGTGAACCTATTTAGTACCTCGTTTAAGAATATGTTTTTAGGGTCAGTTTCCTAAATGGTTATTCAATACCAAGTGGCCAGCCCTAACATATGTTCTTTTATTATAGGAGCTCAAGGTTTTCACACCTGAGTCACTATTTCCCGGCTCTACCTGTCCAGAAAATTGAACGCTTTTTCTTACATTTTTATTCTGCTGGCTTGAAGTTGTCTATAATATCTTCTTTATTTAAAGTCTGATTGTTCTGTTTCTGGAGTGAGGATGCCACCCTTCTAACTCCTACTATTCTTTAATGGAATCTTTCATTTTCTCTCACTCATTCTTGCCACCATTCTAGTGGACTCTTCAAAACCCATGAGTTTTGCTGTGTGAACCTTATGTCCTTTTTACCTTGTTTTATTATTTTCTCCTCTCATTGCCTTTAGTTTTTGTTGTTGTTCCTTTTCTAGTACTTCTGATTTATACCTGGACTATTAATTTTTATATTTTATAGTACAAATATTGTATTGACTTTAAATGATATGTTAACTATGCCATTATTTGTTGCCGATACCACTATATTTTAGAATGTACTGAGTATTTTAAATCAATTTTTAGTTCTGAGTACCTTTTTATTGTGTATTGATTTTTTTCTTAGAACCAAGACCTATTTTCAAGAATGTTTTAATTGTATTTTCATAGTAGATTTTCTTAAATGGTATTTCAAATAACACCTAAATAAAGTAAATTTTTAAAAGAAAAAATAATGTGTTTAACCATTTCAATTCCTGAGCATGCTCTATTGGCCTAGGATGTACTTGGTGGTTATAAATATGCCATGCATATTTGTGAAGCATGCATGGTCTCTAATTAACTGAAACATATATGAGACACTTTGATAGGCATCTCACATTGTCCTCTAAATCTCCTTTATTCTTACTTATGTTTAAATAAAAAGATTAGCTGGGCAGTGGTGGCACATCCCAGCACTTGGGAGGCAGAGGCAGGCAGATTTCTGAGTTCGAGACCAGCCTGGTCTATAGAGTGAATTCCAGGACAGCCAGGACTACACAGAGAAGCCCTGTCTCAAAAAAAAAAAGTTTCCTATTGTGATTTTGTCATTTTTCCACATATATAAAAATGTAATAAAATTACATATATAAAGACATAGGCATTCAGATTTTTATATAATCTTATGAGACCTATAATTTTTCATTAAATATTGACCTTCTTTAGTCTTTAAAATTGGTTTATTTTTAAAGACAATTCTGTCTAATAGCTGTCTCCACAGCTATGTCTCTGACTCACAGCTATATCTGATAATTTGGTTTAGTTATTTGCTGAAAGCACTTAGCCTTTAATGTCTCATTCTCATATACCTAATGAATGAAGGCATTTTGAAAATATCACACCCCTCAGTTCGGTTACCTATCTGAATCGAGAAGACTCTTATTTTGACTTGCATCTCTATGCCATTCACGTTTTACTGTGATCATTGCCATATTGGGGGTTAATTAGATCATTTACCACATTCCTTATCACAATCCTGTCTTGTCTCTGCTTCTTTATAATTTCCTCCCCACCCTGTCTCTTTGAATTCATCAGGCACTCTATGTTTTATTTTACTTCCACAATGTCTACAGCATCATATATTTATTCAGTCAGACAGAAACATGCTTTTATAACACGTTGTAGTGACTTGATACAACATAATCATTTTTTTTTTGGACACCTGCCAGTATGGTCCAAGTGTAACTGACCAGCCAGTGGATTTTCTTCATGAGATAAATCCCTAGGATATAGAAAACTTCTCTATACAAGTGGACTTAAAAGAAAAGAGTAAAGACAATGAAATAAGGAAATATCTCTTGGGATAATGATTGATAACTTAATCAGTATATTAGAACAATACAATGTCCAAGTCAAGAGTCTCTGATCTATTCAAACAGATATAACCAAAAATCACCATATAGACTCACAACTAAAAACTATATATTAGAAATCACAGAATTGGAAATAAACAGAAGAAAATATTACAAAATTGTTCGAGGGTATGGATGCAAGTACAGCATCTTCTCAGCTTAGCGAGCAAGCTTGTCAATCTAGAATTTAAGTTTCTAGAAGACATCTAGAATGCTCTTTCAAAAGAATACAACTAAAATAATTTTCAAGGAAATATAAATGTCATAGCTTATCACCAACAGCTTTCTATAGCTCACTGAATGTATAACCAATTGATTTTAGACAGTAGAATTTGGTCCAACACAAATGCATAAAACTACTATGACTGACAAGCTGACTCAAGTCTGCAGTCTGATTTTATAGTTCTTCTGAGCCAGAAAGTTTGGTCTTAAATGTACCTGATATTTTCTTCTACTTAGTCCTTCTGCATTGTATCTTTTATATTTTCTTGTCTTTTTTTAATTTCACTAATGCTCTTCCAAGCTATTTCTAATATTTAACTGGATACTGATTTCTGGACATCTCCCTGCCTCAAATTTCTAATCCATTGATTTAAAAATATCTTGAGTTGTTCTTAAATGTCATTATTATAAGATGTATGTCTTATGTATTCTTTTGAATGAAATCTTCAAATTTCTGTTCATAGCCCTTCACATTCACCACTAGGAAGCCTGTGTGGTAAGGGAAAGCTATGATTCTCTTGCCTGATTATGATTTTTCTAACCCCAGGATCAGATTTTGCAAATGCACCAGGTAACCTGGATGGGCAAAAAAACCTATATTTCCATAATCAACTTTCACCCAGTGAGGTATAGGATTCAGTTAATAAACATCCCAGCTTATTGTATTTCAGTTAAGATGACTTTCCAAAGCATGTTTGTCATCTTGTTCTCATAGAATTCTCTGAAAAGTAACATAAGGGGAAAGAGTTTATTTTGGTCACGGTTCAAGAGTAAAATCCATCTTGGCAGACAAGTCAACGCATCAGGCGTGTGAGGCTCTCATTGCATCTACCTCAAGAAACAGATGATGCTGAATTAATGGAGGCTACCTACTCTCTCCTTCTTGACTGTGTACCCCGGGATTCCATCCAGGTATGGTGCCACCCACAACATGTGAGTTTTCTCACTTCAATTAATGTTATCAAAATAGTCTCCCACAGTCACATCCAAAGACCCGCCTCCCAAGTGATTCTAGAGTCTGTGAAGTTGATGACTAACACTGTCATCCTAGGAAAGTCTCTAGTAAGATTTAGATTTTGTGTCCGCCGTGACACTTTCTAATCTTGTGAAGATGTACTCCGGGTCACCATAACTTGTTATTTTTAAAAAGTGTGTGCTTTGCATTACATGATAATTCTTCGGTTTTATTTAAAAATCATCGTACTTATTAAATCAAGTAGCTTTTCTGAAAAAAAAAAAGATTTTGTGTCCACATCATTTACATTTTTTCTTATTCTCTATATACCCTATTAATCTATTCTGGGACTGTCTACCACATAAGCTGCTTACATCTGAATCTTTGTTTTTTAGCATGAGTTTATGCAAAACATCTATTCACAATTTGATCATCCCATGGTGTAGACCTCTTGAAAAATATCTCCAGTGTTTCTCTCTCTCTCTCTCTCTCTCTCTCTCTCTCTCTCTCTCTGTCTCCCCTCTCTCTCCATCCTTTGTTGTCTTATTATTGTGTGTTGCTCATTATTTCTAGCCATGTGAATTCTTATTTTGTCTAGTTTATCTATCTTTACAAGACTTAGTTTGTATAGTTATCCTGGGTGTTCTTAAAAAAAAAATGTGTGTGTGTTCCTTGCATTTCCCTGGCTTACCAGAGTGCTATGAAGCAATGGAGTTGAATCATGAACACTTTTCAGCTGGACTTTTCCCTAGCAGTAAATTGATCTTTTTTCTGTATTTAGATAGTTGAAGGAGTTAGGTCTCCTTGGGATACAATTAAGTTGAGTGTCATTCCAGGACCACCACCGTTCCCATGGCAAGGGTTGAAAGCCTACCAGATGCTAGCAGTTGATACAATGACACTAGGAGATCACCCAACAGAGGAAGCAGCAGAGGTCTCCATAAGGAAACCACCAGAGCTTCAGAGATGGGAGAGGCAAAGCAAAAGCAAATCTGAGACTACACTTAAATTATGCCTAGTATACTGCATATTGCCTATACACAGTTCAATCAATTTCCTTCAGCTTTAGACTGAGCCTTATTATGGGCCTTTTTCCATCCCACTTGTGGTATTAAAAAAAGGAACAGAGACTGCTGCTATATAGTTTAAAGCTTTAGGTCTTTTGCTGAGGAAGTCTCTCGGCTAGCTTCTAACTTAACTTCCCGGCTTTCACCCCTGCCATGTGCCTCAGCTCTGCTTTTGTCTGCCTCAAATCTACCTCTTCTGCTCTCATCTTTCCTGTCTCTGTCTACCAGAAAGTGCTGCCCCCTTACTTCCTACCCCAGCTATTGGCGGTCAGCTCTTTATTATAACCAATCAGCACTAGACAATACCTGGTCCATCTCTTAGAGTTGCCTTTAGGCAATGAAGGATGCTTGACCTTCATCTTTGGGGGAGGTTTGGAAGGACACGAGTTTACAAATAGAAAATCCAGTGAAGGGCCATAAAAATGACAATACCAAAATCCTGCCAGCACTTAGCTCTCTGACAGTACAATTAATGATTGAAAACACAGGGAAACACCTTGGTAAATACACTGTGAAGGAAAGTCACCCAACAGAACCTACTAAAGGCAACTCATCTTCTGCACTGCCACCTTCTTTTACTGAGGCAATACGACACATTAGAAATCCTGCCTTTGCCAGAGAACCAGACTCTTACCTGCATTCGAGGCTGTGTCTGAAAGCTCAGTCTTGTCCCCAGCACGGAAGCACATGACCAGCCCTACGAAGGAGTTTCAGTTTGTTTCAGTTTTGATTTGGGCAATTCAAACTAATTTCTTGAACTTTCCTACACATTTCTCTATGCATTCAAAAGGGGCCTTTAACACAGGCAGATGCTCCTTTGTGAGTCAGATTTTTATCACATTGTCAGAAAATGATAACTAACTCTTCCATCCAATAAGTGTTTATTTGCAATTTTAAAAATATATTCAATTGAACTAAAATGAAATCCAATGTATGTTGGTAAATGGACGATAGTTATCATTGATTATCCTAATTTTCTTTTTGTACTTTAATGTTTTATAAATTACCTATCCTAAATTTATCTTAAGCTTACACTCGGAAAAATCATTTAGAAATGAAAATAAGAGGCTCAGGATGACCCATCAGTTAAGAGCATTTGCCACTCTCACCAGGGACCTGAGTTTGATTTTAATTCTCAGCTTTCATATCCCTATGTCAGTTGGTTCACAAACACTCCAGCTCTAGGTGATGTGATTCCCTCTTCCGGTTTCCACAGGCACCTCGGCACTTTGCGCATGCACACACACACCCACACACACACTTAAAAATTTAAAATTTTTGTTAAATAATAAAGTAAAACATACAAATATGTAATGTTCTCTATGAACTGTCTGTCAAATCTCAACAGATGCTGGACACTTCAATTAGAAATGTTAGTTTTACACCAGTGGTTTCCAATTTTGGCTGCACACGGTGCCTGACTGTGGGAACCTATTGGAAATGGTGATGCCAAGGAGTCATATTAAAGGATTATTACCATACTGAATTTATATAAAGCCATGTTTTCAGCTTCATGATCTCCACAGGCACTACTGATGATCATTTACAGTACTGAATTGTTTGTTGGTTGTAATCTCTGTAGAAGACTGCTATAGAGACAAGCATGATTAGAGTTATAACGGTCAGGAATATGTACCAGGCAAAAATTTTTACAATTCGAGTCCACATTGTGCCCCAAACAGAAGATCTAGCATGAGGTTGGTTCTTCTACCTCTACAGCTAGTGGTTCTGGTTCCTTAACTTGGACCTCAAGACTAAGCCTTGGAATAAACAATACAATTCTAACTTGGCCAACATCTGTGTTACAGGTTTAAGAAATCATGCTCCTATACTAAGTCTCCATCTAAACTTCCTACTTCAGGGAACTGGGCTTATGGTATTTTTTTTGTTCAGGTAAATTTTCTCCATCTTGGAACTGCCGAGCTAGTGACAGTTGGCAAACAGATAAATTTGAAATGACATTGTTAACTATATTAATACTATTAGTAGTTTGTTTTCCTCTCCCAGACTCAGTTTCCCTTGCTATCTTACATCATCAGAGTAACTTTCAAGCCAGCCACAGCAGCATAATACTGTCTTCTCCCTCTGCTGGCTCTAGCCCAATGGTATTCTCATACCCTATGTGCTTACCGACAGCTATGTGTTTACCCATTCAAGGTTTATTGAATTTCTGATTATTCTCAGTCCTGTGGCAGAACTGGGCTAAATTAAGAAACAAATATGTCATGGCCTGGAATGGCACCTCTGATACCTTAATTTATTTTATCCACAGAAAGGCAGATATGTGAATAGTGAGAATATCCTGTCTTATTAGGGTTTGTATTGATGTGGTGAAATTCCATGATCAAAAAACAAGTTGAGAGAAAAAGGATTTATTTGGTGTATACTTCTAGATCATAGGCCATTTTTGGAGGAAGTCAGAGCAGGAATTCAAGCAGGGCTGGATCCTGGAGGCAGGAGCTGATGCAGAAGCTACAGAGGACTGCTGTTTATTCATGCCTCCTCAGCCTGCCTTCTTACATCCCAGGACCCAGGACTACCAATCCAGGGATAGCACCCCTCGCCATGAGCTGGGACCCCCAACATCAATCACTAATTAAGAAAATACCTTGCAGCTGGATACTATGGAGGCATTTTCTCAATGGAGGTTTTCTCCTTTTAGATAATTCTAGTTTGTATCAAGTTGACATAAAACTCTCCAGTACAGTCCATCTAAATACTGTTTAATCATATCTGCCCATCTACACACACACACACATACACCATAGAGAAAAAGAGAAAAATCCCCATTTTCTTGGTTACTCAGATCTTATATGCTAGTCCTATATTGGTGAAAAGGTCTTTCCTCTATTCTATGCTTCCTATAGGCCATAGATATACATTTATGATCATAATTTATAATTATCTAGTAGTCAAATAAAGGGAGCACATCTTGTTTCTCTCCCAACTTATTATATTTGTTATGTTCTTTACCTCATTTAATTCCATAGCTACTTACTCAGTTATTCTTGCCAGACATTGGGTGACTTTGAATCTTCTACCCTCTTCTGTGGTGGTTTGCATAACAATGATCTCCATAGACGCCTATGTTTGATACTTGGTCCTAAGTTGGTGGAACTGTTAACAAAGGAATGGGGCTTGTGGCCTTATAGGAGCAGGTATGCCCCTTGGGGCTGGTTTCAATATTTCATAAGCCCAGTTTTTCCCAGTTAACCCTCTGTCTTATGATTGTGGATCAAGATATAAGCTCTCAGCTACTTCTCCTGAGCCTACTGCCATGTTAACCACGGTATTAGTTAGACACTCTAACCTGGTTAAACCATACATAGTCCAAATACACTCTTTTTCCTATTAGTGGTAAGTTGGTCATGGTGTCTTATCTCAGCAATAACCATTTTAAGATCTAAGATTCTAGAAATATGATATGCAGAATATCAGACATACCATACCAGATATATCATATTATATAAAGTACACACAACAGAGTAACTTTAAATAAGTTGAGCTAAATTGTGTCTGGAATTGAAGTCATGTGCTGAGGTATCCATCCTCAAAATAACTCTTAAAAATCACATACTCCCTCGATGCCTTCCAGGGTGGTTACGTTTTATGTAACCTTGGCACAGGCTTGAGCTATTTGGGAAAAGGGATCCTCAATTGAGAAAATTTCCCCATCAAGCTTGGTGGGCAAGTTATCTATCTATCTATCTATCTATCTATCTATCTATCTATCTATCTATCTATCTATCTATCTAATGTCTCTCTTTGTGTGAGTGTCGGGGGGTTGGTTGACTGGTTGGTTTGGTTTGGGTTTTTTCATTGGTGGATTGATGGGGTTCGGTCCATCTCACAGGAGGCAGTACCAACACTGGGTATGTGGTACTGGGTGCTGTTAACCAAAACAAATGAACAAGCTATGAGGAGTAAGTCAATTAGCAACATTCCTCCATGGCCTCTGCCCCAGCTTCTGCATCCAGCTCTACTTCTCTCAATGACAAACTGTGACCTGAAAGTTGCAAGATGAACTGAATCCTTCCCTCTTCTTGTTACTTTTAGTTATGGCCTTTTATCACAGAAATAGAGACCCTAACTCAAACATCTTCCCTATTGCATTTTCTCCATGACACTCAATCTCACCAGCATCCTGGTTTTTTGTTTGTTTGGTTGGTTGGTTGGTTGGTTGGTTTTTCTGACCAGGATCTCTGACAAATAGGACAAAGAAGAAACCAGAAGTTCATAGAGAAATTAGGAAGATTTAAATTGTTTTGTCTTTGCAATCTTGCCCAGTATTCCACTAATAATTAATACCAGATACTTCCATGAGAAATAATTCTCGAACATCAGGAGAGCCTATATTTCCTTTATATAGTCCAGTGTAGTGGCAAATATTCACTATGATGCTTGATTTTGACAAAGTAGTATTTACTTGCTTTGACTTTATCCTTTCTATTTATAAATAAAGTTAGAAATATAGCCTCAAATGCTTGATGGAAGTCTGAAAAGTGAAGTAGGAAGAAAAAATGCTCTTGAGTAAATACAATAGGAGGAGTAAGGCAGGAAAGAGAGAGCCACAAATTGTGTGCAGATGTGACATCTTAAAAAAATCCAGATTCCTAGGCACGGGCAGGTAGGTAAACGCTCCTGCCCCCAAGTCTGCTGACCTGATTTAATTGTCAGGACCCACATGTTGGAAAGGGAAAACTGACAGTTATTTTGTCCTCTGATTGTGACTCGGACATTGAGGGATAATCACACATGTACAATAGATAGATAGATAGATAGATAGATAGATAGATAGATAGATAGGTAGGTAGGTAGATAGATCATCTTTTATTCTTCATTCTATTGCCATCTTCCCCTATAATGCACAGCATCATACCTGCACATGCATGCACTATCAAAGGAGATATTCTGCCTTCTAGCTTTCAGACCACAGCCCTACAATGCAAGTGTCAGCCAATGCTCAGCCTCACACTCTACCTGTTTAGTGCAAGAAGAATCTTTTGCTGGTGCCCTTCATGCTATAGTGACAAAATGAGAACCGGGCTCTCCAATCCCATTTCAAATCTGTACTACATCAAGGTCACTATCTGTCTTCCACTGAAGTCATAAATGCATTCTGCGGTTTTAAACCAAATAATAGCCCTCCCATACACACAGGGTATGGCTTCAACATTATTGCTTTTCTTCTTCCTTTTTTTTCCTGGTCCATAACTATCTTCAATTACTGCTCCCTCCAGCATCAGCAACACTGTAAGGGTTTCAGGGACAAGCCTTTACTGCCTACTGTCGCTTCTGGCTTTATTGTCAGCGGCAATTTTAATTCATTTCATTTCTGTGTCGCTGTCACTCCAACTTCTATCTCCGACACTATGCAGTGTCCTGAAGTTCAGAGTTAATGTAGAAACCTTTGCTTTAATAGAAAAAAAAATAATGTTCTTTGACTCCTTCCTCTCACATTAATAGAGAGCAAGCTATAGCCAGCTCCCAAATTCAGCAAAATGAAATTTCTTTCAAATGCCAAGGGACTCTTCACTGTCTTTTCAGAGAGACAGCAAGACAAGGATTATCATTTACAGAAAACAAATAAAAGAAGACTTTTTAGAAAATAACTGGATTTTTTTTAAGGCCTGGCTGGGGTTTTCTGTTTTGTCACAGATTTGTGAGGAGGGTAACTTCGGGGGAAGGTTTTAGTCTGACTCTCCCTTGCCTCTCTCCTATCCCTCTGGTAAAATTGAGATAGAGCTATTGGCATTTATTTTCCACTTGGTGATGCTTTAAGTTCAAGCCCAGTGGGGGGTGGGGAGACTAGCACAAATTGTTCCTGCCTACAATGGACCTGATCTTGTATTGAGCTGAGATGTACAAAACAGTCTCTGGGGAAGAGCAGGATTCACCTTTGTAAGGTAAATGAATTCCTCTACAGCTCTGGGGAACGGTGAGCTTGCTGTATTGTATACAGATGCCCCAAAGAGTTTATTATCTCTCACCCATTTGTGGATCATTTGCTATGACTTGATATAGGATGCAGTCAATAATGATGTCTTCTTGGATTTACACAGAAAAATTAGATAGTATATGCAGTACTTTGTTTTCATTTTGACATCGATAAAGATCTTGTATCAAAGGCATAGAAGAAAGAATAGCCATTTCTTCAGCACCAGCATTTGTCCCTGTTTGATGGAAGACAGTTACCAAAGTTGACCAGCCAAAGTGAAGGAATAGTAGAACAAGAAGCAGAAGAGGGGAAAGTGATGAGCGCCACAGTTTCCTATTCTTGGTATATGCTTCTTGTTCCCTCTTAGAACAGGGCTAAAAGATGGGAGTCTTGATGCAGAACAAGGGTAGAAGGTAGAATCATACAACTGTAATTATTTCTGGGCAAATGACAGTTTGGAGTGTGGATGAATCATAGAAGATGATCTTTTCATTCTGAGATGTATGACTCAGTAAAGAAATGAGTGAATCTGTCTTCTCAGAAATAGGGTCTTTCCTGGTAAGGCCAGCTCTGTGACACCATTCCCTCTGACCTGTACCTGACGATAACAATAGAGGTCCTTGCCTTCTACATAGTTTTTTTTTTCCAGCTGATGTATTGAACAAACACCTTGTGATGGTAATAGGCCAGGTACTTCCCCAAGCATTTTCGCAAATTATAAATTAGTTACTGGTAGAATTATTGTTGCTGAAGGTTGCCAGCGTCTCTAGGATTGAGTACTCTTTAGCTGGTATAAACTTTCCCTTGTAAATTCTATGACTTCCACAGGAAAAATGAAATTCTAAGGAAAGTTCAGTGCCATTTCTCTTCTATCATCTCATAAATGTGGCTTTGTCATATTTACTTTCTCCAGAAAAGTTAGCCAACTCACAGCCAACATTAAAACTGTAGATTTCTCATTTCAGAAGGGTGGCATTCACTGAGACTCACAAAAATTACTTTAGGTTACTATCGCCTTCACTCTAAAATACAGTGGCAAAGCGAGGAGCACTGTAGCTACTGAATATGTGGGATTTTTACGAGCAATCTTATTTGGAATAAAGTGATCAGATGTAAAGAGCGGTTGGCATTTATCAGTCACCGTATTTGGGATCATAAATCACATAAAGCTCTAATGGTCTGGCGTGAGAACTCAGTCTGTAAAATGTTTTCTGCACAAGTGTGAGGAACCAAAATCAATCCCCGGTACTCACGTGTAAAGCTCGACACAGTCGCTTGTGCTTGTCATCCGAGCGCTGTGGAGGTGGAGACACTGGTCCATCCACAGGTAGCAAAGAGACAAGAATGCTGCTTGCAAAGGCCCCTGAGGGAAAATGATGAGCAAAGTTCACCAGATGCAACAGAGGAGACTGGAAGTAGAGAGGCTAAATGGTCTCCAGTGCAAATACCCCCAGATGTGGTAAAGGGGTGTAAAGTTTGACTGATTTTACAATTAGCAGAGATAGGCAATCATTCTAGTTTCTTACTCTTCCAGAAAATTCACAGCATTCAAGTGGAAAAGCAGTATTCAGCATGTACAAAGATATATAGTTGGCCAAGCTCAGCCTTAGCAAAAAAAAAAAAAAAAAGCACACACCAGACATGACACAAAGTAGCATGAAAGAGGTGGTGTAGATTCCAACAGTGAACATCTACTTAGGAACTAAAGTGGGCTGAGCAGCTGAGCCTCAGTGTTCATCTCTTAGTATGAGATTCATGGGCAGCATTTACAAGTGGCTGAGAGACAGAGGTCCACAATGTGCCATTAGAAACTGTCACCAGCCTGGTGGATGACTGCTCAGATCGATATTTACATTTTAGAAGGTTTACTGTGTTATGTTGAATATAATAAATTTTGAGAGAATAGGTATGTGTGTGGATGTGTCAGTGTGCATGTGGGCACATCCATATGAATAGGGCACATGTGTGAATAGGGCAGAAGACAACCTCAGGTGTTGTTCCTTAAGAGCACCATCTACCTTGGCATTTCTGAGGTGGGATCTCAGTAGCCTGGGGTCCATTGAGTAGGCTAGGCTATCTGGTCAGTGACACATAGGCATCCTTCCATCTCTCACTCCTAGGCAAAGGGGTTACAAATGTACACCTCTCTGCCTAGTTAAATTTTTATACTGGGTACTGGGAATCCAACTCAGCTCTTACTGTTTGCAAGCTAAACACTTTGACCATCCTCCCAGTCAGTCCACCAGAGATTCAATTTTAACTACAAAGTTACATAACTTTTAACCCAGTGTGATAAAAATGTAGTCAGTAGCCTTGTTATTTGTATCATCTGCTGTATTTTTTTTAAAAACTCCAAGGCAAGAACTGCTCTCACTGTTTTATTGATCATGAAGATTAGGTATAAAGAGTTCAAGTACCTTGTCTATTATCATTACCCATGAGTGACTGGCCTGTGTTTGCACCAGGGACTATGGACTCCCTGCCCTCCACTCCCAATTCCCTCCCTGGGCTAGGCAGCACTGGCTGAGATGGAAATTGTTGTTCTTCTGCAAGCATGGTGGAGCACTTTGTATAGCACAGCAGATCATCTCACTAGACAGTATTGCCGCTGTGATGCCCTAAGTCAACAGCAACACAGTGAGATGCATGGAATCTTTATAAACAGAATTCCACTTGATGTTTGCATGTAACTCCTACAGGACAATGGATACCACTATCTATCACCATCTTACAGAAAACAGAACCAAAGTATAAAAAAGGAGAGGGCAAGCAGGGCAGTGGTGGCACACGCTTGTAATCCCAGCTTTTGGGAGGCAGAGGAGATGGACAGATTTCTGAGTTCAAGGCCAGCCTGGTCTCCAGAGTAAGTTCCAGGACAGCCAGGGCTGTACAGAGAAACCTTGTCTCAGTAAACCAAAATAAAATAAAATAAAATAAAATAAAATAAAATAAAATAATTAATAAATAAAAGGGAGAGGGTGGCACAAGAACACTGTGGTACATGTGTATCTGCATACACATGCTCACACATGCTAAAAAATATGTAATTTTAAAAGTTTAAGATGGGGGTAAAGAAAGGAATACAGTCAGAGAAGGAAAAGGGAGGGTTACCTAATTTGATGAGAATCTAAGCCTTTCAACTTTTCTTCCGGTATTCTGTTTTTAATATAACTAAACTGTAAAAGGAAAAATAAAAACTTTAATTGCACCTTCCTGGAGCTCAGACAGTGATTCAGTGTTTGCGCAGTGAGACTGAAAAGGCAAAGAGCGCTGTATGTCTCCTCAGAATGCCAACAGACTATAATGGAAGCGGGGGCGAGTGGGTAAATGTCAGCCAAGGATCAGTAGCTCTGTGAGGATCACTTACCTTTTCAATCCATATCAAAATCCTCCATCCAAACTGTTAATATGCCACATGCACAGATCAGTTCCCAGTTAGCATCAACAGCATCAAGAAGGCAGTGGTGGGTCTTCACGCCCAATGAGGAGGATAACCGAAACTTTAATATCCTACTACAGTGTGAGGGAAACTTTTCTCTCTTCTCGTTCTTCCTCTTCTCACATTGATGATCTCAAAAGATGCCTGGGGTACCCAAAGGTAAAACTTAGTAACTTACCCTTGAAATGCATTTTTTTTGTGACCCACAGGGTCAATCAGGTCAAAGCCAACCGATGCTTCAAAAGATACTGAAGAATTCCATTCACGAACCACTCTCTAAAGTGCTACCCACTCATCTTTCTCCACCACCATCATTGCTCTTCCCTTAGTTTTCTTACTCACCCTTGACATACACACACTCATTTTTGTCAGTTTACTGGCAATGTGTCTTACTTCAGTTATGTAAGACTGTCCCTACCAGTTGAAAACATTAATCACACCATCTTATCCCTTGCTTTAAAATATATTCAGTATTGTTAGAGCCCAGTTCCTTAGCAGGACCTCCAAGAGCTTCACAACATGGTTCCAATTTCCTACAGCAGCCCTATTCACATGCCCTTGTGCTTCTACACTATTGATCAGTGCATCTTTCATCCTGACTGTATAATTTGGTACCTTTTCCTACCCCTTTATCATTGACTTTATTGTTGAGCTTATCCCTGGGAAATAATCAGGAGTATCATGGCAGGAGGCATCCTTACCTAACTTCTTAAGCATGGTCAACCAGAGACACATCAGAATTACACCAACATTTTGGCATGAAAACCAAAAGCAAGAGCTGAGGCTGTATTCATGGGAGGATCTGACTGTATCTAGGCATGACTGACTGTCTATAAGGGAAGGATCTGTAGTTCTGTGTCATAGGAGCCAGGTCCTCGCAAAGGTCAAGTCCAGACATCAAGAAGATCTCATTTTAGGAGAAGCTATGTTAAACACATGTTCTGAGATATTTTTTCCTAGTCCAGAGCAACCATAGGCTCTGACTGGAATGTTTGGGAATGAAGTCAGTTAAAAACAAACTAGTGAAAGTTTTTGCATTGACAGCTTTAAAACAGAATCATTAAAAAACAAGCTCATGGATTGTCTGGACAAAACCATGTGAAGAAAACAGTACTTATCTCAGCATTTTGGAGGCAAAAAGCAGCTGAATCTGTGAGTTTGAAACCAGCCTGGACAGACTACAGAGACTGTCCTAAGGTAACCATAGCTACACACTGAAACCCTGTATCAAAAAAAAAAATTTTAAACATAGAGTATTTTTGAAACTCTATGGATATATTGAACTAGCTCCCAAATTCCAGATGCACTCTAAAAAGACTGGTGTTAGAAATGTCTATTATGTGTCCTTCTGTGGGGAAGAGAGAAGGGAAGCAGAAAAGGGATGCAGAATCCCATTCACTGTAGCTAAGAATCAGTAGAAGGTTTTAGGAGCAATCATCCCTAAAAAGGAAAGAGAAATGCAGACATTGCCACTTGATGCTTCAAAAGATACTGAAGATCCCAATAAGAGCTTTCTTTCAGCCACTTAATACTTATTCATGAGGTCTGCTGTATTACATGCCATGCTCGGTGCCAAAATAATAGCAGAGAACAAGACAGGAATGAGGAAGAGAGGGTAGATTATAAGCCAGGACACAAACAAGAGGAAAAGGCCATACCAGATATCAATCAATGCAGTGGAAAATAAATCAGGCTAATGTGATGGAGAACTGGGGGTCATGAGAGGTCCCACTGAGGCCACTTGAGCTGAGTTATGGAAATCATAAAGGAAGCAGCCTCATGAGAGTGTTAGGAGAACCATCTGGGAGAGAGAAAAACGAGTCTCCAGACCTTAAACGGTAATGAACTTGAGCATGTTAAGGGTCCAAAGAAGGTCAAAGTAGGAACTATGGTGGGTAAGCAAGCGAGAGGTTTGATAATGGGTGTTTCACAAAAAGGCTCTGAATCATCTTTGAGCATAGAGACCATATTCATGAGGTTGCACCTCCTTCTGGGCATAATAGGAGGCTGTGGGAAGCCTTAGCAAATAATCTATGTGGTCTGAAACATGTCTGCATGTTTAACTATGGCTGGGCTTCAGAAAATACAATGTGTAGGGAACAGGAAGCCAGAGGAGCCAGACAGGGTCCCTGTAAAAACTGTGGCAGTTTTTATATTCCTGAAAAACTTCCTAAAAAAAATAATGATGGATGCTCAGACATCAGTGACAGTGAAAGGACTGAAATATTTGGTCAAGGAGGGAAATACATTGCCGATGTTACAGTAGGAAGGATTTGCTGATGTGTGGGATGTTGAAATGGAAAGAGTGCAGAATAAGACGTTGTTCCAAGGACTCCAGCTAAAGACCTGACTGATTGTCGGGAGGCAGGGAACAGAAAACAAATGGAGGGACAAGTAGGAATTGAAGAGAGATATTGTTAGAAAATTGATAAAGAAATTGAAATACATCCAAGAGAGTCAGGAAGAAGAACGTGCTTGAAGTTTAGACTGTAGTTAAGTAGAAAAAGTCCCAGAAAAAAAAAGGGGGGGAAAGAGAATAAAGGGGAAAATATTCCACAACCAGATGGGAGGCTCTAAGTTGTAGTTGTTAAACACTATTAATATTTCCTGGGGAAACTAAAAGAGGAACATGTATCAAGAATGAAGGAGGAGTAAAAAAGATGGATCAGCAGTTAAAAGCACTTGTTGCTCTCACAGGGGACCAGAGCTGGGTTCCCAGCATCTACATAGCTCACAACCAACTCCATTTCCCAGGGTTCTAATACCTTCCTGCCTCCTTGGGCAGTGTATGCATGTGAAGGCAGGCAGAACTCTCATATACATAAAAGAAAATAAATAAATCTAAATTTTATTTAAAAAAAAATAAAAGAATGAAGGGAATTACATGAAGACTGTGCTGATACCATGAAATTCTGGAACCAGAAAGAACTATCAAATCTGCATGGGCTTTTTTCTCTCTTCCTGACCTTTCCCTGACCTGTGATTTTATAGCTCTGTGGTCATTAAGGTACCTTTCCTTAGAGGGGGCATTATAGCCTGGGATCCCTTTCATTTTGAACTTCTGTGGTACATTCCTTTGGTAATTCCAGGAATACTCTTGGGATGGTTTATGGTTTGAGTCAAAGTGTCCCCTATACGATTTGTTTTGATCACTGGTCTTCAGCTAAAGGCTAGAGAACCATTGAAAAGGGAGAGTATAGCTAAAGGAGTTAGTTCACTAGGGCAAGCCTTTGAAGGTCAAAAGGCTGGTCTTGATTCCATTCTACCTACTTCTTCTGCCTTAAGGTCTGCGCCAAGTAAATAAGCATAAAGTTGCATTGGTGATTTAAGCTGCTTAGATTAGCTGTTCTACTCATGATGGGCTGTAAGGCTCCAAAACCACAAGCCTAAACAAAACTTTCCCTTCTTAAATTATCTCTATCAGGTATTATCTCAAAGCAACAATAAAATAACACGAGGTAGACTTGGAAATCTTCAGCATTTCTTTACTCAATTTACAATAGCTGTGAACTTGGAAAAAGATAGAATGGTCAAGCATTGCCTCCAAAGTCTAGTAAATGCATGAATAAAGTAACTTTTCAATTATAAAAGCAATCCATTAAAGTACCTTAATTATGCATATAAGGTACAGTGCATAGCCTTCTGTGACAGGTATTTCAACACTACACAAACACAACTTTCTCTCCATCCAAAGCAACCTGGGTTTGCATCAACATTAATAAAATCTGCTGCTTAGTAAAACCTGTGGCTGAGTCAGGCAAAGGTATAGGTTGCATGAAAAGAATTCTAGCAGGTAGAATTGAATCTGTGAATGGTCAAAAGTTATATGAAGTGGCTCTACATTACAGCTGATGTTAATCTAAGACTCTGAAGCTGTATACAGCTGACAAAGATGATGTTTCCAACGGTAAGGGAGGGAGGACTTTTGAACTAAATAGTGAAACAGCCTAGGAACTGATAAGAGATTGCTGATGTCTCTGATTCAGAAGCTGACATCATGGCTTTCTACACACGAGCTGGGTAATGTGTATGAATCAGTAAACGGCCACATAATGATAATGTCACATTTACTTAGGACTCTCTGTACCAAACCATGCTTGGAAAAAAAAAATGGACAGTAAAGTCAATCTTTGTTATCACTAAGGCTGCTACACAGAGATTCCAAGAGTCACATGGCCTAGTCGTGAGCTCTTAAATGCTCTGAGGTTTCCTGGTGATGAAGGTCACTTTTACACGTTCATTGTGTAAGCCAGGAGCATCCAAGATTCCTATTTGTCCATGACTCTCAGTTACTACAGCCACCTCAGTCATCTGTAGAAAAAAAATGCATTGCATGCACAAACTTATGTATTTATAGAGCATCCTCATACAAGGTTTGGGATGGAGGGGAACAGCTTTCTAGGAGAAGGCTGGAAAATGGTATGATTACTCAAACCACAAACATTCTAATGGAGTGCCTTACTTCTAATGTCCTGCTTTTTACTACGTCAAAGAGTCTTCTTAGAGAAGCTATCACAACTCTGTTCTTATACCATCCTGGTATAACATAAGAGGTCAACATCATGAAAATGGAGTTTGGGTCCTGCCTACTTTAAGCATGTTCACAAGCTGCATTTGCTAAGGACTATATGTATGCTAATTCTACGAGGTCTAGGAGAAGAGACAGATGTGCCAATCCCACATTCAGCATCTAATGTTACTTTATCTGTTTACAATTCTACCTGTCCCAGCAGTCTATAACTTCCTTGCAAGAGGAATCCTGACTCATTTATCTTTATAAGCCCAGGCATAGTTAATGCCTGGCATCAAAAGGATACTCAGTGAGTAAAACCCACTGTCCTGGATGGGAAAAGGCTTTCTATTCATTTATCTATCATGCTTACTACAAGGTAAGGTCTTCACTTACTCCTTGCTCTCTGTGACCCACTGACTGGCTGGTTTAGTGAGCAGACTTTGGTGCTTTCCAGGGGAAGTCTGTTGCACTCAGTACCTTTGCCTTTCTCACTGCAGAGTTACAACAGACACTGAAGACCACTTTTATCTTACTGTATAGTACTTACGGGTCTTACTCTCTTAGACGCTGGTTGAGAATGCCCTTTTTGTTGCTGCTGCTGCTGATGATGATGTTTTGAGACTGGGTCTCATTATGTAGCAATGACTGGTCTAGAACACACTATGTAGACTATTAGGCTGAACTCACCTGCCTTTGCCTCCCAAATTCTGGGATTAAAAGTGAATGCCACCACACCCTGCTATAGATTGTTATTCTAATCCCATTAGGATCAACTTCTAACCATCTGTTGTTGCTTTTTTTTTTTTTTAATTACAAATCATGATTAGATAAAAGGCAAGCAACACCATTGCTTTGGTTAACTGGGTCAAAGGGATCTCTACCATCTTGTGTTCCAAAAACATAATTAAAGCCCTGACTAATTAGTGTTAAAGTAACCTTAATTAACTAACCTAACTTACCACTAATCAAGGGAATGGGTCTTCTGAGAGATCCTGGATCATTTTCTAGTCAGTACACAATATAAGTTAATATATATACACACCCCTATGGACACATTCATTTTTAAAAAATTAAAACTCTTTATTGTTGGGAGTGTAAGTCGGAGGTTACTTTACTTATTTATTTACTCTCTGCTTCTTCTCACAAAGGATTGGGCTCAGAGGACATTATCTTGCATTTGTATTACACAGCTCTTGCCATGATTATGAAAGAAGAAGGTATTTAGCTTGCTCTTAACTGGCTCTGGGTCATTAGTAAGCCCATGATAATTATCCTGCCCAGGAAGGCAGGGGCTTCCATCTCTGATTTGCACATTACATCCAGCGACTTAGCAGGAACTGGCTTATTCTGTGGACTCCAGCTTCCTTGTTTAAAAGATGAATCCATCTCTCTTAGCATCTTCCAGTCTTAGCATGCTTTGTTCTTTTAGGGGTAAAAATGTTCTCTGGATTCCTAAATCATCTAGGCGGCATCTGCTCTATAATTTAGGGAGTAATTGTTCTGACTGTTCACAATTATTTGGTCCTTTTGAGAGTTTGTGTCAGGTAGTCTTCAAGGCTTCCTAATGAGGTGGTAACAAAACAAACTGCCTCCAGCGCCTTATGCCAGGAGCATTGTCCTTACTGAACAATGACATCTGAGTCTCACACTCCAGGTCTGCAGAATGAGGGTCTGTGCCATCTGCTGTCTGCCATTTGTTACTGGTATATATTCATTTGCAAGTCTACTTCCTGAGTACAGATTGGGAGTTAGAAGACCTCAAAGGGAAACATTATGAAGCAGACAAGTAAGCACCTATCCCAGAAGACACCGCAGTGAAGGACCAAAGGGTGCAGTTTCTTCTGCTTCCTAAATTTTCTCAAGTGAGCTCTGTTAGAAACCACCCAGGCCGCTTGTGATTTTTCCAGAATAAAGAATGTGTATCTGTGGGAATCTTGCCACTTACAGTCGGAACAGCGCAACGAGGCACCACAACTAATGTCTGGAGGAACCTATAAACTCTTCTGTCCTGAACAGGCTTAGAGAAACTTATTTTTCTCTCAGACTGAGATTGCTTAAAGGCGAGCTGTGAAGAGCCTGGGGGGAGATGGCCGCCAGCACCCTTACAGCACAGAGTTGTTCTGGTCTCCATTGCTGGCGGCATCCTTTGCAGATGGATCCGTCTGACAGTTCTAAACAATGTAAATAATACCAGAGGAACACAAGCAGCCTTTGAAGCAGAGCTTACCAACCTTTATGTTCTCCTTTAGCGTTCCTGCCACTGCCAAAGCTGCCTACTCTGTAGTTGCTCATTTGTCTTTTGTTCCTTATGCTCTGTTCCCAGTCAATAGATGAATGAAGAGGTTAGTGAATGAATGGACAGGTGCCCCAAAGTGCATTCTTCCCTTCCCACCTAAATCAGGACATCTTCCCACCTCCCAGTCCAGCCCCCACTCACCACTCCTCTGTGAAAAGAGGTGTGAAAGCACCTTTTTTCTTCAAATGCTGTTCCCAAAGCAATGATCAAACTTCAGTGTCTGCTTGTGGATGCCAAGAAGTACATGCTGATAGGAGCCTGATTTAGCTGTCTCCTGAGAGGCTCTGCCAGAGCCTGACAAATACAGAGGCAGATGTTCGTAGCCAACCACTGGACTGAGCTTGGGGTCCCCAATGGGGTCCCCAAAGGAGGAGTTAGAGGAAGGACTGAAGGAGCTGAAGGGGTTTGCAATCCCATAGGAAGAGCAATATCAACCAACCAGATCTCCCAGAGCTCCCAGGGACTAAACCACCAACCAAGGAGTACACATGGCTTCAGCTGCATATGTAGCAGAGGATGGCCTAGTCAGTCATCAATGGGAGGAGAAGCCTTTGGTCCTGTGAAGCCCTGATGCCCAGTGTAGGGGAATTCAAGGGCAGAGAGGCAGAAGTGGGTAGGTTGGAGGGGGACACTCTCATAGAAGAGAGGAGGGGATAGGTTAGGGGGCTTGGGGGGGGGACCGGAAAGGGATAACATTTGAAATGTAAATAAAGAAAATATCCAATAAATTTTTTTTAAAAAACCCTTCAGTGTCTAAAAGGATTATTCAGAAAACTTAATGACTACAGATTTATGTTCTTATTCCTAAATAAAGACTCTAATTTGAAAAAACATCTATAAACACAGGAATGTAATAACACATACACACACACACACACACACACACACACACAAAGGGGTGATACAGAGGTCCAATAGCCTTATCCTAAGGCTATTCTTCCAGGGAGAATGCTATGTAAAGATTTTTGCTTCTCTGGTTTGTTGCTCCTATATCACCTCCTATATCACCATCTTCATTTTTTTTAATTGTCATTTGTCTTAGGATTTCTATTGCCATAAAGAGCCGTCATGATCATGGCAACTGCTATAAAGGAAAACACTTAACTGGGGCTGGCTTATAGTTTTAGAGGTTTAGTTCATTTTCATCATGGCAGGAGTTAAGGAGGCACGAAGGCAGACATGGTGCTGGAGAGGTAGCTGAGAGTTCTATATCTGAATCCACAGGCAGCAGGAAGAGAATGACACAGTGGGTATGGCTTGGGCATCTGAGACCTCAAAGTCCACTCCTGGTGACATAATACTTTCAACACATCCACACTTCCTGATTAAGACCACACCACTTAATAATGTTATTCCCTATGGACCTACAGAGGCCAATTTTTTTTTTATCCAAACCACCACATTCTACTCCCTAGCTTCCGTAAGCTTTTAGCCATATCATAATGCAAAAACCTTCAGAAATCACCATAGTCTATAATAGTCTCAAACTTGTTCTAAAGTCGAAAAGTCTCTTCCAAAATTTATGGAAATCTCTGTATTCCAGTAAAATCAAAATGAAAAATCTGATCACATACTTTAAACATATAATAGCACAGAACATGTATTACCATTACAAAAAGTAGGAAAGGGAAAATAATGAGGAAATACTGGACCCAAGCAAAACCAAAACCAAACTGGAAAAACTCCAAACTCTGCATCTCTGTTTCTGATGTCAAAACTCACTCTCTATCTCCAACTCCTCTTCGCTTTGTTGACTACAACATACTTCTTTCTCTTAGGGTGCTTCTATTCCATTAGCAATTCTCAGCAGGCATCCCAGGGCTCTGACATCTCCAATACTTTGAGGTGTCCAAGTCAATCCAGGCTTCACCTTCACAGCTCCACAGATTGGCCTCTCTAGGCCTCCATGCACTGACACTCCTAACACATGCCTCGCCTCAGTGGTGTCTCTTATTTGTAGAGGGAGATTCCATAACTCTTTCTTGTATATTTATTTGACTCTAAAACCAGAACCATGTGGCCTAAGTTGACAAGTTTAGCTGCTGGCTAGGGCTAAAACATGGTCTCCCTGTTCAAATATATTTTCTGCTTTCTGTTTTCAATGGTTCCATTCACTGCCTAAGCTTGGCTGTCATGGAACTCACTCATAGACCAGGCCTTGAACTCAGAGAACCACTAGCCTCTACCTTCCAAATGCTACACCTATGCTTTTCTTTAATTCCTTTTCACAAGTTGGAAACTTTGCTAGGTGTGGTCTTGCCTTGAGATCTCAACTACCTTTATTCCATTTAGCATCAGGCTTTCCTTTTCTTCTTCTTCTTTTTTTTTTTAATTTTTCTTTTTTGTTTTAATTCACTTTACATCCTAATCATAGCCCCCCTCTTTTCTCTCTTCCCAGTCCAACCCTTACATATCCCTGCCCCTTTCCCTCCTTAGAGAAGAAGAGACCCCCTTGGGTACCACTCTACCCTTGGGCATCTAGTCCCAGCAAGTCTAGGCATCCTCTCTAACTGAGGCCCAATCAGGCAGTCCAAGCAGGCAGAAAAGATATCCAATGTCAGGGAACAGAGACTGAGACAGGCACTTAGGGGACCCACATGAAGACCAAGTTGTACATTTGCTACAAACATGTAGAGAGTCTAGGTCTAGCTCTTGCATGCTCTCTGGTTGGTGGCCCAGGTTCTGTAAGACCCCATGGTCCCAGTTTAGTTGGCTCTGTGGTCTTGTAGTGATGCCCTTGATTCCTCTGACTTGCTCACTTCTATCACCCACTTTTTCACAAGATTTCTGGGGCTCCACCTGACGTTTGACTCTGGGATTCTGCATCTGCCTCTGTGTGCTACTCGATGAAGCCTCTCAGGAAACAGTTATGCAAGGTTCCTCTCTGCAAGCTTGGCAGAGTATCATTGATAATGTCAGGGGGTGACTCTCACCTGGGATGGGTTAAAGGACATAGCTCCATTGTACTTCTTGGTGCCCTTTGTCTCCTCAGATTGTACATTTTGTAACTTTCCTTGCTTGTCTTGCTCCTTTTCATTGTAGATCTGCACAAGCATAGCCACTGATAACCACATGACAGAGTCCACACCAGGCTGTCTTGAAATTTCCTCTGCAAATGCGAATAATCCAAAATTCTTCAATTTAGCCTCAGACAAAACTTTCTTTTCTTTTTTTCTTTTTCTTTTTCTTTTTCTCTTTCTCTTTCCCCTTTCCTTTTTCTCTTTCTTTCTTTCTTTCTTTCTTTCTTTCTTTCTTTCTTTCTTTCTTTCTTTCTTTCTTCCTTTCTCTCTCTCTCTCTCTCTCTCTCTCTCTCTCTCTCTCCTTCTTCTTTTTGACAAAGGCAAAAAGCATCTACACTCTTTACTAAAATACCACAGCAATAGTTTCTAGGCCACATACTAAAATTCTTCTCCTCTGAAACCTCTTGAGACAGATCCATCCCACTCACCCCCACCCACCCCCAGTTCAAATCACCCTCAGCACCACTACCTTTCATGCACCTGCAAAGGAAATATCTAACTGGAGCTGGCTGAATTACAGGTCACAGGTTTAGTCCATTATCATCACAGCAGGAAGCATGGAAGCATACAGGCAAGCATGGTGCTGGAGAGGTACCCGAGAGTTTTCCACTTGGATTCACAGGTAGCAGGAAGAGAATGACACACTGGGCCTGGCTTGAGCATCTGAGACTTCAAAGCTTGCCCCTAGTGGCACACTTCCTCCAGCAAGGCCACACCTCCTAATAGTGCCACTTCTTGTAGGCCTATGGGGGCCATTTATATTCAAACCACCACAGAATCAATACACCTTCAGATTATATAAATACAAATGAATATCACCCAAATGGGAGAATTTTATAGGCTTGCCAGAGGACAAAAGAGCATGACACAATCTAATTTCAATATTCACAGTAATGATTTAACAAAACAGGTACGGTTTTAGCATAATGATTGACAGGCAAATAGATCAATCAATTGAATAGATTGCAAATTTAAGAAATAAATCTAAACATCAATGAATAATTAGTTTTCAACAAAGATTAAAAGCAATTCATTGGTGAACAAAAATAATATTGTTGACAAAGGATGTTCCAAATAATGAACACACCTACATGACAATATTAACATAATAAAAAAATTAATTCAAAATGGCTAATATAAATATTCAAGAAAGCTACAGACTTCTAGATAGAAATCTAGAAAGGTCTTTGAGACCTTATTTCAGTAAAAGAATTTTTGGATCAGGTGTGGTGGTGTACATCTTTAACCCCAGTACTTAGAAGGAAAATACAGATATCTGTGAGTTCCAGTCAGCCAGTGCTACATAGTGAAATCTCCTCTAAAAAAATTAAAAGAAAAAGAATTCATAGCTAGAATTCCAAAACAGATAAATAGATGAGCAGGCAAGTGTTAGATTGCAAAAAGTCAGCAATAGAGATCGATCAATGGTACATGACAGATACTAGATAGGTAGATTAAAAATAACAAGTAGATGATAGATAAATTACAATGCTAGATATGTAATAGGTTATGATAGACAGACACACAGGCTAATAGTAGAAAGGTGAGAGGGTGGTGTGTGTGTGTGTGTGTGTGTGTGTGTGTGTGTTTAATAATAGAGAAGCATATGGTAAGGAGATAGAGATCAATGATAGATAGGCAGACAGACAGACAGATGATAAGTATAAAGTATATTACAATGCAAAGATGCAACATTATTAATTGTCATTATTGAAATAGGAATTATTCACGTGAACATACCATTGCATACTTTTTAGAATGGTTATAGTTTAAGACTAATCATATCAACTGTTCACAATCATCTAGAAACCAAAATGCTATTTCATCAATAAAAGATATAAACTACAAATGATGAGACACAAATAATTGTGTTGATTGAAACAGACAGGTAATAAAGAAAGCAGAATTTAAGAGTGCACTTTCATACGTTTTAGAAAAGGAAGTCCAAAGTGTCCTGATAAAATTTGCTTAGTTGTCTTCTGAGGTTGGGAGATGACACGGAAAGAGGGAGGCGTCATTGAAGGGGACCCCAACAGTTACTTAGGAGGGATAAGCTATTCATTACCTTTATTGTCACAAATCCTTCACTTACTTATGAATTATGTGACAAACTTTATCAAAGTATACACTTTATATGAAAATTACTCAATGTCAACTGTAGTTCAGGAGCAGTTTACATTGATAATTATAAAGGAGTTAATTTTAAAGAAGAGTGAAATAAAATTAAGGATAAATAATGTCAAAAAATCCAAGGTTAATGCAAGAATGTAAATATTGACACAGTATAGTATCTGACTCCCTGGTGACAGTTCTCACAGTTATAGAAATACAAATATTAAACTCTGGTTCAACTCAACGGACATGACTTCTTCAAAAATGGAAGATAAAGGGGAAATGTACTGGGGTTAAAGGGCTGGCATAGAAGGGAGTCAGTTATCCTTATATGCCACCCCCATGGGACACAGTAGAACAGATCAAGATTTCAAACCAAAGAAAGCAGGAGCAGGTAAATTACTTCAGAATGTGGAGGCAAATCAAAGAAATGCCTAAAGAGGTTGAAAGTGAGAATGAGGAACAGGAGCAAGAAAGCTCTGTGTTACAGGTTGTATGTACAAGAGAAACTACACGGGAAGCCTTGCATGCTCACACATAACTAATGGTGCCCTCTTATTAATGGCTTCACAAGCAGTTGCTGGAAGGTAATGTCCCATGGACACTTTATATTTATGTAGATCTCAGACTTTATGACAAGATGACTAATATGCCCTGTAAGTTAGAGAAAATCAGTTGCTCTAAATAACATGTAAAATTTTGTCTTACCCTGAGCCATTGACTGATGTGTTAAGGGCAATAAAACTGACACAGCTCTCTCATCTTCCAGAGATGTTTGTATTATTATCCAGTGTGGGCTTCTTCTTTCCTCTTAGAAGCCTTGTTTACACTGAAAATGAAATTCTTCCTTCTGTCTCCAGAGGGAAGAGGTGGGTAAACAGATGCCCCTTAAGGTAGCAAGCCTTACAATTCCAGCCTCGTTAGCTATGGTGCTAAGGAAAATATCTGCATGCCTCAGAGTTATCTTATGGGAAAGTGGGGAACAAAGAACACTGCACTGTAGATCTTCATTGTCAGCAGCTCCTTGTTTGAAGGCTTTGATCTCCAGATTGGTGCTATAGTGAGGTAATGAAACCCTCTTAACTGGGATGTAATTGGAGCTTCTCCAGTTATTGACCATGTGACCATGAAGGGAACAGGGGAATTCTTAGTCCCTTCTTTCCCTGATTTTACTTTCAGACCAAAATCTGAAGAGGCTTGTACTTCCAGAATGCTAGATTACATCATTGCATCATAGGTCTGAACAATGCTTCATGGACTGAAACTCTACATAGAAACCTTTCTCCTAGTCGAGTGGTTGTCTCAAGTACTCAGTAGAATGCAAAAAAAGATAGCTGATACATGTGAGGAAGGCATAAGTATCAGCACTTCTGTGTTTCTAGAGATAGAAATTAGACTACACTAGACTAATTTGCTTTAAGTTTTTATTTTACTGTATTATTGAATATTTTATTCTTTATAGTAATTGGATTTTATTCATGAGAATTTCATACTTGTAGAATAAAACATGATCATATCTACCACTGCTTTGCCCCTCTTCAATTCCTCTAACAGGGACGTCTCCCACTTTCATGTCTTGTGTTATTGGTTTTTTTTGTTGTTGTTGTTGTTTTATTTTTTAATAATACACTGTACTGGCTAGTTTTGTGTCAACTTGACACAGCTGGAGTTATTACAGAGAAAGGAGCTTCAGTTGAGGAAATGCCTCCATGAGATCCAGCTGTAAGGCATTTTCTCAATTAGTGATCAAGGGGGAAAGGCCCCTTGTGGGTGGGACCATCTCTGGGCTAGTAGTCTTGGTTCTATAAGAGAGCAGGCTGAGCAAGCCAGGGGAAGCAAGCCAGTAGAGAACATTCCTCCATGTTCTCTGCATCAGCTCCTGCTTTCTGACCTGCTTGAGTTCCAGTCCTGACTTCCTTGGTAATGAACAGCAGTATGGAAGTGTAAGCTGAATAGAATAAACCTTTTCCTCCCCAACTTGCTTCTTGGTCATGATGTTTGTGCGGGAATTGAAACCCTGACTAAGACATACACTAAGACAAATTCGTGTTGTCCATACTTTTATGGGTGTGGGGCCATCTGCTGAATCATGAGGAATCTACGCCACACATCAGAATTAAAAAAGAAAAAAAATAGAAGTATCTCCCTTCTTTGGCAGCCATCAGTGACCAATAGCTCCTCCATAGGAGATAAAACCTAGAAAGTGCCTATAATTTTCTCTGGCTTGATCTCACACAGGTCTTTTTCAAGTCACTACAACTGGTGTGAGGAGACAGCCATGTCATGCGCAGAAGTTACCTGTACTGGCTGGTTTTGTGTGTCAACTTGACACAGCTGGGGTTATCACAGAGAAAGGAGCTTCAGTTGAGGAAATGCCTCCATGAGATCCAACTGTAAGGCATTTTCTCAATTAGTGATCAAGGGGGAAAGGCCCCTTGTGGGTGGGACCATCCCTGGGCTGGTAGTCTTGGGTTCTATAAGAGAGTAGGCTGAGCAAGCCAGGTGAGGCAAGCCAGTAAAGAACATCCCTCCATGGCCTCTGCATCAGCTCCTGCTCCCTGACCTGTTTGAGTTCCAGTCCTGACTTCTTTGGTGATGAACAGCAGCATGGAAGTGTAAGCCAAATAAACCCTTTCCTCCCCAACTTGCTTCTTGGTCATGATGTTTGTGCAGGAATAGAAACCCTGACTAAGACAAATTGGTACCAGCAGAGTGGGGTATTCCTGTGACAACCTGACCATGTTTTGGGGAGGACTGTGGAAGGACTTTGGAACTTTGGGCTTGAAGATCCATTCGTTGTTAAGAGCTCTGTCAGATGTTGTGTAGGAGCTTGGAAGATAATGCTGAGAACAGTGCAGAAGATGAAGGCCTGGTTTGTGAAATTTCAGGGGGAAAATTAAAGACTCTCTTCAGGGCCATTGCTGTTTTTATTGTGAAGATTTTGTAGTTCTGGTTAGCTGGGGCTGAAGAATCAGCTGTGATTAACAAGATACCAGAACTACTAAAGCAAAAACTTTGCATTACTGGGACTATTGATGCTGGTTAGCTGGTGCTAAGAAATTAGCGGTGATTAAGAAGAGACCAGCATCGTTGAGGTGACATCTTCTGGGAAGTGTTTTCTGAAAGCACAAAGAGGCTGTGTTCCAGAGATAGGCAAGGTTGTACTCCTTCTGCAGTGGGACTTGGTAATGTGTAGGGTCACCCAGGTGGTACTGGTTTTGAAGGCATGAAGGGTTCACGCAGAGCAGCTGAGGCTCGGCACTGTGAGAGGCTCCTGGATCCCTACCTCAATGTGTGCAGCTTGTGTAGCTCCATCCCCTAGAAAAAGGATGACACAGTGATTGGGAAAGATTTTATGCCTACAATTATGAAATACAGTAAAAGATGAAATAGTATTTTATTTAAGATGTAATCACAGTCTATCATCTACAGATTTTTGAGATCATAGAAAAAGTAATTTTAATCAACTAGTAAACTGGTCTTAGGAACCAATTCTGATAAACTGATTTTAGAAAAGGAATTTGTCCTTTTTCTAAAAAAAAATAAGAGACAGAAAATAGTGCAAATCTCTCTCTCTCTCTCTCTCTCTCTCTCTCTCTCTCTCTCACACACACACACACACACACACACACAGGCTTCAGACTTCCCAGAACTTAGTCATAGGACCGGCATACTGTCAATCCTCAATTTGTATCTGCCAAGGCAAGTATATACATGATGTCTTCAATGACAGCAGTTGTTACTGTAGTGATTTCTTTAAATTTGAAAATTTTCTCCCTTCTGAAGAGAGACTTTGACTGGTGAGCTGCTTATTGAGTCCTGCTGTAAGTCTAGAGTTTCATCTTGTGTGATTCATCATCCAAGCTTGGGTGGCTTTTTTGGTAATGCATCTCCCTTTGAGAAGACACACTCCTGGTGGTAACCCTTCACCCATATTCCTGTCTGGAACCCTAACAAATGCCTCGGTTCACCAAGTAGACAGGGATGGGATGGTCACTGCTTCTCTCTGTGAACCACATGGATGCTTGCTCCTATCTGCATCAGGAAAGGGCACACAACAGTAGTTAACCATCCAAATCATTATGGCCATCAATCTGCCAGATGTAGGGAAAGAACAATGCTGATTTGTCCTTTGTTCAATGTCTGTCATCACTGTGATAATCCAGGAGAAGTAGGATAGAGTAGGGGCAAGCTAATCATTATGATTTGCTTATTCCAGGACTAGAGAGTGAACTCAGCCTGGTGCATACTAAGGAAGGTTCCATCTTTTGAGTGGGACCTTGTGCATTACTGCTTGAGAGAACTCTTTCATTGACTGTTCTGTTTACTGGCTAACCTAGGATTTCTTAGAGTTTTTATCGGCTAACGAAAAGAAAGGGCAGGCTCTTCAGAAATTGCAGCCTGCAGAAAGCGAACTTCTCTGAGCATTTCTTTAGGAAATGATGGAATTACAAGATGTGGAGATTAAAGTATGTGAAGAGCCATCTTTGGTTTGTGATGACAGCTACATTCTTGCCAGACTAGCTAAAACATTTTCTAAAAAGAACCTCTTGGTGAAATACAGTGCAAAGACCACCAGAAAGGGGATGTGTTCTCTTGTGGGGTGCTCATTAGATGCTTCTAGGCTGGTGATGGTTGCCAGCTTAGCACTCATTCTCTCTACTTAGTAGTCAATCTTTGCTATAAAACAGCAATTTAGCAGCTAATGAATCTTCACTATCACACTGATGGGAGAGATAACCCATAACCTGACAACGAGTGCATAACTGAGATGCACACATCTTCCCTATAATAAAAGGATATATTGTGATGTCATCCACATATGCCCTTGACCTTTCTCCCATTTCTTGTCCCAGGATGCAAACAGGAATTCTATCGGAACAGGAAGGTCCACTGAGCGTGAACACGGCAGGCTCACACCAGACTAGTGGAAGTAGGGGATTCAGGGAAGAACTTGGCAATGAATGGCATCTTACAACACCCACATCATCTGGAGTAGCTATCTCTGTCTTTATTATTTCTACCTGAGAAGAAACTAGCTATCTGTTTGTATCTAACTATACAATAGTACTCTTGTTCATAGGTCAAAGGAATGTAGAACCAAAACATATGGGTTCTTTCAAAATAAAAGAGCTTATGTTTATGTCTAGAAACCCTTAATATACAGATACTTCAAAACATTTTCCTACACATAATAAATATAATTTTGCATGTCAACTTGAAAACTAGTAATACTACAACAATAAAGATGTGAGACAGAAAGTGAATTGTGATGGTTGGTCTGAACTGTCAACTTGATGGATTTAGCGTCACCATGGAAAGGAAATCTCTGGATGTGTCTGTGAGAGACTGGCTAGATTGGGTTAATTAAACACAAAGATCCATCCTAAAATGTGAATGGTATGTATCATCCCATGTTCTGGAGTCCCAAGCTGCATAAAAGAAACAAAGGGATGGACGAGCGTGCATCATTCTCTGCTTCTGGGCTCTGAACATCTGATGACCAGCCACCTCATGCTCCTGCTGTCATACCCCCTCGCCATGGTGAACAGGATCCGTTCCGGAAGTCCAAACCAGAATAAACCATTTTTTTTCCTCTGAAGTTGCTTTTGCCAGTTATTTTGTTGCATCAAGGACAAGAGTCATGAATTCAAGAATGAATGGATGAATGAATGAATGAACTCAGTCCTTCTCAAACTTACTTGTAAATTAGCAGTTTTAAAAATAAAAAACAAAAAACAAAAAAAAAACCCAGTCACAATGATGTGTGATTAATGTGTCACGTAATACCTGTTTGGAAAATTCAATTTCATTTTATTTTTATTTTAATAAAAGCTTTTGCAATCACCGGTCCTTTTTTCTAATGTACACAATTAATGAGATCAAATTATAAACCTGATTATTACAGGAACAAATTAGTTTCATCGTGCTACTGTTTCACCCATGAGTCTATTCATCAAAAAGTATTTAACAGTGACCTAATAGATTCCAAGCTTTCCACTAACCTCTGAGAATATGAAGACAATTTAATACCATTCTTGGATCTCTGTTAGCTTAAGGTTAAAATGTTGCAAACAATTATTCAGTGTCTAATGTTCCGAAGATTCTCTGCTACTACAATTTAAAGACAATTTCAAACCACCAGAGTCCACAGTCATTCTTCCCAAGCATCGGCAGGAGCCTGTGCACCAGCAGGCTAAGGGGGAGCTGGAGAGTCAACTCCATCACTCAGTATAACAGAATTGAAAACCTTAAGGAAGCTGGGAGTGAACATGAGGGCCTTTAGTCCCAGCAGTCTCAGATCTCTGAGCTCCAGTCCAGCCTGGCCTCCAGAGTGAGCTCCAGGGCAGACAAGGCTACACAGAGAAACCCTGTATCAAAACAAGACATTTTTTTTTTTAAGAAAAGGAACAAGAAAGAAAAATTTGAAGGTAAGCTTGAGATTAAATATTTATAAACAGACTTGTTTCTTTGATTTAAAATTGACCTAAAACAATGCTCATAATAATAGTAAAATATAAGTGAGGGAGAAGGAAGGAAGGAAAGAAAGAAGGGAGAGAGGGAGAAGGAAAGGAAGCAGGAGTAGAAAAAAAGAGGGAGACACATTATACATACAGAGAGAGAATATGAGAGAGAGAGAGAGAGAGAGAGAGAGAGAGAGAGAGAGAGAGAGAGAGAGAGAAAGCAATATCCATTAATTGGAAATAGCAAAATAGCATATATATAGCATTTGGTTGCTGTACTGGCTGTTTTTGTGTGTCAACTTGACACAAGCTGGAGTTATCACAGAGAAAGGAGCTTCATTCAGTTGAGAAAATCCCTCCATGAGATCCACTGTAAGGCATTTTCTCAGTTAGTGATCAAGGATGGGAGGGCCCATTGTGTTTGCTACCAGGGCTGGTAGTCCTGGGTTCTATAAGAGAGCAGGCTGATCAAGCCATGGGAAGCAAGCCACCAAGCAGCACCCCTCTAAATCCTCTGCATCAGCTCCTGCTGCCACGTTTCCTACCCTGCTTGAGTTCCTTCCCTGACTTCCTTTGGTGATGAATAGCAATGTGGAAGTGTAAGCTGAAATATGAACACTGACTAAGACAGTAGTTGCTAATAAATTTTACACAGTGAAAATTCTTTTTAAATTGGAAAATATCGATATATGCTACTTTTTAAAATGATTATGTTTTATAAAATACATTTATCATATATACATATTCACATATATAATATGTACATATATCTCTAAGTAAAATTATTCACCACTATATCAAATTCTAGAACACTTTCTCTTTAAATGATTTTCATATTTTCTAAATGATAAAGTTAATTTCTGGTTTTGGTGGTTCATAAGTGACTTTATTGCTTTAAAAAAAAGCACCATAATAATTATAGTTCCAGAATCTGGGGGTTTTATGCACATATAGATTCTCCAACTTTCTCTAGGAGACAATAAGAATTTCTGACACTCAGACTAGAACAAAGGAGCCACATTGTGACACTCAGCTAAATCCTATAAAGTCTCAGGGCTCATGCTCAGAGAGCTCACTTACCTATTGCTTTGATAAGAAAGATCCCTGGGATGCTTGTGTCCCACTTGGGAAGGAGAACAAAGAAATCACTGAAGGGATGGTGGAGGGAGGGAGAGATGAGGGGGAGAGGAAAAGGGGAGCAGGATCAGGTACGGGAGAGGTCAGGAGTGAAGCCCTGAGCGAATGAATGGAAAAAAGGAATCTCAGGAGGTGGGGAAGAGGGGGACTCTCTAGAATGTTCCAGAGACCTGGGAGGTGAGAGACTCTCAGGACCCAAAGGGAAAGACTTTAGATGAAATGCCAAACAGTGGAGAAAGGGAACTTGCAAAGTCCAACTCCAGTAGAAAGAGAGGGAGGGCATCAGATGCAGGGATGGGGTTGCCATCCCACAGTCAAAAACTCTGACCCAGAATTGTTCCTGTCTAAAAGGATTTCAGGGACAAAAAAAGAAGAGACTTGGAGAAAGGAAGTCCAGTGACAGGCCCAAATTGGGATCCATCTTAAGGGGAGGCTCCAAGGATGGCACTACTATTGATGTTATGATGTGCTTACAGACAGGAGCCTAGCATGAATGCCCTCTGAGAGGCCCAACAAGCAACTGAAAGAGTCAGATGTATATACTTACATCCAACAAATGAACAGAAGCTGGGAACCCTTGTCGTTGAATTAGAGAAAGGCTGGAAGAAGTTGAGGAGGAGGGCGACCCCATACGAAGACCAGCAGTCTCAGCTAACCTGAACCCCTGAGATCTCTCAGACACTGAGCCACCAACCAGGCAGCATAGACTACCTGCTCTGAGACCTTGGACACATATACAGCAGAGGACTGCCTAGTCTGGCCTCAGTGGGAAAAGAAGCAACTAAGCCCTAAGAGACTTGTGACATCAAAGAGTGGGGAAGTTTGGATGGGTGAAGTAGGGGTGGGACATTCACTTAGAGGGAGGAGGAAGACTGGGAAGAGGAACTGCTAGAGGGCAGATCGGGAGGGGGATAATGACTGGACTGTAAAAAGAGATTAACAATAATTTAAAAATAAAGAAAAAGGTAGTGAAAAGGAAAAAAAGAAAGAAAGATCCCTAGGACTTTAGGAAGTATACTGCAAGGGATATAAATGAGGACTTCCAGTCAGGCAAAAGATTTAAGAGTTTGTATACATTACTGCTTCCGTTTTCATCTTGAAAGTTTGAGGTTAGCTCTGACCTGTTTTGGAAAAAATTTTTGCTTCTGTGTGAGCAGTGCTCATGTGTGTGTATGTGTGTGTGTGTGTGTGTGTGTGTGTGTGTGTGTGTTCGCAAATGTCAAGGCCAGAAGTTGACATTGGATGTCTTCCTCGATTGCTTTCCATCTCATTATTTGGGACAAGGTCTCTTACTGAGTCCAATGCTTGCCATTTATGCTGGTCAGCTAGCTCCTGGGACCTGCTTGCCTATATCTTCTTGTTCTGCTGAAAGTGCATCACCATGTCTGCTTTGTGGTGGGTTCTGAAGATCTGTAATCGAGTCTTCCTGGCTGCACAACAAGCCTGTTATCTACAGAGTCACCTCCACAGCCTCCATCACTGACCTTTGTATGCTACATAAGATTGACTTCTGCCTGACACCATCCCAGTGAACCACCTCCAATTTCAGGCAATTGTTCCACATTATTCTTGCTTATGCTTCTAAGTTGTTATGAGACGTTGTGCACAACTGAGGGTCATAGAGACTGCGTGTGAGCACCAGCTGCACATGGAGTGGACAGGATACACTGTAGCTTTAACCAACTCAGATATAAGGCACGAAAGTCATTCTGCACACAGACCTTACAGAAGTTAGAGACTTGGACATCACTTTGTAGGTTTGCAGGCCAGGACTAGAAACCGATGCTAAATCCCTTATGAGCTGAAGCAGCTGCAAACTCCCAGCTTTGAATTTCTGTGCCAGGCCTAGGGAGACAGTGGCGATAAGCTCCCTGAAATTCCATTTGTTTTATTCATCATCTAGGGCCAAGGGTGGTGGTGTGGAGGGACTCGTCTCTTGGATTCATGAGGCTTAACTGTAATCTCACAAGAGTTATTTACAGCACATGGTTATAGGCTGGTTTGGGATTTGTTAGTTACATAAACTCTGGCTTCGGCTTTAGATTTAGACTTAAGAGATCCAATCCAAATGCAAGATTCAAATAGCTTGGCTGCGTTCTCCCTCCTGGGTAGAACAATCCTACCATGGTGATAGTTCCCACCAAAGCTGGCCTCGCTCTTTTATGTTCCTTTCTGAGTCCTATCACTGTGACTTATTGTCCCTCTGCATCCTCCATATAGGCCTATTCCATAATTTAATTGAGCATGTGCAAGCACAAATCCAAGATTCCTCCATATTCCCCCAAAAGCCACTGTACCCATCCTCCTATAACTGATGCAGTAGATTCTTCTTACCTTCTCGGTTCTCTCCTCTCCTGTCTGTTCAGACTTTTGGAAATACTTGAAATAGTCATTCTGGTCAAGACAGTGAGTTCCTAATGGCTGGTGTTATAAAATTCCCACCTGCAGCCTTCCAGTTGCTTTTGGATTGCAGCCCTTGGCAAGCTCCACAGACAGCACAGTCTGCTCTGCTGTTTTCTCTCCTTCCATATCCAAGTTGTCTCTGGACTTCTTGCATAATCTCTCATCCAACAACAACCAAATAGCTCCCTATTTTCTAGCTAGTTAGACTTGAAATTTTCTTCTTCTCTTGCTTTGCTTTTTTTCTGGCCTCAATGTCTCCCTTCCTCCTTCAACTGTTTCCTGTCTGATTTCTCTGATCTCACCCACTCTTTTTAGGGAATTAACTTCTTCCTGTAGCTAACTGTTTTCCAGAGAGGTCACAGTGATAATGGAGTAGGCTGCTTCCTTTTTGTCCAGATTTTATAACGCACTGCAGATGGCTTAGCATCCCTGGCTTCTCACTCACTACGTTTCAGAGGCATTCTCTCATTCCACTATGGGACAAGGAAAGTCACCTGCTGTGGCTGGGTCTGAGTGGGATCAAATATGCCCAATTCATGTCTCTATCTGCTAATTCTGCTAGATCCCAGTCCAAGAGAGCCTTGGGGCATTGGGGAAGTATCTCAAGCTCTGGGCATTCCTCCAGAAATACAGAAGGTGGAAGGCTTAGTGAAGGGTTTTCACAGCAAAGCCAAAGAAACATGCATCTGACCTTAAGGGGGAAATTTCTTAGAAGACGGAAGGAAGCCCGGGTCATCTGTAAAATGCAAGTCAGTGGATCCTCTGCTTCCACCGTGAGGTCAATGACCAAAGTATATGTCAGATAGTTTGGGAACAAAATGTAAGAGTCAGGGGCTAAAATGGGGTTCTATGGAAGAGGTCAGAGTTAGAGCATGGTGTGGAGGCAGGGCACAAAAGAAGTTGTATTTGGTAGAGATTCCAGCAATGCTTGCATGTGTAACGATGGTAGCCAATGCAGAAACTAGTAAGCCCCTCTGCACAACATGAGGCTCTGAAGAAAATGTCCCAGGAAAAGTGAGTCACCTGAAAGGAGTAAATGTTTGTGTCTCCTTTGCCTACAGCTGCATATATATACACACAGATACATATATATATTTACATATATATGTGTGTGTTTGTATACATATATATATATATATACATACATACATATACATCTATTACATATGTATATCTATTATATATGTGTGTGTATATATACATATATATACATACATATACATCTATTACATATGTATATCTATTATATATGTGTGTATACATATACATATATATACATATACATATACATCTATTATATATGTATATCTATTATATGTGTGTATACATATACATATATATACATACATATACATCTATTATATATGTATATCTAGTGTGTGTGTGTGTGTGTGTGTATGTGTGTGTGTGTATACACACATATGTATGTCTGGAATGTCACTTTATCCCTCGATTCAATTAAAATAGATGTTATATTGAAAAATAAAAAGGGTATTTTTTTTGGAAAAATAAGAAGCAGACCTCTTAAACATAGATTAAGCTCAAGAGTTCATATATTGTCTTTCTGGTATGCTCAGTAAGGGGACGTGATTGAGGAAAAAGCACAACTTTAAAGAATATGATGAGGTTTTTGAGCTTTTTCAGCGATTTCATTTTCTATAATGAAATGAGATCATAAATCCCTGCTCAGGTCTGAATATTCTAAAGTAACTCATCAGAATAAGAAAAGCTGACAGTCATTGAGAGGGAGGAAAAAAAAGACAAAGATAGAAAAAAACTGAATTGGTCCTATCCTCCATTTACCCATTCGATCTAAACTGGTGTTATCGTGGGGAAGAAATTCTCTGCAGGGGAAAAACTTCATGTGAATAAAAAACTGTCATTTGTCGTGCACTAAATACAAGTGTGGAAAATTAATGGTCCTCCCTCCCTTCTGTCTGTCAGTGGTGAAAACATAATAGCAATTGCCACTCATCACAGTGAAAAAACAAACCCCAGCACAAATGAGACCCAGGCTGCAGCGCCAGAGGTGAACACAATATAAAAATGGAGGCCCGCCCCCAGAGTCCATAGATTATATCATGATGAAAGGTACAAACAGGAAAAGAAAGCTGTCTAGAAATGATCATGTTAGTCATAACTCAATGACTGCAACAGTATGGTAGGCTCAGTCACTAACTAACTCAACATAATGTATAATTAGTGAGGAACACAAAACAATGCAAGAGACTTTAAACAATGATGTATAGACGTAGAATATAAAAGATCATGAGAGCTCTATCAATCATTAATTATCAACAAGCATGTAAATTAAAAACACACCTACAAATAACCCCCCTCATGCAAAAACAAACAAACAAACAAACAAAAAAAAAAAACTTTAAAATACACAATCCTCTGGTACCATTTTTTTTCCCAGAAATTTCAACTGAGGAAACAAATTGTTGGGTCTTTAAACATGGATCATTGAGAGTCTTAACTGTACTATTTTATACACACAGTATACATAAACAGCTGTTTGTGTATGTTCCTCAACTTAAGAGGATATTACATTCCAATGAACTCATTAACAGTTGCAAACATCCCAAGTCAAATGCATTGGGTGGCCTGGACCTGCTGAATGTAACTCAGAGGCTGAATACATCACAGAGCACCCATTGTTTTCCTTCGTGCTTTCGTGAGTTACAGGGGCTGCGGCTCACTGCCACCACCAAGTATCATGCTATGGAACACAGGCCATGGAGAAATATAAACATTCCAAATTCAAGAGGGTTCCTCCCGCACCCCTATAGCTTTTACTTGACCATAAAGTTGAGAATGTAGAAAATAAACGTACAGCAAATTCTGTGAACGTATATAGAAAATTATGTCTCAATAATCCTGAACATTTTTAAAGAAGAAATTGTTATGGGGATCAAAAATAATAATCTATGAAAAATGTTGGAGTTTGTATAAAGTTAACAATATGTAATAGCTATTCTGTTTAGAATACATATGTGAACATACGGGTGAAACAGAGTCAGCTTGCTTTGGTAGAGGACAAAACAATTCAAATTCCTCTTTCTTTCTTTCTCTGATGAAGCACCTGCCTTGCACACTGTTTGGAAATGGAGATTTACTAAGAGTCGGAGGGAATGGATAACAACAAGAAACAGTGTCTTCTAGACACAGCAGCACTGATGCAGTATGAACCCACAGAGACTGTGGCAGTGTGCACAGGACCTACAGAGCTCTGAGCCAGATGTGGCCCCAACAGTGAGAAGGGACGTGGATACAAGCCTCACCTCTAACCCAGAAGTCATCTCCAATTGACAACTGCTCACAAAGGAAAAATTAATTTTCTTCAATGGAATCTCACTGGACATACAAACCACAATTAATGACAGGCCCCATGACTAACAGTAGATAGCCAATACAAAGTGAACTCTGTGTTATGTCTGGGGTGTGTGTGTGTGTGTGTGTGTGTCTGTGTCTGTGTCTGTGTGTTTTTACTACTTTTTTGTTGTTTTTCCCTTTTTAAAAATTCTGGTTTGTTTGCTTTTTATTTGTTTATTTTCTAAAGAAACAGAGGTAGATGGAGTTGGATGGATGGAGAAGCAAGGAGGAAATATGAGGAAATGAGGGAGAAAAAATCGTGACCAGAATATGTGGTATAAAAAATTATATATGATAAAAAGAGAAAGAAATGGAAAATTAATTCAAACCACTCAAGTAATAATAGACCCAAGTTCAAAGAACTCAGTTGCCAAGAGTGGAGTTGAGATGACAATGAGAACTGGATCCTCAGAAAGAGACTCTTACTCTGCCTCCGTGAACCTTTGTCTGTGCTTGGGGTCTTTGGTTTTACTGTAGCCTGCCCACTGTGACATCCATCCTCCTAAGGCCAGCTGAAGAGCATAATATGTTAGTGGCCGATGGCAGACCAAAGACCCTTGTTTAGACCATGGCTGTTCCAGCCTGTGCTGGACAGATAGAGGTAAGCATCTCCCAGAGTTCCAAGATTAGAGAGTGTAAGCCACGCAAGAGTGAAATTGGATGACGAGAAAACACGGGTAGAAGAAGATTCCCAAGGAAGGTCAGTTGCTTCGGCCAGTGCCATGAACATAGCAGCTGCTACCATGTGGGAAAAAAACGTAGGATTTAAAAAGAGAGCTACTTTAAAGCAGTTTGCCACACAGTCTGGGCCCAGACAAAAGTTCTCAGAAGTCGAGTCAAAGAGATTCTGACCCTGGGCTCAACTCTATTCCTCAAAACAGAACTCTCTGAATTTGGGTCTGTCATTACTTGAACTGTCGGGAATAAAGGTCTATTTCTTGAAATCACAGCATAGCGGCTCTTCATGGCCTGGTAGATGCATCTCAGGAAGGTGTCTTCTTCTGAGAAAATAAAAGGAATTGGCTCAAACTGTACTTCAGCAAGACCCCCTCCCCATGATGTCCGTGAGAAAGTGTGTACCAGCCACATTATGACCATTATGTATTCCAGTGCCTATAGGAGCTGAAAGAAAAGTAAGCTGGCCTGCCCTGGGGTAGGGCTGTGTGTGTGGATGCTCTAGGGCTGGTCAAGGAGGGGGTCGGGCATCCTTCTGCAGGTTCAGTGCTGAACTACCTGAGAATGTATGTTACTTCAGTCATTGGGAATTTTCATTAGCCCAAAATAAAGGTCAATAGTTCTAGCTACTTAATAGATTATGTGGCCATGAATCAAGAACTTATAAAGTAATCAGATAAAGATATTATGCATAACTTCCAATTACTACGTTTTAACTCAGTATTTGTTGATTATATATATATATAGATAGATAGATAGATATAGATAGATAGATATAGATATTCTTTAATTCTGTCACCTGAATATTGTCACAATCAAGCAATGCCCTCTCTTAAGCTGCAAAAGTAGTAGTAGTGGTCCATGTGACTGCTGGTACTGTCCCCTGGGGGACTGGCTTCTCTATAACTCTCTCAAATTTAACCTCTATGCAAACTAGACTAGACTTGCTATAGTTAAAATTGACGATGCCTTCCTCACTCCTACTCAGATGTCTCAGAGACTTCCCATTGGCTGCAGCCTAAGTCCTGTCCCTATGGTGTCCTGACTCATCCCTGTCATCTATTCTATAATTTTCTTCTGCCCTTAGATCATTCTCTTATTGAACCTTGCTAAAATAATGGAACACTCATCCCCTTTCTCATCTTGCCTACATCCTGCTTACCCTTCAGATGTCACCTTTGACTCCATTTCTTCTGAGAATGTCCCTTGGTGTTATAAGATTTTTCTTCATCCTTCGCTATAGTGTAAGGGATTCAAGTTTGAGAAACGTTTGTTGCTCACCTATCTATCCCTAAGATTTCATATTGTGCTCGGGGCTGTTTTTCAACTGGATGAACTGAAAGTGGGTAGGTAAACAGATGAAAAATTGCAAACTTCAAACCACATGGACTTATTTGAAATACAGGATGCTGTAAGTAGGGCAGGTGCCAATCAAATTAAGTTAATACAAGTACAACTAAATTGTTACTCCATATAACAAGAGAGTGCAAATGGCAAGCACAGAATAGCAAGAGATGAATGTTCTAGGAAGTCTGTGGAGATACAAGGGGGTACCCAAGGAAGGGTAAGTGAGGCATTGGAGAATGAGCGGTTCATGGCTTGCTTCCATAGCCTCTCCCGGGCACATGGAGCTCACTTACTGGGCTGTGGAGAACAGAGGCTGAGTACTAAAGAGGGACTTGAGGATTTTGACCCATAAATGACATAATCAACTTTGTTTTTCAGAAAGTTGTGAGGTATTATGGAAGCCAATTTGAAAACAAAACAAAACAAAAAACAAAGCAAAACAAAAAACACAGCAGAAATGACAAAATTAGGACACTACATCCAAAGTGAGTGATGCCACTCTAAGCAAAAGCAAACAAACAAAACCAAAAACAAACTAAAACCAGGAAAAGGGTGGGGGAATGAACAGATTCAGAAAGCTGTGTTGAAAACACACACACACACACACACACACACACACACACACACACCAGCATGCTCAAAATATGCCTGAAGCTTGCTTGCAGGGGTCACTAAGAACTACATGGTAAAAAGCCTTACAAACATGCAGGAAAGTTTCCTGCATCCTATGGATTTGTTTGCATCGGGGAACAAGGGAAACAAATTATCACTTCAGCCTGATGAAAGGAGTGTGAGTATGGGCAAGGAACTCGGATGGTTCCTTCTGTGATTCTGTTTTGAGAAGATGTCCCCTCAGCCTTCGTTCCAATTCCTTCCTGATCTTACTTCCTGAAGACTTGGAGCTCCTGTGATGCACTGAGGCTTCTGTCAGCATGAGGTGACGGGAGACAGGACATGGGCTGACACCACTTCTGGCGAGATGCTGTTCACACTTAACTACAGCAACACGGCCATCGCGGTGCCTCTGGGTAAGAAAGTAGGCACCTTCTCCTGTCCCTTCAAAAAGTTTACTTCATCAGTCTCCAAATGGTATGGAGCAAATTCAGCACCTTCTCTAGCAACTTTCTTCTTCCGAAGCTTTCAGCAAATGGTTTCTGACGGGAAACCACTGGTTGAGGATGCAAAGTCAAAATTCTCCCCGAAGCTTCTGACACTTGTTTGGGAAATTATCTCAGAAGTTTACATAGTGAGACTGGAGCCCAGAGTGTCAAAGGACTGATCATGCTCCTCTCTCCCTCTATCCTCCGGATCTAGGCTTAAAAAAAGAAAATAGAAAAGTGTCTTGCGGCCAGAACAGGGGGTAATGACAGTTTGTAAGCCCTGGATTGAAAGAGGCTGAGAGGAGGGGCCCACCGGTTGCTGGAGCCCTCCAGGATGTCACAGGATCCCTGCAAAGTGAGACGCTGAGCCTGAGAGCTTGCATGTACAAACCTGCCTGACAGCCAAGGTCTTGTTCCTTTCAAAGCAATCTCCCCTGAGCACTCCAAGACAGGCCGGCTTAGGCGAGCTCAATCCAATTTAATGGATGATTTGACAATGGAAAATTGAGGGAAGAGGGATATGATACACGCCAGATACCAGCCCCGTGACGCTCAAAGGGTGACGGCTGCCATTCATTCACCAAGTGGGATGTGTGAGAAAGAGTCCGTGCACCGTGTGGGGCAAATTCAATCAGAGCCTCTGGGAAGAAGTAAGGTCCATCTCTTCTCTGACCTTCTTGGTGACGTCTAAGAGTCAGCCCATCTTTGTCTGGTTTGACACACTTCTTCCAGGAGCTGTTTTATCCCAGGCAGGTGAGATGGTACTGGTATTTAGGACTCTCCCTTCTCACCTGTCTTAGTTGACGGCGTCTCTGTGCCTGGCCTGCTTCTGTTCACACTTTAAGAACAATTGCTCTATTTCCCCACCTTAGTTTCATCGGTAAAAATCCATCCCTTGCTTGGCAACCTTGGGACTTTTATTCCCATGAAGCATTCACATAGACGTCTCTTTGGGGTGTAATTCAGCTCCGAGGCTCAGGTCCTTCCTGATCTCAAAGCAAGGGAATGCAAAGCACAGTAAAACAAGAATGTACATTATAGACTTTCAGTACTGTTGATGAATCCTTGGTTTATAGCAGGATAGATTGTGAATAAGAAAAGAAGTCGGGAGAGCGAAGTGATCAGAGCCCAGGCTTGTAATTAGGCTGTGCCTTCTCAAACAATCAACAACAAACTTCATACACACGGGTTAAGCAAACAGAGAAGCCCTAGCAATTGATAGAAAAGTCTATCAAATCACATTATCATCTTTTAATTGTTCATTATTTAGTGCAAATGACCAATTCTAAATTGTCTATGTCATATTATGAATGGTTATAGCAATCTGAGTTTCAAACACCTGTTTTTACAAGATACACTGTAGTTTGAGCACACTTTACAGTCTTTCCATTAAATTTTTTAACATTTAATTTGGTTTTTTTATAATACTTAGAAAAATATGTGTACTTGAAGTTAATCATTTGGTCTGAAGTTGCATTTTGATTAACTTCATAAAAAATGGTTATATTGCAGAAATATATCCAGTATTTGATGTGACTCTTTATGCAAATATATATACATATTTCAAAGAATATAACCTTTTCATATATCGAAACATGAAATAATCTTGAAGATGTCCTGGATCTCTGAACATTTTAGACAGCTGTTTGTAGTATGCCATGATTTACTTTTAAAAGTGTGTGTGTGTGTGTGTGTGTGTGTGTGTGAGAGAGAGAGAGAGAGAGAGAGAGAGAGAGAGAGAGAGAGAGAGAGAGATACTCATATAATACATCTTTTTTTTTTCAGGGAAGCTAGTGAAACTTCTGAAATCACTTTATCGTTGCTTCTTTGTTTCTGGAAGCTTCTCTAGGGTTTGTCGCTCTGCTTCACACCCATCTTTTCTTTCTATAGCTTTAGGTGTGTTTTCCAATCTTTGTTCACTGCTTTTCACCGGGACACATCTGCTAAGTCTTAGCTCCAGGAAATGAAATGCTTTGGCAGCTGAGAAGTGTCCCTTCCAACATCTCAGGGGCCAGAGTCACACAGGCAAGCTCACTCACAGCACTCTTCAAAACTTGCAGAAATTCTTCCAGGCAATAACGCAGACACCATAAGGTGCTGAAAGATGTTTGGCTGTTTACCCTTAGAGTCCTGATCTCACTCAGTTTGCTCATTATTATGACTCCTAGAGACAACAAGATGAGGGGTGGGGAAGCTTATGTTGCCTTAGGTATCTGAAGGACACTGACCTGCTATCATCTGCTTTTGCTGAAAATTGTATTATCTTCTCTCAGCTAAAATCACACTTTACTCTGACAGGTCTCTACTGATAGGGAGAGGCATGGAAAATGTGGACTCTTACAAGTTACAGAGGCAGACAGGCAAACCAGCAGGAAAAAGCCATTGAACAAACTGAGTTCTTGAGGAAGGCACAAAATTGATCAGAAATACTCGTGCTACTAACTTCCCATACTATAGCCCTTTCCCTGCCTAGAGATGAGACAGCTCAGGACTCCTAACTAGGAAGAGCTTCATGGCAGCTATCTACAGAACATGGGAAGAGAGATAGCCCAGTGCAGAAATGACAGGACATAGCAAGACTGATGATTGTACTTAACTACATGTGTTAGTATTTTTGTGGTTTTGTTGAATAGTTTCAGAGATACAGTGTCCCAACAAGGACCAAACTGTTTCTAACATTATTAAAATCACACATATATTCAGGGTAAGGCATCTAATAGAGACTTTCAGGTACAAAATTCTTGCCCACCATAGTGGTATACATGCTAGGGTGATTTATATGAGCATATAACTAGGAGCAGAACAGAACACAGCCTGCAGCAAGATTGGCCCTTCCGGGATGACTGCCAGGTTCATGCACATGCTATGGAACAGGTAACTCATTCTTTAAGCAGAAATTTCCTTCCCAAGTATAATGGCCACAATATCACTTGATTACACATCCAAGCAGAAGCGTTAGCCCTCAAAACAAAAATCGGAAATAAAACATGTAAGTGTGCTGCGGTTTTGGAAGATGCTATGATTGAATAAAATGTGTCAGTGGTTACTGATCATGCGGTGTCCACAGTAAAATTGTTTATGCAATTGTCATATTCGACTGGAAGTCCCGGAAGGAGGTCTGGGAAGTAAAACTGAATGAAGAATGCCATAAATTGTGTTTATGCTTGAGTAGCCTCAATCCTACCAGGCAAGTGAGACACAACACAGAACATGATGTAGAGCAAAGTCTGCTGAGAGGAGTGAAGGATTGGTCACGTAACGCACAGGTCCCACCCATCATGGATTTAAAGCAAAAACCTAAAGATAAAAAGGGAGAAGCTTACAAGACACAGTACTGATATGTGATGATTCAAAAGAACCAGAGGACCAGGAAAAGGTTCCAACATCTTACTATAGCAAGAAAATCTAATCTTTGCAATGTGACTGGATCCTGAGAGTCCTGACATCAGCGATGTAGCCATCCATTTATAGACTCATCACCTGCTGCTGATGTTTCTGTTGTAGTGTGATAGGAGTAGAATGTAGAGTCTAGGTGAGAAGCACATCACTGGAGACATTGTTGTTGATGCTGCTGCTCATAAGGTTATGCTCATGTCCTTTCCCTCAATTAGCTTAGCTCTGATTTCTGTCCACCAAGAAGTAAGCATCTTGGCTCACCATACACTGCCAAACACATTGTGATGTTCTACCTCACTTTAGGCCAAGGATAACAGAACCAGTTCCTAAAAGACTGAGACCTTCAAAACCATAAGCCAAAGTAGGCTGCTTCTCTGATATGCTTCATCATAGCAATGGATTGAACAAATGTCTTGATGCAAAAAAAATGGGGAAAACAGAAAGTAAAATATCTATTGGATTTGGCCATGAGTATCCAATCGCATTTCCTTATTGGCACTCTATATGGAGGACAATGTATTCCATCTTAGCACTTGAACATTCGAAGTACAGGAATACCATGATAGGGTGTATGTAATCCTTATCCAAGCCAAGGCCAGGAGGATACCTGCCTTAAGGTTCAATTCTCTTTAAAGTTGAAAGCTGAGAGGGTCAGTTAAGAAGTAACAGCATTGAAGGTAACAGATCTGAGTACATAAAACTAACTCCCTTAATCAAAGTCAAGCTAAGTGCTGTGGTGAGCCTTCGTTTCCCAGTGTCTGTGTATGAGATCTATTTCTCAATTTTGGAAAAACCCATGACCCTTCTCAGGTACAAGCCATGTTCCTCCTCTGGTCCGGAGCTCCAGTCTTTACAAACACCCATGTCTTCTGGAGTCAGTGGTTCTCTAGCAAGTAGGGAAGCAGAAAGTGAAGAAGTCTTATACCGCGAGCCTCTAAATGGCATGCATTTTCTTGACCCACCCTTTGCCAAGGACTTGGCTATATGTCACTCAGCTATATGTAAAGGGCCTGAAAAATGCAGTATCTGACTGAGAAAGAATTTCCCATCAAATTCTATGCTGTGAAGAAGAATATGTCTCTCTGGTAGTATTTTCTAATTTCCCCACACAGGCCAAATCTAAACAACTCAATAAGACAAGACACTGGTGGTCATAAGAGCTCAGTTGCCAGCTCTGCAAACAGCCTGAATGCAAATCACACTCTCTGGAATAGCCATCCATCCCTGCTGGAGGCATGACCCAGTTAATTAAAGTACCGGGATATGAATGAACTCAGGGAAACTGATCAATGAGACAGGAAATCCTAGCGTGAAACCTGGGATCCTTTTTTCCCCTTTCCCATCTCTTTCTCTCATCTAAAGAAGAGATTCCTAGCACAAAACTCAATCCAAATGTGAATTAATATCACCAATACAAAAAAATTTCCCTGGACTTGTACTGAATTCGGTGATGAAGGCAGCACACAATTATTTTCGATTGGACCAATGAGAGCATGCGGGGAAGTCTCTGAAGACTGTCTGCTCAGTGCCAGTTGTTAATGAATCCCATTTGTCTTTCTTGATTAAGTCTGCTATTACCCCCGTTTAGTCCTGTCACCAGCCCTTTAGCAAGGATTTTCATATCACTGTTTAGATGAGAAATTAGCCTACGTGAGCAGCACTCATCCATCAGAAGGCCGTTTATTTAATACAGTTTACAGTTTATGAGTTCAAAAACTGTAGCCTCATACATAGGAGATGGATCACTGTCCCAGGCAGACAATGAGGGGCTTCAGCTCACTTGGCAGGCATGCAGAAAAGACTGACTGTGAGATCTGCCCTTAAAGGTGGTCTGAAGTACCACCAGCCCTTGGTATGGTGTCAGGAGGCTTCCATCGCTGATTAGGGAGTCCCCTTGGTTTAAGTAAGTGCTTCAATTTAGGGGCTTAAACGCACCTCCTTCCGACACTGTGCTCTGAAGATACAAAATGAAATTTTAGAACAGACTTGGTCTTTGTGCTGGAAAATCATTTTTTTCTCATGCAGCCCATCTTAAACCAGCTCACGTAGAATATTTATCTGATGCTTTAAATCATAAAGAACCAAGATGTCCTTGCAAACTTTACTTTTGCAAAGAGCAGTAGAGTTTCCATTGAATAGCAGCACACAAGTCAGTATCAGAGAAAAGAACAGAGCATTCTCTGCATTGGCTGTCACACATTAAGAATATGTACTTCCTGTTCTATATATATAAATGCATAAAGAGTCTTATAGCTATATGAATCCAAAAACTAGATTGTTCTGGATTCTAAGATGATTTAGAACAATAAAATTGTTTTAAAAATTAGTTACTTGATAATAGCAAAAATTAAAGAAATTTTAACAATCCACTTTCATGTTTCAATGTATGGAATGAGCTTAGGAGGATGCATCTGTAACAATATTTTATTTTTCTTGTGACCCATCTTATTCTACATACCAATAGCTTAGCAATAAAGTGTATAATGGATGCATTGGGTAAGTTTTAAAAGCCATTAATTAATTAATTAATTAGCACACATATATTAGGAGCCCTCAACTCAGTCTTTTTCTGTCATTGAATTTTGGATCTTATATCTCAATTCTGAGGAGAATGCTTGGATGGACTCAGAAGCCAAAGAACACTGGCTCCTATCAAAGCACACAGTCTTTCCTGCTTCCATCATCCTTTGCTAACTGGAGCCACATCATTCCAACCTCTGTGATCTGTTTGGAAATATTAAGTCCATATGCAATACCAATCCTGCTTTGAATAGTCACGTTTTCACCCTAGAATTATATTTTATATTTGTGTTAGAGTAAGGTTTCCAAAGACTCTCCCATTAAGATCATCCACTCTAACTTTGTTGTAGCTGTTATCTAGCAGATATAAGCTCACAGTTAAAAGTTAATGTATGAAAGAAGAAAGGAGAGGATTCAGGCATTCATCTTAACTATCAGGTGCTATTTGTACCTTTTATGCTAATGTGTACCTTCTAAACCACAATGCTATATGTCCAACTACCATTTTCTATGTTCAATGGTACTCTGCAATGAGCAGAGAGTATGCTGCATATGTTGTTCCTCAATTCGCTTTATTTGTGTACGATATGAAATCATCCACCTCAGCTTATTCACGCAAATGTTCTTTTATATATTTATTTATCACGCATGCCTGTGTGTGCACAAGTGTGTGCACGTGTGTTTGTGTGTATGTATGTGTGTATGTGTGTGTGCTTGTGTGTCATTGTACAAGTATGGCTGCCAGAGGATTACTTACAAGAGTCAATCGCAATTCTCTTCTTCCACTATGTGAGTCCTGAGTGGGACTCAGGTCATTGGTCCTGGCCACATCAGCCTTTACCCACTAGTAAACTCTCTGGCCCACCCTGGAATAATGCTCTTATTGAGTGATGAATGGATTTGTATACTTTATAAAACAATCATTTTTTTTGAACAACACTTAGGTGGTCTCTATTATCTCTTATAAAAGAAGGCACCATGGGATAGTATTCCACTTCTCCTTGACCACTCGAGTTCACTTCAGATTTTCTGAATAGAACGCTATGCATTCTGAAGTATCACTGGCAGGTCTGTCTAAGATAAAGTAGAACTGAGCATGTTTTTATTTACTTAAACACACCAAAGGAAAAAAGCTCAATTTTTCACAGGCTGACATTCTGGAGATAGATTTCTCTAACTCATAATGGATGGAAATTCATTTACAGAACAAAATATTTAAAGTAAGAAAACATGCGATGCCCTCAACTGCAGACATTTTCTTCTGTGCTGAGCTAAGCTGTTCAGCAACTGTCTGGATGCAAGAAAAATTTGAATAGATGTCACAAGAAATTGGTCAATGCTCACAATACTTTGCAAAGTACAGAGAAACAAATCAAAGGGCTGATTTAGTCTTGAACTTTCCCATCTGTTAGGATACGATGGTTTGTGGTGCAACAATGAATGAATTTGTGGTTCTCATTGTTTTAACACAATGATATAGGATCTTACTAATACTGCACACTTGTTTCAGGTCAGTGACAGCCTCTGTTTCACACAGACTCGTGGGAACACAGACAATGGAAACAAGTCTTCACACTGCACCTTCTAAAGCACATGGCTGCTTCAGTCACTGTAGCAGGAAACGGGAACTAGGGAAATGTGTTGACTGCGTTTGTTTCTATGCTACTGTGGCAACATGAGACTCTATTTCCTTTCACATCAATATTACAACTCTGGATGTTCATTCCCCGGGATTGTTGTCTCAGCTCAGGCCATCTTCATGCCAGTGTGCATGGTTCACCATCCCTGACCACCATGCTGAGACTTGGCAGTTGCGAAAATAAAACTTACTGGGACATCAAAGTTGGCTGGTTCCATTTTTACCTTCCTCTTTCTCTTAATGTTGGTTATCGGACTAAGGTCTCTAGCCTCTTCTGTAGACATGAGAATATTCTCTCCTTACTAGGAAAGGTATCTTCCAGGTCAGCATCAGCTTCACTTCTCCATGTTTTGTGACTCACGTATGGAGTGACTTCGACAGTAGTGTCTTACTGTTAAGATCTAGAGATTAAACAAGAGCAATGCAACAGTGTGTACTCGTCAACAACCCAAAAAGAGTTAACTTGCTTCTGTTCCTGAGGTTTTTATTTACTAGCACATAGTATAAGGGTAGGTAATGCCCTAGTAATCGTATTGTTTCCTAGTAAGATCTCCCCTGCTAGAGAAAAGTTTCATTTAACATGTATATAGTGCGTAGATGTTAATACTTACATACACACAAATTATCAAAAGCTAGGCGTTTTCAAAAGGCCTTCTGGGTTATTTCTCCCCATAACCCCTCCTCTGTTTTGTTCTCCTATGTCCCATCCCATAGCTTCTGGGAGAGGAAAAGTCAGTTTTCGTTAAGAATGTAAGCCCCAGGTAGTGCCACCAAGCTTCAGAGGATAGCTCCACATTCAAGAGTATTTGAGTGGCAAAAATTAGACTCCTTAGGGGAGAGAGTAACAGAGAGTCAGACACAGAGAGAGAGACAGAGACGGAGAGACAGAGATAGAGATAGGCAAAGACAGACAGAGACAAACAGACAGACAGAGACAGACAGAGAAACCGAGAGAGAACAAGTTGGAGTCACAGGGAGTTTGTAGGAGGTGTCTCTGGGAGAGTTGAGGGAGGGATCAATACCATCAAAGCACACTATATAACATTTTCAAATAATTGTTAAAATATTTTAATTTTTCACACCTGACTAATTTCAAATTATATGTTGCAATATGTTGGGGAATTAGCTTTAAAAACACATGTTCTAAATTGATACATTTCAAAGGCATGAAATGGTTGGCAGTTAAATAAATAAATACTACTATTTAAATAAGTAATTCATTCTGAAACACTTTAAAGAAAATATTTGAAGACTCTTACTTTTTAAAAACTTTTTGAACCTCTATACAATTGAATTTTTAAAAATGTAAATTTATCCCACTGGGAATTCCTTAAAGTTCTTCGGTTGGCTAGATCATTTTGCTGAACACGTTCAGTCTTTTATTTTTCCAGGAACTATTAAAACAGATGTAAAAATAAAAAAATCTGGCTGAAAAAAATAAATTAAAATTCACCCTCAAACAGCCCATGGATCTTTTTTTTTCTCCAGATTCCTTTATGTATTCTTCTGTTTAATACTTATATTTTATAAATATTTTTTCAGAAAGAATTATTAGGAGATGCTGATACCTCATGCAAAACAGCAGAACATATAATTGCTCTCTTCAGGAAGCCCCAGTTTGTATAGAAACTGTCCAAGTTAAAAAAGGAAAAAGTGAAACGAATCCATCTCCAAGAACAGCCGTTGACCTTTCTAATGCTGTTCTGTCGCAGATGTTCCTTCAAGCTGTGAATGCTGGTATTGATCATTAGGAGAGCATGGTACTCAATATAGGTCAGTGGCATGATTTGTTGTCACATCAGAAATAAATGACTTGCTGGACAGGGTTTGATGGAGGCAGGATGGGTTGTGAAAGCTCTCATGCTGGGATGCCCATGAGGTTCTGAATCTAGAGAACAGATAAAACAAGGGAGTCAGGAGACTGGACAAGGGTCAGGGGCTTCAGAAGCTACATAGTCAGCGAGGCCGGAAGGCTATGCAGCATCTGGTCAGCTGCACGGAGGAGCTTGTAGAAGAATTCAGAGATCCCGTAATCCTTCTCTCGAACCTACCCAGAGAGGAAAGCCAGGGGTTCGGATCTGTCCAGAAACTAAGCAGAGGAGCATCACACAGCGGACTCTTAGTCAAGGTAGAGATTTTAGTTGGGGGTGGCGGATGGGCAGTGACTTCATAGCTCCAGTCTTTTCCTTGTTTCCTGCTACAAACTTCTATTTGCTTCCTACAATTCAAGCTGAAATCTGACCGTGAGCTTGTGTAGATTCAAGCAGCGCTGTGTAGGGAAAAATCACAAGAGATGCCAAGTCAACAGCCTTGGTGCTGGCATGATGCATCTGTGTCACCACACATCACAACACTGCAACAAGCCATAGTCAGTTAGCTTCTTTGGGACTTGCCCTTCTTTGGTATACAAGCCCTTCTCTGTGCTTAAGATACCAAGAATTCCTATTGTTCTGAGTTACCCATTTTACATGTCTGGAGGTGGGGAGCAAATTTTATCTGTTGGCACTTACATTTGCACCATGTCCACTTCCTGAACACTTGCCTGTGTATGGACGACAAGAATAACAGTTGTAGCAGACTCATTTGGGGATTTGATTGGAATATCATTATGAAATCTCTAGGTCTTATCAAAGCCAACCATGACAACTGCTCCTACACCTTCCTGTTGGGCTCAGTTACCAATGAACATATTTTTTTAATAGAAAACAAGAACATTTTAATTGCCTCTGCGAGATAGTTCTATTTTGTTTTATGTGTGTGCCCACAGCCAGACCCTTGTGTATAATGTTAAAAGATGGATATATTTTTTCCCTGGGCATTTTTCCCTTTTTGTGTAAATTATATAACAATTGCTTTGGGAACTGTGCATTTGGACTAGCCATAAAATAATCAAAATTGTAATGCTGTTGGGTGGCAGCATTGGAGTCTTCGAATTAGTGGATATATTAACCACTCACCGTTACAGGCATCCTGCTCCTAGCTGGGTTTAATAGTCTTGGTCATTGGGGTAATAAATTCTTTTGGTTGGTTTAAGGGCTTTTCAGAATAATATCTTAGATGTGACTGGCTCCATCTCTCTTCCTTCTGTCTAATGCTGCCCAAATAATGGTGAGAAAGTGAATTATTTAGCATCTTCTACTCTAAAAGAACAATTCCGATGTTAAATCCTGTAATTGCATTTGCCAAATTATATTTCAGTGCTTCTCACCCATATTTACATAGTCTTTGGTGTGTTTATTTATTTTTTTTATTACGTATTTTCCTCAATTACATTTCCAATGCTATCCCAAAAGTCCCCCATACCCCACCCCCCACTTCCCTACCCACCCATTCCCATTCTTTTGGCCCTGGAATTCCCCTGTACTGGGGCATATAAAGTTTGCAGTCCAATGGGCCTCTCTTTCCAGTGATGGACAACTAGGCCATCTTTCCGATACATATGCAGCTAGAGACAAGAGCTCCGGGGTACTGGTTAGTTCATCATGTTGTTCCAACTATAGGGTTGCAGATCCCTTTAGCTCCTTGGGTTCTTTCTCTAGCTTCTCCATTGGGAGCCCTGTGATCCATCCAATAGCTGACAGTGAGCATCCACTTCTGTGTTTGTTTGGCCCCGGCATAGTTTCACAAGAGAGAGCTAAATCTGGGCTTTGGTGTGTTTATGATATACTTGATACATGGGTCTTAGAAACCATCAACTGACAAAAGATCCCTTCAGAAATACCCACAAACACCAACTACATCCACTTAAACAACAACCATACTTGACTTCTGTCTTGGCCAATTTTGTAAGTTTCAAATAAAATTTTATCTATGATAGGTCCTAGATTTCAGCTCAGTTTTGTTAGTGTCTATGTCTGTGTGTGTGTGTGTCTGTCTGTCTGTCTGTCTGTCTGTGTCTCTTTCTCTCTTATCTTAATTGCTTTAAATCTATCACTTTAACATTTCAAACTCAACTGTTTTATGACTGTAAGATATTTTCAGAATATATTATGCTAATGGGACTAATTAACTCCCGGGAAACTTTCCCAGAGACAGTGATAGAGAACATGACAAAGACACCAGCTCTCCATGGTAAGCAGATCCCTTCTCCTGCAAATCTGATGCTAGTACTACTATCAACTAGTTCAGTTTATAATCAGGACCTTACTTGAGGGGTCCCAATGGGCTTTTGCCCAATATGCATTGCTACTCATCAGGTAAGTGACCTTTTATCATATAGGCAAATACCAAGAACTCAGTGATAATTATGGCTGTGTGTCTATCTGGATTTCAGTCTGAACCAGAATGGAGGCCTAATGACAAGAAAACCCTGCCCACTCTGGGTTGCCACCTTAAAAGATAACAGAAAACTTGAGGAAATGGAACCAGAAGGGAGACTCTCCCTATATTCAACTTGCATTTAGCTACCACAGGTGTTTCTCTTCCACAAGTACAAATCAAACAATGATTCTCCCAATTCCAATTGCCACTGTGTTCCAATAAAGCTGCTACAAAGACTTCAGTCTATAAGAGTGATGAGACTTTATACTGAGAGATTCAGATGGAAGAGGTTGTAGGAACTGGTGAGCTAAGTCCCTCAACAGTACCACAAGCTCTAGATCTTCCAGGGAACAAAGTAACACGTGACTTGAATGTATGAATCCTGCCTCTAACTTTTACTGATGATAAAGTACTGACTGGGTCCTTAGGTCTAGTTTCAAAAGTCAACCAAACAATATCTATCTCCAAAAACTGTTAATGAGTCAATGGAGCCAAAGCCTAATAACTCATGGTGTAAAGCACATTTGTGATCTTGATGCCATTTTTCTCCACAAACCTCTTCAGTTCCCCCGCCTTCTCTTTTGCTTCTATATACAAAGCGAAATTTCTCAAGTTCCCACCCCATCTGGACATATAATCCAAAGGATTTGGACACAGGGAAGGCATCCTCTAATTTTATGATCTATTGATCACAACAATATCTGATACAACCCATTGAAAACTAATCTTCCCCAGTCCTGTTCTCTTTGCACTATTTTTTTGCTGTTTTGTTTTTAATTCTTGCCTTTTTAATTTATTTTATTTATAGTTGTGCTGGGTATTAAACACGAGGCTTTGAGTAAACTAGGCAAGTACTTTACCCCTGAGCTATGCCTGCAACCTTGCTTTGTCTAGTTTTACTATGAAACAACCAGTACATTTACTGTGCAGGTCAACTTTAAAAATACACAGCATACTAGTTTCTAAAAATTTATTTGTATGTTTAATTATTTAGGTAGCTATGCGTGCATGTGTGGATCTGTGAATGCTCAGGCAGCTTTCCTAGGAAATCATATCTACCCACTTTCCCCTGGATCTGTAGTTATAGGTGGTTGTGAGCCACCAGCTGTATGGGTGTTGAGAACCAAACTCAGGTCCTCCACAAGAGCACTACTCACTCTTAACCAGTGAACCACATCTCCAAGTCCACACAGTATAGTCCTATACAATTACAAACTACCGACAATTAATCATCACTCAGCCAAAACATCAATGCCATATTTGCAAGAAAATATATCAATATCATAAAGCAGTGAAAATGCCCTTTTGGGCATGTAACAATACTAGCATACCTCCTTACTGCTCAGTAGATCTTCTCCAAGTCATGACTGCATTTTTCTTTTTGCTGAAAAGATTTCTCCATTTTCCAGCTATGTTTATAGAAGTCCTGAAAAAGATGCTCTGTGCACAGTGTAGTGATAACGTCACTATTTTATTGAAATAAACAAGAAAAAAAAAGAGAGAGAGAAATCATTTTCTACTACATATCATGTATTGCTGACATATTCGGGTATCTTGACACTACACAGTACAGACGTTACCTTATGGGATTCAGAATAAGCCCTTAAGTTATTTCTTGTAAAGTTAGAAAGCTAAGCCTACCATAGGCAGATTGATAGGAGAGCCAGTCAGAGATGAAGGTCATCACAAGTTTGTCTTTAGAAGAGGTCCCCACTGCTGAGTTGGCAGAAACCACCTGGAATCCCCACAGCTTCTAACCAAGTAGACTCTTCAGGATTGTCTACTTATTTATTTATGAGATAATAATATAGTTACATCACTTCTGCCTTCCCTTTCCTCCCCCAAGACCCTCCCGGATACCCCACCTACTTTAACATTCATTGCCTCGGTTTTTTGGTGTTTTTTTTTTTCATTTTAAGTTATATTATATGAATATATGGATTTTTTCATAAATAAAACTTCCTCGATTCTGTAGAATGTTACTTGTATGTCTGCTTCCAGAGCTGGCCATTTAGTGGAAGGTCAGTCCCTATTGTTGGACCCTATGTACTTCACACACAGGCCCAGAGGCCCCTGAGCTGGAACTCATCTAAATGACTTTTCCATGAGGACTAGCTTTTCTGGTTCTAGAAGGCAGCATGCATGTTCCCAAAGGACAAAAGCAAACAACATTCTACTCAGCTATGACAGCAATGAACTACAACAATAACCGGCATGGCACAATAACCTTAAGACTGCACTAGTGGCACTCATACCTTGGCAGTAACCAAATGCTCCATGATTAGCCCTAAGACCCCATGAGAAAGAAGAAAAATATGTCTATTCCTAAAAACCTACCCAACTATCTAAGGCTACTAAAGTCATGGGTATCTAAGCAGAGCTTATATCCACTAATTTACTAGATACCATAATCCCTAAATACACTCTAAGTATCTGTCCTTATAACCACTGGTAAGTGTAGTCCTCACCCTTAATTAATAAAATGTCTCATTGTAAAATATAGAAGCCATTACAGGGGAAAAAATAAAAATGTAGAATTGTGGAGCCCATTCTCAGTGGACACGGCTACAAATCAACTTTCACATCTAAGGCTTGGGGGAAATGTGGGATAGGAGATAGAAAGATTGTAAGAGCCACAGGATCAGGTAATTTTCTCTGATTATCCTGTCTCCTAGTAACGTCAAAAGTTAGATGCATAAAGTCTCACCAACATCATTGCCTAAACATGAGTTGAGCAAGCACACAACAATAGATCTACCAAAGTGGATGGGGAGAAGACCATGAGGACTTAGTCCTACACAAAGAACCACAGTAACTGAGGAATACTGAGAATGGGAGAAACACTCTTCCCCAGGTAAGAGCATAGCAAGTAGTTGTTCAATGCCAAATGATCAGCTCCAAGGTTACTTCTAGTGTAACCTCTCTCTCTCTTTCTCTCTCTCTCTCTCTCTCTCTCTCTCTCTCTCTCTCTCTCTCTCTCTCTCTCTCTCTCTCTCTCTCGCAGAGATAGGCTATCCCTTCTTACAGAGTTCAAAGTTTTCAGTTTCCTCTTCGAATGACTGTTCATTCATGGTCTATATAGCTCAGCCTCTCTAGAATTTAAACGGACTCACCTGATGAGTTCTATTCTAGAGAACTGGGGTCGTTGTGATTTGTTATAATACTTAGTTGAAGTGGTTAAGAAACAAGCATGTGTCTGTCATCTTGTCTTTGTCTATCAACTAGAAGGATGATAAGACCTCCAAAACGGTAGGAATGGCCAAAACAGATGATGGTTGCACTCTGCATATCTCAATAGTGAAGGGGAAGACTGAAAGCCAGGCTGGTACTGTTAGGATGATTAGGATTCATAATTTACTGCACTTTGTTTTTAAAGTCCAAGACATGTAACGTGACATATCTCATTAACTGTCAACTTGGCACAGCTCAGAACTAGCTGAGAAAAGTCTCAGCTAATTAAGTCTTGATTGTGTTGTTCTGTGGGCACATCTGTGTGTGACTGTCTTGAGTACCAATTGATGCCAGTGGGGTCTAGTCCACTGCAGGCAGCACCATACCTAGGCAGATGGTTGTAAAAGAATCCTACCTAAGCATGAGCTAAGCCTGTGAGAGAGCGAGAAAGCCAAACAGCAAGCAGTGTTTCTGCAGGTCTCTACTTCAGGTTCTTGCCTTGAGTCCCCATCCTTACTTCTCTCAATGACATGTTATAACCTGGAAGTATAAGCCAAATAAGGCCTTTTGCTTTTAGTCAGTATCTTATCACAGCAACAGAATAAAATGAAATTACAGAGTTACACTAATACACATGATTCCCTCTGAAGTGTTTTACACACTGTGAATCATGTTCCCCCACATTTATAACTGTCCTTAATAATTTTATCTTCATTTTTATCTCCTTACTCTCCTGAACTCATTTTCCCACCCTGCTCTTTTAAGGTTGGCATTCTATGGTGATCTAATGTACATCCCATTGCTTCTCTCTCATCCCTACATCCATAAAACCCCTTGTTGATGTCCATATTTTAAATCTTGCCTAATTTTGTCATATAGTCTCTGATATCTCAGACTTCATTTGTTCAAAACTGAAATCAGTAGTTTTCTTCTTTCCTTTCTCCACCTCATTTCACCTTCTCTTGCATCCTCTGTCTCAGAAAAAAAAAAAAACACCATAATTTCTTCAGAAATAAAAAGAGCACTACACAGTCTCTTTTTCCATCATTTTCTATATTTAGGGCATTACCAGTTCTGAAAACCTTGCTTCCTAAATAGCTTATGGATCCCCTCTCAGCCTCATCCTGTAGAACATTATTCTAGTTCAGGGCCATCATTTCTCATCTCAGCAGTTCCAAAGACTGCCTAGTAACAGGAATTTGAAATCAAAGCATTTTTCAAATCTAAATTCAGTTAGCTAATTCTTAGCCATGAGGTCTGGTTGAAGATAACTTGTCACTCTAAACTCAGAGGAAATAATAAGCCATTGTAAATGAGGCTGATATCGCAATGAAGGAAGTTGGACAGAAGAAAAAGATTGCCAGACAGCCTGGCAGATGCCATGTCGTTAACTAATGTAACAGGATGCTGGGTTCAAATGGGTTTCCATTTGCCCATAAAGGACTGGTCAGGATGCAAAATTTGTCATTCTTTAACCATTTAATATAAATTAAAAAGAAGAAGCTGTATATGAAAAATAGACATGGGTAAAATTTATAGTAACTAAGGTGATAAAGAACACATATGTGCCTACAAATGCAGGCAGCAAAAGACAGGCTGAATGAGTTCCTCTTTCTCGCTCTCTCTCTCTCTCTCTTTCTCTCTCTCTCTCAGTACACACATGCATACTGAGGAGCTGGCGTTATAGATGAGTGTGAGTCACCTGATATGTTGGATGAGATAGGAAGTCCAGTGCTCTTAAAGGCTGAGCCATCTTTCCAGACTTAATTTGCATTGTTAAATAGCATTTATTTTTAAAGTATATTTTAAATCCCAATTATAGTTTCCTCTTCAAGATACTTTCCTCCAAAAGAAAAATCTTTATTTCTTCTTATTTTCTCTTTATTAGATCAGCATATTAAAAATTTAAGTATTAAATTAGTGATTATCCAAATTTATCACAACTCATACTCACTGCATAATGGGCAGTTCATTTGTTTACCGATAGGACATGCTTAACAGCTTTAAATAGGAAATTAAAATTAACTGAATCTTCTTCATGAGAGAACACACTGTGAGTAAAGTTCTAAGTGTAGAATATTTTAGTTCTCATTATCATCCATCCTTCAAACCTCACCCCAATAATATGTTGCCCATGTTTTCAATTTAACCGACATGATATGTTGAATCGACAATGTGTGTTCAGAAAGAAAGGACGGTTACCAAGAAAATTACTGAGGAGAGACAAAAAAAAAAAAAAAACAAAACAGAAATGACATGCCTCTACCACTGGTCAGAGATTGTAGAAGTGGATGTTATAAACTTCATGTGTGAACCTCAAAACCATAACAATAATAATAATAATAATAATAATAATAAATAGTAAGATGTGATAAAATGCATGCTTTGAGTATGTACCACACACCATGTGACATGAATAATTCCTATTTTACAGAAAAAGAACTAGAGACACTAAAGTTAAATCTATTTACCTGAAGTCAAACAGAAAAGGCATTAATTTGCTAGAATTCCATCTATATTTATCTAACACCAAATTCCACCCGATTTATACAACTGTTCTATGGCTCTTCGAACTATTGAAAGGATTTTGAACACTAGGTATTTTGCTGATCTGCTTCTTCCCAACATTGTATGTGAGTATTTTTATGAAGAAAGATAAGGTAAAGCTTAAAGTTTAGATCCCCATTTCTGACCTTGCAGTGTGGAATCTATTCTTTAAAAAAACAAACAAGCACAAGCCTCTTACGGTCAGAAAAGCACCAGGTTAGCTAGCGCGCAGGGTTGGTGGACACTCACCAGCTACCCACAACACCCGCCACAGGATCTTAAGACTTCTGGTGAGTGGAACACAGCTTCTGCCCCAATCCAATTGCGCGCGGGACCTGAGACTGCATTAGTTAGGGAAGCAGAAACCGGCCTGAGTAGGGCCACAGGCCTCATCCAGCCGGACCAGCACCCGGGTAGCTAGAGCGCAGGATCAGCTGACACCCGCCAGCTACCCACGACCCCCGCCACAGGATTTTGAGACTGCTAGTGAGTGGAACACAGCTTCTGCTCCAGTCCAATCACGCGGGACCTGAGACTGCTTTGGTTGGGGAGGCAGAAATCTGGCCTGAGTAGGGCCACAAGCCTCTTCCGGTCAGAAAAGCACCGGGGTAGCTAGGGCGCAGGGTCGGCTGACACTCGCCAGCTACCCACAACACCCACCACAGGATCTTAAGACTTCTGGTGAGTGGAACACAGCTTCTGCTCCAATCCAATTGCGCGCGGGACCTCAGACTGCATTAGTTAGGGAAACAGAAAACCAGCCTGAGTAGGACCACAGGCCTCTTCCGGCTGGACCAGCACCGGGGTACCGCCAGTTACCCACGACCCCCGCCACAGGATTTTGAGACTGCTGGTGACTGGAACACAGCTTCTGCTCCAATCTTTAAACAGTGACAACGACAACATCTAACCCCAGAGATTACCAGATGGCGAAAGGTAAACGTAATAATCTTACTAACAGAAACCAAGACCACTCACCATCATAAGAACCCAGCACTCCCACTTCGCCCAGTCCAGGACACCCCAACACACCGGAAAAGCTAGACACAGATCTAAAAGCATATCTCATGAGGATGGTAGAGGACTTCAAGAAGGACTTTAATAACACACTTAAAGAAATACAAAGGAACACTGGTAAACAGGTAGAAGACAGTAAAGAGGAAGCACAAAAATCCCTTAAAGAATTGCAGGAGAACACTGCTAAAGAGTTACAAATCCTTAAAGAAAAACAGGATAACATAATCAAACAGGTAGAAGTCCTTACAGAAAAACAGGAAAACACATCCAAACAGATGATGGAAATGAACAAAACCATACTAGACCTAAAAAGGGAAGTAGACACAATAAAGAAAACCCAAAATGAGGCAACACTGGAGATAGAAACCCTAGGAAAGAAATCTGGAACCATAGATACAAGCATCAGCAACAGAATACAAGAGATGGAAGAGAGAATCTCAGGTGCAGAAGATTCCATAGAGAACATCGGCACAACAATCAAGGAAAATGTAAAATGCAAAAAGATCCTAACTCAAAACATCCAAGAAATACAGGACACAATGAGAAGACCAAACCTACAGCTAATAGGAGTGGATGAGAATGAAGATTTTCAACTCAAAGGACCAGCAAACATCTTCAACAAAATTATAGAAGAAAACTTCCCAAATCTAAAGAAAGAGATGCCCATGAACATACAAGAAGCCTACAGAACTCCAAATAGACTGGACCAGAAAAGAAATACCTCACGACACATAATAATCAGAACAACAAATGCTCTAAATAAAGATAGAATACTAAAAGCAGTAAGAGAAAAAGGCCAAGTAACATATAAAGGCAAGCCTATCAGAATTACACCAGATTTTTCACCAGAGACTATGAAAGCCAGAAGATCCTGGACGGATGTTATACAGACACTAAAAGAACACAAATTCCAGCCCAGGCTACTATACCCAGCCAAACTCTCAATTAACATAGATGGAGAAACCAAAGTATTCCATGACAAAACCAAATTCACACATTATTTCTCCACGAATCCAGCCCTTCAAAGGATAATAACAGAAAAAAACCAATACAAGGACAGGAACCACGCCCTAGAAACAACAAGAAGGTAATCCCTCAACAAACCTAAAAGAAGACAGCCACAAGAACAGAATGCCAACTTTAACAACAAAAATAACAGGAAACAACAATTACTTTTCCTTAATATCTCTTAATATAAATGGACTCAACTCCCCGATAAAAAGACATGGACTAACAAACTGGCTACACAAACAAGACCCAACATTTTGCTGCTTACAGGAAACTCATCTCAGAGAAAAAGATAGACACTACCTCAGAATGAAAGGCTGGAAAACAATTTTCCAAGCAAATGGTATGAAGAAACAAGCTGGAGTAGCCATTCTAATATCTGATAAGATTGACTTCCAACCCAAAGTCATTAAAAAAGACAGGGAGGGACACTTCATACTCATCAAAGGTAAAATCCTCCAAGAGGAACTATCAATCCTGAATATCTATGCTCCAAATACAAAGGCAGCCACATTCATTAAAGAAACTTTAGTAAATCTCAAAGCACACATTGCACCTCATACAATAATAGTGGGAGACTTCAACACACCACTTTCACCAATGGACAGATGATGGAAACAGAAACTAAACAGGGACACAGTGAAACTAACAGAAATTATGGATCAAATGGATCTGGCAGATATCTACAGAACATTCTATCCTAAAACAAAAGGATATACCTTCTTCTCAGCACCTCATGGTACCTTCTCCAAAATTGACCACATAATTGGTCACAAAACAGGCCTCAACAGATACAAAAATATTGAAATTGTCCCATGCATCCTATCAGATCACCATGGACTAAGGCTGATCTTCAATAACAAAATAAATAATAGAAAGCCAACCTTCACGTGGAAACTGAACAACACTCTTCTCAATGATACCTTGGTCAAGGAAGGAATAAAGAAAGAAATTAAGGACTTTTTAGAGTTCAATGAAAATGAAGCCACAACATACCCAAACTTATGGGACGCAATGAAAGCATTTCTAAAAGGAAAACTCATAGCTCTGAGTGCCTCCAAAAGGAAACTAGAGAGAGCACACATTAGCAGCTTGACAACACACCTAAAAGCACTAGAACAAAAGGAAGCAAATTCACCCAAGAGGAGTAGACGGCAGGAAATAATCAAACTCAGGGGCGAAATCAACCAAGTGGAAACAAGAAGAACTATTCAAAGAATCAACCAATCAAGGAGCTGGTTCTTTGAGAAAATCAACAAGATAGATAAACCCTTAGCCAGACTCACTAGAGGGCACAGGGAAAGCATCCTAATTAACAAAATCAGAAATGAAAAAGGAGACATAACAACAGATCCTGAAGACATCCAAAACACCATCAGATCCTTCTACCAAAGGCTATACTCAACAAAACTGGAGAACCTGGATGAAATGGAGAAGTTCCTAGACAGATACCAGGTACCAAAGTTGAATCAAGATCAGGTTAATGATCTAAACAGCCCTATATCCCCCAAAGAAATAGAAGCAGTCATTAATAGTCTCCCAACTAAAAAAAGCCCAGGACCAGATGGGTTTAGTGCAGAGTTCTATCAGACCTTCAAAGAAGATCTAATCCCAATTCTTCACAAACTATTCCACAAAATAGAAACAGAAGGTACTCTACCCAACTCATTCTATGAAGCCACAATTACTCTGATACCTAAACCACAAAAAGACCCAACAAAGATAGAAAACTTCAGACCAATATCCCTTATGAATATTGATGCAAAAATCCTCAATAAAGTTCTTGCTAACCGAATCCAAGAACACATCAAAACAATCATCCATCCTGACCAAGTAGGTTTCATCCCAGGGATGCAGGGATGGTTCAATATACGGAAATCCATCAACGTAATCCAGTATATAAACAAACTCAAAGACAAAAACCACATGGTCATCTCATTAGATGTGGAAAAAGCATTTGACAAGATCCAACACCCATTCATGATAAAAGTCTTGGAAAGATCAGGAATTCAAGGCCCATACCTAAACATGATAAAAGCAATCTACAGCAAACCAGTAGCCAACATCAAAGTAAATGGTGAGAAGCTTGAAGCAATCCCTCTAAAATCAGGGACTAGACAAGGCTGTCCACTTTCTCCATACCTATTCAACATTGTACTTGAAGTCCTAGCCAGAGCAATTCGACAACAAAAGGAGATCAAAGGGATACAAATTGGAAAAGATGAAGTCAAAATATCACTTTTTGCAGATGATATGATAGTATATATAAGTGACCCTAAAAATGCCACCAGAGAACTCCTAAGCCTGATAAACAGCTTCGGTGAAGTAGCTGGATATAAAATTAACTCAAACAAATCAATGGCCTTTCTCTACACAAAGAATAAACAGGCTGAGAAAGAAATTAGGGAAACAACACCCTTCTCAATAGTCACAAATAATATAAAATATCTTGGCCTGACTCTAACTAAGGAAGTGAAAGATCTGTATAATAAAAACTTCAAGTCTCTGAAGAAAGAAATTATAGAAGATCTCAGAAGATGGAAAGATCTCCCATGCTCATGGATTGGCAGGATCAACATTGTAAAAATGGCTATCTTGCCAAAAGCAATCTACAGATTCAATGCAATCCCCATCAAAATTCCAACTCAATTCTTCAACGAATTAGAAAGTACAATTTGCAAATTCATCTGGAATAACAAAAAACCTAGGATAGCAAAAACTCTTCCCAAGGATAAAAGAACCTCTGGTGGAATCACCATGCCGGACCTAAAGCTCTACTACAGAGCAATTGTGATAAAAACTGCATGGTACTGGTATAGTGACAGACGAGTAGACCAATGGAATAGAATTGAAGACCCAGAAATGAACCCACACACCTACGGTCACTTGATCTTCGACAAGGGAGCTAAAAACATCCAGTGGAAGAAAGACAGCATTTTCAACAAATGGTGCTGGCACAACTGGTTGTTAACATGTAGAAGAATGTGAATCGATCCATTCCTATCTCCTTGTACTAAGGTCAAGTCTAAGTGGATCAAGGAACTTCACATAAAACCAGAGACACTGAAACTTATAGAGGAGAAAGTGGGGAAAAGCCTTGAAGATATGGGCACAGGGGAAAAATTTCTGAATAGAACAGTAATGGCTTGTGCTGTAAGATCGAGAATTGACAAGTGGGACCTCATGAAACTGCAAAGCTTCTGCAAGGCTAAAGACACCATCAATAAGACAAAAAAAAAAACACCAACAGATTGGGAAAGGATCTTCACCTATCCTAAATCAGATAAGGGACTAATATCCAATATATATAAAGAACTCAAGAAGGTGGACTCCAGAAAGTCAAATAACCCCATTAAAAAATGGGGCTCAGAACTGAACAAAGAATTCTCACCTGAGGAATACCGAATGGCAGATAAGCACCTGAAAAAATGTTCAACATCCTTAATCATCAGGGAAATGCAAATCAAAACAACCCTGAGATTCCACCTCACACCAGTCAGAATGGCTAAGATCAAAAATTCAGGTGACAGCAGATGCTGGTGAGGATGTGGAGAAAGAGGAACACTCCTCCATTGTTGGTGGGATTGCAAGCTTGTACAACCACTCTGGAAATCAGGCTGGCGGTTCCTCAGAAAATTGGACATAGTACTACCGGAGGATCCAGCAATACCTCTCCTGGGCATATATCCAGAAGATGTCCCAACCAGTAAAAAGGACACATGCTCCACTATGTTCATAGCAGCCCTATTTATAATAGCCAGAAGCTGGAAAGAACCCAGATGTCCCTCAACAGAGGAATGGATACAGAAATTATGGTACATTTATACAATGGAGTACTACTCAGCTATTAAAAAGAATGAATTTATGAAATTCCTCGCCAAATGGATGGACCTGGAGGGCATCATCTTGAGTGAAGTAACACAATCACAAAAGAACTCACACAATATGTATTCACTGATAAGTGGATATTAGCCCAAAACTTAGGATACCCAAGATATAAGATAAAATTTGCTAAACGCATGAAACTCAAGAAGAATGAAGACCAAAGTGTGGACACTGTGCACCTTCTTAGAATTGGGAACAAAACACCCAGGGAAGGAGTTACAGAGACAAAGTTCGTAGCTGTGATGAAAGGATGGACCATTTAGAGACTGCCATATCCAGGGATCCATCCCATAATCAGCTTCTAAACCCTGACACCATTGCATACACTAGCAAGATTTTGCTGAAAGGACCCAAATATAGCTGTCTCTTGTGAGACGATGCCGGGGCCTAGCAAACATAGGAGTGGATGTTCACAGTCAGCTATTGGATGTATCACAGGGCTCCCAATGGAGAAGCTAGAAAAAGTACCCAAGGAGCTAAAGGGATCTGCAAACCTATAGTTGGAACAACATGATGTACTAACCAGAACCCCGGAGCTCTTGTCTCTAGCTGCATATGTATCGAAAGATGGCCTAGTCGGCCATCAATGGAAAGAGAGGCCCATTGGACTTGCAAACTTTATATGCCCCAATATAGGGGAATGCCAGGGCCAAAAGAATGGAAATGGGTGGGTAGGGAAGTGGGGGGCGCTATGGGGGACTTTTGGGATAGCATTGGAAATGTAATTGAGGAAAATATGTAATAAAAATATTAAAAATTAAAAACAAACAAACAAACAAACAAAAACAGCCAGTCACAAAGAACAAAGAGCATCAATAGGATTGGTAATTGAAGTGCTGTGTCCCATGGACTCATTCTTCATCCATCATGCCCTTCCCACTTGATAAAAAGTATCCCTTAGTCACCTATAATCTAGCCTTCAGACTTTTTGCAAAGTAAAATCTCATTCTTCTATGGCCATGCCAATGTGGGGCGGGGGCTATAAATTAACAGAAAATGAGTGGTTGGTAAATACATTTTTAAATCAGAATCTTTCTGAGACACTGTTTACCAGACAAACTTTTACTAAATCTAATCACAATTTTTAAAAAAAAATTATCAAGCTAGTAGTATTGAACTGTGCCTTAATTAGGGCAGCCAAGAATGTCTTGTATAATTAACTTGGACTTGTTCATAATTGTTTCCTCATGGTTAGAGCTGTTTTCCTTTTATAAATGGGACAATGATGGTGGTAACACTAACCTTTGATCCCCATAGGAAAGTAACTAAGGGTAAACAGAAGCTAGGCAGATCTAGGAACTCAAAACCAAAGGACAGGAAACACTGAATCACTTTTTACTCTTCAGGTTTGCCTCAGGAGAAAAAGGGTTCCCTGACCTCAGGCATAACCCACAGAACTACAGACATCTCAGCTCTTCATCATCTGGCTAAGTAAAACCATCTCACCACTTTTGGGAAGTGGAGTGATGCACTCTCCTCTCTAGAGAATTTGTTCCTCTGGGTAGTTGAATGGTTAGGACCATATCAACATTCTCCAATGTGTCCTGGATTTGGTCAAGAAGAAATTCTAGCAAGAGCACTGCATGGAAGGAGGGAAGGATAGTGAAAGGAAGAGGGAATAGGGAGTGAGAACGATTTCTCATTGCCCTCAATAGAGAGTTAGCACTAGCAGGCTAAATCATATCTTTCTACCAAATGTCTTCACTCCTACTTTAAAAATTCCCCAAATAGCCATCTGTATCTATCACTGGGGTAACCACTCTCTATTTTCTTCCCTGTCTTCCTCATTGGTAACAGAGCACTTCTATACTGACTTGCAGTGGTATCATAAGATCTACTGTGTTTGCTGGATACTTTATCAAAACTTAAATAATAGACACCATTAAGCTTTCTGTAAATCATAATGAAGAGTGTTATACCGATTCCTCACCAGAGTCCCAAGTTACCAAGGTGACAGAGTCCAGATGACATCGCACACAGTATGTATGCACTCAAGTTTTCCCTTGTGAATCAAAAGCCACTAGGAAATGTAGGCTCTTCAGTTGTACTGATTCAAGAACTCTGCTGGGTGACTCCCAGTATCACTCAGTGGCATGGGTGCAGCTGGATAGAAACAGATGTCTTAGCTCTGAGAGACATGTGGCCAAGTAGCAGTGGCAAGACACGCTGCTGAACAACCTCAAAACATGATGGGTACGATTTTTATCTGTAACTGTGGTAGGCATAACATAAAAATTCAGAAGTTTGGACAGGCAAGATGGCTCAGTGGGTAAAGTTGCTTGATCAAGATTGATGGTCTTAAGTTCATTACTTAGGACTACATAATAAAAGGAAAGAACAGGCTGCCACAAGTTGTCTACTAACCTCTGCAAGCATATGCACACACACACACATACACACACACACACAAACTCATAAAGAATAAAAATATAATATTTTTAAATGTAGAGGCCCTGTAAATTCTTATCACATCCCTTTTGTGTGATGTTTCTTTGGAAGAAAGGTCAAATGAAAAGAAGTTGACTGAAACCGAAAGTGATAGAGTCTATTTAGGCATCCTTTTCTGATCTCAACGTGATGCGGGGCAATTGCTATGTACGTATATGTACCTAGTTCCTTCCCTCGGGTATCCCACAACCCACTAGATAGAGAGATTACTATAGAAAGAAAATTCATTTTTCTCTGTGTAAGAAAAGTAATGTCAAATGACTTTGCAGCTAGAGTAATCACGTAGGCAAGTCTAGAGAAAGCTCATCTTGTTCATTAGCTGAAAAATAAGATTCCCAAAAAAAGAATAGTAGTGTCAAAAAGGAGAAAGATTTTAAAGGTCACTGAAATGTACAAAAATTATGAGCAGTTCAGCACATTAAAAAAAGATTAGATTTACAATATTGCAAATAAATCGAGCAAGAGGGTCATGAAGGAAAATCTCTGAAGATGAGACCCGAAAGCTCAGAGATGACTAAAGAATAAAGGTACCAGTAACCTATCACAGTCTCATGTTATCATCTATAGTTGGACTCTATAGAAAAATGAAGACTCTATGACAAAATTTTAACAGAGATGAAGGAAAGTAAAATTGTTTTAAGAAATATATTTTAGGGGGCTAAGAAGATGACTCAAAGGATTACAGCACTTGCTGTGCAAATGTGAAAACCTAAATTCGAATCCCTAGAAAGCATGTAAAAAGCCAATAATCTCCACACACACCCATGAACACATTGTTGCAGGATAGGCTCAGGCAGGTTCCAGATGCTTACCGGCCAGACGCCAATCAGGAAAAAAATATTAGCTTGGGCCACATGAAACGCAATCTCAGAGAAGTAAAAACTAATAGCAATAATAATAATTTTCAAAATTAAACCATTATCATAGTAAATAGAACTAAGACCTAGTTGAAAAGAAAAGGAAGAAAAATCAGTGGGTAAGCATTAAGTGTATTTCTGTACCATGATCAAGCTAACTAAACACTGGCTCTGATGCTATATGTCATAGAAAAAGTGTTACTTATACAAATGAGCCTAAATTATATAAGGTATCTATACAAAAATTGATGAAGCATTACCGTGGGAAATGAAAGACTGGACAGAAAAGCATACAGTATGTTACAATGGGTATTTCTGAGTTGAGGAGATGATCAAACTTCTCACTTCGACTCCTGTATGATCCTAACAACATTCTAGATAATTTTGATCGCATATTAATTTCAAAAGTTGTGTGGAAACTCCAAATCTAAAAATGTGTGACAAAGTTATAGTAATTAAGGTGGTCTAAAAGCAAAGCAAGTCCATTACTCCCATGAATCAGAGTAGCTGGAAAGAAATAACTTACATGAAGTCTTTCCAAACTGACAAAGATAGTGTAATCCACTAGTAATTTTCATTATTTCTTTTTTCTTTTTTCTTTTTTCTTTTCTTTTCTTTTCTTTTCTTTTCTTTTCTTTTCTTTTCTTTTCTTCACTTTCCTTCCCTTCCCTTCCCTTCTTCCTTTCTCTTCTCTTTTCTTTTCTTTTTCTCTTCCTTTTTCTCTTGCTAAAACAGGCTGGCCTCCAACACCCTCATACCTTGTTAAGTGCTGGAATTACAGGAGTGGGCACCTACTCCAAGCAAGAACGGGTTTTTTAATGAAATGTTACAGATTAATTGTATACTCACATGAAGAAGGTATCTAACTAAAGCTTCCTTATACTAAATGAAAGGCCAGTAGCTGATGGTAATAGATAAAAATGGAATATTAAAAGACAAATATTTCTAGAAGATAATTTAGGAGAATATTTTCATGACTTAAGGGAAGGCAAAATTTGTTAAGCAGAAAGAAGAAGACATTAATCTTGGGGATCAAATTAAATTAAATTCAAATTAAGAATGTTCATTTATCATATATAAAAAATAGACTAAAATTCAAGTAATAGAGAAGTTATTTCCAAAATATATATTCAACATACAACTAATGCTAGAGCATGTAACTATAAAGAGTATACTAGTTTTATTACTGTTTTTAAAAGTGCTAATCAAGTGGTAAAATGGACTAAAAATTCATCCCCAAATAAAAGCATACAAATAGTAGGAGACATAAAAGTGCTTCATTTTATCAGTTACCAAGAAAAAGCATGCTAAATCTCTTTAAGACACTCTTTTAATATAAGGGATTGTTGTGGGGAACAGAGCTGTAATAAAAAGTTCATCTAGGGTACAGAGCACAGGCTATAAGTTGGATCGCCAAGACATAGTGGTACCATAGACCTGTAATCACAGCTCGATGTAGGCAAACGGATGAGAAGTTCACCTCACACTCATCTATTGTGAGTTCAAGGTCAAACTGAGATACTTGAGACCTTGTCCCAAAGCAGCAACATTTAAATAAGTAAATAAACAAATAAGACTGAGGCATGTATAAATTCAGATTTTGTAAAATCTGGCCACTCTTGTGGCTTCTTGATGAGCATGGTGATAGAAACCACTTCAGAACATGTCAATATCAACTGCAGTCAGCAACATATAGCTTCGGTAATTTTGGATTTTCTACATAAACACTCACTTCCCTGCAAACCAAGATAGTTTTATTATGTCTTTCAATATCACTGCATCTTTTTCTGTTCTCACTGACCTGGCAAGGAATTCCCAGACAATGTTAGAAAGCAATGTGGGAAGGGTCTTACCTGTCTTATTCTAATTAGGAAAGTTCTACATAACCAGCAAACAGCCTCTGCATAGAGAGGGGTTCCTGAGGAGTATTTGGGAGTGGTGAAAGAAGTTACTTAAAGTCCATCATGGGTACAAACTGAGAGTTCTCTAGTCTGCTCCTAGACTAGAGATGGCTCCTAGACAGCTCTCTGGTCAAGAGAGTTTTCTCTTGCTAGAAAAAATCCGAAAGCTCTCTGAATTGCTCACTGGATTCTGACCAAAGTCAGAAAAGATGCTAGAAAAAATTCATAGGTTTTCTAACCAAAATCAGAGAGCCTGTTAGACAAATTCTAAAAAGAAAACTGGTTAGTTCATCATGTTGTTCCAACTATAGGGTTGCAGATCCCTTTAGCTCCTTGAGTACTTTCTCTAGCTCCTCCATTGGGAGCCCTGTGATACATCCAATAGCTGACTGTGAGCATCCACTTCTGTCTTTGCTAGGCCCCGGCATAGTCTCACAAGAGACAGCTATATTTGGGTCCTTTCAGCAAAATCTTGCTAGTGTATGCAATGGTGTCAGCGTTTGGAAGCTGATTATGGGATGGATCCCTGGATATGGCAGTCTCTAGATGGTCCATCCTTTCATCACAGCTCCAAACTTTGTCTCTGTAACTCCTTCCATGGGTGTTTTGTTCCCAATTCTAAGAAGGGGCACTTTGGTCTTCATTCTTCTTGAGTTTCATGCGTTTAGCAAATTGTATCTTATATCTTGGGTATCCTAAGTTTTGGGCTAATATCCACTTATCAGTGAATACATATTGTGTAGGTTCCTTTTTGATTGTGTTACCTCACTCAAGATGATGCCCTCCAGGTCCATCCATTCCAGTACCCCGGAGCTCTTGTCTCTAGCTGCATATGTATCGAAAGATGGCCTAGTCGGGCCTTAAGGGTTGTCCTGAATGTCATAGTATTTACCATTTTGCTAAGGGCTTTCGACACACCTTCACTTCCCAGATTCATGCTGCTTCTAATTATCATGGACTCATTAACCTTGTCAGGGAGAATATTTTCCGAAGGAGGAACATGAAGATGTGTACATTATTATACAAACAAGCCTTAAGCCTAGAAACCATCAACACTCCTAGAGGTCCACACCCTGCTAGCTCCGTTCCAGCATCACACCGCCCCTCCCCCAGCAGCCACGCAGAGCTCAGCACCACACAACTAAGGTAGTAGATGTAAATGTTCCAAAGTGTTCTTATGAAAAACTCATAATTTCCTGAAGATTTGATTATGAACCCATTCCGAGTTTTCTTTCAAACGTTTCTGTGTTCAAAAATGTGTTTCAAGCGCATGTGTTGATACGATCTTGTAATTTTTCTGTTAGTTTGTTCATAGATGAAACTTTTGAGTGTTGGAACAGAATTGTATTCCCAAGAAAAATTTCAGTTACTTATTGTGTACAATTCTTTCTATGAGCTTCTGGATTTGCTTTTCTTATTAAAAAATCATAATTACCATTGCTGCTGCTGCTGCTGCTGATGATGATGATGATGATGGTGCCTCTGTGTTCATGAAGGACTGCCCTACGGTCTTCTTTCCTTAAAATAGCATTGTCAGATTTTGGTATTAAGGTAATTCTGGCTTTTGGTTATTAATTATGAAACATTCCCTCTGCTCCCATCTTAGGAAAAGATTATAAAGAATCATTTTACTTTCCTCTAGAATGTTAGACACAATCTACCAGGAAACCAAAAGGACTTTGAACCCTCTGGTTTAAGCTGTTAATTTATTGATTTAACTTTCTAAGTAGGCATAACATTATAGAAACTAGTTTTCTCTTTACTTGAGCTGTAGAAGAATGAGTCCTGAGAGGAGCCAGACCATTTCTCCTTATCAGTTCTGTGTTTAAGGCAATTTGTCGTGATGCCCGCTTCCCTTCTAATGTGGTTAGTTATTTGTGTGCTATATTTTGTTTTCTGGAGCTCTCTAGAGGCTTATTAGTTTTACTAATATTTTTAAAGAACTGTATTTGGCATTTATTGATTGTTTTCTATTGCTTTCTAATTTTCAATCTCCTGATTGCTTTTTATTCTCATATTTTATTATGTCTTTTTGTTTGCCCTTCTTTTTCTATATCATTATTGCTATTTTTATTATTTTTATCTTCTTTATTTTTCTAAAATTATATATTTCAATACTCTATATTTCTCTCTAGCATGACTTGCATTACATTCCTAGATGTTGAGAAGCTGTGGGTCTCTCTGTGGCATGCTTAAACCTTTCAGTTTTCCTTTTCTTTGCTTTTTACTTTTCTAAATTTTTACTGAAATGCCCTCAAACATAGTTGGGCCTATTTTAGCTCTTCCTAAAATATCAATAAACCCATTATTTATATTTTTCATGTCTGTTCCACACAGGTTTGCCTCTCATGCTTCATATTAACTCTGTCTAGTTTCTGTCTGATGAAATTTTCCATCTGCTTTTATCCAGTTTACAGTGTGCAATGTCGTCTTTAACATACTATTTAAAGTTTATTTACATTTCTTATTTAATTAATTGATCCCAGTATCCTGGCTATACTTGAGTTCAATTCTCATGCTTTCTCCTCCATCTCTTCAAACTGTATTTTTGTTTTGCTTATTTTTTTGGCAGTTGTCACACCTTATTTTTTTGGCAGTTGTCACACCTTCTGTTCTTTTGCTTGGGTGTCACATATGATGTTGAAGAACAAAATAATCTTATCAAAGAGATTTTTTTAATGTATCTTTCACTAAAACATTAGTAAATCATTCTCTGTGTTTATCCAAGAGTAAAATAATCCTACCTGATAAATCAAGACCAAGTTCAGAGACCTTCTTCCATACACAAGTAAATGATTTAAAGCATAGTAATTTACAGAAAATAGCCAAGGTCAATTCACTCCTATAGTAATAAAGGACCGGTAATAGAAAATTTTCTCTCTGATAAGAATACTGGAATCTCTAGTTGGAACTATTCCCTAACATTCTAGCTTAGCCAATCAGTCACCTAGCTACAAAACTTCTCCTTGGGGTGATGGATCTACCTCAAACTATACTAAAGATATAAGAGGGAAAAGTAGCTCTTCAATGAAATAATGAGCTTTTCCATATAAGAATTTAAACTCCTTCATGAAGCTGATACAAGATGTCATGAATTGTGTTGCATCTGTTCATCTTCTGAGTCCTGACTCGGAAAAGCACCACATTCTTTTTGTCCTTCCTTTTTCATTCTTATTCCTTAAGATACCGAGATTCTAATATACTTTGCCTAGTACTCTGGGCTTCCTTGCTCTTTCTTGAAGGTCCTCCACTTTGTAGTGCAAAGTGGTGAAATGTAGTCTGCCATATGACTAACCTCATGGTTTTCATAGAGGAATGAAAAATACTCTGAGGGGATGATAGTGAGAAGAAGCAGCCACAGGCCTAACTCAATCTGCCTTCTTTGTCTAACAGAAATATCTCAGATGACCTGGGAATTCTCCTTAGTGTCCAGTTTTGTGGTGCCTAGGATGCTGCCCCCTGCACAACAATGACGGTCCCATGTAATTAACTACCTCTTTGTCTATTCACTTTGTCTAGGACAGAAATGAAGGCGATGGCACAGGCTGTATTTAAGTAAAGATGCTGACGTGCAGCTGTGTTCACTTGATTCATCGGCTCCTTTGCATCCATTTATTTAATTTCACTTTACAGTATTTGTAAGAAGAGTATTACAGCATTTGTTATTTTAGATTCGTATCCAAATTACTTATCTGTGTTCATTTTAGATTTTTCTGATGCTCTCTGGAAAAGAAATAGTCAGGAGATGGCTTCTATATTTAAGAAAAATTGACTCATATACAAAGGAATAAAGTTTCTTCACAAATATGAGAACAGTTAAGTAAAATATATTCTACTATCACTGTGGCCTTAAAGAAAAGCTGAATCAGATGGCTTATGGGGAAAAATCTTAGCATAAGTATATATATTATATCCACTTTAATGTCCAGGGATCAGCAATATTAACAAGGAATTTTCAAACAAAGCTTTGATTTTCATTTGCTGGTATGGACCAGGGTCTACATGTCACAGCTCAATAAAATGAGGTATTTTTCCATAATAAATTATTGTTTTAGTATTGATTTTCTAGATTTTAAAAGATGAGCAAGAAGAGAAAAGAAAAGAAAAAACAATTTCTAAAAAGAGAAATGTCCACTAAGTGATTATTTTCTGTAAACAGATTGCTCCTTTACTGATGCCATTTCTGCTTTATCATTATGTAAACACAGCCTAAAGGGAGGGATAATAATAGCTGATTGTCAAGTTAGTAAGCATTCCTCACAAATGTTCTTATGCTGTGTAATTGTTTTTCAATAAATTCTTCTGGTGATTGGCGCCAAATCATCACTCATTCAGCAAACTTCATTGGCTGTCTAGATGTGCCTAGCATTATGTTTCAATGTGGAGTTTTGTATAGAAATTCCTTGAGTGAAGAAACTTTTTTGCTGTGACCAAAAAGTTATTATGCAGAGTCTGTCCAATTGGGGTTCCTTATCTAAATAATGAAAGCCTTTCTGATGGTCATGCTTCACTGAAAACCCATGTCATTTCACACATACACATCACACGCATAACATACATACATCACACATACCACATACACACACATACACACACACATTACACCACATCACATGCATAACATACATAAATCACACATACCACGTACACACACATACACAAATACCATATCACACACTCAAATACCATATACCAAGACACACACACTCCAAACGCATACACAAACAAACGCATACACATACTCACATCACACAACATATACATAAAACACACCACAGACATACATACATACACTTACCATACACATACACACCAGACACACACCATATGCCACATACATTCACACACACCAAACACATACTCATCACTAATAATACACCAACAGCAATACACATACAGCACACCCACACCACTACCACCACCACAAATAACAACAACACACACACCAACACCAACATCGCCATCACCACATCCACACAAAACACACATTCTGGAAATACTACCTTGCTCATTATCTCAAATAATTTCTGATTCCTTTAATCACTGCTAAAATGCTAACAGCTCTCTTTAATGCCTAGTCAATATGCAGATTAAAACATAAATGCCACTAAATATGCTTTAAATATCATCTCCATTGAAATATTTCTAAGTTCTTGTATCCTCTTAGAATAATCCCCATTCAAAATTGAGAGGAAATGTCATCCATATGAGGTTCTTCAGAACTTAAGCTCTGATTATACAAGGAATTAGGTGCTATAGCTTCAGAAATCGAATAATTAAAGAACCACTGACTCTTTCTTTGTTGATGACATTTTTAAGCCCAGAAAGCTTTCATCAAGGCTACAGTGAAATTTCATAGTTAGTAATGTTGTACACGCTGGGGAAATGTCTAACAAAATTAACCAGATACCTTGAGTAAAACAGGTGAAAGACAGATGTAGAAAGCATCAGAAGACCAGCCATGATGGCCTCAGCACTGAGAAAGGCTGTCAGCTCTGACTATGTTGGTAGAAAAAGGGGAGCAAGCATAAAGAAATATATTGAAAAGAAATAACTTTCAAGGAAACAGTGATCTGTTGCCTCCAGTGAGTACCCATGGGCTTTTTTCAGATATTAGTTATCAGTCAGCACTCTCAAAGTAATACAGAAATAGGATGTCATTCATAAAACTTCATAAGAAGTCAGATTCTCAGGTGAAAGTAAACAGAAAGGTCTAGGCCTATGTTCAGCCTATTGCAGCATGAGGTAGATTTGGTAGGATCTTTTCTCTATTATCAAAGTCCTTAGGAAAGTATTTCATCTGTCTTTTTCTATTTTCAGATGAAAAGGAATGGAAAAGGTTTTTTTTTAAATAAAAATTAATAAATAGATTTTACCATTTGGAGGCTGAGGAGATAGCTCTGTGGTTAAGAGCTCTTTCTACTCTTTCAGGGGACCTAGATTAGTTCCTAGCATCCACATTACATAACTCACAACTAACTCCTCTATGAGATAAGAAGCCTTCGGACCTCCAAGAGTATCTGCATGCACATGATGTACATAAACTCATACATGTATGCACACACACACACACATGAATAAAAATAAATAAGTTTTTTTAATTCTCTATCTAAGGTCTTATCCTACTCAGGGTTTTATTTCTGTGAAAAGACACCATGACCAAGGCAACTCTTACAAAGGCAAACATTGAATTAGGACTGGCTTACAGTTTCAGAGGTTTAGTCCATTACCAGCATGGCAGGAAGCATGGCAGCATACAGGCAGACATGGTGTTAGAGTTGCTGAAAGTTCCGCACTGTGATCTGAAGGCAACCAGGAGGAGATTCACTTCTGCAGGATGCCAGGAGGAGGCTGGACTCCACACTGGGTAGAGCTTGAGCATAGGAAAAGACCTCAGCCCCCACCCCCACAGTGGCACATTTCCTCTAACTAGGCTAAACCTCCTCCAATAAGGCCACAACTCCTGATAGTGCTAGGGGTTAAGAAACTAATTGTATCAATCAGGTTTCTGCTACTATAACAGCCCATGGCACTTCTCATGAGTCAACCATAGTCAAACCACCACGGGTCTATTCAGGAGCCTTGAAAATAATGTGTTGAAAGAGTAATAAGAGCAAGACAAACATAATTCATTCGCATGAGCATAGAGCATATGCAGAGAAACAGAGTGGTAGGTGGCTCAAAGGCTGCTGAGAATGAGATCTGATGGAGCATCTTAATAGATAACAATGAACATTCAAGGAAGTGACAAAATAAAGGAAATGGTACTCAAACATCTAAGGGCTGCAAACCGAGGACAGGAAATATGAAACCGTGGAAACTAACTGTATCAGTCAGCCTTCTGCTACTATCATAAGATGTACAGAATAATCGACTTACTAGAAGAAAAGTTTTGGGCTCATTACTTCAGAGGTTTTGGTTCATGACTAATGGACTCAGTTGCTCTGGGCCTATAATGTGAACACACACAAGACCGTGACATACACATAACACCAAACTAAGGACAAAGATTCAGCCCTTGGGCCTTTGGCGCACATTCAGATGTAGTCTAACACACTCTGGTGAAAAGTGATGAAGGACTGACAGCCAGTGGATGTCTAGCTTTCATTTCCCACATGGCTATGGACTTCTTCATAGGAAGAAAGGAAAGGTTTATTTTTATTCTTATTGACCAAGTTGTTTATTTACTTTATGTTCCAATCACAGCTTCCCTTCCCTTCTTTCCTTCCAGTCCTTCCCTCTTACCTCTCCTTCCCCTATTTTACCTTTCTCTTCAGAAAAGAGAAGGCCTCCCATTGATATCAATCAGCCCTGGCATATCAAGTTGCAATAAGATTTGGCACAGCTTTTGTTCAGTCTTGACAAGGCAGCCCAGTTAGGGGGAAGCAATCCAAAGGCAGACAATGTAGTCAGAGACAGCTCCTGTTTTAAGAATCCCACAATCCCACATGAAGACCCAGCTGCACAACTGTGTCATATGTGTAGAGGGCCTAGGTCTATCCCATTCATTCTATTTGGTTGGCAGTTCAGTCTTTATGAGCCCCTATAGGCCCAAGTTAGTTGATTCTGTAGGTTTTCTTGAACCCTCTGGCTCCTTCAGTCCTTCCCCCTCTCTTCCAGAGAATTACCCAGGCTCCACTTGTTTGACTGTGGGTCTCTGCATCATTTTCCATCAGTTGCTGGATGAAACCTCTCTGGTGACAGTTATAATAAGCTCCAGTCTGCAAGTATAAGAGAATATAATTAAAAGTGTCAGGGCTGGACTTCCTCTTATGACTTGGATATCAATCTGGACCAGTCACTGTTGGAAGTGATATAGCAGGGACTTGAGATAGATCAATTTCCAACTTTCTGAGCAACTGCCAAATTGATTTACTAAATGGTTGTTCAAGTTTGCACTCCCACCAGCAGCAGAGGAGTGTTCCTCTTCCTCCATATCCTTACCAGCATGTGCTATCCCTTGAGGTTTTTTTTTTTACCTTAACAATTATGAAAGGTATAAGGTGAAATTTCAGAGGTTTGTTGTTATTGTTGTTTGTTTGTTTGTTTGTTGCATTTCCCTGTTGACTAAGGTTGTTGAACACTTCTTTAAGGGCTTCTTGGTCTGAAGTGGAAACTTAAGGGTTGGTTGTGTTTGATGGTGTTTTCTTGGGCAAGCATGTGAAGAAGTTGTTCCTGATGAGGACAGAGATAAAAGGCTAAGGTAGCCTCATGATGGAACATTTGGCTGAAGCAGACACAGGTGAAGGATCAAGTGCTAAAGCAAGCACTTGATGAAGGATTCTTTGCTAAAGACATGTATGTATTGATCTGCCTTACGTTGTGTAGTTGAGCCGCCTTTCTGTTGGGACTCCAGAAAGAGAAAACCTTTTGGTGGTGTGCTGCGGTTTCTTCCTGCTTCTGCAGACTTGGACTGATTGGCAGAGTAATGTCAACTGAGACAAGCACACATGCTGAGGCAAGACAAAAGCCTAGGCAAGACCCATGGAGGACACATGATGTTTAGAGGGATATAAATAGGACTCTGTGGACAACGGAGCTGAGCTTGTCTGCTTATAGAGCTAGCTGAGCAACTCTTGTTGGTCTCTTCTCTTCACTGTTCTTCACTTCTTTGGGAGAGACACAGCTGAGAGGGTTTCCTGGTGTTCCTGTTGACCCTGGTTCCTCCTGCTGACTTGTGCTGAGGCTGAGGCCTGGCTGTTCCTGCTAGATAGTGCTACCACTGCTGCCAATGCTAACCTGCGAACTGAACTGCCAGACAATGCAGATGGGAGTAGCTCCAAAGAACCATTTCTAAACAGGTCTGTTTCCCCCATATTCTTTCTTTCCAAATGCCTCTGATGGACAGTGGGCTAGAAGGGAGATAAAAGCATTTAAGAACCATCATTAAAAGTAGACTTTGAAAAAAAAATTAAGTTACATTGGCCATTAGAGATTTCTCTGTAGAAATTCTCTGTATAAATCTGTACCTCATTTTTTATTGGGTAATTTGTTTTGTTGATGTCTAGTTTCTTGAGTTCTTTTCAGATGTTGAGTTGGAGAAAATCATCTCTCATTCTTATAGGCTGCCATTTTCCTTACAGTACCAGGTCAGTTTCTGGGTAGTCCCACTTACTAAGTGTTGACCTCAGTGTCTGAGCTATTGGTGTTCTGTTCAGAAAGTTGTCTCCTGTTCCAACTTGTTCATGGCTATTCTCCATTTTCTGATCTATCAGGCTTAGTGTATCTGGTTCTATGTTGAGGTCTTTAATCTCTTTTGACTTGAGTTTTGTGCAGGGTGATAGATATGTATCTGTGTGCATTCTTCTACATGCAGACATACAGTTAGACTAGCACCATTTTATTGGAGATGCATTATTTTTTCCACTGGATAGTTTGGGCTTCTTTTTCAAAAATCAAGTGTCTATAGGTGTGTGGATTTACTTTTGGTTCTTCAGTTCAATTTGATTCCATCACTCGACCTGTCTTTTTTTATGCCAGTCAGTGCCATGCAGTTTTTATTACTAGTGCTCTATTGTACAGTGTGAAAACAGAGATGGTGATATCTTTAGAAGCTATTTTATGGTACAAAAATGTTTTAGCTATCCTGAGGGGTTTTTTGTTTTGCTGTATGAAGTTGACTATTGTTCTTTCAAGGTCTAGAAAGAATTATGTACGAATTTTCATGGGATGGGAATTGTCTTGAATCAGGAGACTGCTTTTGGTAGAATGGCCTTTTTCACTAGGTTAATCCTACCAATCTGTGAATGTGAGAGATCTTTCCATCTTCTGATATCTTGTTCAACTTCTTTCATCAAAAATTTGAAGTTCTTGCTCAGTTAGAATTACATACATCAAGATATATATATATAAACACACACACATATGGGCTACTGTTTTTTGTTGTTGGTTGTTTTTTGGGTTTTTTTACTTAATTTTTTATCCAACCACTTGGCGAAAGTTGTATATTAGCTGTAGGAGTTCCCTAGTAGAATTTTTGGGGTCATTTACATATATTATCATATTACCTGCAAGTTGCAATGCTTTGATTTCTTCCTTTCTCATTTGTATTCCTTGATCTCCTTTAGTTGTCTTATTGCTCTAGCTAAAACTTAAGTACTATATTGAATACATATATAGAGAGAGTGGATAGCCTTATCTTGCCCTGATTTTAGTGGTATCTCTTTAAGTCTCTCTTCATTTTATTTGATGTTGGCTATAGGCTATTGCCTATATTGTGTTTAGATATGTGATGTTTATCCCTTATGTAGCCATAACTTTTATCATGAAGGGTGTTGGATTTTGTCAAAGGCTTTTTCAGCATCTAATGAGATGACCATGTCTTTCTGATTTCAGATTGTTTATATGGCAGATTTTTATATGTTGAACAATGCCTGCATCTCTGGGAGAAAGCCTACTTGATCATGGAGGATGTTTTTGATGTGTTCTTGAATTTGGTTTGCAAGTACTTTATTGACTAATTTTGCATCAATGTTTGTAAGGAAAATTGGTCTGAAATTCTCTTTCTTGGTTTAATGCTTGTGTGTTTAGATATCAGGGTGATTGTGGTCTTATAAAACAATTTTGGCAATGTTCCCTCTGTTTCTATTTTGTGGAATCATTAGAGGGGTATTAGTATTGGTTTTTCTTTGAAAGTCTGGTAGAATTCTGAGCTAAACCATCAGGCCCTCAGATTTTTATTTTTTGGTTGCGAGCCTTCAATGACTGCTTCTATTTTCTTTGGGATTATAGGACTACTTAAATTATTCTTGATTTAACTTTGGTAAGTGGTATCTTTCAAGAAAATCATCCATTTTGTTTAGGCTTTTCAACTAAGACCTAATGATTCTTTGGATTTCTTCAATGTCTGATGTTATATCCTCCTTTTCACTCCTGATTTTGTTAATTTGGATGAGGTCTCTCTGTCTTTTAGTTAAGGGTCTGTTTTTTTAGCTAAGGGTTTCTCTATCTTGTTGATTGTCTCCAAGAACCAGCTCTTGGTTTTGTTATTCTTTGTATTGTTTTCTTTGTTTCTAGTTAATTGATTTCAACCTTAAGTTTGATTATTTCCTGCCTTCCTTTACTCTTGGGTGTGTTTGCTTCCTTTTGTTCTAGAGCTTTCAGGTATGCTGTTAAGTTGTTACTATGAGATCTCTCCAATTTCTTTATGAAGACACTTAGTGCTATAAACTTTCCTTTTGTCACTCCATTAGTTGTTTCTGATAAGTTTGGGTATGCTGTGCCTTCATTTTCATTGAATTCTAGGATGTCTTTAATTTCTTTCTCTTCCCCCCCCCCCCCGAGCCCGCCCACCCCTGTTCCACTGATCATTGAGCAGAGAGTTGTTAAGTTTACATGAGTTTGCATACTTTCTGTTGTTTTTGTTGTTGTGGAATTCCAGCTTTATCCCATGGCAATCTGATAATATACAAATGTCTATTTCAATTTTCTTGCATCTGTTAAGGCTTGCTTTGTGACTGAATATATAGCCTATTTTGGAGAAGGTTCCATGAGGTCCTAAAAAGAAGGTATATTCTTTTGTGTTTAGATGAAATGCTCTGTAGGTAACTGCTAGTCCATTTGGTTCTTAACTTCTGTTAGTTTCATTATTTCTGTTTAATTTCTGTTTCAATGACTTCTGAATTTATGAGAGTTGGGTGTTGAAGTCTCCCACAATTAATGTATGGACTTCAATGTGTGATTTAGGCTTTAGTAATGTTTCTTACAAATGTGGGTACACTTTCATTTGGGACATAGATTTTCAGAATTGAGATTTCATCTTGGATTTTTTTTCTTAATGTTTATGGAGTGTCCTTCCCCATCTCTTTTGATTAGTTTTGATTTAATGTCTATTTTATTAGAATAGATACTCCAGCTTGTTTCTTAGGTTTGTTTGTTTGGAAAAACTTTTTCCAGACTTTTCCTCTAAGGTAGTGTCTATCTTTGTGACTGAAGTGTATTTCTCGTATACACCCAATGATGAATCCAGTTTATGCATCCATACCATTAGCCTGTATCTTTTTACCGATGAATTGAGTCCATTGCTATTGAAAGATATTAATGATCAATGGTTACAGTTCTTGTTATTTTGTTGGTGGTGGTGGTAGTGGTGGGAATGGTGATGGTGGTGGTGGTGTGTGTGTGTGTGTGTCTTGATTTTACTGTGAAATTATTAATTTCTTATGTTTTCTTGGATAGTTATCTTCCTTGTGTTCAATTCCTTCTAGTAGCCTCTGTAGGGCTGGGTTAGTGGAGAGATATTGTTTAAATTTTGTTTTGTCATGGAATATCTTAGTTTTTCCATCTATGGTGATTGAAAGTTTTGCTGGATGTAGTGGTCTCTTAGTGTCTGTAAAACATCTGTCCAGGCCCTTCTGGCTTTTAGAATCTTTGTTGAGACATCAGGTATAATTCTAAGAAGTCTACCTTTGTATATTACTTGGCCTTTTTTCTTTATAGCTTTTAATACTCTTTCATTGTTCTGTACATTTTGTGTATTGATTATTATTTGGCAGGGCAATTTTCTTTTTGGGCCCAATTTACTCGGTGTTCTATTAGCTTCTTGTACATTTTTAGGCATCTTGATCTTTCAGTTAGGTAAATTTTCTCCTATGATTTGGTTGAAAATATGTTGGGGGCCTTTGAGCTGGGAATCTTCTCCTTCTTCTCCTCCTATTATTCTTGAGTTTGATCTTTTCATAGGGCCCCAAATTTCCTAGATGTTTTGTGTCAAAAACTTTTTAGACTTAACATTTTCTTTGACTGATATATAGATTTCTTCTATCATATCTTCTATGCCTGAGATTCTATCTTCCATCTCTTATATTCTGTTGGTGTTATTTGCATCTATAGTTTCCATTCTCTTACCATGATTTTCCATCTCCAGGATTCCTTCAGTTTGTGTTTTCTTTATTGCTTCTATTTCCATTTTCAGTTCTTAAACAGTTTTATTCATTTCCTTCACGTCTTTTATTGTATTTTCCTGTATATCCTTAAAGGATTTATTCATTTTGTCTTTAAAGACCTCTATTATTTTCATAAGATTAGCTTTAAGATCCTTTTCTTGTGCTTAGCTGTTTTAAGATATCCAGGGCTTGCTCTAGTAGATTAGTAGGGCTCTGGTGGTACCATATTGCTCTGGGTCTTATACATTGTGTTCTTATGCTGGCTTTCAGCTATCTCTTTGGCCCTGGTACAGACAGGCCTCCAGGAATGCACACAGAATTGTGAGCTTCTAAACAAAGCCCAAAGGAGCAGGTACAGTTTATGACCACTGTTGGGAGACTTGGTAAGCAAGGGTTTGGGGCAATGGTCTTACCTGGTTGTCCATGGTGATAGCAGGCCTAGGGGAATGCAGACAAAGCCATAGAGAAGAAAATGCAGCACAGGGGATAGGGTGTGGCTCACCAAGGCCTGGGCATGGCCCAGAGGAACCTAGCAGGCAGGGCAAGAAAGAGGTTTTCAAATCAATCCTTCAACCTAAGAAGTATCTGCTTTTAGTCAAGTGAAAGACATCCCTAAAAACCACCAACAACCAAAGAGTACACATGGAGGGACACATGGCTCCAGCTGCATATGTAGCAGAGGATGGCCTTTTCTGGAATCAATGGGAGGAGAAGCCCTTGCTTTGGTGAAGGCTTGATGCCCAGCATAGGGGAATGCTAGGGCAGTGAGGCAGGAGTGGGTGGGTGGGTGGGTGGAGGAGTACCCTCATAGAAGCAGTGGGGATGGAGGAGGAGATAGGGGGTTTAAACCAGGAAGGGAGACAACAGTTTAAATGTAAATAAATAAAAGAACACTTTTTTTAAACGCTGCTCTCCATGTCTGTTCATTAATTTGCCTCCTGCTCTATATAATCCTTTTGTTAAAATGGCATGTTTTGAGGTTACATTATGAATAGTTTTCTGCATATACTAATAAAAATCTTGTCATGGCTTGGGTATTAAATGTCTCCAGTTAATGGTGCTTGGGAAAAGTATGCTGGGTTAAATGAGAAATGTCTCCCTTTGGTTTAGGGGTTAGAACACCTGACCCCCCCCCCCCAGGTTGCAATGCTATTTGGTGAGGTAATGCAGTTTTTAATCCAGGAAATATGTCAATAGCCTAGACATTACATGTCATAGCCTCACCCTGTACCTAGTTCGTTCTCCCTCTCCCTCTCCCTCTCCCTCTCCCTCTCCCTCTCCCTCTCCCTCTCCCTCTCCCTCTCCCTCTCCCTCTCCCTCTCTCTCTTTCTCCCCTTTCCTCCTTCCCTCCCTTCTTCCCTTCCTCCTTCCCTTCCTCTGCCTCTTGTCTATGGTTAAGATGTGATCTCTCAGCTCCCTGCGTTATCCACCATGCCTATCTTTGGCGTCATGTCTTTATGCATGTTATGTCTATGATGCCTAACATTATGGACTGTAGCCATCTACAACTATGAGCACAAGATAAATTTCTTCTATGAATTGTGTTGGTTTTGATGTTTTATCCCAGCACTAAAAGGTAACTAGTATAGCACGGATAGATATTTAGAAGAAGTGAATCATTGTTTTCTCCCTTTGAACACAATCTCTGTCTTCCACTGACACATTTTTCTGTCCCATCATTAGCCAAAAACAGTGAAACTGCTGAAGCTGTGGGTCAAAACAAACTTTTATCCTTCAAATTGATCTTCCTTGAGTACTGTATCATGAAGAAGAGATCTGATTAAGGCAGTCTTATAAAGGTTGACCTAAACTTCAACATCAGTCTACTTGTACTCACCAGTGTTGGCATTTTGCACATATGCATGCTTACCGACAGCTTCCCTGTGTCTAGAGAGCATGGGATCTACAGAATTATGCCTGGAGGCATTGAATTCAAGCTCTGATATTTTTAATTTGCCAACAACTATTTTTCATATTTTTATATTATTCTCTCTCCCCAACCAAATGCAGAAAGAAGCTCCTTAAGGATTTCTCTCTTGAACAGGTAAAGATTTGTCATTGTTCTGTCACAGGTGACAGTGAACAGAGATGAATGCCATTGGGGGTGATCAATTCTTTCATTTTCCAGATGCAGGAACCACCTCCAGGAGGGTTAGAGTAGCATGCTTTATGGCATTCTTCCAGGTCAGACTGTTTGTTACGCGACCTCAGTTGCCATATTCTAACTGAGAAGCTCAGAAAACACCCTTCTAAAGTATGACACCTATGGGTAATGAACACTTTTGAAACAAAAGAAATTAGAAGATTGTAGAAGCTGCCTCAGAAGCAAGAACGTTCTACCTTTCTATTGTTTCTCCCCTGACTACCAAACACAGGGATGGACTGTCTCTGGAATGTCTGTACGAGTCTGAGGACATGTCTTCTGAAAGAAGCAGTTTACCTTATACTGTCTCCATAGATGTTTCTGTGTGAGGCCAAGAACAATAAGTCACAGAAGAAATGAGATTGAAGGCTATCAACTTACACAAATAGATGTCTCATCTATTGTGGGAGTCTATCTGGGAGACTTTGTCTGTGTAATCTAATACCAATTTTTGTCAGGGAAATTTTATCCCCAACTACCCCATAATGTGTCTCAATATCCTCAAGAGCTAAAAAGAACTTTTTCCCAAACTATTGCCTGGCTCCTTTGGAATCATTCATGTCTGCTAAAAGTCGCTTTCCTTTGCATTTCAGAAGCTGGCTATATTCCTTAATCTCCCCCTTCCTTATAAGAAGAGACATCTTTTCTACATCAGATTACTCATTTTCCTGCCGTGCTCTTGACACTTAAGTTAACATACCTTCTTCTCCTGTGAGTCTGTCCATGGTCAGTTTATAACAAGGAACTTCAAGGTAGAGGAGGAAAAAAACTTCCCTATTCAAAGAAGTTCCTCAAACAGAAAGACTCAGTGTCATTGGAATTATAGACCAAGAGAGCCCACCTGAATGGACAAGAAGCAGCACAGGTACACACCCACTGCCATGTCTTTCTGGAAAGGGTTGCTCTGCTCATCTACAAAGACACCCTCACTAAGCTTCATGAAGGCTCTAGGTAAGCTGGCAATGGCCCAGATCATTATTAAGTCCCTTTTGGAGCAACTTGATTTGAAAGCATAAGAGGGGACTTTAGAAGTCTCTGGAGAGCACAGACATCTGGGATTCTTGAGACTGAATTAGTTGGACCTGGTAGTAACTCAAGAGGAAAGGTCACACAGATCTGGGTGAAAAATTCATGATTTCCAAATGTCAGCTAAGATTTGGATAAGCATCTGGCTCTTGGGTATATATTTGAAAATGAATAAGCACTAAAATCTGCAGGATTCATACTCACTGGACCTTACCCACCCAGGATTTAATAGCTCCCCAAAAGGAATGCTGGTTGTGACACAGATTCCACACGGTTTCTAATTATTTCCACAAGAACACAAAGCAGCACAGATGTACATGTCTGTATACATTTGTAAATAGACTTATGAACAGTCCACACACACAAGTGTGTGTGTGTATTTCCATGCATTTCATGTAAATGCATGTAGGCTCGTGTGTGTGTGTGTGTGTGTGTGTGTGTGTGTGTGTGTGTTTAAATATTCCAAAACATTGGGCCAGTTGGCCATACATCTAGTCTCTCTTGGAAAAGATTTGCTTCATATCTAATAGAAATATACAATCTGGTTAAATGTTGCTGGTAAAATGTCTAACACATGGGTGGATTGAAACTGTAAGCAAGTGGAGAATACTAAAGCAGTCTGATAGAGATAGGTCTTTTGAAGGGAGGCCAGAAAACAACATTCCATTCCAAAGAGAGAGGATATGCATCTATTGTTTCTCCAGCTGGCTAAGCAGCGGCAGGGTTGTTTCCTACTAAACAGCCTCATTAACATAAGCATAACTACAGGGTAAGTTTTCTAGCTCATTCCAAGTGAATTCAAAGGGGTGGAGGAAGAAAGATGCCCTTAATATGCACAGCTCATGCAGACAATGATATGAAGCTAATTCATTTCATCATATTATCACCATAGCATATTAACTTAAAAGAAATAATAAGACAACATGGAAATGTTTGCATATTAGAGAGAATTCTCGTTGTACCCTATTAGCACCGTATCGTATTAGTATTGCATTAGGCTACCGTGCCGCAATGCCACAATGATGAAATCCCACTGTGAAAACTGATATTGAATTCTCGTAATGTTTCAGAATCATTTTTAGCACTGCATATAAATAATTCATGTGAGCAGATCTAATGAATTGATGGAAGAAAAAAAAACATCCCTTGGCATTGTGAGCATATTTATGAATGTAAAGTCACGAGCAAGGCGATTCCTCGTGGAAGGTGGGCAGGGGCTGAAATGTGACAGCTATCTCAGAATCTGTTATTAATATAATGAGGAATTCTAGGTCAAGTCCAGTGGAAATATTTCTGAATGCACAATCCTTTCTAGGAAAGTGGCAAGAGGCTGGTTATCGCTCTCCTGTTCTTTTCCACACCTCTTTTGTAGATCAACTGAGGTAGGTGCCCTCATTTACAGATAGCCATCTATGCAGAATCATACTGATATTTAAAACAAACAAACAAACAAACAAAAAAACAAAACACAAATCAGAGGGTGAATGCTTTGTGCTCCCAAAGTCTTTGTTGTAATGATTGGGTTTCCCATCTATCCCCACCACTGGACTGTGGGATCCTTAAAGTTGGGAATCATTATTTATTCATATTTGCTATCTTAACCCCCAACACAATGCATGGCCCTCACTAGGTTCTCAATAAATATTGAACAAATGGATGAATGAATGAATGAATGAATGACTATGTTGATTCAATTCCAAAGATTCTAATTAAAAAGTTGGCATCAAGGTGAGAGTGGGTCATTTACATTTAAATCTGAGTGTTTCTCAAAATTAAATCTTTATTTGCAATGTTGAATTCCGTCAAAGGAGGTTCAGAGAGGCATTCTAATTTCAGAGTTAGCCACAATTGTTTAAGTTCCTGCTTTAGATTAATGGCTTTTGGGTTTCTCATACGACATATTGCATATTGGTGTCAGCTGCTTGCAGAGAAGTAATCCTAACGCAATTTTAACTCCCCAGGATGGCCATTTCCTGCGAGGAGAGCTGTGGTGCGGAGCATGTTCCTCTATGTAGAAAGATCCCTGGCACTTACTAGGAATTGCAGGGCAGAAGCCAATGACCTGTTTTAACTTTTCTATGTGGCTGGCTTGTGGGCACTGTGATTCTTTTCTTCTTCTCTCTGGAGTTTGCTACACTTAAGTTTCCAGATTCCTCTTGTCCTTTCAGCTACAGCTCTGAGTGTTTATTGGTCCTATTCTGAGAGCTCACTGCCCCAGGCTTGGGAATATAACTCACTATTATAAAGAGGAGTCCAGTGGTGCTGTTTCCTGCTTTCTCTTCAAAATGGGCTCTCTCAGTTCTCATCGTCCTGAAAAGTCAAATTGGCATGGTCCTGTTTGGGGTGTCTTTGATCTCTAATGAAACAGTTCCTCCTGCCCCAGATGAATTTTAACTCAGAATTAGGGTCCTGGATGTTAACTGCCACAGACCTTCTCCGTAGTTAGCGGCCTCAAGGTGTCTCAATTTCAAAGAATGAAATTCACGAAGGACAGAAGATAAGTTTTAGAAAAAAAAGTTTATTCGGATTCACAGAGCTTATGGGAAAGAACAAGGTGCAGGGTGGTGATCCTGTATAGCAGGAGGGGTCCCAGGGAACTGGGAGACACCAAGCTGCCAGACCAGGGGGATTTAATGGATCTGTGGCAGAAAGTCAGGTAAGGCCTGAGATGGGGATAAGTCTAAATGGCCAACCACAAGGTGTTCAGGTGTCTCCTACCAGGTTCTGTCCCACCCTCATGTATACTTTCCAGACAACAGTAAGGGATGGCAGGAGACCAGGAATCAGAACTCCCTTGACATTCCTAGCCTCCAGCAAAGACATTCCTCAGTACACCTGCTTTGGGGTCTCTACTCTACCAGGTTAGTTTGTGTTTCCTGTTTCATCAAAAGAGTCTTTGAGCTATCTTGATTGCTCAAAGACGATGCTGTTCAAATCAATAACTCCGGGTCGTGAGGATAGAATCTTTGGCCTGGTTGAAGACTTCACATTCCAGTTGGGTTGGGTCATTCACTTAGTCAAGAGACCAATTTAGGAGGGGGAAGGGGGGTCACCCTCCTAAATGCAATGCTGAGGAGAAAGGCAGAATAGTGAGCTCTTTAAGAGATCCTGCACTGCTCACCCCCAACCCCCAAGCCTATTGCAGCAGATTACAGCCACAGGACTATAACACCACCGCTGTGGAGCTTGCAAGTCTGCCCCACTTGCTTTTCTGAATTTTTTTTCAGGAAAGTCTAATCATCCCTCTTCCGTCTTCTACCTCTTCTCTAAGAACACGTTCCTTAACACTTGGGGATTTTCCTCCAACATTTCTCTAAAGCCCCTGTCTCTGCTAAAGATCCTTTCCCTGACCTGTGGCCATTTGTCTGTCATGTATCTGACTTTGGAAGCTCCTTATGTGGTATGGCCCTTTCCCTTCTCCTTCCCATGTTCCTCTGCAGTGGCTCAAGTTAACAGCTGACCTGCCTTGGGGTTTTTCTATTAAATTCAAACTAAAATTGCTCTTCAGTTTCCACTTGAGTCAATTCTTACATTATTTTAATTAAGACTGAGAACACCAAAAGAAACCCCTGATTTTCCCTACATCAGTAAAGCCAAGCTTTGAATAGAGAGGTAGCATCCCTCCATTCCTGAGGAGCAAACAAAGCTGATCTTCCTTCCTTCCTTCCTTCCTTCCTTCCTTCCTTCCTTCCTTCCTTCCTTCCTTCTTCCTTCCTTCCTTCCTTCCTTCCTTCCTTCCTCCTTCCTTCCTTCCTTCCTTCTTCCTTCCTTCCTTCCTTCCTTCCTTCCTTCCTTCCTTCCTTCCTTCTTCCTTCCTTCCTTCCTTCCTTCCTTCCTTCCTTCCTTCCTCTCTCTCTCTCTCTCTCTCTCTCTCTCTCTCTCTCTTTCTTTCTTCCTTCCTTTTTCTCTACCCACTAAGGATTTGAAGCAGGCTCACAGGGAATATAGTATGAGGGTCATATTCAGATATGTTGCTATGGCATAAGAATTATAGTGAAATACTAAATAAATAAATTCACCAATTAAAAACAATTTTATAACTTTTATACCTCGAAATTCAACCAAAAAAATCAAAGTTTTAGTTTGATTTGAAAGAGTTAAAATTAGGGGAATAATCATCAAAAATACACTGCGTCTTTAAGCAACAAAGTGTACTATTTTATCAATGGATAGATTTGAGTTTTTCTCAAACCTTTCGTGGTTCACAGATCACTTACTGAAGTTGTGTCCAGGATGTCGTAAACAGAAAAGTCAGAAATTGCTTGGCTTGGCCTTGCCAACACCATTCTCCAACTCTCCTTCTTGCCGCTGTCCCACTTCTCCATGGCTTGGGTAAATAGTGTTACAGTAGCATTTTGTCCTCTGAACTCACTATGCATCTCTTATTTGATTTCATTCCCAATTTATAGATTTGGAAAACAGAGACTCAGAGAGGAGGGGAAAAGTGTAAATTCAATGAAGATTCCAGAAACTGCAACTCTGAACTCTACTCTAAAGGTACTGTAGGAGACAGGGTGATTAATAATGGCAACAGATCGCAGATCAAAAACACGTCTTGGTGGCATATATTATCAACTGGGTATAGAGCGCTCACCATTCTTCATACACAAATGCAAAGTTGATGAAACAGGTTTGGGGTCTCCTTGGGTCTTCAGATCTGGGAAAGGTATGAAGAAATATTGACAAAGTTAAAATGCTCCCTTCTGTTAAATGGCTCTCCCTTTAAAACCTCATCAGATAGATACTCACGCTCAGGAAATTCCGAGAACGCCTACCTTTGTGCTTAGAGGGTTGCTCACTATAGAGAAAGCTGTGGCTCTTTGTCTCAGGCAAAGACTGCCTTTGTACCTTGAGTTTGGTGAAGATTAAATATATAACTTTGAACAAGAGTCTTCGTTTCCTTAAATTTGGAATCAGTAAAACCGAGGTAATGACTAATTCATAGAGTTGTGAAAAATAGATGTGCTCATTAGTGTCTGGCACGGAGCAGTACCCAGCAACTGTCAACTCTCTTCTCTTTCTTCACCCGACTGCCAGATGACCTGCATCTGAGCTGACGCATAGCCGTGTTCACAAATTCTCCAGACAGCGACAGAACTCTGCATAGTGGCAGTCCAAATTCATAGCTCCACTGTGGTCACAGGATTCCTAGTAGGGCAGAAGGGTCCCGGGGCAGAACAATGAGGATGGGCAGGTTCAGTGTACAGACTTCCACTTTCAAACAGTATCATTTAGTCAGCTCTGGGGCATCAGTTAACTGTACACAACTTCAAAGTCAGATAGTCTTCTATCTCAGCAGTAGGAATAAGCCACAGTGGTGTCTTTCTCAGTGTGGCTGTCCCATAAAGCCTAGTGCTCTTTTCTTTCCTGTTCCCTCTAAAGCCAGTTTCAGTTTTGATTTATGAACAATTACAAACCGATCAAAATGCCCCAGTGCTGGACTAAAGTCAGTTTAAGAAGAGGTGGAGCATGGGTAACAGGTCATCTGACCGAAATGACAACCCAGCCTAGAGCTCTGCCAAGTACCTAATATGAAGGTGCAGCTGTCATTGTTGGAGAGCCGACAACAGGCCTCAAATCTTGCCATCAGTTCAACCTAGCCTCAGTCTAAAAGCAATGCTCCGCCCTCTGGGCGTGGTCGGCCTTCAAAGCCAGGCCTGTATGACAGACCAACTCTTGAGTTTACACTTCAGTACGCATCCTAGCTCTCAAATCAAACAGTAAAGAGCTATCATAAAACTCGTCGGCCAACAACCTCCCTCCTATGTTCTGGTTCACAAAACCCCCAAAAACAAAAACAAAAACTACCAACCAACCTTAGTCTAAACATCATATGTTACCTCAGATTTCCTGAAAGGCATAGATAATGTAATTCAACACACTCGGTAATGACAAAAATTTTTATGGACTTACTAAATATCCCTTCTGAATAAACATTTCTATAGAAAAAACTAGTAGCATATTTGGTGGGATTTTTTTGAGCTAATAAAATGTTTATAATGCTTGCTTTATGAAATCATGACATAGCAAAATGTCTATATTAATAATTTCAGGCCTGACAAAATATCTGCAGAAAGCATCCTAAGTAAGGAAGAGGATACAGTTTGTGGGTACAGTCCATCACAGCGCACAGCATGGAGGCACTGCTGCAGGCGTACGAGGTGGCTGCTCACACTGCATCAAACCAGAAAGAAGCTGAGTGCTGGCCCTCAACTCACTTTCTCCTTTGTATGGAGATACCAACTGGCAGGATGCCTTTCCCCTCCACTCTGGAACCTCGCTGCTGGGAACATTCTCACAGACAGACCTAGAGATGTGTCTCCTATGTGGTCCTAAACCTACTTAAGTTGACAAAATTAGCTTTCACAGCTACCCTTTACACCATAACCATCTCTCACAGTGTATCGTCTCTCAATAAATCAAGACAGAACTATCGTCATCCCAGCAAGAACCTACTTTTAATTGGACGTACGTACGATATAGTAGCTACAATGTAGAGTTATTACCCTAGATTGTTTATGTTTGCCATAATCGTTTCAGCTAGATGTCTCTATGAAAATGTCAAAATTATTTCTGATGTAACAAAATACTCTTCAATAACTAATAAAGTATTCATTAATATCTTATGCTGCCATCATGTCATTACTTGTTCTAATAATACCTAATTGTAATAATAAATACCCAATTTTAGGGATTTGCTTGTTTTCTAATTACACATTTTTCACATTTCTATTCTTTAATTATTCATGAGTAATTATTGTTGCTCACAAAATAGAATTATCGCTAAGCTTGTAGGAGCTGCAGTCAGCTTCCTATTGAAAAGAGGAATTAAACTTTTTCTGTTTTATGTTCTAATTAACTTTTTTCACTGTTTTGTCGAATTACTCAAAACATTGTTGAAGAGCAATATAAAGTAGAGGCTGATAACTCCAGACATTCTTATAATTACAAATGTACTGCAGGGAAGCTTAAAGAATCATATCATTGGGTTATATTCCCATGTGCTGGCTTAGAATCTACTAAGCTGGTGTGGTAGACTTGTATTGTCAGGGGTTTGCTGCTGGGCCATCCAAGACCTTGTATATGAGGTGCTGTGCCAACCCTAGCAGCACAGAGCCTTGCTATGGGTCACTTCCTTTTGTTCCTCCTGTCTCACTGGTTCACATAGATGAGACTCCCATCTACATGGCACTGTGACCCATTTCCAGCTGGCTGTCCCACAAGTCTATGAGTATGTGGATTCTTTCAAGAATAATCTTGCTTCTCCTCAGCTTCAAGAAACTGTACTATCCAATTCAAATAACTCTTTCTCCCTGAAATTGTCTTGACATCCTTACGAAAACCCTTTTCTAGTCTTCATACATTATAAATGTACCTTTGCCACCTATATTGTTTGACTTCCTACCATGTCTTTATGACATTTACACTGAATTTTGAGTGTCCTGGTGAATGAAATATGCGGGCATATATTATATGTGTGTACCTTTATATATGTATACATACATATTTACATACGTATTTTCATCATGTGTATACATTATGTTTACATGTGTGTATGTGTGTGGTATACGTGTTTTATAGGCATACATGTATAATTTACACATATGTAAAAATAGCCACATACATGTATATATCTAGAAAATCATCCCTGGAGTGTCTCCGTGCTAACCCTAACTCAAAATTTAATCATGTTACTAAAGTTCCTTTTGCCACATAATAAAACAGGTTCTGGAAACTGGACTGTGGCTATCTTGGTGTGGGCAGGAGGAGTTCAATTATTCAAGCTACCATATCTGCTAACATTCAAAATTAACTCAAACAGGCTGTTTTTGGGGAGGGAGGCCTTGGTAGTGGCATCTGTTGAGATTCAGACCTAGGAAAAACAACTGAGATGCATATTTTTAGATACCAAAGTGGACCCGGCCTCTAGGTTCTTCCAGGTTCCTTGCTTGGCATATCTCATCCTCTACCCTGAACGTTCTAGCCCAGGGGCTAAGTTTTCCCTTCCCCAGAGGTTCTTTCCTATACAATCTAGACATTTTGGTCTGGATACAGCATCATGCCAAAACCAGGTGTTTCCTAGAACCCACATCCAGTTCAGCTCCGAAGTACCTACTCACAGGTGCTTTAAATGAACTTTAGTGTTGCTAGCCCCAGATGATCCCACAACCTGGGCAGCAAGAAAACAACCTGCTCTTCTGGGACTTGGCCAACACTCCAGGTTTCTGCACCCCCCCATAACAGCACCCTAATGTGAGCAGGAAGTAGTCATAAACAATTATGATCCCATTATGCATTTATTACCAGCAAAAACCTGAATACTGAGTTGATATTCAGACCTAGGACAAACTGGGGTGCGTATTTAACATACAAAAGTGGACCTGAGCGCCAGCTTCTCTCAGCATCCCTCCTGACATGCCCCACCCTCTACCTGTTAAGGTGGGACCTAGCTAGAGAAAGTAGGTCACTGGTAAACCGTGAACAGGTATTTGACAGTATTTTGGCCCCAGTTCCTCACCCTTTCATTCTGTCTCTTTTCTGTCTGGCGTAGAGTAAAAACTCCCCTCCACCACACACTTCTGTTCCTCTGATGTTCTGTCCACACAGGAGGGGCCAAGCACTCTTAGACAAAATTCCTGGGCAACATCAACAAAATAAAACCTTTGCCCCTTTAGTTGTTCTCTCAAGTGTGTTTAACACAGAGATGCCAAAGTGACTAATCTGATAACTGTGTTTTATTTTTCAAAATCCCCAAATGGATGCAAATAATTGTGGCTTAAGAACTACAGGTCTCGTTCAGCTTCTCATAGAGCACTTAGAGAAACTGAGGCTGAGAAAAGCTAAATTAAAACCCAAGGATGGCGAGTACCTGGCTGAGGTGGAAGCAGAAACCACGTCTGGACTCCCCCTGTGATGTTCCCTGCTGCACAGAGAATTCAGGAAAAGTGGGGGAGACCTGTCTGCATTTAGAAGCAGTCCAGGTGATCGCAGGGAGTCAGTCAGTGAGAGATGACTCAGATGTGAATTCCCTGCTGGCTCCCATTTTCATCCCCTTGGGCAGTGTGTAGAGGAATAACTGCATGAAGAGAGCATTGTCAAAGAAAATATCCTGGCTGATCTATTTTAGTTAAAACAGCACATTTTCCCCCAGGTACTGTGAGATTGCTTGTCTGTCAGGGTGTTGGCCTTGAGCGGGAGCTGGGCACCAGGGAAGGTGTTTTCAGTGGAGGGAGAAAAATAGAAAGAAAGAGGAGGGCTGAGCCACAGGGTGCTAGGAGCAGAGGGAGCGAGCTCTGTTGGCGGCTCAGTGGTGTGTTCTTCATTGCAAATATCTCTGGGCTAAGGCAGAGCTTCAGCTCAAAGCAGCCCTGGTTAGAATTAGCATTTCTCACATCCCAGGATTTGCCTTGTGTTATTCAAAGTATTCAAAGTACTAAATTCACTCAGTTGTTCTTAATTTTGTGATGGGTTTATATCCATTATTAAGTCTAGACTGCTTTGATGAGGGGGGAGTGAATCTGAACAAAATTCCAGATGTCTGTCCATGTCTCCGAGGGGGAGTGGTGCTTGCTAAGTAAGAGCCACAGACTAAATGTCCCTAAGGGCAGCCATGGCAGGGTGATGCATAGGGTCTAATGAGGAAGACGGAAAATCAGAGGGAATATTTGAAAAAAAAAAGTTTGTTAGTGAGCTATGTGCAAAGAGGATGTTTTTCCCAATTTATCCAAAGCTCTAACCTGAGAGAGAGGTGACCCTTTTCTCATCAGTTAACTTCTTCATATGGGACCAACTATCTTGGGTATCAAACTGAATTCCGTGTCTCTTAATTAATGTAGCAGGTATACACAGGTGCTCCCTAACCCAAACTTTCAACTATGTCTGCATGTCTTCTTTTAGAACAGTTAACTACAGAATGCTACGATCGTTCCCTTTGTCCTGAACAGTGTCTGCCTTTAACAACACACAAGCGGAGTATATTCCTTAATCGTTCACTCTGGATGATATTCATATGTGTACTTTGATTGGTGGCTTTTCTGCTTGCTCCAGTTCCTGGTGCAGAGCCTCCACTACCTGTGGAGTTTTCTCCTCTATTTCTTTAAATGACATGAGAGCGAACTCACGGTCTACTATTCAGAGAAAAGTGCTGAGTCTCTTGGAAAGGAGTGAAACGAAGACCCTGAGTGTACAGCGTAAATACAAACTCCATCCCTTGTATCTTCTTCCATTAATGACTATTCCATGCTGCTCCATACATTTGCTTTTCCCCGTGTTCTTGCTTGTTCTTTATCACCTAAGAAGCTCTTTGGGTTGTATAAAAGTCACAACAACAACAACAACAACAACAACAAAATGTTATTTGGAAGTGTCTGAGAAAAGAGCTTTCTCTAGATATGTCCAGTTGTGAGGACAGAGTGAAGGAGTTTGTCATTGCTTTGCTGGAGAATAGAAAGGGTAACAACAACAACAACAAAGATAAGAGCAATATTTTTCTAATTACTATGACCAAATACCTGGTAAGAAGCAACTTAACATAGGTTTACTATGGCTCCTCGTTCATGTGGTAAAATCGAGAATGGTTGAGAAAGCATATGGGTGGACCAGCTCCTGCTGATGACAGCAGGAAGTGCTTGGTCTCAGAGGACCAGGACAGTGAACAGCAGGGAATGTCCCTCCTCTTAAGTCCAAGGCTCCAGCCCATGGGATAGTGCTACCTACATTTGGATCAGATCTTCTCCCTCCATTAATTCTTTCTGGACACACTCTCATAGACACTGTCTACGTTATTTATCACTGGTGTCCTAGGCACTCACTTATTGATCTGGTCAAGTTGACAATCAAATTTGGCTATCATATATAACTTATAAGAATAAAGAGAATATCTGTCTACTGATTTAAGAGATCAAAAAAGAATTAATAGATACCTGGTGAATATGAAAGTAGCCTTTGAAAGAAACGATTAGGGAGAAATGAAATGAGAGAAAATATGGATTGTGGAGAGAAAGGTCATATTCATAGAGGAAGTAGTTTCTACCCATGTGTCAGGCCATGCTGTGCACTAGGGGAGATCTGCTTGAAGCATATAGACATGACCACTGCACATTAAGACATTCATTTGAAGGCAAGTGTAAGGACCTAAGTTCAAGTCTCCAATACTCATGTAAAAAGTCAGGCATGGTAGCATATATCTGTCCTCAGAGAAGAATGGTAAGGACAGATTTCCAGTGTGTATTAGCAAAATGGTAGAGCTAAACTGGTGATATACAGTTTCAGTAGGAAACTCTCTGGAGAGGAAGAGTGAAAACTGATTGAGAACCATACGCACCATGAAGCTCCTATGTTTGTTTTCATATGCACACACACACATGCAAAGGCTACTGAAATGTCAGCACACTTTCGAGAACTATTTTAATATGGGAACTCTACACTTGCCCTGACTTTCAGAGCAGCAAACAATTTGCAAATACATTTGAGTGCACTTTGGGGACACTTAGGTTTTAGAAGCTTTGTTCCAGTGACTAAGAAGACAGAACTAGAACCTACCTATGAAAGAATGTTTTCTTATTCCTTGTTCCAGTGACTAAGAAGACAGAACTAGATCCTACAAAAGAAGGATTTCTTTTGTTTCTTATTCCAATTTGTTTAAATCCCAGCTAAGAGCCCAGGAAGTTCTGAAAGAATCACAGTCGATCTGATTTTCAGTAGGCATCAACCTTTTCCAAATACTATGCTGATCTGCATGTGGGCTGAACCTTATTTTAAAACAAAACAAAACAATAGACTGTCTTAGGCTTTTTATTGCTGTGAAGAGACACTATGACCATGTCAACACTTACGAAGAAAAGCATTTAATTGGTGCTGGTTGACACTTCAGAGGTTTAGTCCATTCTCATTATGGGTGGGCAGCATGGTGGCACACAGGCAGGCATGGTGCTAGAGAAGGAACTGAGGGTTCTACACCTGAATGAAGGGATAGTGAGGCTCTAGGCCTGGTTTGAGCTTCTGAGACCACAAAGCCCACTCCCAGTGACACACTTCCTCCAACAAAGCAATATTTACAACAACAAGACCACACCTCCTAAAGTGCCATTCGCTGTGAAGTTACAGGGCTATTTGCTTTTAAACTACCACAGGAATTCTGTGTCCCTTTGACTTGAATATCCATAGGTAGGTTTGCTTTTCTCATTTCAACCAGTTGATAGTCAAAAAAAACAAAAAAAGCAAAAAAACAAAAAACAAAAAAACAAAAAACAAAAAAACAGTGATGGTGTTCAAGGCCTGACTCTCCAGTACACAGACACAGAAGAGCAGAGTATGCAACAGGGCAGCTTTTGTGGGGCCATCTCCTTGACATTATTTGGAACCATTCCCAAATCTTTTTCATCCTTTTTCCAGTTTCCCTAGTATTTTAGTCCTTTGTTCCAATTTTCCCAGAATTTCAAATTCTGAAGAGACAAATGACCTAGAATGGTTAAGGTATTAGCCACTAAATCTTCCTTTAGTTTTATAGACTCCACAAAAACTGAATACCATTGTAAAGGCCCTCTTCAAATCATCAGTCAAACTCATGCAATATGCTATGATATCTAATTCAATGCCTTGTTTACAAAGACATTAGAACTGCACCTGTTAGGGTGGCACAGGACTCTGACAGCATTTAGAATGTAGGTGCAGGAGGATTATGAAATCAAGCTTGTGTAACTTTAATGTTTAAACGCCTATTTTAATGATGGCTTTAAAATGCTTTAATCTCCCTTTTCTCCAATGACCCATGAGGGGCGGTGGAAAAGAAAAGATACGGGGGAAGTGGACCTGTTTAGAAGGGTTCTTTAGAACAACTCCTATCTGTGTAGTCAAGAAACCAACAGTTCAGTTCACAGGCTGACAGCGACAGCTTGATCCATTCACTGACATTTCATGGATACACCAACAGTCCAATTCGGTAGAGTCGAGATAGTAAACATGAATCAGCAGAGATGGCACTACTTAACAGAAAGAGCCAGGCTCAGCCTCTACACGAATCAGTAAGAGGGACCAACAGGAATGCCAAGAGAATTTCTTGGCTATGTCTATGTCAGCAAAACAAAGATCAACAAAAATGTGTGACCAACAAATGTTATACAGCTAGCTCTTTGAACAAACCAAGCTCAACCCCCCATCACTGTTCATCAAGTTCTATTTATATTCTCTCTTAGCTTCTCATGTCCTCCATGGGTCTTGCCTCAGCATGTATTTTGTCACAACAGGTATATCTGTCTCAACTGACATCACTCTGCCAATCAGCCCAAATCCTCAAAAACAACCAAAAAAACTGCTACATGCCACCAAAAGTTTTTTGATACTTGTCTCTCTGTAAAGTCCTGACAAATACTATACAATATAAAACAGGCCAATACATACATGTTGTTAACCAAAACATCCTTCATGACATGTCCTTTCACATGCTTGCCTTAACAAAACATCCTTTCTCCTGCGTCTACTTCAGAGAAATGTTATTTCAGGAGTTTGCCTTAGCCTTTCACCTGTGTCCACTTCAAGAAAACACTTCTCTTCTTTGCTACAACAAAACACTATCTATCACAACTGACTTTTCAAAGAATCCTTAAATTTCCACTTCAAAATTATCCTAGATTAACTAGTGAGACTTTGTCTCAAAACAATGAAACAAACAAATTAAAAAAAAAAGAATACAGGAACTAACTTGAAGAGGTTGAAGTACATGGTGATGCCCTAGTGATGCCCTGGAGATGCCCTGGTGATGCCCTGGCTGGAGAACAAGGAGACTTATGCCCTGCATGGTAAAGAGCACATTTTACAAAGCCTTTTCACAAAGACACAGGTCTGAGGGACCAGCTCTCTATTTTCTCAAGATAGCTAGGTTGTGACTACACCTGACTCCTTCCTCTATCAACTTGTATGTCTTTAACACTCACCTTTCAATGATGGACACCCCAGATCTTTTACTCCAGTAACAAATAAGTAGTCCCAAAATCCATGTCTTGGTAGAAGGATTATTTTATATGTTTTAGGTTTTTTTTTTAATTATTATATCTTAACTTCAATATATTTAAATTGAAATAGAACTACATCAGTTGCTCCTTTTGCCTCCCTCCAGCCTCACCCTCACTCCATCAGGCTCGTCCCATATCCTCTGCTATCACATTGATAGCCTCTGCTTCTTTTACTAATAATATTACATATGTGTGTGTGTGTGTGTGTGTGTGTGTGTGCCTGTGTGTGTGCTCCCATGAGCATGCACAAATATATATAAATACAACCCACCGAGCACATTTTTGTTGGTGTTATTTTAAGGCTTACCACCCTGCACAAGACAATCAATAAGGGCCTCACCCAAAGGAGACGCTAACTCCCCTTCTCCCCGCAGGCATCAATTGCCTGTAGCTTCTTGTCTACGGATAGGACCCTATGAAATTTTTCCTCAGGAAGAATTATTTTTGACGTACTTCTTTTCAGAAGCTACAAATAAAAGAAAAGCTATGAAAAGTTGCCTGATTTTTAAGAAAAAGTCATATCTATAAAGACAATCGCAACCTATAGATGCATTTTTCTCTCTATGCCAAGGAGAAAGGGAAGATTTCAATGCCATAGGATCTTGAAGACTGAGGAGATAACTCTGTGTAAGAGCACCTGCTGTGTAACTATGAGGATCTTAAGTTCAAATCCCCAGAGCTTACCTGAAAAGGCTAGTGTGTGTTCACCTATAAACCTATCACTCTGAAGATCTGAGCTTCGAGGATCTCTGGAGCTGGCTGGTCCCCAGCTTACTTCCAGGTGGGATGAGAAAGCCTGTATCGAGTAAATAAAGTGGGGAGGTAGGGAGTGGTAAAACAAGATACCCCACATTCTCTTGCCTCAGTTTTGCACAAGCACACAAACATATAACATACATACACAGAGACAGACACAATAAGGGAACAGTGAATAATTAATTCATAAACAGATAAAGAGGACATTGGTTTCCACCAGCATTTCCTGCTTTATATTTTTAACTATAACCAAACATATCTCTCATTGTTTTGGAAAGGATATTTTTAGTATTTTTTTTCATTTATTTATGTGTTTTGTGGAAAAGTTGGTGTATGACTTGTTCAGAAGAACAGGACAACTGTGGAAGTGAATTCTCTCCTTCCACCACGAGATCCAGGATATAAAACTCAGGCCGTCAGGCATAGCAGCAGGTGCCTTTGTCATTTGAGCCATCTACCTGGCTACCCTCACTGGGTTCTATGTTTTAGAGGACACAAGTTAATTAAGACTGAAGCATAAGACAATTTTCTCTAAGCTTTTTGGTAGCATTACTAACTATACAAGACAACGTGTTTCACTCTGCTGTCGTGTGTGATACCTTTTGATCAGATTCACCACCCACTGACCCTCTTCATCCCCCATCTCACTTCCACAAATCCCTTTCCCATTCCCAACTAAGTAAGAACATCTGCTAGAGAGCTACTTCAGAGCTGAGCCCTTGGTACAGTCCTGTAATCACAGCTACTCAACAGGCTGAGGCAGGAGGGCTGCAAGTTGAATGCCCGTCTAAACTACAGAATAGTTCAAGGTTAGCATGAGCAACCTCCTGATACTACATCTCTAGAGGAAAGGTCAAGGGAGGGAAAAATATATAGCTCCTTGGGAATTACTTGTCCAGCTTGCAGGTGGCCTGGGGCACAGTCGTCTAGATTTGATTCTTGGTATCTTAGGAAAATAAAATTAAATCTTCTGTTGACATTTACTGCTTTCACCGACTTTCTTCTTATGTGTGTAGGAGTCGTATTATTAAACCTCTATTTGTATTTTTCTTGTTAATTTGTGTTTTGTCACAGGGAACTCCAGCTTATGACTCAGAAGGGATGGAGTAGAGAACGCTTCCCTCTCTGCCTGACAGCTCCATCTCTTCTAAACTCCAGTCAAGTCTATTGAGGTCTCTGGAAATGGTAGCTCTCATTTCATGAACTAGGAGAATGAAGGTTTGGAATGCCTGTCTCAAGTTCAAGGACCTCTTTGTGGCTCACTGTGCTGTGTCAGACATTAAACCTGTGGCCACTGTGGTACTCATAAATGACTCAGCCAGTCCTTTCATGTGCCAGGATAACCAAACGCTTCTAGAAACAGAAAATGGGATGCCATGGTAGCGTTGTGGTGGCCTTGGTTTCATTATGTGTGTCAGGGGGAGACTAATGCCTACCTTGGCAAAGGAGTGGGAATAGGAGGCCCACAGCTAAGACTCTACACACAGTGAATGGTACATGGTTAAATGCTCAATAAATGGGAGGCGTTAAATGCAAAGTAGAATTTCCACCCAGTGGGTGTCTGAGGTTAGTATCAGTCTCTGGCCTTGCTTCCCCACACTTAAATTAAATGTGAACTCCATTGTCCTTTGGCTTCTCAGTCTTACTAACCACCTTGGACCAGCTCTAGCATGACAGTGAGATTCCAGGGTGAAAGCTTCTCGAAGCTCCACACCCTTGAGGGCGAAAAGAGTCAGTTATAATCATCATCTTTGTCAGCACAGCAGGATCCCTGCCTCTGACATCTGCTTGAGTGCACTGCTCGGGACAGCATTAGACAAGTCTCATTTTGTCAATTAACCTTTCTCCATTCATGGTTTAGTAAGGCCCAAGCAAATACATTTACGAAGCAGAGCAGGGCTTTTATAGGTTTTTTTTTTTTTTTTTTTTTTTTTGACACAGTAGTTGCAGCTTCAAACACAACCTACCTGCACTTTCCCCTTACAACAGACTCAGTGGCACTTCTCTGGCAAATTGGATGACCTTGTGTCATGCTACATAAGAAAATCATATTAATTTATGGAAAGCCTAGGTTTATTTAACATGAGGAGCAAAGGGTGCCTGTGTTTTGCTCAGCTTTTTATATCCAATGGATATGAGAGAGCAGAGGGTGTTAGATGTTGCCAGTGATCTGCCACTGCTCACCCTTCTGTACCTTCAAGCCACTGACCTTCTTCACCAGGTACCTGGAACATATATGTCACAATGCACATAGGAGTAAGATGCTATCTGACGTAGGAAGTCACATAGATGGGGCTGAGTGTTCTCAGCACCCACGTAAAAACTCTCCTCGGGATCATGTGCCTCTGTAACCTCTGTGCTAGCATGGGAAGAAACGTGATTATCAGTAAGGTTTGCTGGCATTAACCTAGCCCTGGGATCAGTTAAAGATCCTGTCTGAGCAGCACAAGGCACAGGGTGATAGAACAGTATACTTGACAACCTTCTCTCTCTAGCCTCTAGAATGGAACTTACACACACACACATGCATACACACACACACACACACACACACACACACACACTTCATTTATACATCACACATACAAATTTTCTACCTGTTTCTTCTGTCTTACTAAATGCCCACAACACAGTCTTCTAATAAATAATAAGCAGTCAATATTTTTTCTGACATGTTATAGTGTACCAAACTGTGCTAAGTGTTTTGTATCTATTCTAACACTTTAGTCCTCAGAATAACTCTGGACAGAAGGCATTACTATTTCCATATTAAAATGAGGAAACTTAAAAACTTATTTGTTAGCGATCAAGGTAACTTGAGCCACCTTGGCCTAAGCATCACATGGCCCAGAATGACCAGTTCATGTCTTCAACTCACAGGGTGACCCATATCTCTCACGCTTCAAATGTATTGTAATTGAGAACAATAAACAGGTGAATCCATTAAAAAACAAAGTGAGGGTAGATGTGATTGGTAACATTAGAGATGATGCTAAAATGGTCAATATATTTACAAAGTTAGGAACATTGAGATGATTTTGCATATATAACCTCAGAGGGAAAATGTTGGAATGAAGTCAAACAGATAGAGATTTGGTCCAGTCTTGGGGACATGAAGTAAGTAGCTCAAAATTCCTCTGCATGGTGAGAAAACCTGGCCACTGACCTCTTCTCTACCTCTCCTCTCCTGTTTCCCTACGGAGAACCTCCTAGGCCATCACTGTGGTCCATCTTTTCCCACATCTTTTCCCACATCTATTCCCTCCCTTATGCCTGGAGTGATGCTCTGCTCACGTATTCATCGATGAGGTCATATTGAAACCGCCTACTTCTACCATGGACCCAGCGCTGCCTTCTATGCTACTCCCATGGCTTCCTGCCCCTTTGCTGATACCAGGCCTATCCCTTGAGCATCCTCACTGGCAGAGTGTCTTCTCCTCTGCTTTCTGTCCCTGACATTGTTGAGTCAGAGCTTCAGTTTTCAAATGATAAGATTTGGCAGGCTAGAAAGAAAGAGAGTGCATGCTGAATTCCAAGTTCCCGGTGTTTTTACTTTAAAAAAAAAAAAAGCTAATCACTGAAAATTTTGTAAAATTAAGATCAATTATGCCGTTATCACAGAAAGAACATCGAAATGACGGCCTGAGGAATTCTGTGCTCTTTCTGCAGCTTCTGAAGGCACAGTTGACAAATGAATCGCTCTGCTCTCACTGTGCTGACCTCATCAGTGACTCCAGGAAGACAAACAAGGAAAGGAATGAAAAGGCATTTAATTTTGAGGTCCACGAGGAAAAGAAACACACTCAAAAGTATTAATATTTGTCGAATGGACTAAATCAGACGGGGAATAGGAGCTACACTTGTTTTGCAGTTAGCAGAAGGATAAACCATGTGCAATAAAAGTGGAAACCATAGGAAAAGGGGCACTTATAATCCTAGCTTTAGACGTTACTGCAAATGAGTCTAATCACCATGTTATCATTATCAGGATTATTATTGTTATTACTGATAATAAACATGTACCGGCTGCCAACAGGATGCCGGGCTCCACACAAGAGAGAATTAAGATCAGTCCCTGCAGTGCCGGCTTACAGCGGATTATAATTGCCATAGAAAATAATATTAATAGCAACTCAATATTTTATTAGAAAAATAACATTGTTCCTCTCTTCTCCCTAGGTTGTCTACCACCAAGTGGAGGCCTGACTTTGAGAAGGATGGGCCTGCTCTCTATAGCTGATAAATCTGCCCTGCAAAATGTCTCCTCTGCGATTTTCCGACATCAGGATACTTCTTTGCCTCTGCTTTCGTGTGATCAAGTAGGGTCATCTTGAACTGTGGAGGTTTCTACTTCTTGGATGAGATAGTCTCCCTGATTTAGGTCAAGTTGGCTTGATTTAATGATGCTTGTCTTAAAAGCATGTGGGTCTAGTTTAGCTAAAGAGTTTTCATCCGAATTTTATGTAAAAAAGAAAAAGAACATCATTGGAGAGAGTACAAGAGAATCTACATAGATATTATACTGGGTGAGAGCAATGTTTTCTGAAACCTATTTTCCTAGTATATGTGTGTCTATGTCACTGTAGTGTCCATGTGTGTGCAAGTATGTGTGTGGAGGTCAGAGAGGTCAGAGGCTAATGTATGTCAAATATTTTTCTCATCTCTACCTCTGTTTCTCTCTCTCTTTCTCTCTCACTCTCTGTCTCTCTCTCCTGCCTCTCTCTCTGTCTCTCTCTCTCTCTTATCACCCCCACTCCCCAGAACAACTCTTATTAAACTCTCTACTAAACTCTCAGAAACTCACCAACAATAGACTACACTGGCTGGCTAGGGAGCTCCCGTTTCTGCCCCACTATCCTGGGGTTACAGACATGAGCCACCAGGCCCAGCCCTTTCACCTAAGGACTGGGGATCTGAATGTGGGTCCTCATAGCTGTGTGACACTCATTTTACTCACTGAGTCATTGTCTTAGGCACCCCAAGTGTGTATGACTTTAAAGGGCTATAAAATTAAATATATTCACCATTGGTCACAATGAGAAAGAAAAGTTAAAACACACACACACACAAAAGGTATAAAGACAGACTGTCTGCTTAATTTGAAGTTCAGTCTCCATGCAAACCACAGCCGATGGCAAACCAAAAAAATGCAATTTTCAAAAGAATCCAATTATACCTTTACCACATGGAAAATCAAGTAGCAGGTAACAGCCCTGCAAGAACCTTACACCTAAGAATTAGTTCTGAATTCTGCCACATCTTTTTTTTTTCCATCATAAATATATCCAGACTTGGATATAAAACGTCAAATGGCAGCTGTTGGTTTATAAAACATGTGAGCTTTCTGGTATCACTGTAAACGTATGTTTTTCATAGGCCTTTCCTTCCATACAACTTTGCGGTGATCTCCTGAAATGGCCCAAACTGGCTAATGTGCTGGCTCCTGCCTGAGCTTACCTATCTCTTTTCTCTCACTAGTCTGTAACCCAACCCTCACGCACAAAACAGGAAAGTTCCCAATTTCTAGTCTAGAACCCAACCTAGGGCTAACATGTTACTAAGTCCCAGCTTGCCAAGGCAGCCCATCCTACTTTGTGAAGACTGTTTCTTTTACTTGTCCCTCAAGCTGTACTGAGTATACTTTCTTCACAGCTATGTTCTTACAAAAGGAGTGGAGGGTGAATATCTAATTAGAAATGCTGAGTCCTGCTAGCATTCTAGAGCCCTTTCTTATCTTGGGAAGGCAAATGTTTACAAGAAACTGCCTGAAGAAATGATTACCACAGCTAGCCCGTCAAAACCCGATTCTGTTTGCCAAGGAAGGAATATTTTAACTGTCAACCTTCGATGTTTATGACTGTGAACATGCCTAACCGTGGTGGGAATTTCCCTTGATGGTCGCGAGACTCGTAGAACACCCTCAGATGGTCAGTTAGACAGGGATTTCAACATCATGAAGCAACCCATAAAAGCTGTAGGAAACTGTGTCGAGAGGCCTGACTATTGTAAACCGTTAGCCTCGGCACACACCCATGTGAACAATGCTGAGTTCTTTCACTCTTCAAGTACTTGCTTGGTTCTTTGTTAGTCAGCATTTCCACAACAATTTGATCTGATTTGACTTGATTTGATTACAGCGCTGGACTTCGAATTCAATACCACATGTATTCTAGGCCAGCACAGTACACTGAGGTAAGCTATTAGTAGTATATTGTTAGAATTTTTTTAAAATATTATATGTATTCAGGGCTGAGTTGGTATCCTTTTGTAACTTTCTTTTCTTTTTTTTCCAAAAACTTAATTCAAACAAAACGATTTGAACTGGGGGTGGAGGGCAGAACACACAACTGAATTGTCAAGGTAATCTCTCAGCAGAGTCTGGAGGGGACTGGAGGAACTGGCATAGCAAACTAAGTAGCAAGTGCTATTAGTACAAAGACATTCACACAAAGATAAACTTGGCCTTGGGAGAGATTTTACAGGTCCAAACATCCCATGATGCTTCTAATTGTTCATCCTGAATACATACTATTTTTTAGTGCTTAAGGAAAAGTTCCCTAGATTTCTTTTTTGTCCTAAGTTCACAAAAATCTCATGGTCATTTCAATGTTGGTCATAAATGGAAGATATAAACAATTATGCTCTTGACTAGAAGGAAGTCAATTGTTGGTACATTTATTTGCCATCTCTCCTCCCACCCAACATCAACAAGGACATGGATGTCTACAGGACCACGTAATGGAAGATGAGGCAAAATTCTTATCCCACAGTAGAGATGGTTTTAGTCATTGGATTGAGCCAATCAGAACATTGGATGTAAATCTCTGCTGGATGTAAGTGCTCTGGCAACTGAATTAAACAGGAAACACCAAGTGATCTGAAAGAACACAGTTTTCCTGGAAACCAGCCCAAGAAGAAATATAGCATGTGGCCCTTATGTGAGGAACATAAGGTCACCTTATGTTCCTGGTCACCTCATGGCCCTGCCTCTAACTTATGTTCCCCTTAATGAATAGTCTCACATTTAAAGGATTTGTCTATATGATGGGGGAATGCGAAGGTCCTAATAAGCATTAAAATCTTGATTCCACAGATACAGATGGGTTTAAAGAATACAGTTGCTTTAAACCCAGATCTAAGTACAGTACAGTACAGAACAGTACAGAAGTGGAAATTTTACCATTGTGTGAAATTAACCACTGTGCAATTTAACCACTCTGTAAAACTACCCAGTTATTTTTCCATGTGAAGTGTCCAAGTCTTCCTATGCATCATGATCCCAGACTTCATTGATCATCTCACTACATAGCACAAGGCTACTCCCAGCCCCCAGTCAGTCCCGGGCTCTTCCTTTTCTACCTCTCATCAACTCGTTCGTTTCTTTATTTTGGCAGTTCATCACATTGCTGCCTACCTTCTCTTGCCTCTAGTGTTCATCCTCTCGATCATGCTGTATTGTTTCCACAGAGACTTAAAACATAAGTATCTTCATCGTGTCCTCACTGCCTACTCAGAACCAACAGGATGTTATCCCAAGTCTCAGCATCACCACTCACAGCCTCTGGATCCTGCCAACTTCTCTGCAATTACATCTCTCCAGAGCCTCCTTGACCCCGCTGTTCAGCCACCCATTCAAACCTACTAACACATTCCCCAGTGACTCCCACCCTTATGCCTCTGTACCTCCTCTTTCCTCCCAAGTTACTGTTCTTCTCTTAGTCTCATTCCATTTGGCAAATGCTGCCTCATCCTTCAAGATCTCATTAAACTGTTGCCTCTTCTCTGGTGACCTAATGTTAGCTACTTGTCTTCCGTTGCCCACACTGTGCCTTGTACACTTTCCATCTTAGTACCCATGACATCCCATCTCTCATTTATCTGCCTTACTCAGTTCTTAATACCGGGAGACTTAAAACGCAAACAGTTTTTATCCAGGGCACTCAAGGAATATCTGTGAAATGCATGAGGGTTGAATCCCTCCCTAATTTGTAACTCTTACAAGTCCAACCCAAGCCTTGTCTATTTTCTGTTATCGATCAGGTCAGTTCTGCCCCATACTGACTCCCCTCCTCCTAATCTCGTGTGTTCCCCTTGCTCACTGTGTGGTGATGGGAGCTACCTATTCTGTTGTATTTATTGTTCAATTCTCACCACCTACTTTACCCTTTGTTTGAAAAACTTAATGATGTTATGTGACAATTTCATACTTGTACCTAATATATTCTGATTACTTCCCCAATCTTTTATGCCCCCTGCCACTATTATCAAACCCCTTCCCACTCCCTCTGACACTTTTCAAGAAAGTAATTTTTTTAGTTTTCTTTGGTGAACCATTTAGTTTAACCAGAGCTATCTGTGGCAACAATGAGACTAAATCTACCTGTTGTTGCATAATAGCCTCAGCAATGGGTGAACCACTGAAGGCAGTGATTTTTGCTCATCCTGAATCTATGTTCAGGAACTGATAAATAGAGCCCCCTAATTCCCTCCTCCATCTGTGACAGATTAGTGGCAGGCACATTGTTGTGCAAACCCTATGCAAGCATCTGCATTTGCTATGAGTTGGTGAGTTTGGAATATCCATGTCTTGTCTGGGATGTTATTCATAGCCCTTCTCCTTATTTTATTTCTATCCCCTCTTCCTCAATGCTCTCTGAACCATGGCGAGGATGGTACAAAACCATCCCACTCTTTCTCTCACACATCCATCCTCTGTGGTCCTTCTTCATATGCCTCTCACCAGTCATATTGTTCTTAGCAGTTTTTTATGTATCTATTGAACGTTTTGAGCTTCCCCTGGGTGCTAATGCACTTGCTGAAGAGCAGTGGAGCTCTCTGCAAGGACAACAGGAATACCTGTAAACAGCCCTTTAAATCACAAAGCAGAGCCAGTAGAACAGGAGGTTAACAAAGGTAGGTTGGTTTAGCCAGTTATTTATTAGTCAAGGCCCTGGATTTGAGCCCTGCTTCTGGGTCTTCCTTGCTGAGTGACCATGGGCAAGGGCTTAATTTCAGAATGGGATTGTTGCTCATCTGTGAAAGAGGATTATCACACGGCCATGTGTACCTTGGTGAGAAGACCCAAGAAGGTAAGGCAGGAAAAAAACTGCAAAAAGGCAACAAATCACCCATCAGTGGTAACTGTTGTCACTGCTTCCTGTCACTATGGACTGTCACTATGCCGATCCCATGTGTGGCTGATGCTGTTGCAGAGAATTCCAGGGTACAGTTTTGACATTGGGTTTAGGATAGGAGCTTTTTGTTGATTAGTGACTTTGCTGCCCATTTGTTTCTTAAAAGGACTTATGCAAAGGGGAGGGGGACACTTCCATGGAAATGTCATCTGGAGTGGATACAAAGTTCAGGCTCGGATGGGAAGGATCAGTGTAATCCTTCCTCTAGAAACCCAGCCTGGGGAGACAGCAACAGAGTAGAAAGAAGCCTGGGCAGTTCTGAGTTATGTGACTGTGCTTGTTGTTTTGTATCATTATTCTCCTCTTATTGTCCAATAAAGAATTGAGAGCCACTACAGGCAAAGAAGATCCTGTGGTTCAATAATGTGGCAATGTGTCACCGGTGGCAGGAATCTGCAGGACCTCAACACCGACCCAGGTGGCAGCTTGTGACTTTGCCTTGGACAAAGGGAATCACTCTTTGACGGATGCCTCATGATGATTTTTAGTTTCTGCTATTCCTCCCAGACAGCTACTGTAACAAAAGCCTGTAGGGAGAGCTCAAGTCTCACCTATTTCTGACATCCACACACCGGCTCTCTGTTTTAATTTCAAAAGAAAAAAAAAAAACGCAGAGCTTCAATCACTCTCATGTTTAATATTTTATTCTAAAATAGCTCTGTTTTGTTTTGCTTCTTAAAATTAAAACAGTGGTTTTTTTCCATGATGGGCAACAGAAAAATCAAAGGAGGACAGAGAAACAGTGGTATGGAGAAGGAATGGGCTTTAATGCACGAGCTCATTCTTTCTCCTTTTGAGGTAAAGAATGTGGTCCAGGCTGTCCTCTTCCTGTTTCTGGCATGGAACAGCAGCTATTGCCCAGGAGTTGATAGAATCCATCCCTGTAAGCCTATTAAGAAACACACACACACACATCAAACAGACAAAGAGAAATGTTTAAACTAAATAAATCCTATCATGAGACACTTGTCTGTTAAGGATGACCATACAAAAGCTATATAAGATTCTTACCGAGTTTTCCCTTCCAGTCTCTTAAAAGACACAAATGAGGAGCCACCTGTAGATCCCAGACCCTGTCCCCACCCCTCCTGGCTTTTTTCCCAACTCAAAATTAGTAGCAGAATTACTGCCCTGGGGTCAAGCTTTTCCCACCTCCTGGATAAGTCACCAACCTATGAAATGCTACACAAAAGCCCCCACAAATCATGTCACTTGCTCCATCACTTCAGAATCTTTTTCTGGCTCTCTGCAGGCTGGGTCTAATGCTGCTGGCACAGCAAGCTGGTTGTGCTCAGCCGTTATGCAATGATGTTCTACATTGCCAGTAAGCCATGGCTGTGTGCCACCGGTCAGTATAGCAGCTCCATTTAGCTTTATTTTTTTTAATCCTTTTGTACACTAGGTGCTGATCTCTTCTGAAGTTGTGATGACTGTTCTAACTATTGACACTTCAGTCACAGCCAGGCCCTGTATCCTCTGCTCTCTCGTCGACCGACACAAACTAGGCGTACCACTTACCCTGCAGCCTTGACCCTGGCCCCTCACAGTTTTGTGGCTTGAACATAATGGGGAGGGCCTGTCTACAGATTCTTTCATTTCCTTAGCACACTGGAAGTCCAAATTGTCCTCCTCTGTTGTTTTGCTTCCTGAAGGACGTAGAAGGAGCTTTAAGCTGCATTTCTACCCAGAATGTGTCTGTTTTCCATGCAACAATATGTTTTCTGCCACTGTCAACCTAGGGCACAATTTGTGGAGATAATGAAATAATTATTTCAGTAAGAATTTCTTCATCTGCTCTTCTCTGAGTAGCTCCTGGAGCCTCCACTAAAATTCAAACCACCCAAATTTGAATACCAACTTTGATGAGGACAAATTGTGTGACTTAAAAAAAGTAACTCAATTTCTTTATATTTCAGTTCTCTCATTTAGATGGTGAAGAGCCCTCATTTGCACAGTGAAGAAACCATAACCGACCGTCTTCTCTGCTTTACTGTGAGAGTTAAACAGGAAACAGCACAGACAGATGGGAGACACAGTGACCTGTCAGTCCATTTTCGTTTCATATCCAACGCTGCCCTTTGCTGTCTCAGGTTCGCCAGACCAATTATTGCCCATGAAGGACAAGAATCAGTCTGTCATATTTCTCCAGTCTATTGTAGGTCAGATTAAGGAGTTTGATCTCAAGCTCCTGCTCCTGCCCTGACGTCTGTTCCCTGACTGGCCTCCCTAGGTGTCTGGGATTCTTCTGGTATTTACTCCTCTCAGTGCAAACATTGACACAGTCCTATAATGAGTTGCAATAGCTTTCTAAACTTCCTTAGCTGATCAAGTAATTTTCAGTTCTAGGGTTGACATACATTGCCTTTATAATATATTGCTGCCAAATAGGTTCAGGATCTTTGGAAGGGATTCCTAGAGAAGTCTTAATAAAGAAATATATGGATCCCGGGCAGTGGAAATCATATTGAATATGGGAGAATTCCAAGAGGAAAATATGAAGGCAAGTGATGAGGAGACTTAGCTTTAGTTCCTTTAAAGAGGAAAGCAGGTCACTGTCTCCTGGTGTGAGAGAACCAACCCCATGAAGGATGCTTCACATACACACTGGACAAAGTTGAAATTTGCCATCTTTCCTTTTGGTTTTGGTTTGTTTATTTGCTTTGTAATGGGAGAGAAGGAATGTGGAGCTATTGAGAGAAAGAGCATCTATAAGAAGTCAAAGCCAGTTGCTGCTATACTCCTGGTCACCAAAACCATGTAAGAGTACTTCATAGGGTGGTGAGGTGGGAGTGGGTGGGAGGGGGGAGCACCCTCATAGAAGCAGAGGGAGGTGGTTGGATAGAGGGTTATTCAGTGGGGAAACCGGGAAGGGGGATAACATTTGAAATGTAAATAAATAAAATAACCAATAAAAATTTTCAAAAAAGAGTGCTTCATAGTATACTATTTATTATGGAAGAAATGGTGGGCACATGTAACATGGGGTAGGTTGTAAATGGGGTTCTCCTTGCTTAATGGTCAAGTGCTCAGATAGTCTGAGTTCAAACTAAACAGGGACAGTTCTTAGAGGATTTCTAAGAGTCCTCCATGCTCATGAATGGGTCTATGCTACAAGCTCAGGTCTCTTCGAAACCTCCTTTTAGAGAGCAGGTTCAAGAACCAGGACCCAACAGAATACTTTCCCACTGAAAGGACTTATAAGTGGGGCTTTGTAGAATTAGCCTAAAGCCTCCCATTGAGAATGCCTCCTCTCCGACAGACAACCCAGGGTGGGCTCTAAAAATCTGAATGATAGAAGAGGCATGGAGAAGAAGGAGGGGAGGAGGAGATGAGGGAACAGTGGGAGAAACAAGGAGAAATGAGAGGAGAGAAAAGGAAAGAAAAAGGGACCAGATGGAGACAAAGAAGAAGGAAGGAATAAAAGAATGAAGACAAGGAGGAAGAGTAGCAGGAAGGGAGAGAGAGAGGGGATGGGATAAAAAAATTAGTCTCAGTCAGGTGTGGTGGCACATGCCTTTAATCACTGCACTTGTGAGTTCAAGGCCAGCCTGATCTACACAGTGAGTGCCAGGACAGTCAGAGAGACACAGTAAGACAGTGTCTCAAGAAAGGAAAATGCAAACACAATCCAAAGTCTCAAAGTCCATAGGTAAATGTTCAAGTACTCAGTGTTTGTTTCCAGTTTGCCAATTGGAAAAGCTGAAAAGAATGAGAAAATAAAAGAAGTGTTGTTATCATATGGAAGCGGAGTTTCATCCAGCGTGTATTCCTGTTGGTCTTGTGGCTATGCCTTTGTTCTTAAGTCTCTGTGCATCAGTTCCGTCTTCAAAATAATTAGAAAGGAGTTTCTAGACTCTAACACAAGTTAAGTCCTCTTTCAGGTATACTGTGTGCTTAGGTGGGCATGCCACCATGGGAGGGCCAGTGGAAAAACCTAAGTTACCAAATCCTGGAAAGAAAAGACTAGACTGGGTTTGCACCCTTCATTGTAGAAAACTAACATGCTGAGAGAGAGAGAGAGAGAGAGAGAGAGAGAGAGAGAGAGAGAGAGAGAGATTGCAGCTTGCCTTGTTTAAATCAAACCATTGTCTACAGAAGAACTGTATACGTGTTCTTGCTTTACCATCTGAGATCAAAAGAGAATAGTCTGAGCTTCTCTCGCTGTGCCTACAACTCTCTCCTCCTGTCTAAGAGTTTCTTTTCCGGTTCTGGGATCTGATGTGGACTTCATGACAGCAGGAGCTTGAAGCTACTGATTGATGACATTGCACCTACATTCAAGAAGCAGAGAGTGACAAATGCTCAACTCCAATTGTCAAGGACAACCCAGCCAACTGTGCCAACCACAGAAGGGCTAGGTCTTACAATCACAGTAAACACAATCAAGACAATCTCCTGCAGCATGGCTCCAGTCTCCCAGGTGACTTGGACCAAGGTACAGTCTACAGCATCCCTGTGGTACCTCACAACCATCTGTAACTTTAGTTTTAATGGATCCAACACACTCTTCCTACCCTCAGAGGAACCAGGCATCTATTGGCAGTTCTGCGGAACCTAAAGATCTGTTTCCCCCAAGTAACATTGGTACTGCTACTCCAGGGACTGAAATGATAGGGTGAGGGTGGAGGGGCATGCCTGGGCCTCATCATGCAGTGGTATGCAATAATTAAATGTAAAGCCTTATGCTGTGGTAGCAAGAGCTATCTTTAGTAACTTTTTAGAAGTTCCATAGATTGTGTGATGATTTAACTTGAGAGTCTTTTAAACTGTGAGAGATTTCAGTCGGTGAGGTTGTTCTCCTCTCAACAAGACCTGGTTTCCAAAACCAAGCTGAGTGATTGGGGAGAGTGATAAAATGTTGAGACCAATGAGAACCAAGAACAATGATACATACCTGTGAATACATCACCCATTACTTTAACTTGAAAAAGCAGGGTGAACAGAGCATGTGGAGCAAGATTGTAAGCAACAGCCTGCTCATGGCCTCTGCATTAGCTCCTGCCTCCAGGTTCCTGCCCTATTTCAGTTCCTATCCTGACTTCCTTTGAAGATCAACAGTGATTTCGGAGCACAAGCCAAATATGCCCTTCCTTCCCTATGTTGTTTTAGTCATGGTGTTTCATCACAGAAACAGAAACCCTAAGTAAAACAAGCTTGGTCTATAGACATGATTCATTTTAATGGCGCTTAAATTATGTTCCTAGAGGAAGAGGATCTTGTATAAAAAAGATAGACTATTTTCGTTGGGAATTTGATTTTTTTCTCATTTTTGATATCTGTTAATAAATATCAGATTACTAAAGAAGATATTAAAGGCAAATGGTTGAGTCTAAGTTACTGTGTTATATAGTAAAATTATTCCTCTATTCTTTACTTCAGTGCATTAGTATTAATAAAATAAATCAATTTCCTTTTATTAGTACACACCTAGATCTTTGGGGACTAGACTATATGAACAAGTCTTCTTTGCTAAGAACCAAAACCTCCACTATTTTGCTGAGACACCAAATGCCACATAGGTAAAAAGTTTTGGTGCTAAGATTGTCTCTGATAACCCTGAGCATTTTTTCTTTCTGTTTTTTCTCTCCTTCTTTTCATTTTTGTTTCCTTTTTTGCCTTGTTTTTCTTCTTTTTCTTTTTCAGATAGGTTCAATGGTACCAGCTAATGATAGATGCCAGCTTACAATATCCCAAAGCAAGCTATATGCTGCCTGCACTGCTCATGGGCTTCCTTAATCAATCCCTCCTTACACACTTTTGAGAAAAAACTTACCAATCTAAATAATTTACTCTCTTGTTATTTAGGCGCATATAGGTTCCATGATAGTCAAGTGACTTGACTTTTCTTGTATTACTGATGTATAAATAGCACACACTCTCCTGGGTCATGTTTGCTGGCCTAAGACACAAGACCAATTTCTTAATTCTTAGCAAAGAACTGACCCCTTACTTTGCTATAAGGAATGACAGCAAAGAGTAAAAGGAAGGACTCTATGGATGGGGCAAAGAATGTTATGCAAAAGCAAAGATCAGAAAATATAGGACTCACTTAAAACACTGTGCATTAGGGTAACTGTACATCATAATGATGGACCATATTTTTATAATAAAGAGCTATGCATCTTAATGGAAGTAAACACTACATGTGACCTAATTTAAGCATCATGTGATCTATAAATGAATAGAAATACAACAGGGTACTGCATGCATTCAGATTTTATACTCATAGGTTAAAATAATTTTAAATAAGAAAAATTAAAACATCTTTAAAATAGAGAATAAAAAAATGCAGTAACTAACCACCTTCAAATAATTTTAGCCCAGCACAGCTGGAACTCGCCAGTTTCCTGGGGTGGTGGCTTGGAGAGAAGTGGAAGAAACTGGGCTCTGTGGAGATACTTAAAACAGACAATGAAGGTCAGAAGGAGTAGAGAGAAAATGTTAAGGCAGAGTAGAGGTTTGAACATATTCTCCAAAAGCCAAAGTGAGTGATTCTAGTCTGAGAGTAAGGTACATAATAGTGAGACCATTTAATACATGCACAGGTTGCCTATCCTATTAAGGATTTCTATGCCATGGATCCTAATGGGTTTCCTTCAAAATCAAGAGAGGACACTGGTTAGAATATGGTTCATTGTTTCATTTCAGCTAAGTATACCCGATAGCTATTGGGGTGATCTTTCATATGTGCAATGAGTAACATATTGACAAGTTGTAGTGTTTAAGCTTATTTAAAATTAGACTCTGGGAACAGGAAGGTTATTTTTGTGTCTTTAAGAACTCCCTATCCTGGAGCAGGTGGGCCCTCATCTACATCTATAACAGGAGAATGAAAACAGCAGGAAGCTAAGGTTTTAAAACTACTGTGCTCTTGGAACAGCTGGAAGGTAAACTATTTCCAATCAAGGTTACTATTGCGTATTCTATAATGTAAAGTTGCCCATGGTGGGAATAGGAAGCCAGAACTTCAGTCATGGGAAGTTGTAGAGGACAGAGGAGATGCTCTGTCTGGAACTCTCTTACTCAGGAAATCCAGCAGACATCCTCAATTCTCCACTGCTTGGGTGTCTGCTGAACGTTGTGAGATCCAGTATTCTCTATCTTCTGTTATTTGTTCTATGACTTGGAAGCCTGAACTGAGAAAGGATTCTGCTTCATCCAGATATCTGAAGAATGGTTGTCTCAACATAGCACCCTAGAACCCCGCCCCCTGCTGATTTCTTCTGGATGTTTGCAAGCCCCAGATTTGGAAGACCTTAACTTTTATTTGTTCTCTCAATTGGACTATGCCAGTTATCTCTACTAGATACCATGAGAGCCCAATTTGATGAGGTTTTGCTCTCTGCTACTTCTCTGTATATACTACATGCAATTCTTTCACGTTTCCTTGCTATCGACTTAATAAACTCATTTCACTCAAAACTGAAGGCATCTCCATGACAATTTTAGAAACATACAGAGAAATGTTTTTATCTAAAATCAGATACTCTCTGTCTCCTTATTGTGCTGTTATTATAATATTCCTTCTTATTTTGGACAAGACAGTCCCTTCGGAAACAGCCTAGGAAAGTCACTAAGAAGCAGTTTAAAATGTAAGCAAGAAGCATTGAGTTATTAGGCAAGGCATTACAAAGATAAATGGTTGCTGAAGGAAAAAAATGTAATTAACAGGTTACACTGTATATGTTTGCAAAATGCCTATGATGCATGAAAATGTTTTTGTCTACTTAATTTTCCAATGATTGTGTGTGTGTGTTCAAATTAATTAGATGCAAACAGCCTTGTGCTTGAAATAATTTTGTCGTAACTGCTATATGCAGCCAAATCAATGGACTGCAGTCAAAAAACTCTAACTTCAAACTGTGATCCAAGCAACCGTCTTCCTAGTGAGGACCTAGGAACAGTTGGGGTAAGGGTAAGCTACTGTCCTTAAGGGGAAAGAATCCCAAAGCCTCCTTAAGCACCAGCTGGAAGCCTTCCTTTCAAAGGGAAATTTGTAGCTTGTTAAGGCTTTGCCAAGAAATAAGTGGTCGGAGAACAAAGATCTTCATCTATTTTGTTCACTGACATACCCTGGTGCTTAGAAAAAGCTAAATGTTCAATAAGTATTTGCTTAACTGGTGAATCATTGACTACATTAATCAATACATTGCCCCAGTACTTTAACAGCATGATATAAGAGTAAAAATTTGACATCAGAAGTCCTGAGAGTTCACCCTCATTGGAAGGGGAATACACAGTAATGCACTTGACATCATAAGACCAATGTATGTCTCTATCAATAAAATAGGGAAAGCAGTTATGAATCTGAGGAACATTTTCTTAGGAAAGCATGCAGCTAACACTGAAGGGATGGACTGGGGGTTGTCTTCCTTGGTAAAGTGCTTGCTGTGTGTGCAAGAATGAAGATCTGAGTTTGAATCCCAGAATCCACTATAAAAATGTATGTGGAGTAGTATATGCTTATAATCCCAGCACTGAAGAAGTAAAGACAAGGGAATCCTTGGGGCTAGCTGGCCAACCAGCCTATTGTAAGCAGCAAGGCCCAGGTTCTGATGAGAGATCTTCTCTCACAAGCAAGGTATGTGGCTTGTAAGCAATAGCACCACCCAAGGCATCTGAATACACACAAACATACCTGCACACATCCTCAGGAGCACACACAACACATGTGCACATGCACACACACAAGAACATTAAAGGACTGACATATTGAACACCTTAAAGGTCAAAGGAAAATCTCCTATGTTACTAGTTGTTCACCCTATTTCTCACATATTATCAATTCTAGAGTCAATCCATAAACATCTTGTTTAGAATTCTTGAGTGTATTTTACACTGGGGGATAAAAACAAAAAAGCAAGGTGTCGTGAGTGGTGGGAAATTAATTCCGGGAGGTCTCTGAGGTTAGTTATTCGGGCATCAAAGGTCTGAATCTCTTTGTGAGACTGGAGATCCTCCCACTCAGCTTTCTATAACATTAGTACTGTGTCCCAGGGTGCTCTGTGACTAGAGCTTCTTCCAATGCAGGCCTATCCCAGATCAAATGACTCTTAATTTGAAAATGCCTAGGTTTATCAATACCATATACGTGTTTTACAGCTCCCCCCCCCCAAACTACTTCACTATCTAACAAATACACTCATTTTCCAAATTTTTCCTGTAAGAATCTTATTTATGAATCTCTTTAACAAACCCTTAAACTGTCATTGCTCTGGCACCTGTATGAAACTCTGAGAGCTAACGGTGTCCATGTGTCCAGGATGTCTCTGCAATCTCTGGGTTCTTCTTCTCACTCTCCAGAGGCAAGAAGAACAGCGAGAAAACTGCTGCCTATGGTGACATGAGAAAGGATGCTTTGGGAGTATCTTTGGAGAAGAGAGCTGGGAAGTAATTGGAAGACAGTATCACTACCACTATATGATGATTCTGCTGGGAGAGTAGGTGAATGCGAATAATCAAAGATGGTGCTCTAGTCTTATGGCTTCTGTGAGTAGGAAAATAGTTTGACTGTTGGCCAAGGGAGAGAGGTCAAGAGGGTGATCATTTTAAAGGCAGGAAAGAACTGCTCTAATCATGCACTGTACTCATCATCACTCTTAGGTTGAACAGGTAGCCTTGCCATTGGCACCACATCTGAAGGTAGCACCTCATAGGTAGTTTGCCATAGGTACTCTATATGGGTTAGTAAAACAGTATCTGCTCTACTGTTTACTAGTACAGTTTCAGATAACTCATTTATCTTTTCCAAGTCTCATCTGGGGGAGGGTCTAGGGATCATAACTCCCAACTAGATAATAATAATTATTTTTAGTCATAGAGTTATGATAAGAGCTAAAGATGAAGCTCAGATAGAAGAGTGCTTGCCTTGCATGTGTGGGGCCCTGGGTTTGACTTCCAGCAGGGCATGAAAACATAGAAAGTGTTTAGGATGGGTAATAAGAAGTACATACTAAGCTTTCAATTAACAATGACCACTTACACTCATCCCCCTCGGGGAATTCGTATGTGATGGCGGGGAACTAAACAGATGGGGATGATCATTTTATTAATAATATGAGCTCATTTTAAAAATAATTGTTGGCAGAGCCTCTGGCTGACACAAAACACATAGTTGCATTTGGTTTTATGGGGACACAGAAACCTCTTCAAGTGAATATAGAACTCTCCACACGGGAACACGGTGTGACTTGTCAGGGCTGAACTCTCTGAGGCCCAGTTTCTCCACACTTTCCTTCACTTCTTCCACAAGATAGTGAAGTCAGTGGCAAAGGATGTGTTAAGAAGGAATCAGTGCAAGAAAAAGCAAAACGTGGACCCCTCCAGCCTACTTACTTAAACTTTAATATTGTGTGTAAGGGTAGATCATAATACACTTAACATAATTTTATGCGCAGCACATGTGCGTATGCAAAAACATGTAAATCGCATCACTCTAAATGCAAATATATGCATGATCTTTTTTGTTTTCTATGCCACTTAGATATGACCCTCAGGATAACCTTAATAGAAACTACTGCCCTAGGTACCATATTTTAACTGAATTACTGATCTGAGATTTTTTTTCTAAGAAACTTGGGAATGTAAAAGAAATCTGTTTCCCAGTTCATATCTGCGTGGGTTTAGCCACCTGCTAATGGTTCCATATATCCTGTCCCTTTTACTGCTTTGCTCGATTGCTTAGACTTTTAAAAATGTGTACATGTTTTCTTTTCCATCACCCTCAACTCCAGATTTTAAGTTCCCTAAAAGAAGATGTGTTGGTTTAAGTCAGTAAAAGTCTTGGGCCTTTGACATTCGGTTGGTGGCTGTTTGGGAAGGATTTGGAGTTTCTGCTTTCTTGGAGGAGATGTGTCACTGGGGGTGGGTGTGAGGTTCACAGGTTTCCCACTGTCCTACTACACTCTATTTCCCGCTTGTGGTTTGAGATATGAACTCACTGCTAATCCATCCTGCTAAGCCTTTGCTCTGTAGTCATGAACTGTAATCCCAACTAAACACTTTCGCTTATAACTTACCTTACTCATGATGTGTTGTTATCCAGTGGTTGAAGAGTAATATAGTAGGTGTTGTGTATTATAATCATTATTTCCTACTGTAACCCTGGCAACCAAATCTTTATAAAAATAGATATTGGAAAATTCTAGTTTAGGTGGTATGGCTGACAAGTCTCCAAAAACCAAATCAAGACATTGAGTCTGAGCAGCATGAAAACTGCCCAAATATTAGTGGTGGTGAAACAATTGGACAGACTCAGGACACTTATTAACTGAGGCTGGATCCTGTGTGTGTTCTTCAGGCTCAGAACAAGTCAGGATTGCTTCATAGTGTTAACTTTGCTCATCCACCCTGGTATGTGGGCCCAACAGGCTCCCTATGGGTGGGATATGGTGCAAGCTGAGATAAAAAGAAATCACTCACACAGAGAACAAGTCATCAGAACTCCAGAGCCAGGAAAACTTTACAAAGGAGACCGGAGGACAATTTCCAAGAAATCCCTTTTGTAGATAGAATGAGTTGGCACATGAACTAACATCATTGAAACTGTTTCTTATCTGCCTTTCCATTCTCTCTTTCCTCTCTCTTTCCATGATTCTGTCTTCCACTAACCTGATGGGTCTCTCAGGGTCCCCTCCCTCCCTCTTTCCTTCTTTGGAATGTGTTTGCCTGTCCTCTTGGTTCAGCCCACTCAGGATGCTCTGCTCTGTATTCACTCTCTCTATGGCCTGGGTCCCCTGAGCTGCCTATCCTGTGCCTTCCAACCAGTTCTTTCCCAGACTCCTATTGCACACTTGTCATCCAGCATTTTCATGTTCCATTTTGGATTCTATTAATACATCTAGTGTCTATATGACTCTAACTCAGATCCTTAGAGTTTTTAGGTCTGGACAGGATCATGGCCCTTTAGAAATAAGGTTTCCTTCCATATGATATTTTGTTCTGATGAGACATACCTCCTGCTTTCTCTTCACAAGTCCCTTAACCACAAAGGCCATTAGAACTCTTTCTCACAACCTGTCTCATCCTGTGGCAGGGTGAGCTATAGTCCTATAAGGAAAAGAAAACCGCCAAACTAAATGTCCTTTAGCCACAAACTAAATGGACCCTTTAGTCACTTCTTGGTTTTTAAACACTCTTATTCCTTTTTCCCCTAGTGTTTCTGAAGTCTTCATCTCATCTCAGAACTCCTTGTCCTTCAAGTTTACTGACTTCATTCCCACACACTTGCTCAAATCCCAGATCCATCTGCACTCAATTTTTCAATGCTTTTCATTGGGCTTAAGGGTAAACTTCTTGCTCAAATAGATTCTAAGTTCCATGGGGAAATGAGTGGTTTTTTGTTACTTTGTCAGCATGAATCCATAGAGAACCACTTGGGGCTGTCAGGATATATTTTAGGGAAATGACTTTTTTAAGGAATAACTCTTGAACAGGGAGGTCTGATGCCTGTGATCTTTGTTCCTATAAAAATAAAGCCCAGGTAAGGTTTTGTTGTTGTTGTTTTTGTTTGTTTGATTTTTTTGTTTGTTTTTGTTTTTTCAAGACAGGGTTTTTCTGTGTAGCCCTGGCTGTCCTGGAACTCACTCTGTAAACCAGGCTGCCCTCGAACTCAGAAATCTGCCTGCCTCTGCCTACTGGGAGTGCTGGGATTAAAGGCATGCGCCACCAACGCCCGGCTTCCAGGTAATTTTTTTATTGGGTATTTATTTCATTTACATTTCCAATGCTATCCCAAAAGTCCCCCACATGCTCCCCCACCCACCCACTCCCACTTCTTGGCCCTGGTGTTCCCCTGTACTGAGGCATATAAAGTTTGCATGACCAATGGGCCTCTCTTTCCACTGATGGCCGACTAGGCCATTTTCTGATTCATATGCAGCTAGAGACACGAGCTCCAGGGGGGTACTGGTTAGCTCATATTGCTTCACCTATAGGGTTGCAGATCCCTTTAGCTCCTTGGGTACTTTCTCTAGCTCCTCCACTGGGGGCCCTGTGATCCGATCCATCCAATAGCTGACTATGAGCATCCACTTCTGTGTTTGCTAGGCCCCGGCATAGTCTCACAAGAGACAGCTCTATCTGGACTCTATCCACTGTTTGGTTGTGGGTGTCTGCATCTGTCTGAATCAGCTGCCAGGTGGAGTCTCTTGGAGGACAGCCATGTTTGCAAACATAACAGATTATCATTAATAGTGTCAGGGATTTGGTGCATGCCCATGGGATGGGTCTCAAGTTGGGCAGGTTATTGTTTGGCCATTCTCTCAATCTTTGCTCCACCCCCTGCCCCTGCATTTCTTATAGACAGAATGACTTTGAAGTGGAAAGTTGTGTGGGTGGGTTGATATCCCAGTCATTCCATTGGAGTTCCCTCTTGGCTACAGGAAGTAGGCTCTTCAGGTTCCATATTTCCAATGTTTTGAGATACAGCTAAATCCCCATTGATTCTTGGGTGCCTCCCTTATTCCACGTCTTGGATTCTTTCTGGCAATGCCCCTACCTCTCCACCCCTGTTAGTGGCAGATATCCATTCATTCTGATAAGCCCAGACAATTTGAAGCAGAATTTTTCCTACTTTTATTGTCTCTTTCTTTCTTTCTTCCTTCCTTTCTTTCTTTCTTTCTTTCTTTTTCTTTCTTTCTTTCTTTCTTTCTTTCTTTCTTTCTTTCTTTCTTTCTTTCTTTCTTTCTTTCTTTCTTCTTTGGCTTCCTTCCTTCATTCTTTCCTTCCTTCCTTTTTAAGAAAAAGAAACTTAAGTGTCTTTTCATTTCCATTTTTTTTTTTTGGCTTGTCTGTTTGGGTTTCTATGTTTTGTTTGTCTTTTTCTTATAGAATGGGATGGAAAACCTTTTACTGTAAAGATATGGATGTCAACGATGTATACTTTGATGTTCATTCAGTCGTTGCCTCCACTGCTTCACTAAGTCAGTGCTAGGAGAGAGCATCTATATACAATATGGAAAAGACTAGATGTGACTGGGCAAAAAATACAAGACCAGAAGGGAGAGAGAAAAGATGGCAAAGAGTCTTTGTTCTCTCATCTGGCAGAAAGCTCCTAACATGGTAATAATCCTTTGATCACCAAAAGAAGCCTTTTTTTTTTTTTTTCTGTGTGTATATCTAAGCCAATGTCTGGGAATGAATGCCAGAATCCTCTCTTCTTACATCATCAGCAGTTACTCTTCTGGCCCTTGATTCATAAATCGAGTCTGTTTTTTGTTTGTTTGTTTGTTTTTATTTTTTTTATCCACTTCATTGTAATAGTAGTACCTGCAATCTGAGTTGTTTAAAAAAAACATAAACATACAATCTAGAAGGATCTAGATGGGACAATTCAAGTGCATATTTTTCTTGTTACTATCATTTGGATGTTTTAAATCATCAATAAAATATCAGTCTAATAAAACAATTAACCCAAGACAATATAATGATTAATACTGATTGTCACCTTCAGAGGGTCCAGAATCACCTCTGTGATCAACAAGCCTCTGTAACCACCTGTGACGGACTGTCTAGAGTAGGTTAACTGACTAGCAAGGCCCACCCACATTGACAGAGGGACCATAGGCCAAGCTTCTAGACTGCCTGAAACAGAGAAAATGCACTACCATAGCATCTGTCTCCCTCTATGTACGGTGATGAGCTCCGCAGTGTGGTCCTGACTGTCGATCAGGGTGAACTGCATGCTGGAACTACGAGTCAGAGTAAAGCACTGACTTGCCTTTGCAAGTGACTCTGGCACCAAGCTGCAATTTAAGAAAAATAGTTGGTGACATACTGTGGCATGAAGTCCTCAGTCTTGTTCCTTCCTAGTCCCCAGATGCTGTCTAGAATGCCCCATTGTTCAGCAGCATGGTCTTGTTATACTTCAGGTTAACAGAATCAGAGGACAATCCCCATTTCTAAGTAAATTTTTCATGTATGTAGAGAAAGATATGTTCACTTTAATTTAGTTCAAATTAAAAAAAATATGGACAATATATAAAGAAGACAGTTAAGACTTTATAGTAATACAAATAAAGCAATTTAAACATTTTAATACTATGTATGCATGTTTGCATGTATGTATATAGTTTTACCTTCATGCATTTGTATAAAATCTAGGATCTATATAAGAGAAAACATACGCTATTTGTGTTTCTCAGTACAATTTATTTTATTTAATCTGATTTTCTCTAGATACATCCCTTTTCAAGGAAAAAGCATGATTTCATTCTTCTTTGTGGATGCATAAAATATCCTTCTGTATGCATGCTACATTTATTTTCTTCGTCCACTACTGTGCTGATGGACATCTAGGCTGATTTTATAACTTAGCTATTGTGAATAGTTCTGCAATAAATGTGGACTGATTCTTTATTACTTTATACTTTTAATACCATCTCCACAGTGTCCCACAGATTCTTGTATGCCATATTTTTATTTCATATTTCATTTTAAGAAATTTTAATTTCCCACTGGTTTCCCTGATGAACCATGCATCACTAAAAAAATGTGATATTCAATCTCCATGGGTTTGTCTTTTTTTTCTCTCAGTTGAATTCGACTTGCTAGTTTTTGGAAATGTATAGCTGGGTGTCAGTCATGTCATCTGGTCATTGTGAGTTCTACTTTTAATGTTTTGAGTAACCTCCAGAATGTTTGCTTTTTTTAAAATTATTTAACCTCTCTGCCAAAAATCAGTTATAGCTGTATGGATTTACTTCTAGGATCTTCCATGTTTTTATTTTGAAGTGTGTCTTGCTTATGTCACTGTGGCTCTCACTATCCCCTGAAACCTAGCATTGTGCTGCTCTACACAGTGCTGCCGTTTAAATCTTAAGGAGGGGTTGCTTTTGTTATTTATTGCTTCTTTGTTTGTTGTATTTCTTACATTTCTGTACACAGTGACACTGAGAACTTTTTGTGAAGACTTCATAGAATCTGCAGATCTCCTTTGCATGGTAGCCATTTTTCACAGCACAAATAGACATTCACCCAGGACTTAATTATGGAAGCTCTTTCTGTAGTCTAGTGTTCTCTTCCATTTTTCTCTTTAGTGTTTTAAAGATTTTATTGTAGAGGGCTTTCACCTCCTTGTTTAGGATTATGCAACAGTAATTTGTTTTTGAGGTATTGTTAATGGGGCTGTTTTCTGAGTTTCTTTCTTGGCCAATTATTTATTTGTATATAGGAAGACTACTAATTTTTGAACTCCAACTATGTCTTCTTTTGACAACACTTTCATTGAAAATATTTATCATATATATTTCCCTGGTCAGTGTTGTCGTGTTCCTGATTTCAGCAGAATACTAAAGGCTGGAGCTGAGGTAGGTAGCTTTTATTATGTTGGAGGGTGTTCTTTCTCTTGTTCTTGTTGTTGTTGTTGTTGTTTGTTGTTGTTGCTTTTTGAGACAGGGTTTCTCTGTGTAGCCCTGGCTGTCCTGGAACTCACTCTATAAACCAGGCTGGCCTCAAACTCAGAAATGCGCCTGCCTCTGCCTCCCAAGTGCTGGGATTAAAGGCGTGCGCCACCACGCCTGCCGAGTGTATTCTTTCTATGCCTAGTTTTACAGAGACTTCTATGCTGAGATGTTGAAAATTATGTGATTTCCATCCTTAAGTCTATTAGCTTGCTGTGCTACATTATGGGCTGCCATTGGTTAAGCCATTTTTATGCCCTGGAATAAAGCTCACTTAATCATGGTGAGTGATGTTTTTCTACATGCAGATGAATTTGGTTTGTAGTTATTTTATTAAGGTTATCTGCGTCCTTGTTGTTCAGGTCACTTGGCCAGTTATTGTCTTCCTGCCGATGTGTCCTTCTCTGAGTAATTCTGACATTGTAATGGCAGTGTGTTTCCTTTTTTATTGTAGGGATTTTTCTTGAGAAACATGTGTTCTGTTGCTCTTAAAGGTCAGGTAGAATTCAACAGTGAACTTTGGGATATCACTCGCTGTTTATTTGAGCTCATTTGTTTTCCTTGTTTTGTTTCTGTTCTTTGTATGCTTTAGTTTTAATTTTGGTAGATGAGACATGCTTAGAAATTCACCCACTTCTTGATTTTTATTTTGAGTTTAGGTTTCCAGGGTATGCTCTGATCTCTTTTCTTGGTTTTCTTTTGTGTCTCTTGCAAAATCTCCCTTTTCATTTCTAATTTTATTAAGTTGAATCTTCTGTTAGTTTTAGTTAATTGGACTAAGGGTTTGTCAATTTTATTTATTATTTTCAAAAACCTTCTAATATGATTGATTCTTTGTGTTCTTCTTGTTTCCACCTGATTAATTTCTACCATGATCATTTTTTTAATTCCCATTAACTTATTTTAGATTTGGCTCTTCATTGTTTGTCTAAAACCTTCAGGTACATCAGTTATTTATTTGATATTTCTGTGATTTTTAAAAAAATAGTATTAACTAAATTTATTCTTAGACAATTTCTCACACAGACATATGTACAGACCACCTTCACCCCTCACCATCCTATTCCTCCTGTTTGTTCTGGTTAGAGTTTGTTTTACAAATTATCTTACTACGTATGATTGACTGGCCTGGAAATTACTAGGTAGACCAGGCTATCCATGAACACACAGAGATCTACCTCTCGCTGCCTCCTCACTCTGACTTTTTTTTTAAATGCATGCATCTATAACTAAAATTCACTCTTAATACCACCTTCATAGTATCCCACAGGTTCTTGTATGTCTTTTTTTTTTTTTTAATTTGACTTCAAGAAATTTTAGTTTCCTTCCTGGTTTCTTTGATGGTTCATTTATCACTGTGAAATGTGATGTTCATTCTCTATAAATTTGTCTATTTTTTTAAATAGTTTTTTCTCTCGGTTGGTTTCTAGTTTTATTTCTTTTAGGAAATAACTGAGTGACTGACTGGAAGGTTGAGTGAAGGATTTTGAAGATGACTGTTAAAACACTTTGCTCTGTCATCCTCTCTAGATAATTCCAGCTTGAAGTCCATTTCCTCAGATATTACTGTGACTATACCTGTCCTGTTCTTCAGTCTCTTTTCATTCTTTCACAGTAAGGCTATGGCTTTCTGCCAGTTAGATGCAGAAAACACATAGATTGATTTTCATTCTTAGTCTTGTCTACTAGCTTGTGCACTTTGGCTGAAAATTTGTCATTTAGAGTTATTGAAGGTATGTATTCATTCTCTTGCTTTGTTTTTCTCTGTTCAGAACTTTTCTAACCCTCATTTTTTTACTGTGTGTGTGTGTGCTTTTCTGCAACCTTGTAGATATATACATCCTTTTGTTGTTGTTGTTAAGCCTCAAAATAATTGCACATCTTTAGATCATTTAGGAATCAGCATCCAAGGTAAAAGAGTTTTCTATTGTACTCAACTTCCTTCCCATCCCAATAGTCACCTGCTCTCTTCCCAAAGAAGTTAGTATTCCCCTCCATACATATATTCTTTGTGAAGTCAAATGGATTTTCTACTCTGAAAACTCTGTTAAAACATAGATCTAACATAAGCAAGCCTACCCAAATTCAGTGCACTGCTTCATTAAAGTGCAGTTCATCCCAGTGTGGCATCTATCTTAACAGCACTGATAATTATCCCTTTTACTCTGTGCTCTGACATTTTATATACTAGGTGTTTGGGCATCAGGCAGCTAAAGTCACCATGCAAACCCTCATCTCTGCTAAGAAGCTCATTGGAAAATCTGAGGCTGAGCATCAGTACTTGGTGTTTGTTGTTGGATTTTGTTGTTGTTGTTGTTGTTTTGTTTTGTTTTTTCCAGAACACTGATATAAAAGAAGACGATTCCTTTCCTGGTGGTAGCAAGGGCAGCACCATGTTCTTCACGGCCTAATCCTCTATTGCTTGTTTGTTGTTGTAGTTCCTTTGTGTCCCCCAATCTAGTGCAGCCTTCCTCTTTCTCACATATGGCTCCATTGAAATGGCATTGAATACAAAGTTCCTTTTATTGCAGTCTTTAGAGTATCAAAGATAAGACTGAGACTATGCACTTCTGAAATTATGTTTTCTATGGCAGATTGGAAGCCATCGAAACAGTAAGCTTTTATATTTGAACTTGTTGACTAATTGACCTAACCAAATTTTCATTTATTCTACAGCACTGACTGAAAAAATCAAAAGCCAGAACATGAGATTGAAATTCATCCCATGCTGGGCAGTGGTGGTGCACGCCTTTAATCCCAGCACTTGGGAGGAAGAGGTAGGCGGATTTCTGAGTTCAAGGCCAGCCTGGTCTACAACGTGAGTTCCAGGACAGCCAGGGCTATACAGAGAAACCCTGTCTCGGAAAAACAAACAAACAAAAACAAACAAACAAACAAAACAAAAAGAAAAGAAATTCGTCTCATAACACAAATTATTTCATATTAAGCTTTTCTTCAAAAAGTGTCATGGCTGTGCTTGTGCAACAATGACTAGAGCATAATTTTGGGTCAATAAAACAAAACAAAACAAAACAAAATTCACCTTAGGCCTGAAGTACAAAAAGAGCCATATGTAGAAAAGTCAATAATAATAGAAGGCTCATCCAGTCGCAGTGACTCGCAGAGAGGTATCAGTAACTTTCAGGGTATGAACTGAGTGGAAAGAGGCAGTAATACCACGACAGAAATGCAAAGCAGAGAAAGCTGCTCACATACTGATGTCAGGAAAACAGACACAGACTGAGAAAGAGAGCAAGTCCCACCCTTCTCTTTTCCTAAAACTTCCTACTGGGCTCCATTTTTATAGTCTCACCATGTGACAGTGTTCAAGCCAAGGATAAAATGTCTGATATCTGGACCTCAGAGAACATTCTACACATATAGGATAACAGCACTTTGTTCTTCTGCCTGTGACTATTTGGAGATGAGAACCCAAAAAGAAATATGGTTAAATAAAATAATAAAAAAACGAGGGAGAGATATACCAGGACTTGGGTATAGCTATTTCCTCCAAATTGAAACATTTCTTCCTAAAAAGGGGAAAACAAGAAGAAGAAGAAGGAAACTTACAAGACTCAGGAAGTAAACACAATTCCCAAATCTCAGAAAGCCCCTGAAGTTTATGAGACTCACAAAGCTTCTCCCCAAGATTATAAAAGCAGTTACAATTACTGGAGAAAGAAAACTCCCTCATCCAAGCTTCTTGAAAAGTTAACACTCATGATGTGTGGGCTTCTCCACCATGCTGCTGCCGTTGTGTCATTCCTGCTTTTGTAAGTAAGCCTCTAAGTATAGTCTTGTAAGTAATCCTAATGAACTTGCTGCTTCATAGACTAGAATCATTGCTTTGGTCTGTCCTTGGTCCTGTATCTGGACTCTGTTAATATCTAACAGGGAAAATCATACAAGAAACATATATGAGAAAGGTCATATGAGGACAGGAAAAAAAGGCTGGTATCTGAAAACTAGAAAGAAGAGTGATGGCAGCCTTCCCCTTTGGGACTTCTAGCCTCTGACCTGTGAGACATGCCATTTGATCTAAAGGTCCTGCAGTATTTTGTTTTCATTATGGAACAGACTGGCCTCTCCTCTCCCTTGTTCATTTCTTCCTTTCTTCTATCCTATCCTTTCTTTACTTAAAAAAAAAACTATTCTTATTTAGACCTTTATTTATTCTCATTCATCTCTCCTTTTCCATTTCCTTTCTTTCCTCTAAAAGAAACAACTTCATTTGTTTTTATATTTTGGAATAATATTTGTATGTGTTTCTTTGAAATAATTAATTGTATGCCTATGTTGTTTGTTAACATGAATGCTATTGTGTGTTTACTCTAACTTGCTTTATTCACTCCACGTAAGTTTTTTTTTTTATATTTATCAGGGTTACCTAGGGTACCTGTCTATGCATTGGTCTAGAGCTATATGCTTGTCATTAGCATGTAGCCATAACACTAATGTAACCGTTTTTTCAGCAAAGGATAACTGGATTGCCTACAATGCCTCCCCATCACTACAAACAATGATTTAAGAAACATCCCCATTTGTTTTCAATTACAGTTTTACATAGAATAGTATCTCAGTAAGAACAGACACTGATTTTTGTTAGGTATTAGCAGAGTCCTTCAAAATTGCTATGTTCTTCTATAATCCAACCAGCCAAGCCAAGGTTTACCCATGATCTCTCCTCCCATCAGCATTTATTAGCTACTGTTTTATCCATCTGACAGGTCTTCAGGGATACTTCATTGTTACTTTAATTTGCATTTATCTAATTACTAATGATTTTGAGCATCCCTTTGTAAGTTTATTAGTCCTTTGAGTTTCTTCTATGAATTTCCTTTACATATATCTTTGGACCATTTTTCTCTTGGGATTCATATCCACTTCTTGTTTATTTGTAGGAGGCTCATGTATATTCTAGATATGGGTCTCAATGGTGCTCAATACTGAATAAAAATCTTTAGTGTAATGTAATCAATTACAGTCATTTTCTACCTCGTGATTCTATGGTATTGTGCTTTTCCACATTAGAAGACTATTCTTCTGTATTATCAGTTTTATGTTTTTCACATTTAAATACATAAGCCATCTGGAGTCTTCTTTATAGCATTATCTGCTTTATTTTTTGCAGTAAGACATTTTCTCTAACACCATCTATGAAATAATTAGTATACTTTCCATAATACCTTGGGCTCTTCAACTCTTAATCAACATGCATCAAAGTGCATATACATATAAATATACAACATGTTCAAAGTGCATATACATATAAATATACACATGAGTCTGTGTACGTGTCATTTCATAAAAATCTCTACACATCTATTGATTTTCTTTTATATCAGATTATATAACTCTAGGTTTGGCATATGAGAATATCTAATAAAATAAATATCCTTTCAGATTTTTAAACTTTACATCCCATCAACACCTCAAACTTTGAAATGGTTTTAATGTATTTCTTTTTTGTTAACTTTGTTCTTGTAATTACCTAGATTTTGTTTCAACAATGCCTAATGCTTCATTTACATTACAATTGAGATTATTGATAATGTATTAAAACAGTATTAGCTTTTCTATGTTTATTTATATTTGGCCTTTTCATTGAATTTTATTTTCCCAAATGTAGGGGATTTTTTTTATTTTATTTTATTCTAGGCGTGGTTGCTGCATCTGTACAGCCAGCATGGGGAGTTTTTACCACCAATTCAAAGCCAGCTCAAAGGACAGAATAAGATAAAAGAAGGAAGAGGAAAAGGAGGAGGAGGAAAAGAGGAGGAGGAAGAAGAAGAAGAGAAGGAGGAAGAGAAGGAGGAGGAGGAGGCACATTCTTTTGGTTTAAATCAATTTCCCAGGCTGAGAACCTGTGTCATATGTGAACTGTTCATTTGTGTGTCCTGTGTGTCGGAACCTGTGTCACATGTGAACTTTTCATTTGTGTGTCCTGTGTGTCTGAACATGTGAACTGTTCATTTGTGTGTTTTGTCATGTTATGTTGACTAGAATTCCAGATCAACATGGAAATATAGACAGTGACAAAGGACATTTCTGTGTTTACTCTACTAGAGTAATGGCTCAGTAACTTATTCACTGAGTGCAATGACTATTTCCTAATGGATCAGAATATTCATATAGATTATTTTTCTGAGATGCTATGTAGTAAATAGAATCTGGGTGAGTGATGTCAAGTATGTTTTTATCACTGATGTGCCATAGCCACATTCCTCATTTCATTTCCTAATTGCATTGCTATTCTAATGAATTTCCTATTATTGAATTTTCATCTCAGAAGCTTAATTTAATGTGATTTAGTAAAGTTCAATGTAACTAATAAACTCAATTTATTGATATGTATTATCTTTCTTCTACAGTTTTGATAGGAAGTCTTACTTTTATATGATTATTTGGATGTTTATGTCAAAATTGAATTAATAAGTTAAATTACATCTTTAAAAGTTCTAAGATTTTAATCATAAAAACATTCAGATTTGATTTATTTCCCAGATACTCTTGACCATTTTCAAATTTTAATCAGCTAAGTTCTTCATTCATTTAGGCAATTTATTAAATTATATTTTACTCCCCAGTTACCTATTTACCAGTTTCTCCCATCTAGATTCTAAATCATAGCCTAGGTTGTTTGACAAAATTTTCCAGTGTGGTGGTGGTTTGAGTGAGAATGGCCCACTAGCCTTATATGTTTGAATGCTTGGTCTCCAGTTGGTGGAAATGTTTGGGAAGAGTTAGGAGGTGTGGCTTTGCTGGAGGTGTATCTCTGGGTGTGGGCTTTTAGGTTTCAAAAGACTTAAACCATCCCACAAGTGCTCCCTCTGCCTCCACTTGAGGATGAAGATGTAAACTGTCAGCTATTGCTGTCTCTGTGCCGTAGCCCTGACATCATGGTCTCTAACCCTCTGGAACTCTAGTTCAATTAAATGTTCCTTTTTATAAAATGGCTTGGTCCTTGTATTTTGTCACAGTGGAAAAAAAATGAAACTAATACAAGTGCCCTTGATAAGTTCTCTGCTTGTTCTAGAATTGTATACTGCATCTGTTGTGCTTCATTTCTGATTTGACGATCTGTAGAGGTTTCTCTTTGAAACTACTTAGTTAATTTTTAAAATCCAGCCATGTATTTATTTTTCTACTCTCCAAATTCTGCTCTGTAGTTACCAGCTACAACTTTTATTGTTCTCTTTATTTTATAGTATTTTTAAATTTTCCGAATTAAAGGGCTAGATCAAATATTTTCCGTCACTCTTACTTAAGAATGAATGAATTGAGATTGGTAGTATGCCTGTGACTGCAGCTCTGACTGGAGTCTTCCATATCTTTTGCTTTACGTCTGCTCTCACTCTCTCAATGTCCTAAGCCCTAAGGATCAACTCTGAAGCTTTGATTCCCACCTCGACCCAGCAACTATTTACAAAAATTGCAGTGGCTTCGAATTCTCACAAGACTGGAGCAAGCAAGTTTCTCTACGTGTTTATAATTAACTTCTTGCAGTGTGGTGAGACAATACACCATATAAATGTTTTTCTTTTAGTTTTTTTTCCCTTTGCCTTTTATTTAAGCTCTTTTTATCTAATAAGCTTTGAAATTTAAAAGATATCAGTTGTATATGAAGAAGTACATCATCTGTGTTTCTGGAAACAAAATATTAATCAGATCTGGAAGGTCATCTGTTTTGAAACCAGTTTAATTCTTTATGTAATTGTCTTTTGCTGTTAATATTTCAGACACAGGGACCTATTTCTAAAACACCACAGTGTTGGTCAGCTTGTTGTCGTTGCTGTTATTTTTCAATATGAGATTTCTCTCTTTCCTCCACTTAAGGCTGTTTTCCATTAAGATCCTCTTAGTGCTAATATTTCTGTTGGTTTTCATTTACTTTAAGGTTACTGCCTCCACTGTTACTTTGACATTTTCTGAGTTGCTTGTGGTGCAAAGACATCACTCTTGTTGCTGATATCGAATTCTGATATTGTCCTATTTTCCTTTGAAGTGAGTCTTTTTATAAATAAGGGCATTCGAATGTATGTATTTGTTGTATAATTACAGCTGCTAGTCTTAATTATGACATAGTGTTACATTTTGAACCTTTTATGATTCCTTGCTGTTCTCTTGTATCGTTTTGCATTTCCTTTTCTTTTTCTCTTTTCATTAGGTTTATTGGAAACATTATTCTGTAAAATGAGACTATAATATCTCCATCACAGATGCATTATGAGGTTTTAATTACCTAATCTGAAGAAAGCATACTGAACAGTATCTGCTACACTAAATATGCTCAGTACGTACTTGTCATTTTTCATAATTTATCATTCATCATCATCACCATCATAGTTACTGTTTGGAGAAAATTCACAGACCTGCTCGACTTTGATTTTTCTTGGAATGTCTGACAAGATAGCCATGGAAGTTGTTAAATTTCCCAATAATGTGTGTAGCAGGTCTTCTAGTTCATCTTGTCAGCCACACTCCTTCTGACATCATAAATGTTACATGGTTTTGCCCTTGATTGTTGTTTCCTTTTGCAAGATGATAAAACAACCACTTGTTAGAACAGAGTCCTCTTCTGCAGGTGCACTGTGTTCCCACCACCTTTTACATTCTGCAGACCCCCAGATTGCTGCATTCCTCTGCCTTATTTTCCTTGCCGCTTCTGATACACTTCTACATCTTGTGATTTGTGTGCACAAGATAGTCCCTATCCTAGCTCCTGCCTCTTGGCCCATCTTTCATATTTTATTTCCATATAGTCTGCGCTCTTTAGAATTTTATGAGGTGTACAAAGTTGATGGCATGCATCTTCTTCTGCCTCATTTAAAAATGTTTAAAATTTCCCCATCTATTCTTAAGTACTTTGATTTTTCATATTCTTTATGGGGAAAGTCTTGAAGCCCCGTATTATTACATATCTTTGGGTGAATCTTTGATAGCGCTTATGCTGTCTTTGCCTAGGAAGAGAAGCACAGATGCTTTTCCAATCCCCATTTATCTCCATGGTTAGTAATCATTTTCCAGACCTCGGGCTACAAGGCAGATGGAAGCAGTGCCCATTAGGATATGATTTCCAGACGAACAGTGAGACAGAGCCCGGGCCCATCTCTAAACAGATGGACTGTAGAGTCACCGTGTTTCGCAGAACCTGCTTTCTATGATGTATTATGCACTCTGAGGCACTATTCAGGCCCCTTTTCTGGGGCTTTATTGGGGAGTTGAGGTCATGGATGTTCTGCAAGGACCTATTCCTTGCTGTACTGCACAGTTTAGGGTACCCCATGCACACAAAACTCCTAACCTTCAGCTACAGCCAAGAGCACCAGGCTTAGAAGAAAATGATTTTAAGGAAAGTGCTCCCATCGCTCCCGTTTTTCATCGTTGTTCATGCCACTGAGTAGGTATCTTTTGGCTCCAGCAGACACCTCTCTCTCTCTCTCTCTCTCTCTCTCTCTCTCTCTCTCTCTCTCTCTCTCTCTCTCTCTCTCTCTCTCAACTTTATAACCATATCATAGAAGAGAGAGGTATACCATCAACCTGCAGTGACTCCTTTCTGTCGTAATTCATCTATACCATGGTTCAAGCACCTGATAGGGAATAACATGGGTCAGATAAAGTTTTTCTTGATTTTTTTATATTGTATTTTGAGAGGAATCATTTGAGTAGGCTTCTCAGGTGGAAGTGAAATTCATGTTTTGGTTTTTACAGAGACTAATAGCACAAGATACTCAAATATCTACAGCCTCTGTTACATCTTAGAAGTTCCTGAAAGCCATCGAGGAATTGTAGAGAGATCAAAATTCATTTCCTTGAAATCTACAGTTGCATTAGTGATCCGTGCCATCCCCTTCCAAATCCAGAAAGTACAACAAGTACCTTAAGAGTACTTAGAAAACTTGAGAAAGGAAATCTTACAGATGATTGTGGCAAGACACGTCATGTGGAGAGCTTTGCCTGGGTAAGAGACTTTGAGGAGTTCTCAATGGGTTCTATCTTACAACCACTCACCTCAAAGATTCAGAGGCTATGTTTGCTCTGTGGACATATACACTTTTAATAATTCAAGTATGTAGCTCAAAATGAGGTTCTTGGAGCTAAGAGGGCTGAGTCGGTAAAGGGACTGACAGATCATCTTGGTTCTGCTCAGCAGTACCCACATGGATGCAGGCACAGTGATATGTTTGTAATCCAGCAGTGCAAAGGTAGAGACACAAAGTTCCCTAGAGGTCACCAAATTGATGGCCTCTAGGTTCAGGAAGAAACCTGTGTCGTAAATAAATAAATAAATAGGAGGCCAGCAATATGGATCAGCAAACCTGTATTCTAGATAGATAGATAGATAGATAGATAGATAGATAGATAGATAGATAGATAGATAGATAGATACACAGATACACAGATACACAGATACACAGATACACAGATAGATAAATGGCCAACACTATGGATCAGCTGCCTGCCAAGACTCATAATCTGAGATAGATTTTCTAGGACTCACATGGGAGGACAAAACCATCTTCTAGAAGTTTGCCTCTGACATATTGCTCACCCAGAAATGAATAAATAGATGTAATAAAAATTAATTTAAAACTACAGTAAAGAGTGATCCAAGAAGACTTTACATACTGACATCTAGACTTTCCATACACATACATGAGCCCACAGGCTTGTATGAACACATATATCCACACTTGAAAATGAGTAAGTGGGTACAAACAAACAAATCCTTGGGATGGTTTAAGAAAAAAACAGATAATCTGAGCCCAATATAAATGTTTTTGATTATACTGGAGAAAAGAAAGGGCAGAGCACACACTTAAGATATAAAACCTAGCATCCCTCTCCAAACGGTCAGGAAGTAATTCCCTCTCCTGGCAGAAGCGGGTCTAGCCATTTCAAGACAAGTTTTCAAGATGGTTTCTTCTGCCTTATCCTCCAAAAATGTCTTTAGCCTCAGGAAGAGAACTGATTAAACGATACATGCAGGTATGATTAAGAAATCTACAAGTCTGCAATGCATCCAAGGCTGAAGATTTCAAAGGGCCTCACTCTCATTAGTCACTCCCCTTTCTCCCTCAAATGAACGGCAGCCTTGTAGTCCTTTCAGGACCATCCATTATCCTGCCTTTCATGGCCATGAAATCACCTTTGCAGAGTCCAACACATGAACCCTCTAGTTTCCTGTCATGTGGAATGTACTTGCTGACGGCAGGATGCAATGTGCTGTTTATTTCCAACTTTCCATATGGCGCTGTGTTCAATATGTAGAAGCAGGTAGATCTCTGGGGCTCGCTGGCCACAGACAGGAGACCTTGATCAAGTCTGCTATTTGAGTAACACCACCACCACCACCAAAGCCAAGAAAATCCAAACTAAAAAGGAAGTAATTCCCTTGCATTCTACCACCAAACTGGCTGCCACAAACACTCTACTCCCACAGAGAGGAAAGAGAGCAGGCAAGAGACTTGTCCTCTCATCCATTACATCTCCCTCTAATTTTTAGTTTTTGACAATGCGCTAAAAATTGTCAACCGATGCATCCGTAGAATAACAGAGGGGACACTCTTGGTGAGCAGGCTGCTTGGTCACTAGACATCTTTAAAGTTATTAGCAAAGTTATCTCATTGGATCCTCAGACATTCAGGAAAGTCAGTTCTGCTACTATCATTCTACAGGGGCTGTTTTGTTGTTTTGTTTTGGTGAGGGTGTTAAAAAATGTATCCAAGGTTATATAGATCATCAGTAGGTGGTCTTGGGGCTCAAGCCAAAGTCATCTGTAAGTGTCCTAGACTACATGGAAGCTACATAAATCTATAGATTGTTAGCAGGCAGTCAAAAACATAGCTTCCATGGTGTATTTCTCCTTGCATGGGTTTTAATCTGTATGTACCTAAGTGTGTTATTCACACTTCCTGTCTCATCTACCTGTAGCCCTAAGATCTACTCATGGTTTTCCTCTGACTTCCCTGACATCTTGCAAAGCATAGCCCAGACCTCTCTATAACTAAGTCAGTGGATGATAACCACGATTCCTGTGTGCCACACCCTTTGGACTTTGGGAGCACATATGTTCCATGGTCTGCATCTTGGTTTAAACTGGCGGCCTTCTGGCTAAGCCGTGAAGTATTTTCCTGAACTCTGCAGCTTGGTATTTTATTCAGTCTCCCTGAACTGAACTCCAAGGTAATCTGTTCTGTCTATTGTCTCTCAGCTTCCCACACCCCAGCCTCCTGCCCTCAACTGTCACCAGCTAATCTTGTTTCTTTTCTATTTTGTCTTTCCTATGCTTCCTCCTAATCCTTTTCAAATTGCTGTTTTCTCAGGCCCTTAACCTGGGCTCAACTCCTCCCTGTTCCTTAAGCCTCTTTCTCATTTCTCTGTCAACACCAAGAGCTCTCTCTCCCTTTCTAACTGGGCTTCCACAACCCGCTGGCATCTGACCAGTGAGAACGGTTCTATTGTTTCTCCTCTTGCCCCAGAAGGAGTTACACATCTCCCTTCCAGGAATTCCTGTCACTTCATAAATATCCCTAGGCGTGTTGAAAGGCAGCCACCATCTGGCTGTGCTGAGGCCCATCAACAAACAGCCTCAGAACTATTCAAATCATGTATATTTAATAACAACAATTCGTCCACCTTCCCAGTCCTTCTGGGCCATACTTGCTTTGGTTCTTTTAGATATTGATGCTACTCTGTTTATTTGTTCTTGAACAAGCACATGGTGTAAGTATCTCATCATCTGAAATATGTCTGCTGTTAATCTCAGTGTTGGTACTAGGGAGATGGTTGCTAGGGCAAAGTGCAGTTTATCAAGAGGAAAGAATTCCTTGTTAATTTGGATTGCCCGCACCCAAATAAAAGCTGGGCATGATGTGTGTTCCTATAACCCCAGTGCTGGAGGACAGAAGCAGACAAATCTCTGGGGCTCACTGGACAGCCAGTCTATCTAAATTGAGCTTTTGATTTAGTAAAAGATTCTATCTCAGAAAATAAGATGGAGGATTGGAGAGATCGTTTAATGGTTAAGAACATATGCTGCTCTGACTCGGATCCTGGGTTCAGTGCCCAGTGCCCATATCAGGCGCCTCATAATGGCCAGAAACTCTAGTTCCAGTTAATCACACACATTCTTCTAGCATCAATAGGGTCCCACACTCACATACACCACACACACACACTTAAAAACAAACTAAAACTAGATTGATCATGGTGGCTCATGCCTTTAATCCCAGCACTGAAGAAGCAGGGTCATTGAATCTGGAAGTTTGAGATCAGCCTCATCTATATAGCAAGTTTTAAGCTGTCAAGGGCTATGTACTAAGACCCTGTCTCATAAAATCATAATCTTTTAAAAAACTGGAAAGAACTAGAAGAATGATTTGCAGTGACCTCTGGCTTCCACATGCTCATACATGCACAAGTGAGTACACAGACATCACATTAGCAAACACAGATCTCTATGTGTGTGTGTGTGTGTGTGTGTGTGTGTGTGTGTGTGTGGTAACAGCATTCATCAGAAACAGTATATGGCATAGACAAAGCTGACTAGTGACCAGAAGGGAGTTTAGCTTATATCCTGGTTCTTGGAACTTTTGTTTATTTGTCCTTATCAAACTATGCTCTGATCGTTGCAGACACTAAGGATGGGACACATTCCCCACAGCAGGAAATAATTCAGAGAAGGTCTGGGCAGATGGTGAATCTGTATCAGGGGAGAGTCAGCAGCAAGCAACAGGTGTGCTGGCAGAGAAGCCAGAGCCAGCATCAGGCGCTAAGTTGGCAGCAAGCAGAGTCAATATCGGGGAAATCTGGCAGTAAGTAGAGGGAGCCAAGTATGAGCATTAAAGTTCAGATCTATAAAATGATGAAAGTGGCAAAATGGCATCAGGTATGGGAGGACTCGAAGATTATAGACACGAACATCAGGACTTCTTCAAGTCTCTGGAGTTGCCATTCAAGATAGACTTTTATTCCCAAGGAGGATGGTAGGCAAAGTAGAAAGGCAGAAAGATTGAGCAGGCATTGAGTAAGGTGAGTCACTCCCTTCCGTTCAGGTTCTACCTGCCTGGGACCAGAACTGGTCCAAGTTCAAAATGGGACCTAAACGGCCCAACTTTCTAATTCAAACCAAAGAACTCATTATCGGGTTACCTAGATGAACCCTAGTGATCAAAGATGACAAAAAGAGAAGGACCAACAGAGTATGTAGACCCTGGAGCAGCCAAGCTGAAAAAAAGACTTATTTCCAAGGAGAGTTTGTCTAAATAAGAGTTCAGTGTCCTAATAGAACCTGACTGCTTCTATTCCTATGTATGGTCTATGTCCCAGAGGTGCCTGATCCACAGACCTTTACGTTCAAAATGAACAACTCCCATTTGACCATATGAGCCCAATAGAGAAGCAAACCGAGGCTAGAAATCTCTCTCTTCTTTCAAAGATTTATGTGTATGCAAGTGTGTGTATTTATGTGTGTGCGTGTGCAAGCATCCAGATGTGCGCCTGACGTGGGTGCTGGAAACCAAACTCAGATCAGTGTTCAATATGTACTTCTCTTAACCACTGAGTTGTCTCTCCAGCCCCAAGAAACTAGAAGTCTTAATGAGAGCATTCTAGGGACTATAACTTTCCCTCAAAAGATCATTCGCCTTGCCTTGCAGAACAGGAAAGTCAATGCAAGCAAACACTTTTGGCATGGAAGCCAGGATAACAATGTGTTTTGGTCCAAGGAGATACTCAATAGATATTTGGATATTGGCTAATCTTGCTATTATCCTTAAGTTTCCAAAGAATTAGAAATGATTGACACCATGTCCTTAGCTACTCTCCTTTATCCAGTAACAACAGCAACAAAAAAAGAGCAACTTTGATCTCAACTTTGATCTCAACATATTCTTTGGTGACACTCAAAGGTAAATCCACAAGAGAATAATTTCCTGAAAGCTAGGAGACCTACCCTAGAGTTTTTATGGCTATAATGTCTACAATTCAAAATGCAAAGTATCTACTGTCTGGGAAGTTGTCCAGATTTTCAGTGTTGGCAAGTTTCTGAGTTGCCCTGAAAAAAAAATGTTTTCATTTAAATAGCAAGAATGGTATGTATAGGTGTGCACTGTCTGTTTCAATGTTAATTGTTCAGAGTTTAAATGCACTTTTAATGACTATTATTTATATGAGTCACTATGAGATCACTCTTGCCAAACAAATCATGCCTTATTTGAACATGGAATGAACTTGTACTCTCTGCTGTCCTGAGCATATTTGAAGACATTGTTCTCCTCTATGACAAAGCAAATTCGTTCTGCCTTCTGAGCATAAGCAAGATGACCACTAAATGCCTGACATGCCTCTACCTTGACTGTCTGGGATGGGGAGTGGGACAGGGGTGTAGGAAGAAGCAATCCATTTCATTTAGAGCTATGAGTGTCATCCTGGCATCAAGATGACAAACGATCCCTCTCCATGTGTGAAGCATGCTGGAGTTAGTGGGCTATGTACCAGGGCTATAAAAACCTGGAAATGTCACTCGCATTCCAAGCATCTGTTCTCTCTAGCCCCACATTTCTGGGCAACTGCAAAAAGTTCTTCAGGATGATGTATTCAAGCCCCAGTCCTCCGACATAATCTGTCAGGAGAAATTTTAAATTTACATCAAAGAAATTAGGTGAATCATCCGACTCTCCACCGTTACTGCTCCATGGGGGTCTGTGGGATGAAATGAAATTGTGGTTACATTTCCAAATGGGTTATAAACCCAATACAATGCTCCTCAGAGACTCACTACTTATACTTCCTATTTCCTGATATAGAATCGCATCTCTAAAGCTATGCCAGGCATACTAGAGAGAGCAGAGGGCCTTGGGGAAAAGGAGAAAGTAGGGAAGAGAATTCTGACAATGTGTGATTGAGAGCTTGGTGGACCTTATTAAACAGGCACACACACACACACACACACACACACACACACACTCCCATTTCCCTAGCCCTGCATCCCTGATTGCTGCTTCCTGGATAACTCTGTCCCATTATATGCTGATATAATGGCATGCTGGCAAATAGCTAAATAACAGTTCTCTACCCTGACAGGGAATTTACACCCTGTGAAACCTCCTTTATTTTTGTGACTACTGAGCTCTAAATGGGGCTTCCCTTTCAAATCTTTCTAAGAGTATTGGTTAGTATTGGTTAGTTTGTGTGGGGTCTTGTTTCCCTTCTTTTTTTTCATTTTTCTTTTGGTGTTATATCTCAAATATAAGTTGATGTGTGCATGCTTGTGTGTGTGTGTATGTTCTATATATGTGCTTGTGTAGATATGCAATATGTGTGAGAACATGCATATTGAAGCTAGAGGTAGTTGTTGGATGTCTTCTCCATCTTATTTTTTAAGACATGGTCTCTCAATAAATCTGGAACTCACCAAGTGGATCAATAGGCTGTCTGACTAGTGAGGTCCAGGGATCTACCTGTCTCTGGCACCCTGGTATCTGCTACCAAACATGGGATTACAGATGCGTGTCATCACACTGTTTTATCACGGGTGCTTGGGATTCCGACCTGGATGCTCATGCATACAAAGCTAACACTTTTCTCTCTTAACTATCACTCTAGTTCCTAACCTGATTTTGGTCCAAAAAATTTTGATTATAAACTTACATGAAGCAGAGAAGGGTTTCTGGGGTGAGATATAGTCCACCTGGATGAAATCTACTCCTTGCTTACTCCCAGAAGTGATGGTAAGAGTCCCCAAATGGCAAACTTTGGCAGCCTTTATTATGCTCAGGGAATTACCCAGAAACACATAGCCTGTGTCTAGGTATTTTTAGAAAACAGGCAATAACCAAGAAATAAACACATTGACTAAGTGCACACGTCTCCGAGATGATTGCTAATTTAAAAACACACTTCCAGCAACTCATTTTCTCCCACTGTTTCTAGGCACAGTACCAGCAAGAAATTAATTGCCTAGGAGAAAAGGGAAAATGTAAGTAAAATAAAATCAAATAAACTCCTCTTTAAAAATAATAGCACATATGGATTTTTAAGAATATTTGAAGATTGCCCCATGAACAGAGAGTCATGAGGCTGCACTTCAGCAGGCTGAGACCGAGGCAGTGCATGCAGCACTGAGCCCAGCCTCTCTCTGGCAGCCTCTGTGATATATGCACACGCCTACTTATGATGAAGCCTTTGATTAATGTTCAGTTGATCTTTCTTCTCGCTAATAGACCAAAATATTTCTCATCAAGGAATAAATGCTCAGTCCACTGTTACTACTGGCTTATGAAGAGTCCATTTATAACGTAGCACCTTCAGCAAGAATTCTTGATTTAAAAAAAAAAAAAAGGAAAGGGAGAAAACAAAATTGATATGTTTAGACTTTTATAACTCTCTAACTCTCTCCCATGCCTTTTTTCAGACAGAATTTTTGTGGAAGCTCATGAAATTGACAAGAAGAAGAGCAGAGACAGGGACTCATAGTGACATTTACCAGGGACTCACAGTGGCAGTCCCCATAAAAGACAATGAGTTACATACTCTCTTACTTGAATATCACAACAACGTTTCATACCTAGCCTCTTTACCCCAATTTTGCTAAAAACCTGGGTTGGTTGTTTTTCTTCTCTTCTCTTTTCTTTTCTTTTCTTTTCTTTTCTTTTCTTTTTTTTTTTTTTTTTTTTGACATAGTCCTAGTCCATACAGCTGGCAAGGGCATAAACCCAGCTTCCAATAATACTTTATCTGACCATGACATCTAGGTTATCTGTGCTCCTGTAATATTTGTGCTGGCTACTGTTGGTTATCTGCCTGACAAAGTGTGGAATCACATGGGTAAAGGCCTCTGGGCATGATGGCAGAGGATGTTATCTTGATTGTAATGACTGATGTGAGAAGATCCATCTTGGGGGTGGCGTCATTCCTTGCCAGGGATCCTGGACCATATGAATGGAGAAAGAGAACTGATTATCCCTCCTCTCCGTTTCCCAATTGTGGATACAATGCTATAGCCAATTGCTTCAAGCTCCAGCTGCCTTAAATTTCCCACCATGATGAGCTCTATGTTGAAAATGTAAACTAAACAAATCCTTTCTCCCATCACTTGCTTTTGTCAGAGTATTGTACAACAGCAGTAGCAAAAAACACAGAGACAGTATTAAACACCCACATTAGCATAAAGAGATCATGTGATTCTGTCATTCGAGATGGTAATTGTCCATCAAATTCTACAAATAGATAATAGATAAGGTAACACAGTATATACTTTCTATTACATATTATATAGTAATACATTACACATTACATATAATGTATAAATAGTTAAACTTTATATATTATAGTTATAAATTCTACCATATAGCATATAGAGTATAACATATATAGTGTATGATGTGTAGCATGTACCATATAGCATATAACATAATATATAATAATAAGATAATATACAATCTGCTTCCCAATTAGCTAAATGAAGGTACTGAGGAATCCCAAATATATATTCCAAAAGAAAATCATCACCCAAGATATGCCTGTTCACAAGACAGTAGAGGCCCCAAAAGACAGACAGGTCATTAGTCAGAAGATGAGAAGTTTCCAACTCATAGCACAGAATCTGTCATTAAATAGACAACTTAGAAAACTGTGGCTCAGATCTAGTTCATTCCATAATTGGAAGTACCACTAGGTCTCCATCAGCTAAAACCTCTTGGTACAGAGGCCACAATAGGGGACAAGGTAGGGAACACAGACTGGCATGGGAGAGGAGACCAGATCCTTGAAAAACATGTCATGATTAAAGTAGTATACAGCCACACAGAGAGGAGTATACAGCCACACAGAAAGGATACAGAATTAAGAGTCAGGAAATGAAAAGTGTAGGTTTAATTCTCCTTTGTGTGAAAATTCCAAACATGTCACTTAACTACTCTGTGCGTTCTTTCCCAGTCTCTTAGAGAACCTAAATTATCTATCTCCAGATCCCAGCAGACCATTTTATGCTTTTAAGTTTGCGGTCAACCAAGTGGAACTAGCAGAGAGTTTAAAGCTGGAACAAGACTATACTGAAGTTCAGAACTGTATTACAACAAAGAATGGGGGCAAAACTCGAAAGCTCCATGTTCCAGGTGATGGGATCAAAGCAAAGAGGAACCAAACCCTAACCACAGCAGAACAAGACACTAGCGGTAAGGCAGATCTAGGTGAGAGAAAACCCTCTAAGCTTCAATCCCAGGCGCTTGCTAAGAAAAGTAGAGCAGCCCCTCCCCTCACAAGAGCTAGACTAAAGACAGGGAGCAGAAGGATGGGTGTGCCAGGTGAACATGAGGGATCCTCAGAAAGTCGTGCAGGACTCTTACTGTTTCCAAACACAATCTTGACAAGAATGCTTCTAGCACTGGCTTCTGTCCTCTTAACAACTCCCATATTCTTAAAGAAGCAGAACTAAAGAAATCAATAAACCACAGAGACATTTTAATAACATCCTTCTAAGAAAGGAACTGAGTCCTTAGGTTTGCCTCCTCCAAGGGAGAGTGGTTTAATAATGTAATAATGGCTTGATCCATGAAGACTTTTTTTTTTAATCTGCAGTACTTTGTAAGTCAGTTTTGCTAATAGCTACCATCCTCACTTGCATATCTTTACATAACATAGCCTATCCAAGTGTGGTTTTTAAAGGAGTGATTTTATTTATCTTACGATTGGAAAGGAAATAAGCCGATGACTTGGGGATTGCACATGTACATATTATATGTGGTGAATATATTGCCTTTGTGTGTGTATATACATATTAGTTTTGACATTAAAATAAAAAGAATAAAACAGCGAACTCTGGTTTGTTAATATAGTTCATTTTAATAAACATCCACAAGAACTAACCCTAAATCCTTAACATAAATATTAAATACAAATTGATTGAGCTATTGTTCAACCATACAGCTAATACAGTAAAATTGTTAAGAATATAGAGGTATACTTGCATTGTAGACATGAAAAGAAAATGGACTGTATGACTGAGAAACCAAACTATGGTAGCCCAGCACTAGATCTTCATCCATGATAGTACACAGACACAAGAAAGCAATAGCCAGGTGTTAGTAGTTGGGTCTAAGGATTAAACTTTCATTTTCTGTATGTCTTTCTATTTTTCTTAAAATTACTTGCTGATATTTATCAGTCAGGAAACAAGATAAATCGAAAGAAAAGTAAGGTACACACTCCCCACAGGCCTGTGCGTTCTCTCTTAGTGTTGTCATGGAAGCGAAGCGTTTGGGCACAACTTGGCAGTGTGCCATTTAGTGTCTTATTCACGGCACTAATTGTGTTTTAAATTTTTATGTAAAGTATCCGACACACGTGTCACTCATGATAACTGACAGTGATAATAGTGGCTGATGGTGGCAATGATCTTGGCTTTTTAAAGCCCCATGTTGAACATATTCCTTTGAAATGGAGTCAAACGACGAGGCTTGATTGATAAAGTCTTGTGTGTGCTGATGGGTGCAACAATCCCCAGTAGTGCAGGACGGGTGACTCAAACCAGTGTCATCTTCGTTTTATTGACGGATGCAAATCAAAATGTAGAATAGCTACCAGAGACCTGTAAGGTCACGAGGAATGAGACGGTAACCAAAGAACCACCTCACACAGCATTTCAAGGTCAATTAGTACACATGGCTGTGGGCCAGGCACTGCCCTGGGCAGTGCACATCAGAAACCATTACTGGCTTGGTTGCTTTTAACCTACAAGTGGTCATAGACAATGGCCCTTAGAACCAAACCTGCCTCTATATACTACATGGTATATGATAAAATATGGGAAATGGTGGATGCGGATACCACCTACCCATCCTTTCTATTTTTTTAGACTTCCCTTTGTTCGTATATTCTTCCACTGAGTGGATCTACTTCACACCACACCCACACAGATGTCCGAACAGCCTTCATAGCTGAGGGCTGCATCTCCAGCTTCTAGAATGGTTCTGTTACAGAGCCAATGCTTAAGAGATATTGTTTCGCATGCTTTGCTTTAGACATAACTTGAAGAAAACCAAGAGAGTGCAGAATAAAGATACGGTTCTATTACTGGGACCAGAGAACTTCCTTGCCTAAAAATGAAAACCAAATCCCCAAACAAACAAACCAAAAAAAAAAAAAAAAAAAAAAAAAAAACCATGGCCAGGCCCATCCCTGAAGCTCATTATGCTTTCAAACCGCTTTGCCAACCCTGCCAAGCAGGGTGCCTGCTGGGAAGGCTACACACACAAAGCGGGGCCCACTCAGAGCTCAAATAATTGGCCCCCTCCCCCTTTCTCCTTCCTTCCCTCCCTCTCTTACTGTCTCGGAAGCCTGCCCCATAAATCAGATTTAATTATCTATAAAATTTGGTGTAGAAAAGGATTTACTCATTAAAACTGTTCCTCAGCTTGCTACCCACGTTCCAGACTAATAGAAGCGGAAAAGGGGCACCATGGAAACACCGGACGGGCTGGAGAGATAAGCAGGCTTTGAAATACCTGAACCTCAATTAAATAGCAAGTTCCTGCTTCTGTATTTGCCTTTTAAAATATCATGTCGGAATAAGTAAATGTCACCAAATAATCAACCCGTCCCCCCCCACCCCCCCCACCCCCCCACCCCCGTTCTTCTTTCTGTTTTGGTTACTTGCTTCAACAGGTTTTAAGAGGTGTTTTTCCCCCCTGTAAGTTTATCTCCTTTGCCTATATTACCCAAGATCTTTCCTCAGCGTCCTCCCCCCGCCCCGCCCCCGTGTGTGTGTGTGTGTGTGTGTGTGTGTGTGTGTGTGCACGCGCGCGCGCGCACGCTCATGTTTGCAAAATGTCATAATCCTCTCTATAGCCAAACACAACAGCTCTCGGCTCTCGTTTAGTCACACAGCGAGGAGCAGTTAATTAATGAGTACCAAGGGAGGCAGGGAGGAAACATTGGAGAAGAACGCAGCCCGGTGGAAGAGCAGAGGGGAATGTCTGAAGTAAGGCCAAGATAAATCTTCAGTCCTAGGAGAAAGCTCTGGAAGAGAGAAGGAGATGCTTGCGAGCTGCTAGCAAAGATGGATTGGGGGGCGGGGCAGGGGGCTTGTTTGTTCTCAGTGTTTGTGCAAGTGATGGAAGCCAGAAGTGCCGGAACTTGGAGAGAATGCTGGAGCTTCTTTAATGAGGCAAAGCTCCAAAGATCCAAAATCTCGCATCACTTTCCATGAATGTCCTCCATGGGAAAAGGCAAAAAACCAAAACCAAAACCAAACCAAACCAAAATAAACAAACATACAAACAAATACAAAGTAAAATAAAAGCCTAAAACTTTTTTCTGGCCACCCAGCCTTAGGAGGGGATTCTTGTCCTGTCTCTCTTAAATCCTCATTGTGCTAGAAAAGAAAGATGATGCCTGAAGGAGGGGGATGGAGGTGGGGACAAGACACACCTAATAACAGCCAGGACATCTGCCTGAGGAGCCAGCTCTCTCTGTCTTCTAGAGACACTGATTGCCTCCTGGGCTTCATCCCATTCCACAACCTTGGGAGGTGGAATTTTCTTTTTTAATAAAGGTGTCTGAAGAGAAAAGTAGACAAAGGATAAGCAAAAGGGACTGGTGGACAAGGTTCTGTCCTGTGCCCATCATGCCAGGGAAGGCCCACTTACAGAATTTTTAGGAGGAACGACTGTCTCATTGACTTTGTACATTGCTTTCTTCTTCTTCATCCCTAAGGATATTTTCTTTTGTTGTTTGTCCCTAGATGTGTTCCTAAATGCTTAATCTCAGGAACTCACAAAAGCTTGGCCAGTTAAAGGTTTGGGGGTCGTTGAATGAAGTTCATGAAAACAAGTGCTTTAGACAGTACTCATTTGTCAATAGGATGGCCCACCTTCTCGCCTCGTGGAAGATCTCTAATGACTGCCCTCCTTGGTGACTCAACTGTAAGAGAGGATAGAGCCAAAGTGTTGTGACCACCTAAGAGGTGTGGCCTTCACCCAGCATTTGCCTCAGAAGACGGAAGGGGAAGGGGGTCAAAAAGTAAATGATAAATTGTACTTTGTGATGTTCTTGTCCCTTTGAGACACTGACTTGTTATGCAGTGCAACTATTTACATGCATGTCACAGCTAGACCTGCAGACTCATTGACAAAGATCTTGCCTTACTCCACATTATCAATGGGTGAGGCAGTGCCTGCCATTTCGAGGGGTTCCAATAATCAAAAGGGAACAAACGAACAAACCCTCTTTTGGAGTTCAAGCTGCATATAGTAGCATCTGATTCAGACACAAACTCTTAACATTTTTAAACCATAATCATTGTGCCTTTGGTATCGGTGATGGCCCTGGTAGTTTCCAAGAACAACATTTATCCGTCCTTTGCTGCTCCTATTCTGGATATCTTTACTCCTGTCCCGAATGGCTAGACTAGCATACCTATTAAAATCCCTGTACAGTCCATGATGGGAGACTTTGGGTTTCACTGAAGCTAATACATACTTAACCTGACACACTGTGCCCTTCAGCTTGCTCTGAGAGCAGAAATGCTGAGTACAAAGCAGAGGGAGGAAGAGGATGGGAAGAAAAGATCCAGAGAATGGGAAAATCTTGTTATTCTATGAAGCATCATTTATCATTTACTTACTTGGACCATGAATTGAGCTATTCTCCTATAAAACAATGATAAACAAAGCACATTACTAGTTTTCAAAGAGTTAAAAGTCCAGTGGGGGTAGGGAGGGCAGTTAAGCGTGAACGGAGTAGCCCTACTGATTTCACTGCTTGGATAATCATACCTTGTAAGTGGTTGTTAGGCCTCAGGCTGTGCTAGTGTTGACTGTAACTGATAATGGGTGAATAACCCAGAGCTTGAGCTATGAGCTTGCTCATTAGCTCTGCACCGTTGAACACTATGATCATTCTTCCATGCCAATAGGCTTGCTACCACCATCTGAGTGAATACCAAATGGACTCCTTAGGCAATGGGAGCAGCCAATGAAATCCAACATATGGTCAGTTAGAAACAGTGGATTGCCACCACTGGTTTTCTTTATTATGCAAATATGGTGACTCAGATTCACAGAGAAGATAGAGTGCCTCCATCGAAAGACTGAGAGATCCACAAACCTTCCCTTTCCTAGAAGTAGTGCCCTCAAACCAGCCACAAAATGCTTCATGCCTTTGTGAGAAAGGCACTCTCCAGATTATGTCATCCTGAGCCTGGAAAAAGAGAAAACACATGAGCAGACCTTGCCTACTTCCAGGCATCACCTTATTAGTTAATCTCTTACCTTCTCTCTGCTGACCCCTGCTCACATCCTGACCCCTGCTCACATCTGTCTTTGTTCATAGCTGTAAATCCAAGTCAAGAGAACAGAATCTTAATCCTTTATGGGGGGAAAAAAAGACCTGTGTTTACCTCGTCTCGAGGAGCCCTGCTTTCTTTAACTGTGACCCATAAAAGTTTTTCCCATCACCACTTGGGAGGTGTACTTTGAAAACTGTAGCTCCTCCACCCCGTTCAAATCTCAGCTCTGACACAGAGCTCTCGGAAACATCTGCGGCAGGCTCCATGGCCCCGCCAAGACTCTCAACTAGCCCATGGCATTCTTCTCTCAGAGGCAGCTACACTAAATGACATCCACACATCAGCAATGAGGAGACATCTGCATACACACTGGTTCTGGAACAGAAAGCACTGGAGGACTTCTGAGCTGTCAATCACTGCAGTTGTCCTGGCCCTGTGTTTATTCAGAAGTAATTTTCAAGGCTGCAGGAAGTGTTGTTCCTAACTGATGAGCAAGTCTGAATACTGAAAATGAAGAATGACTAATCCCCCTTTAGGTAAGCCAAGAACGTCCGCATCCGCTAGAGGCAGCCACCACTCGCCACTCAGGATGCTGCTAAGGCTCTGTGGTGTGGTGAGTGGTGAGCAGTGTGCAATATTTACTGAAAAACAAAATTCAGCCTAGGCAGTGGTGGCACACGCCTTTAATCCCAGCACTCGGGAGGCAGAGACAGGCCGATTTCTGAGTTTGAGGCCAGCCTGATCTACAGAGTGAGTTCCAGGACAGCCAGGGCTACACAGAGAAACCCTGTCTCAAAAAAACCAAAAAAGAAAAGAGAGAAAAAGAAACGAAACAGAAAAGAAAAAAGAAAAACAAAAATCTACCATGTTGAAGAAAAGTCCTTTGAACACACAGAGAGAGTCCTACAGTAGAGTCCTGAAGCCCCACACAGCCAACTAACGGTCCTGATATCTTGACTGGATCCACAACTGAACCTCCTGGATTGCTTTTACCTTTCTGATGAAGCAAACTGTAAAAGCAAAGACTAATTGGCCACAAAAATTCCCTTTGATTTACTAATTGGTAGGTAATTTTGACATTTTTCTAATCTGAATGTATAATTCAGTATATTTTCCATCCTGTCATGTTTCAGTATTAATAAGTGAAATAAAGGTTGGAAATATTAAACATTCGAAACATTGAAACCACAAGATTTGGAGACTTGTGTCATAAAGTCAAAAGCCCTACAGAATTCCCCAAAGCATCCTTCCCTGAACCCTGCCTGACAGATTCAAAATGCCATTCCAGTACAAATCTGTGCTGTCTGAAAAGGACAGAACAGCCTCTTGACCATTAGTCTATGGGTTGGCTTGCTCACGAGCTAAGGCAACACAGCATGATTCTCTCTTCAAGCTCTGGAGGAAGGCAGCCATCCACCCTTACACGCAGCAGCAGAAGTCTATGCCCATTCAGGGATGTGCATCGGAGCATGTTCTATACAAGACATAATGGAGGAGTCCAGGACACACTGGTGGATGAAATCAAATCCTCTCTCTGTCCAGAGCCACTCAGTGTAAAATACATATTTCAATAAGTGCCATGAAGGATAAGTGTCCCATGGTACAAAAGACAATGATAGACACATTTTAAAAAAGGTAATGTGTGGCAATCTGCAAGCTTCGTGTTCAGGCTGAACTATGAAGATAAAATATGGAGAGACCAGGCAATGGTCAAAGGTGTCCTAAGGGGAAAGGGACACCTTTGACCCAGGCAAACAAATTAGCATATGCTAAGTCTGTGGCACATTGAGAGGAGGGAAAAAGAGCCTAACGTGACCCATGCCTAGGCAATGAGAATGGTTCCAACTCATAAAAACATTCTTTGTGTTAAAGGATTCTGCCTCTAACTTGATTATCCATTAGGATTTATTGCAAGTCAGGTTCTCTCTTCTTTACTCTGAGTTCTCAATCTTGTACTTACTTGCTGGCATCTTTGGACTCCTTTCTCTGGCTTTATCCTTAGTGCGCCAGACTTTACTATGATTTTCAGCAGCGCTGAGAATAAGGCAGATAATCTGCTGGAATATTGACTTGTGGCTTGTGATTGTGATTGTGCCATAGAAAGCTTGACAGATTGGGGAGACTTTCATATCTCCCCTACACAGGAAGAGCAGACAGCCTCAAACAACTAAAATCTCTTTTCTACCTGCTTGCAATGAATAACTTCCATCTGTGTGAGGAGGCCCCTGGAGGTCTGCTGTTATGCAAAATGTTGTCCCATCAAGAGAAAGGACTTGAGATAGAGCGGAGAGCTGTCTTGCTGACAGATGATTAACATGTCTTTTGTCATTTTTTTTCTACTTTACAGCCTACAAAAGTCTATAAAAATCAGTCAAATCTGGATTTCAGGGACTAAAATGTATCGCAGTTGGCAGAACACTGGCCTTGCATATATAAGGCCGTAAATTTGACCCACTGGTACAGTAGTTCACAACCTTCCTAATGCTGTGACCCTTTAATACAGCTCCTCATGTTGTGGTGACCCCCCAACCGTAAAACTATTTTTGTTGCTCTTTCATAACTGTAATTTTGCTACTGTTATGAATCATAATGTAAATACTTTTGGAGATGTCAGTTTGCCCAATGGGTTGTGACTAACGGGTTGAGAACCACTGCCCTAGTATTACACAAGTGGTCTTGACACACATGCTGTAACCCAAGAGCTAAAGAGGTAGAATTTGTGAGGATCCAGAGCTGAAAATAATCCTCAGCTGTGTGGGGAGGCCAGACTGGATGAGAACCTGTCTCAAAAAGAAACAAAAAACCTGTACAAATTCAAGGCTACATGGGCCCTAAGCAGCCCCACCACTTTCAAATCCATTCCCAATACTAAGTCCTGCCCTGACAACTTGTCCTGTCCTGTAATTCAAATCTCTTTAACTTGCATTTTTCTCAAATCCAGGTATCCATTTCAACTTCGTTTTTTTTTTTTTTTTGTCTTTCCTTGTTTCTTGTTTCCTTTCTTCCTTCCTTTCTTTCATCTTAAAGCTTTATTTACTTAATTTATGTATGTGAGTACACTTTTGCTCTCTTCACACACACACTCACAGAAGAGGGCATCAAATCCCATTACAGACAGTTGTGAGCCACCATGTGGTTGCTGGGAATTGAATTCAGGATTTATGGAATTCAGTGTTCTTCATCTCTGAGCCATCTCCCCAGTCTCTCAACCTCATTTTTGTCATTCATTTTCCTAGTATCCTATAGAACTTGCATATGGCTCTTCATTACATTGTCTTGTGGGCAAAACAACTACTGAAGAATGTGTATGCTTGTCCCCCTCCACTATACAGTAGAATGCTTAATTGCTGAGGTAAAGAATTGCACCCCCCTGAATCGCATCCGAGCGCCACAGCAAAGATAAATCTGTGGCGAGCTTTCACAACTTTAAATAGACAAGATAATAAATAAATAAATAAATAAATAAATAAATCTTTTGAACATGTTTATATATAGTACCATCCGGGGTTCTGTGAAGGTATGTAAAGGGCATGTCAGTCTGCCTCCATCCTTGTCATCTTTCCAGGCTCAGTTTATACACATCGCTTTTCTCTGGCTGGGTCTTGATAACTCTGAGTACAGCTTTACCTTCCCCTGTGTGCTGCTAAAGTACCCAGTACAGCTCAGAACCCGCCAATTTATATAAGAGCTTGACCTTAGTCTTCCCCTCCAGGCTAAAGCTCCTTGAAGATAGAGGGACCAGGGTGACTCATGGTCACTGAGCCCAATGCCCAGTGTCCCACTGTCCTTGCAGAAAATATTGATTGAATAAATAATCAAAAAAATTACTGACGTTGAGACACAAACAATCCAATTATTCAAAAAGAAGGGCTGCAATACACCCATATTTATCAAAGCATCTCTTCACTCATTTACTCTGAGGCTACATATGATAGTTTGAACATGCTTCAGGGGCCGTAAGAGCTTCTTACAATGGCAAGCAGGAAGCCACAAGTCTGAGAACAGTCATTATGAACACAGTGTAACAATATATAAATGTGTGGCTTTGCCATAGATAATAGCAGGTCACAGAGCGGAGCCAGATAGTCATCCTGGGCTCTCACACATTCCATGTGATGGCTAAAATTGTCTGCTTGTCAAGATCAGGAATCACCTGGAGAAAAAAAGCCTCTGTCATATCTATGAGAGATTACCCAGATTAAGTTAGCTTCTGGGGGAAATCCGGCCTACATAGGGCCACAAGCCTCTTCCGGTCAGAAAAGCACCGGGGCAGCTGGGGCGCAGGGTCGGCTGACACTCGCCAGCTACCCACAACACCCGCCACAGGATCTTAAGACTTCTGGTGAGTGGAGCACAGCTTCTGCTCCAATCCAATTGCGCGAGGGACCTGAGACTGCATTAGTTAGGGAAGCAGAAACCGGCCTGAGTAGGGCCACAGGCCTCATCCAGCGGATCAGCGCCGGGGTAGCTGGAGCGCAGGGTTGCCTGACACCCGCCAGCTACCCACGACCCCCACCGCAGGATTTTGGGACTGCTGGTGAGTGGAACACAGCTTCTGCTCCAGTCCAATCACGCAGGACCTGAGACTGCTCTGGTTGGGGAGAGAGAAATCCGGCCTACATAGGGCCACAAGCCTCTTCCGGTCAGAAAAGCACCTGGGCAGCTGGGGCTCAGGGTCGGCTGACACTCGCCAGCTACCCACAACACCCGCCACAGGATCTTAAGACTTCTGGAGAGTGGAACACAGCTTCTGCTCCAATCCAATTGCACGCGGGACCAGAGACTGCATTAGTTAGGGAAACAGAAAACCGGCCTGAGTAGGACCACAGGCCTCTTCCGGCTGGACCAGCACCGGGGTACCGTCAGCTACCCACGACCCCCGCCACAGGATTTAGAGACTGCTGGTGAGTGGAACACAGCTTCTGCTCCAATCTTTAAACAGTGACAACTATAACAACTAACCCCAGAGATTACCAGATGGCGAAAGGTAAACGTAATAATCTTACTAACAGAAACCAAGACCACTCACCATCATCAGAACCCAGCACCCCCACTTCGCCCAGTCCAGGGCACCCCAACACACCGGAAAAGCTAGACACGGATCTAAAAGCATATCTCCTGATGATGGTAGAGGACTTCAAGAAGGACTTTAATAACACACTTAAAGAAATACAGGAGAACACTGCTAAAAAGGCAGAAGACACTAAAGAGGAAGCACAAAAATCCCTTAAAGAATTGCAGGAGAACACTGCTAAAGAGTTACAAATCCTTAAAGAAAAACAGGATAACATAATCAAACAGGTAGAAGTCCTTACAGAAAAACAGGAAAACACATCCAAACAGATGATGGAAATGAACAAAACCATACTAGACCTAAAAAGGGAAGTAGACACAATAAAGAAAACCCAAAATGAGGCAACACTGGAGATAGAAACCCTAGGAAAGAAATCTGGAACCATAGATACGAGCATCAGCAACAGAATACAAGAGATGGAAGAGAGAATCTCAGGTGCAGAAGATTCCATAGAGAACATCGGCACAACAATCAAGGAAAATGTAAAATGCAAAAAGATCCTAACTGAAAACATCCAAGAAATACAGGACACAATGAGAAGACCAAACCTACGGATAATAGGAGTGGATGAGAATGAAGATTTTCAACTCAAAGGACCAGCAAACATCTTCAACAAAATTATAGAAGAAAACTTCCCAAATCTAAAGAAAGAGATGCCCATGAACATACAAGAAGCCTACAGAACTCCAAATAGACTGGACCAGAAAAGAAATACCTCCCAACACATAATAATCAGTACAACAAATGCTCTAAATAAAGATAGAATACTAAAAGCAGTAAGAGAAAAAGGCCAAGTAACATATAAAGGCAAGCCTATCAGAATTACACCAGATTTTTCACCAGAGACTATGAAAGCCAGAAGATCCTGGACGGATGTTATACAGACACTAAAAGAACACAAATTCCAGCCCAGGCTACTATACCCAGCCAAACTCTCAATTAACATAGATGGAGAAACCAAAGTATTCCACGACAAAACCAAATTCACAGATTATCTCTCCACGAATCCAGCCCTTCAAAGGATAATAACAGAAAAAAACCAATACAAGGACAGGAACCACGCCCTAGAAACAACAAGAAGGTAATCCCTCAACAAACCTAAAAGAAGACAGCCACAAGAACAAAATGCCAACTTTAACAACAAAAATAACAGGAAACAACAATTACTTTTCCTTAATATCTCTTAATATCAATGGACTCAACTCCCCGATAAAAAGACATAGACTAACAAACTGGCTACACAAACAAGACCCAACATTTTGCTGCTTACAGGAAACTCATCTCAGAGAAAAGGATAGACACTACCTCAGAATGAAAGGCTGGAAAAAAATTTTCCAAGCAAATGGCATGAAGAAACAAGCTGGAGTAGCCATTCTAATATCTGATAAGATTGACTTCCAACCCAAAGTCATTAAAAAAGACAGGGAGGGACACTTCATACTCATCAAAGGTAAAATCCTCCAAGAGGAACTATCAATCCTGAATATCTATGCTCCAAATACAAAGGCAGCCACATTCATTAAAGAAACTTTAGTAAATCTCAAAGCACACATTGCACCTCATACAATAATAGTGGGAGACTTCAACACACCACTTTCACCAATGGACAGATCATGGAAACAGAAACTAAACAGGGACACAGAGAAACTAAGAGAAATTATGAATCAAATGGATCTGGCAGATATCTACAGAACATTCTATCCTAAAACAAAAGGATATACCTTCTTCTCAGCACCTCATGGTACCTTCTCCAAAATTGACCACATAATTGGTCACAAAACAGGCCTCAACAGATACAAAAATATTGAAATTGTCCCATGCATCCTATCAGATCACCATGGACTAAGGCTGATCTTCAATAACAAAATAAACAATAGAAAGCCAACCTTCACGTGGAAACTGAACAACACTCTTCTCAATGATACCTTGGTCAAGGAAGGAATAAAGAAAGAAATTAAGGACTTTTTAGAGTTCAATGAAAATGAAGCCACAACATACCCAAACTTATGGGACGCAATGAAAGCATTTCTAAGAGGAAAACTCATAGCTCTGAGTGCCTCCAAAAGGAAACTAGAGAGAGCACACATTAGCAGCTTGACAACACACCTAAAAGCACTAGAACAAAAGGAAGCAAATTCACCCAAGAGGAGTAGAAGCCAGGAAATAATCAAACTCAGGGGTGAAATCAACCAAGTGGAAACAAGAAAAACTATTCAAAGAATCAACCAATTAAGGAGCTGGTTCTTTGAGAAAATCAACAAGATAGATAAACCCTTAGCCAGACTCACTAGAGGGCACAGGGAAAGCATCCTAATTAACAAAATCAGAAATGAAAAAGGAGACATAACAACAGATCCTGAAGACATCCAAAACACCATCAGATCCTTCTACCAAAGGCTATACTCAACAAAACTGGAGAACCTGGATGAAATGGAGAAGTTCCTAGACAGATACCAGGTACCAAAGTTGAATCAAGATCAGGTTAATGATGTAAACAGCCCTATATCCCCCAAAGAAATAGAAGCAGTCATTAATAGTCTTCCAACTAAAAAAAGCCCAGGACCAGATGAGTTTAGTGCAGAGTTCTATCAGACCTTCAAAGAAGATCTAATCCCAGTTCTTCACAAACTATTCCACAAAATAGAAACAGAAGGTACTCTACCCAACTCATTCTATGAAGCCACAATTACTCTGATACCTAAACCACAAAAAGACCCAACAAAGATAGAAAACTTCAGACCAATATCCCTTATGAATATTGATGCAAAAATCCTCAATAAAGTTCTTGCTAACCGAATCCAAGGACACATCAAAACAATCATCCATCCTGACCAAGTAGGTTTCATCCCAGGGATGCAGGGATGGTTCAATATACGGAAATCCATCAACGTAATCCAGTATATAAACAAACTCAAAGACAAAAACCACATGGTCATCTCGTTAGATGCGGAAAAAGCATTTGACAAGATCCAACACCCATTCATGATAAAAGTCTTGGAAAGATCAGGAATTCAAGGCCCATACCTAAACATGATAAAAGCAATCTACAGCAAACCAGTAGCCAACATCAAAGTAAATGGTGAGAAGCTTGAAGCAATCCCTCTAAAATCAGGGACTAGACAAGGCTGTCCACTTTCTCCATACCTATTCAACATTGTACTTGAAGTCCTAGCCAGAGCAATTCGACAACAAAAGGAGATCAAAGGGATACAAATTGGAAAAGATGAAGTCAAAATATCACTCTTTGCAGATGATATGATAGTATATATAAGTGACCCTAAAAATTCCACCAGAGAACTCCTAAGCCTGATAAACAGCTTTGGTGAAGTAGCTGGATATAAAATTAACTCAAACAAATCAATGGCCTTTCTCTACACAAAGAATAAACAGGCTGAGAAAGAAATTAGGGAAACAACACCCTTCTCAATAGTCACAAATAATATAAAATATCTTGGCGTGACTCTAACTAAGGAAGTGAAAGATCAGTATAATAAAAACTTCAAGTCTCTGAAGAAAGAAATTATAGAAGATCTCAGAAGATGGAAAGATCTCCCATGCTCATGGATTGGCAGGATCAACATTGTAAAAATGGCTATCTTGCCAAAAGCAATCTACAGATTCAATGCAATCCCCATCAAAATTCCAAATCAATTCTTCAACGAATTAGAAAGTGCAATCTGCAAATTCATCTGGAATAACAAAAAATCTAGGATAGCAAAAACTCTTCTCAAGGATAAAAGAACCTCTGGTGGAATCACCATGCTGGACCTAAAGCTCTACTACAGAGCAATTGTGATAAAAACTGCATGGTACTGGTATAGTGACAGACAAATAGACTAATGGAATAAAATTGAAGACCCAGAAATGAACCCACACACCTATGGTCACTTGATCTTCGACAAGGGAGCTAAAAACATCCAGTGGAAGAAAGACAGCATTTTCAACAAATGGTGCTGGCACAACTGGTTGTTAACATGTAGAAGAATGTGAATCGATCCATTCCTATCTCCTTGTACTAAGGTCAAGTCTAAGTGGATCAAGGAACTTCACATAAAACCAGAGACACTGAAACTTATAGAGGAGAAAGTGGGGAAAAGCCTTGAAGATATGGGCACAGGGGAAAAATTCCTGAATAGAACAGTAATGGCTTGTGCTGTAAGATCAAGAATTGACAAGTGGGACCTCATGAAACTACAAAGCTTCTGCAAGGCTAAAGACACCATCAATAAGACAAAAAAACCACCAACAGATTGGGAAAGGATCTTCACCTATCCTAAATCAGATAAGGGACTAATATCCAATATATATAAAGAACTCAAGAAGGTGGACTCCAGAAAGTCAAATAACCCCATTAAAAAATGGGGCTCAGAACTGAACAAAGAATTCTCACCTGAGGAATACCGAATGGCAGAGAAACACCTGAAAAAATGTTCAACATCCTTAATCATCAGGGAAATGCAAATCAAAACAACCCTGAGATTCCACCTCACACCAGTCAGAATGGCTAAGATCAAGAATTCAGGTGACAGCAGATGCTGGCAAGGATGTGGAGAAAGAGGAACACTCCTCCATTGTTGGTGGGATTGCAAGCTTGTACAACCACTCTGGAAATCAGTCTGGCGGTTCCTCAGAAAATTGGACATAGTACTACCGGAGGATCCAGCAATACCTCTCCTGGGCATATATCCAGAAGATGTCCCAACCGGTAAAAAGGACACATGCTCCACTATGTTCATAGCAGCCCTATTTATAATAGCCAGAAGCTGGAAAGAACCCAGATGTCCCTCAACAGAGGAATGGATACAGAAATTATGGTACATTTACACAATGGAGTACTACTCAGCTATTAAAAAGAATGAATTTATGAAATTCCTAGCCAAATGGATGGACCTGGAGGGCATCATCTTGAGTGAAGTAACACAATCACAAAAGAACTCACACAATATGTATTCATTGATAAGTGGATATTAGCCCAAAACTTAGGATACCCAAGATATAAGATACAATTTGCTAAACGCATGAAACTCAAGAAGAATGAAGACCAAAGTGTGGACACTGTGCACCTTCTTAGAATTGGGAACAAAACACCCAGGGAAGGAGTTACAGAGACAAAGTTCGGAGCTGTGATGAAAGGATGGACCATTTAGAGACTGCCATATCCAGGGATCCGTCCCATAATCTGCTTCTAAACGCTGACACCATTGCATACACTAGCAAGATTTTGCTGAAAGGACCCAAATATAGCTGTCTCTTGTGAGACGATGCCGGGGCCTAGCAAACACAGGAGTGGATGTTCACAGTCAGCTATTGGATGTATCACAGGGCTCCCAATGGAGAAGCTAGAGAAAGTACCCAAGGAGCTAAAGGGATCTGCAACCCTATAGTTGGAACAACATGATGTACTAACCAGAACCCCGGAGCTCTTGTCTCTAGCTGCATATGTATCGAAAGATGGCCTAGTCGGCCATCAATGGAAAGAGAGGCCCATTGGACTTGCAAACTTTATATGCCCCAATATAGGGGAATGCCAGGGCCAAAAGAATGGGAATGGGTGGGTAGGGAAGTGGGGGGCGCTATGGGGGACTTTTGGGATAGCATTGGAAATGTAATTGAGGAAAATATGTAATAAAAATATTAAAAATCAAAAAAAAAAAGTTAGCTTCTGGGTACATCCATGAGGGATTATCTAGATTGGGTTAATTTAGGTGGGAAGGCCCACCCTAACATCCAGACAAAAGGGAAGGAGTTGGGCACTCATAGCCTTCTACTAAATCTCTGGGATTATCCAGGTTGGGGTAAGGAGGTGAAACGACCTGTACAGACTCTGTAAACACTGAATCAAGGCAGCCAAGGATTTTATGAGCTATCTTGTTTATTTCTGAGCCAGGCTGCACTAAATACCACATTCTGAAGGTATGCACATCAAATACCATGTAAGATTCTTGAAGTGGCTTACATTCCTGAAATCTTGCCTGCCATTATCCTCTTGTGATCAGACACTTCCTTCTTCATGCCTGGACCTTAGATGCCAATAGTATTGAAAGCTACTCAGCACTTTCTAGGTGTCTATCAAGACTGGATATCCTTTGAAGATTATCGATTCCCACCTGGAGGTTGCAAGGTTAGTTTGAGACTAGCAATTCGCCCATGCTTTCTTTTGCTGGATAAGTATTTAAGAAGCATCCATTACATACCAGGTACTACACTAGGTGATAGGAACTTAAGAACGTGCAAAAAGAAATCTCTCACATTTTTTGGTAGGTTTTTCCACTCCAAAATGGAGGAATGAATGCAGATATTTAGTTTCTCTTCTTTACCAGTGTTTCCATAGTTACAAAGTTCCTCATTGTATGTGTCTATGAAGACAAGTTCTTGTGGAAAATTAAAATGTTATGATAATATCTGAATTCCTCTCACTTGCTTTCCATATCATTCATTTGGACTACTTTTCCTATTATCTTACTATTAATAATAAGTTTTTGCTTTTGTTTTATCTACTTGAAAAGAATGATAAAATCATGATTGGTGTGACATCACTGTGCCACCAGAAACAGTGTGCTTCCAGTGTTTCTGGGTTCATAAAATTTTCTCTCTTTCTTCCTTTCAGGACTCATTTTGAAGCTGTCTGCTATAACTAATATACCAACAGGGTTTGGTTGACTAAATGAGGTTCCTATGTACGTGTGTCTGAACTATAAAGAGAAAAAATGAAAAAAAATTCAACTGACCCTATTAAATCCCACTCCTGGAACTTTTATGCATTTCAACATCAAATGGAAGTTATGCATCTCATGACTGCCTGGGAGGAGTCATCTAAACAAAAAGGGACACAGAAATGTTCTCAGAATGAAGTTGATACACACACACACACACACACACACACACACACACATATATATATATATGTATATACATATATACATACATATACATATATGAATGGCAAGATCAGGATTCATTAAGCATGTAAGTCAGAAATGAAACACCAGAAAGTTCACCTTCTCCTTTTCCATGCCCTGGCACCATGTCAAAGGCAGAGGAGAAGGACTGCATCTCTTGGGTATAGCAGGATGCCCCCACTGAGACAGCACTGCCCTCATTGACACATGTGGGCTGTGGCACTTGATTCGACACACTGGAGTATTTGCACCTATCATGACTGGGAATAATGGACAGAAGCATTATATTAATTTATTATATTATTAATACCTTATTTATTATAAATACTGGTTTACCCAAATAACTATAGTTACTGGTCATTCTCTTTTCTATGAAAGAATTATCAAAATGTTATTTCAGCACCTGGATATTTAAAGTGGTCTTTTTAACAGTCTGTTTCCGGGATCCTTAAAATGTTCCAAATATGACTGCTTCCCCATGAGCCGCATTATCAGGCGTTATCAGGTAGCTTTATGATGCTGGCAGAGGATTCTCTATTCTTGATATACCAGCTTTAACTTGACAGGCTCTATATAACATCACCGTTGTGTAAAACTGAGACTGTGGTGTGAATGAGGTTTCCTTTGGGAGATGGGGATGAATCCTGCAGCCTTTGAAGTATAAACCAGTGGCTCAACACAAAGAAAGCTGTGGTAAGAACATACGACTTTTACCTACTGCCATTTGGGAAGTGTATTGGACTTCAATGGTGGATGGCTCTGAATCGCAAGTTTGTTTGTTTGTTTGGCCCTTATTTATGCAAGTTAGTGTTGTGGAGATGACTTCTGTAGTAGGTCACGGCGCTAAGTGATAGTGCAGAGTAAATATTAAGGAAATGCAAAGCTACTTGTCAAAACTGCTTAAGGTTGTTCTGTAGTTTTCTCCAGGAAGGTCCGGGGAAGCTTAGATGTCACTGTCAAACACTGTTTCCTCATGGTGGAAGCTCAACCCACACTGAAGCAGAACATATACCAATTCTGACAGGAAGCCGAAATCCAGAGTGTTTATGTAAGATAAATATGTACTCATATCCAAAGGCAGCTTGGAATGCAACATGACTAAGAGACCACACTAGTAGCCATTCAAATTCTGTTTTTAATTTCTTTATTAGTTTAGTTGATAAGATGATATGTATGAATCTTATGCAATCAAATGCTTTCACACACACACACACACACACACACACACACACACACATATATATATATATATATATATATATATATATATATATATATATCAGATAAAGTAAGTCCAGATAATTAACTCAGGCAACAGCTCATGTGGCTTTAGTGCTTGTGAAAAGAACATGTGTTACCCCTGCTCTGCATTTTTCCAAGAATTATTATTAACTGTAATCACCACATTGTATATTATCTGAATTCTCTCCTGGGTTTTCACATCCTCCCAGTGTCCACTGTGAGCCATGGCTACTGGGAAAATCGGATGTGTAATTCCTATTCACAATTCGACAGAAACAGCAACTGTGTAGCTAATCCCCTACTTGGTATGGTGTCTTCTGCTCACACCACACTGAATACACTCCCTCATGAGTCTGACAGGAAGTGAATGTCACACCAACCCCCCCCCCCTTTGAAAAGCAGAATCCAGCAAGTCCAGTGATTGTTTCAGGGAGCAGACACAGAGTCTAGCCTTGGATGCATTGCATGCTGTCTGGGCTGGAGCCATTATCTCTTTGTACACATGGGATGCTAACAGTGACATCTAATTGGCATTCCAGAATTGATGAACTCTCAATATGGTCAGCACAAAGCAGAGAAATATGTCTTGATGTGGTTTATTAGGTCAATTATTTAATAAATTAAAATACTTGGGGAAGGAAAATGCAGCCTGGCTTTTTCTCCAATCTGTTCTTTTTTGGCAAAATGACTGGATTGCAAAGCAAATTCTCAGAGAGTGGAGGCAGCACTACATTAAAAGCTCTGTAATCAAAACAGAGAGCATAAAAACACTTGAGCATTGGCTAATGGACAGTTTATCATCCAAACAGATGCATTCATTAAGGGAAAAATTACCTTCAAATATCAGTAAAATAAATTGGGCCTGTTCTGATTTCTTATTTCTGCAGCAGGAGTGTTCAGGACTACAGAAACAAGAATATAAAAGATGTTCCCGTGCGGAGGCAGGGCAGTTTGGGCATTTAAGTTTATTGGGCGAAGCTGTTTGAACTGCTTGAAGATGGTAAATCAAGCAAATAAGGAACATTCCAGCTGATAATGTCTTTCTGGGCCAATTACTTCTCTTCTATATTTCAAATGCAGAGACTGTTTTGTTACTTCGTGGCTGTTGTTATTATTAATGCTGCAGATAGTGCTAATAAGAAATCATTTGCTGCTTTGCCTTAGCAGTGTGGACTCCGATCACTCACCGCAGTATCCCCTCTGTGGCAGGGAGACAATCCCTCTCCAGCACAGAACTGGAAGATTGGCCTCCTGTACTGTGAGCTCACAGTCAGAAGGCAGAGGGAATCGCTCTGTGCAGATGGTGGCCTGGGATGAGAGCGCTCCCATTTTGCCACATCATTCTGAAATTAACACTGAGAAGCAGGGCTCTAGATGCCCCAAGGCTGCAATCCAACCACTAAATGCTATAAAGAACTTTCATAAATAAACAGGCTAAGCAGTAGCTCACTGTGCCTGGCCTTCAGGCACACAGAAAGCTTTTCTTTGCCCTGTGAGATTGCAGAGAGATTTTCTAGACTTCCCAGTGCTGTGGCAGTCTATCAATCATTATGGATATGGGTATAGTGGTTGTTTTCAAAGCATCTACTGTGTCACAATCACTTGCCACTACCCTTGCATTTTTCCCAGGCCCTCACAGGAATCCTGTCTATAGCTATTGTGATGGCTATTCCCAGTTGCCAACTTGACTGTCTCTGGAATGAACTACAATCCAGAAATGGAGAACACACCTGTGACCCAGATATTAAGGCTGGAAGACATAGACTTTTGATCCAGATCTTGATGCATAGTGGCCATGAAAAGCTTAGGCTCAGGCCTTTTACCACAGGAGATAGGGGCAAGCAGATCTCTGAGTTCAAGGCCAGCCTGGGACAGAGCATGTCCCAAGTAAAGAACATCTCAGGTCCAGGCGTGCCAGTACACATCTTTAAAGACCTTCTGCTGGAGGTCTTCATACGGACAATGGAAGGAGGAAGATTTCCTTCCTCTCTGCCTGCTTGCACTTACTTGCCAGCACATCTGTTGGAAGCTACATCTTCAGGATTCCAGGTTATACAGTAGACCAGCTGAAACACTCCATTATTGAACTTCCTACTCACAGCTGCCCATTGTTGGATTAGTTGGACTGCAGTCTGTAAATCATCCCAGTACATTTCCTTAATACATAGAGACAGGCCATAAGTTCTGTGACTCTCGAGAACCCTCACTAAGACAGCTATCATTACCACAGAGAAGATAAGGAAAATGAGGTTCAATGAAACTAGTGAAGTCGTTTATGTACAGATATTGCTTTGTGGCCCTGACCACTAGAAATGTCTTCTAAATGATGATGATAGGCTAAAAGGTAGTTGGTTCCTTTTATTTTGCATAGGATGAAGTGAAGGCAACAATATAAAGTGAGGACTACCAATTTAAGATGGATCAAGCAAGCTACAATTTGGACAGTTCCCATGTGTGGAGCCACACCATCCCTAGGCAAAGAGGGGTGCATGAGAGTGCCAGGGCAAAGACTTTGATGTCAGTTTGGCCTGAGGGTGTAGCTGGCTGTGTCGTCTTTGCAAAGCTAGTTAACCTTTCTGATTTTTATTTCTTTATTTGTGAAATACAAACAAGAAAAACTTGGCAGTAGTCAAACTTCGTTGAGCACTTACTACATCAAACACACTTTCCTAAGTTGTCACCAATACCTGAACTCACATAATCCCTAGAGCAACTGTATTATTAATTGGTAATGGTAAAAGTGGGTTATACGGAGGTTGTATAATTTGCCTAGGAAGAAATAGCAGGAATTGCCACAATAGATGTTGCAATACATGTATTCGGACCCCAAAGCCTGGGATTGTACAGTCTTATATTTCTCTGCCTCCCTTGGATGGTTTTAAGATCAGAGATTACATATGTTACACACATTACACACACACACATATAAGACACTGTAAAATACATGTTTGTAGACCATCTGGTTTGTGGAAGCTATGTGTTATATGATTTTAAATGTCAGTATATCACACATAATAGTAATAACTATATTGTTCCCTAAAGACTGACATTCTGATGTTAATTATCTGCCACAAACATGGCATACTATTAAAGACAGGGCAAGCTGCCTAGAAGAAATCCTCCATCACAATGTATATGTAAATGAGATAGAATAGAGTGGTCTTAGAGGAGGAGGCGAGGCTTAGCCATCTTGTTAGCCTAGAAAACAATAGTTTGCATGTTGAAAATACTCCCTCAAATTGATTCAAATTGTTTCTGTAACTGGGGAAATGTAAGCTTAATTATTGTACTTCTCTTGCAGACATCTCTTCATTTAATTAGCCACTAAACCTAACCAGGACCCTGAGGATGTTGAGATATTGTTCTCCGGATTCCTGTTTCTAAAGAATCAGTAATGTTTTGACCATAGAGATGTAGGTAGTGTAGACATCATACTCGTTAGTGATATCTCTGCAGTGTATCCCACAGTGTAGAAAGGGTATATAGGAATGGGTGGTTTCTCCATCTACAGACGTTGAAGAGCAGCTCTTCAAGAAAGACTTTTTTTCTTTTTCTTTTCTTTTTTTTCCTTTTTTTTTTTCTCTCTCTCAAGACAGGGTTTCTCTGTGTAACCCTGCTGTCCTGGAACTCACTCTGTAGACCAAGCTGGCCTTGAACTCAGCAAACCACCTGCCTTTGCCTTCTGAGTGCTGGGATTAAAGGCGTGTGCCACCACTGCCTGGCAAGAAGGAAAACTTTGAGAAGTGTCACAGAGGATTGTTGGGAAGAATCCAGCCCCACAAAGAACACTCTCTATGTTACAGCCTCATAGAATCAGTGCAGCTCAAGATGTCAAAATATTTTAGACAGTAAGATGCTGCATTTTGGGCATTTACAAACCAATCTATACCCACTCTAGAACAGAAGTATACTGATTGTAGAACACACTATGAAAGTCAAGAATGAAGGCTAGGAAAGTAAGCCATGTTTAGGTTTAAAAGCTTATGTGCTATGTTTATATTCCAACTGTGCACATTAGGAAAACACTGACTATTCTAATTAGGAGATTGATATGGTAAGTTTTATGTTTTGTTTTGACATGTATTTTCTGTGTGTGCATGTTCATGCATGCACACTCTTGTGTTGGCACTCGCGTGAGAGTGCAGAGACAGTGGAGGGAGTCATCATATTTCCATGCTGAAAACATTTAAGACTCCTCTCTTGTTGGCACCAAATCCTTCATGTGGAGGACAGAGGACAACTTGTGGGAGTCAGCTCTCCCCTTCCAACAGACTTAGTGCCAAGTGCCTGTACCCACTAAGCCATCTTGCAGACCAAAAATGCATGTTTTGTCAAAATAATTGACAAGAGGATCTGCTGAAGACGCTACGAAAGAAAATAAAGTAGAGACCTGCACCCAAGGCAGACAGAGGAGGAAGAGAAATGGCAGGCCCATCCTTAGATGTGAGAATAGAAGCCAGGCTTCTCATGTGGTGACATGGAAGAAACTATCCAGCTGAAGACCTCATAAAAATACAGATAGTGAGGCCCTCAGCAACAAGTGGCTGATCTCACACAGCCTGTACTGTGTAAAGTAGAATCGGTACTTATGCTGTGTGAGAACAATGAGTTTATTTATTTATTTATTTATTTATTTATTCATTTACTTACTTACTTACTTACTTACTTACTTACTTACTTACTTATTTTTCTATGTGCATTGGTGTTTGCCTGCATGTATGTTTCTGCAAGGACATTGGATTCCCAGAATTGGAGTTGCAGACAGTTGTGAGCTGCCATGTGGGTGCTGGGACTTGAACCTATGTCCTCTGGAAGAGCAACTCAGTCTCTTACCCGCTGAACCATCTTTCCAGCCCCAACAAAACCAGCCATAATGTTTTCAGCACAGAAACATAATAGGCCTATGGGCACAAGCATCGCCCTAATCTAGTCATCTCCAAAGCAGTTCTTATCATTATAGCAAAGATCATTTCACATTTTCTGGTTTCTCCTGACTCTCAGGATGTCTATTCTTGGATAAGAAGGCTGATGCGAGATGTGTTCTGAGTATTGCAAGTATTGCATACACACGAGTCTCTCTCTCTGTCTCTCTCTCTGTCTGTCTCTCTCTCTCTCTTTCTCTTTCTGTGTGTGTGTATGTATTTTTTTTTATTTCTCTTACTGATGAAATTTAAAATAGAAATACAAACAAGTAAGTATAAGATTTAGTAATGTTTAAATAGAACCAGGGCCGGGAGTGGTGGCACACACCTTTAATCCCAGCACTTGGGAGGCAGAGGCAGGTGGATCTCTAAGTTCGAGGCCAGCCTGGTCTACAAAGTGAGTTCCAGGACAGCCAAGGCTTCACAGAGAAACCCTGTCTCAAAAAACATTAAAAAAAAAAAGGAATGTGGTCCTTAAATAGAACCAGGAAGAACTTATTCACTCATAGAAGAGCTTTGTGTATGGCAGGGCCTTGGTCAGATTTCCTGGGTTTCTTGCTTCATGTTACCGTGATCTCTGATTAATCTTATAGTTCTGCCTTCAACAACCACCTACATGCATACTGTTGGTGACCAAATTTTTATCCGCAGGTCTTCTTTTTCATGAGCTAAGGTAGGCATTTTGAAGCTGACTTTTCCACCAGAGTGTTGGCAGCCAAGCTCTTTGTCTGCTCTCTGGCAGCTGTACATCCCCCAGTGTCCCCTGCTCTCACACAAGCACACTGTTAATGCAGAATGCCCTTGTCCGGACATCAAGCCTTCTTTTCAGAGGAATCATTCCAACCACAGTACACAAGGGTCAAACCTGCAAATTCAGAACATCAATGCACCCACAACCACATAAGAACCTTTATTCTCCACTCAACTGCATGTGTCTTGATGGACTGGCTTTGAAGGCTCTGATACCATGGTCACTAAGGCTAAACCTAATATCAGCTTCATACTTTCTGACTGTTCGTTGTGGAGCATGTGGCCATGGCTTTCCAGAAAGGGGAGAAGAAGGTCTGAAAAGTTTCGAACTCAAACTTGGGTATAGCAATGGCTTCTGCCCTTTCCAGGTATAACCTACTTCCCTAAAATCTTGCAGTCTATTGTCCTGCCCGAAACACCATGGAGGAACTGATTTCCTTCTGTGCCCAAAAATAAATGGGCACTTGAACTCCACAGTGTTTAAGACAAACAAGTAAAATCAGAGTACTTAGAATATTCTGTGCCCTTAGCCTTTGGTGTGAAATCTGTATAGGTGAACAATAACCGCTCACAAGACAACATTAAAAAAAAAAAAAAGATTCTGTTTATTCCCTATTTCTCCATAGTCCTCTTGAGGGGAAAAAAAACCTGAACGTTCTGGAATAATTATAATCCAATCCCTTGGTTTGAACAGCACACTGCCAGCCTCTATTTGTTTTGTTTTACGGAGGTTCATTCTTTAAAACAAGTAGGTAATTTCCACTGAGATAGGCTTTTTGTTTCGGTTCCTTATAGCTAAAGTCCATTTGTAAGCTTGAAGGTTTTCTGCAGTGGGTGAGTGAACTCGCACTTTAGCAATAACTACATTGCATAACATGGAGAGCTTTGATTTTTTTTTCCCCCATCTAAGTTGAAAAAGTTGTCACAAAACACCAGCAGATTCAAAACAGCTCTCGAAATGACTTTTGTTAAAGGCAGATTCCTGAACTATTCATCTGTGTTAAAATGCATTTTGCCTTGAATCATATGTCATGTTGCCAGCAAAGACTTGTTTCCATGCCAACTCGTTTGCAACACAGGGGGGAAAAAAAAATCAAAGCTCCTGACATCTGGAAGATGTCAGCACTGATATCAGCCACTTAAATGAAAAACACGGGCCCACGAGTGTCTGCCAAAGACACCCTATATATGGGGGTACATTTTTACAATATAATTGTCTAACAATACACAATACTTTATTTGATGGGAGGGATTGTTTTCTTGATCTAAACCCTCTTCCAGAAAAGGCTTTCAGGAAGGAAGAATTAATATGCTTCTTACACAGTGTTATTTTGCGAGAAACTAGCACATTTTTCTGACATGAGCCTTTTAACAAACCATTTAATTTCCTGCACAGACATCTAAGAGAGAGACAAGAGCCTATCCTTCACTCTCTACGCCTTGCCTTTCACCTGTGGTCCTGCAAAGCCCAGCTCTAAATGAAGATGCTATTGCTGAGATCTGAGAGACCCAGCATCTCAAACAACAGATGCTATGGCCAGCCATTCCAAAATACTCCTCTTTCCACGTTTTTCTGGATCTTTTTTCTTTTGGTACATATACATGTGTAAGAATGCCCTTATGTACCTATTTATGGATCTTTAAATACAATTATTTTGTTTTTTTCTTAAATCATAAGTAATGACACGGCTGGTTGCTTTCTGGTATGAGCATCCTATGGGCAAAGAGCCTAAATTTACTGACTTTGTTCTGAATGCTGTCAGAACAGCTCAGGTCTAACACAGTAACAAGGACCCTCTGAGTACTCTTGACTGATAGAAGTGCATGAGTATCTCACATCCCACAGAACCTGAGTGTTTACTAAGCCTAACAACGTGGAAGCTTTTAGAAGGGGATGGGAGCAGTAATCCTCTGTGGTCCGTATCCTGCCCACTCAAGCAGGAGTTCCATCTTCTCTTGGGGTCCTGCTATATCCCACGGTTCCTGTCTATAGAGCACATACCATCTATTTACACATAAGAATTCTGCCCAGAAGCTCAAAATACCTGATACAATTCGCAAAACACATAAAAATCAAGAAGAAGAAAGAAAGGGGAACAAAATACCCGCAGAAGGAGTCACAAAGTGTATATCAGAGACTGAAGGAATGACCATCCATAGACTGCCCCACTTGGGGATCCATCCCATCCATATACAACCACCAAACCCAGACACTACTGTGGATGCCAACAAGAGCTTGCTGACAGGAGCCTGATATAGCTGTCTCCTGATAGGCTCTTTCAGTGCCTGACAAATAAAGAAGTGGATGCTCACAGTTATCCATTGGACAGAGCACAGGGTCTCCAATGAAGGAGCTAGAGAAAGGACTCAAGGAGTTGAAGGGGTTTGCAGGCCCATAGGAAGAACTAACCAACTATCCAGTATCTCTAGAGCTCCCTGGGACTAAACCACCAACCAAAGAAAACATGTGGTGGGACTCATGGCTCCTGTTGCATATGTAGCAGAGGATGGCCTAGTCAGAAATCAATGGAAGGAGAAGCCCTTGGCCCTGTGAAGACTCTATGCCCCAGTATAGGGGAATGCCAGGGTCAGGAAGCAGGAGTGGGTGGGTTGGTGAACAGGGGGAGGGGAGAGGGAATAAGTGGTTTTCGGAGGGGAAACCAGGAAAGGGGATGATAACATTTGAAATGTAAATAAAGAAAATATCTTTAAAAAAATAACAAAAAAACAACAACAAAAACAAAAACAGAAAAAAACCTTCTGCTTTGAGGCACTGTAAGCAGGCCTTCTTCTGCTATAGCATAATTGTTATAGCTCTTCTCACCTTCAACCAAAGTAGGAACATTTACCTGCAAGGCCCAGGACCACCACCAAGTGTTTCTGCCCCCTAACATCAAGTCAATCTTCTAACATGCCAAAAGTGTAATGGTGTCTCCCCCCAAGGTAGGAAGGGATCCTGCCAAAATCTTCTAGCAACATTGAGAATATTTGATGGAATGGATTAAGGATTTTAAATTTGAAATCACTTTCTATGGGACTTACCCATGATTCTGGTGGGACCTCGGCCAGGGTCAATAAGATAAATCCCCAGTGACAATCAGTATACAATCGTTTCAGCCTGATCCTGACCTTTCGACATACGTTAGATTGCCTTGCTGAGTCAACCCACCCAGTAGTAGCTCATCTTCATTTTAAGTATATTCTTTTTCCCAAGAAGTTCATTGACCTCTCTTGCCAAGAAATTATCTTGACAGGCCTCTTCAGGCTACTGAGCAACAAGGTCTAAAGGACAGCTGAAAAGGTAAGTGACATTCATGTACATTCATTAGGCATCTTCTGACTAGGACAAAAGGACCATCTCCAGAGGACCAGGTCTTTGGAGGCATTTTCAGAAAGGACTTTTCCCGAGGTAGGATCCAGTTTGTTCCTCCAAGCCTTATCCCTCCAAGTTTACCTTCAGTGTAAATGGATTGTATTTATGGTCCTCTGTATACCTTATCAACATGAACGTGTTCTCTTGCTGTAAAGATAGACCAGTGTGCTTGATATGTGTGGGCTTTTCCTGATCTCTTGCTTGATAGCTGAAGTCTAGCCAGGGCTCTGGTTTGTTCTAGTTCCTTCTTTATCTTAGATGCTTTTCTTCTATCTTAGGTTCTCATCCCCACTTTTCAATGTCTCTTGAGAAATCAGAAGCTCTTATAATTTGCTCAAATTCCTTTTTGGTTAAAAAAAAAATCTAGATTTGAGCAGTGTTCACAAAAAGGGCATATGTGCCCTGGGAACAACAGCCCTGCATGTTCCCTGTGACACAGAGATTATTCACCATTACCCAGACAGTAAGGTTTCTCCCATAGTTCTAATGCATTTTTCTGAATCCCTGTCAAAGTTTAAAAATTGGAAGACAACGAGAAGTCTATCTATTTGAAAAACACAACAGAGACTATTAGACTTGGCAGGAGGGAGGAGATACGGATAAGAGCATAAAAGCCTTACATGTTTAATAAGTAGAGTGCGTAAACATCTGTATCTTTAATACAATGCCCACAGAATCCATTTACTCATCATTTGATTCTACTTCTGTTCTAGTTTGCTTTTCTGTGGTTGTGATAGAACACCTACCAAAAGTAATTTCAGCCCCAAGAGTTTATTTCAGCTTACAGATTACAGTCTATCGTGAAGGGAAGCCAGAGAAGCTCACCATGGGAACTTGGGCAGGAACTGAAGAACTGGTTAGCTGCCCTAGAGAAGAGGTTCTCAGCCTGTGGCTCACTATCCATTGGACAACTCCAAAAGAGTGTTTACATTAAGATTCATTCCACAAGCAAAATTGCAATTATGAAGTAGCAACAAAAATGATGTTGTGGTTGGGGTCAGCACAACATGAGAAACTATATTAAAGGGTCGCAGCATCTGAAAGGTTTAGAATCACTGCCCTAGAGGACTGCTGCTTCCTACCTTGCTTCCTAGCTCCAATCTTACATAACTCAGGACTACCTGGACAGTGGGTCCATTGCTTACAGTGGGCTGGGCTTTTCTCCAACAATTAACAGTCTAGAAAATACTTCACAGCCGGGCGTGGTGGCGCACGCCTTTAATCCCAGCACTCGGGAGGCAGAGGCAGGCGGATTTCCGAGTTCGAGGCCAGCCTGGTCTACAAAGTGAGTTCCAGGACAGCCAGGGCTACACAGAGAAACCCTGTCTCGAAAAACCAAAAAAAAAAAAAAAAAAAAAAAAAAAAAAAAAAAATAGAAAATACTTCACAGGCACGTCTCTAATCAATCTGAGGGAGGCAGTTCCTCAGTTGAGAGTCCTTCTTCCCAAGTGCTCTAGCTCATGTCAGGTTAACAAAAACTAACCCGCACAGCCCCTAGCCTGAAGAATAATTGAATAATCTGCAAACAAGGCATGATCTATATAAATACTTCAGTTAGCAACCTACCTATAAGTCGTGATTTAAAGACTTCTCCTTTTTTATTATTGGTTATTTTACTTATTTACATTTCAAATGTTGTCCCCATTCCCAGTTTCCCCTCCTCAAACCTCCATCCCATACCCCTTCCACCTACCTCTATGAGGGTGCTCCCCACCCACCCACCACCCACTCTCACCTGGCATTCCCTATACTAGGGAACCTCCCCTCCCATTGATGCCAGATAAGGCAATCCTCTGCTACATAAGCAGGTGGAGCCATGGGTCCCTCCATGTGTACTCTTTCGTTGGTGGTTTAGTTCCTGGGAGCTCTTGGGGGTGGGGGGAGGTCTGGTTGGTTGGTATTGTTGTTCTTCCTATGGCGTTGCAAACCCCTTCAGCTCCTTCAGTCCTTCCTCTAACTCCTCCATTGGGGTCCCCCTGCTCAGTCTGATGGTTGGCTGCAAGCATCCACATCTGTATTGGTCAGGCTCTGGCAGAGCCTCTCAGGGGACAGCTATACCAGGGTGTGGTAATATTCAGCAAGATCCTCCTGAAAAGCGGAGGTATGTTCACTCTGTACATCTTTACCAGGAACACAGGTGCAATGGCTATTTATTAGAGTCACACTAACAACAATAGCAACAGCCGAACCTAAAAGGCAGCTTTACTGCTGGAGGACAAGCTCCTCCACTTTCATTTATTCAGCTCAGCCAACGTGCACGGAGCTCCTCTGTGTTCTTGGCACCATATTGCCACTTTACATAATTATATTTAATGTTGTTCATGAAGAGGCTGCTATGTGCTGGGGGCTCTACCAAACTCTTTACAGATAATGTGCGATGTGCAAGGCTCTGCAATCATCACTGTCCTCAGCCTGAGAAAAGGATATGGAGAAAACTATAGATCAGGTTCACAACAACGCATTGCAAATGATGCACTTAGACCCAGGCCAGTCCAATTTTAAGTGGAAGAGAGTGACCACTAAGGTGTGTTTATTTAAACAGCCAAGTCTCTACATCACTCAAAGCTGAAACGTATACATTGTTTGGAAACTATGCACCAACCCCTGAGGCACCCAAAGAGCCTCCACAATGGGTCACTGACTAACCCAGAAGGGACTGCACCTGCTTGGTCAAAGGACTTTATTTCAATTCTAAATCTTCCTCGGGATTTGACCATATTGAAGAGAAGCTGGTCTGCAGTGATCACCTGACTGCAAGTCACATTTTCTAGGCATTGTGTCAGGGAGCCTCCCAGAAGGTGATGATCAGCATCCAACAGTAACTCTCACCCCTCTGCATGTTAATAAATAGCAGCAGAAACCTGAATGTCATAGCACAATGAAAAAACAAAAGTCATAAAGCTGTTCATTACCCTTGACTCTTCTGCTCTCTTGCCCTTGTTTTCTCTCTGCACGTGGGGAGAAATTGAATTGAATCTGAACTTGCTTCCCTCCTGCAAGACTGTTCATACATGCTTTTGCAATTCATCTGCTTCACCTTGTGTCACTTCCATCACTTTAAATCTGCTTTGGCCTCCTTCGCATTCGACCGACTACATTCATAGGCATAAGTAGATGTCTTCACTTTACTTGTTTCGCTTCTGGTTACAGTAGGCATAATCTCTTCAGGAAACGAGTTTCCATACTGAAATAAGGCCTGGGGAGTAGAGCACCATGAGTCTTTCCTGGAGCAGGTACATCACCAGGAAATACAGGCTACAGCTCTCAACAACAGTTATCTGATGTGGCAAATATCTTGGGGCCATCACATGGGCAGAGTCCAGGGCTGTGCTCTGCATTGGAACAGGAGCAAGTAAGTTGGCCTCTGTGTGTCTGTGTCTTTGTCTGTAAAGCCCTTGGAGCCACAGGTATTAGCTCTGTTGCTGGGACAAAAATACTATACCCAAAAGCAAGTACAGGGAAAAAAGCCTGTATTTTAATTTCTATTCCAGAGGGCTAGAGTCGACAAAAGTGGAGATGACGTAGCATGTAGGCAGCAGCAGGAAGCTGGCTGTCCATGTATACAGGAAACAGAGAAAGAGAACAGAGGAAGTAGGGAACGCTATACATCCTCAAAGCCGGTCCTCAATAACACACTTCCTCCAGCTAGGCTGTACCTCCTTAGTGATCCACAACACCCCCACATAGCACCACTCTCTGGGACCAAGTGTTCAAATGCACGAGCCTATGAAGACCATCTCTTATTCAAATGACCACAGGACAGTATTAAGAACATAGGCTTGGTTTAAAGTTTAATGAGAAAAATCTAAATTGAGCACCTAACTTGTAACACTTATCTATGAAGATGTGTTATCATAATTAGCATTATTGTTATTGTGATGAAGCTGTGAAGGCATAGTGCTAACCTCACTTCTTTTGGTATAAGTTGATTAAAGATGAAAAAGGTTTAAATATACTACTTTTACACTGTGCTAGATGTAAAGGCAGCAGTAACAAAAAGCCATATTTAAAACAGTCATTTATGCAGGCCAACAGGGTAAGGCTCATAGTGAACACACTGGTTGGTCCTTCATTATCACCACCCAGTGCGAGAAACAATGATATTCTTCTTTTGGGAAAAGGATGAATTACTCCTATCTTAGCTAACTCTAACTTTGGGGGAGTTCCATTTTTTAGGCCTGTAACTTTAGCAAATGTATGTCTAGGTGAGAGTGCAAAATCAGAATTACAGATGAACACAGCTACTTGTTTTAACAATGTCAAAATTTACTGAATAAGGAATTCACAAGGTGTTCCAGTTTTAAGGACAGAAATTTGTCAGATAATATCACCTCCATCACTAACCTGGCCAAGATTAATATGGGTTCTTTTGTTTGAATCTTGGTTACTAATATTAACTTTCATATCACACGACATAGAGTAAGCAGCTATCAAGTTGTAAATAAGGGGCTTGCAGAATGAGTCTAGGTTAACAAGGCTACATCCTCATTTCAGAGATTTTAGAATTGGGCTCACAGAACATAAGTAGAGTTTGCATTGATAACAAACTGAAAACTGGGCATGGAGAAGGAGCAGTTGGGACTTTGGGAGGGTCGGGGTAGAGAGAGAAGGGCTAGAGTTGAGTTTACCTACAAGGTGAAAGGCACAACCAGGTCAAACAGAAATAGCATCTCGAGGTCCAGACAGGTGAGCTGGTGCATCAAAGTGAACTGAGACCTTGGGGAGAGCCAGGACTTCTGTCTGTCATTCCTCCACTGTATACACTGGATAGCAGATGAAAGGTCAGCAGGTGGGAAGGCACCATCATAAGGATAGGTGTCTGACGCTTTATGGGATCCAGGTGAGGGATCTATACACTTTTCTTCATCTAGTATGATTTTAATATAGCTACTTGCTCTGGCTGTCTCAGGTCATTCCAAAAAACTTATAGGGTGACCCTGTTGCTGCTCCCTGGAATAAGAAATTTATCATCAGTCTAAGCTGCCTACGTGGTACCAGACAAACTATTCGAGGTTCACCCTGGCACATAGTCTTTCCCTTAATATGCAGTTAAACGTCTCTCAACCCAAAGCACAACCAAGATAGATAGATAGATAGATAGATAGATAGATAGATAGATAGACAGAATCACTGTTTTATATAAAAAGGAAAAACTCAGAGTAGATTGTCAGAATACTGCAAACTTTTTTATTTCATTATATATATTTTTTTAATGAATTACTGAATTTTAGAAACTTTATGTATGACTGTCATTTTATGGGCTTCCTCTTCACAGAGATATTGTTCGTTTCTATGACTTTTATGTGAGAGTAAACGTAATTGACCAAAGACATAGGTGAACCAAAGAAAGCCATGGCTGGGGCACTGACTTCCTGATATCAAAATTAATAGCAGGTATTGATATGACTATCACAGGCCTGGATAATGCCTAACAGGATGAATAAGAAGCGAGCAGATGCTGAAGCTAGATCTAAGTATGTCTCAGGGCTGGCTTAGCAGGCCAAGTAGATAAAGGTGTACAGTCTGAATGGAAACTTATAAAGACTTCGGGCCACTCCAAGAAGAATTTGAAGCAAAGTTACCTCAAGTAATCTAGTTCGATTCCATCTTGGCTGCTATTTGATGCCTGAGTGTTTCAGGGCAGAATTGGTACCCTGATTCACTCGGGATCATTCATAGTTAAGTCTGTGGATAAAGCCACATGCGACAATCTGTGCCAAGGCTCCTTCACCAGCCCCTCTAAGGATCCTTGTCGTGATCCAATCAGAGACAATGGGGTCTTAGAGAGCTCCTGTTGCGTTTATCAGCATCTTCTTTCTGTGTATGGAGGTGTTCCTCGGGAGTCAAAGGTATTTACGTGAGGCCATAATGCTAGTCACTTTTGTTTGTGCTTGTTGGCAAACCATTCCAGCACATCCATCAACCCAAACCTGCCTGCCTTTGGCCCGTTTCAGGGTTGGTTATAGCTTTCTGGAAGTGCAGTGATGAGAACACGATCTTCAAGAGGAACACTATACTTTCTATTTTCATTCTGATCTCCTCTTTGGTAATGCCAAGAACACTCTGTCCTTTCTCACCCCCCCTCCCGCAGTTGTATAAAGATCCTTCTAGATCTGGGACTCTGTGGGCCCCAGAAGCAGTCTAATTTGGCTTCTGTTTAGTAAGCCCTTGTAGAAGATATGAAAGAAACAAAGAGCTAAGTTGTGGCCCTCAAGGAGCTAAGGTATTCATGAGACTGTAAGACAAATGCACCTCTGAGATAACAAAGAAATAGGTTACAAAGTACAAATATTTGATAAATCAAAAATAACTCAGGTACTTTTATTTTAAGCAAACATACTTCTGGGATATAATAATAATAGTGTGATTATTCAATTAATGAGTCCTAATGAGGTAACTTAGGTGATTCCTCTATTAGTTGTGGTTCAATGGTAACTTGTGTTACTAGTATCTTCTTGTTATTACACAGCACTAGAAAAAATATACAGAAAGAACATCTAGGAAAAAGGCAGATTAATATTAATTAGAGTCACAGTACTTCTAGTTCCTAGGCATTAAGTACTTGGCCCTGGAAAAATAGTTACTAGGCATTAGGTACTTGGCCCTGGAAAAGTAGTTACTAAGCATTAAGTACTTGGCCCTGGAAAAGTAGTTACTAAGCATTAAGTACTTGGCCCTGGAAAAGTAGTTACTAAGCATTAAGTACTTGGCCCTGGAAAAGTAGGCTGACTCGTTATGTGAGCTACAAGATATTATGTTATCACACTAACCTAAGATGTAGGCTAAAGTCTTCAGATAGAAAGCCCCTGTGTTCCTGGGCCTCTGAGAAACAATCACCAAGATTATCTCAATTCTGGCTCTATAAGGTCATCACCTGTAATCAGAAACTGACATCATAAACTGATACCTGTTTGCCAAATGACTCCAAGTCTAAGGTCCATCTGACCCGTTGCAGCTTGATGATGGGTCAAACCCTGCCCATATGCAGATTGTCACCACTGTCGATCTTCATGACTACAATGACTTTGAATTGGTAATCATTGCATGCTTCATTATGGAAGATCTTTGTGGAGCAATAAAAGTTTAAGACATGAATATAATCATGTTCTAACATGTCAGCTGTGACAAGTAACCCAGATACTGGTAGGGATAAGATGAGGTTACAACCTTATCAATCCACATTCGCTCTTTCCTAATGTCGGTCATCAGCAGTAAGCTACAGCTACAACTCCAGTCAGACAAGCAGCCCTGAAGGGAAACAGTCCTTATTCCAGAGTGGTCTATCTTACTGAACCCTGATGATTATTAGTAAAGACATTGTTTGACTTTTCAATTAACTTTGATTTATTATTATTAGCTCAACTTTCTTTCTACTAGGCAAGGTTAACTCATCTCAGACTAAATAAATTTCAATATAATCACAGGAAATTAATATCTGAAATTTCAACCAACGATTCTCTACATCCAGTAAAGAAGTTCTTTAGGTCCATTAGTTTTTTTTTTTTTTCAAAACACAAAAGAGAGCTGGAGGGATAACTAAGTAGTTAAAAGCACTGGCTGCTCTTCCAGAGAACCTGGAACTTTGCGGCACTTACATGGCGGTTCACAACTGCCTGTAACTCCAGTTCTAGTCGATCTGATGTCTACTTCTGGCCTCCAGAGGAACCATGTGTGCACATGTATACATGCAGACAATTACTCATACATGTGGAATATTAATAAACACAAAAGAAAAAGGACATGAGAAGCTCATCTTCCAAATGATGACCCCATGACATCTCAGCATCAAATGGGGATAAAACCCTTTTTAACCTACAGACTTTTTGTGAATTGTTTTCTTTCACACACTAACACTAAAATATTAGCTGGAATATAACCCAGACTGCATAAGTCCCCTGAATCACTAAGAAAACCACATAAGAGAAAAGCAAATAGAAAAAGATAAAAGGCAACATCACATAAAAGAAAATTCAGATGACCAATTAATATCGTGACAACATGAAAGCCCATCAGTGAACAAAAAGACATTGAAACCAAACCACAATCAGATACCACGTGACTTCAAGAACGTTAGAAGTTTCAAATTCTGGTAGCATCAACCATTGGAAAAGGGTGTCACTGCAGGAATAGTTTTGTGAAGAGGAAACACACTAAGCACAGTTTAGTTACATCAAGTGAGGATGAAGCTGTATACACCTTGGTGAAGATGGCCTAAGAAACTCTATTCAGATACACAAAGATGCATGGTGAGGCAATGACAGAATGTTTTGTAATAGACCAAGACATTTGCTTATGGGAATATGAGAGGATGTATACACAAATCTTGACACATTTCTGTAGTAGAATGCAGTTCAGCCACCTATTACATGGCCTAGAACCACATAATCTCTGAAAAAAAAAAGCAACCACAAAGAAAAAATGTGTGCATCACACCAAACAATACACTCTAGTATCCATACCATAAATAGGAAAAATGAATATCCGATATACTCAGGACAGACAGCGGAACATAACAACAGCACAGTTAAGTCCCAAGCTTCAGCTAGAATTGACATTTCAGGACTGGAGAGATTGCTCAGTGATTAAGAGCACATGTGGCTCTCTGAGGACCCAAGTTTGGTGCTCAATACCCATTTGGGGGCAGCTCACACCTGCCTGTAATTCCAGATCTTGGGGAATCCAACACTTCTGGTCTGCCACACACCTGCCTTCATGTTTACACACATAGTTAAAAATAAGTCTTTTTTTTTAATGTAATTTTTATTTATTTTAATGAGAAAACTGAAGCAACTGTGACAAAATATCCCCATATGTTGATTCTGGACAGTGAGTGCATGTGTAATTGTGTGTGTATTCTCCATATCCTTCCATCACTTGAAATGTTGTATAATTATTTTCCAACTAATTTTAAGGTATCATATTTTTTTTAAATTCAAGGCTGGTTTGTTGGTTGACTTTATACAGTCACAGAAAATATTATAAATGAAACAAACCATTTTGAAAAGTAATTTATTTGGGAATCTCTCAAAGGAAGACCATATTAAGTAACTTGTCATCACCAAGAGAAAAGAACTCCAGGGAGGAAGGACTTGCTTGGCTCATGGTCTCAGATGCCTCTGTTCATTTTTGCAAAGTCCCATGTTTCTGGTTTCACACATGGTGAGATAGAGAACAATATAGGAGCATGCGATAGAGCAGAGCAGCTCAGTTTGTCAGAGGATGAAGGGAAGAAAGAGATGTGAGTGAACCAAAGGCTACCCATAGTGAGGTACTTCCTGTAGCCAGGTCCCACCCCGAACAGTCCCTTCAGCTATGAACTCATCAGTTGATTAACTCATATATAAAATTAGCATCATCAGGATCCAGTCATCTTTTTTTATTAGATACTTTCTTTATATATACTTCAAATTTTATACTTCAAATTTCAAATGCTATTCCCGCCCTGCTCCCCTATCCACCCACTCCTGCTTCTTGGCCCTGGCATTCCCCTGTACTGGGGTATATAAAGTTTGCAATACCAAGTGGCCTCTCTTCCCAGTGATGGCTGACTAGGCCATCTTCTGCTACATATGCAGCTAGAGACACGAGCTCTGGGGGTCATCTTTAAATGGCCTCACCAGCTTGAGACCAGAGACTTCATTCAACACATGAGTCTTTAGATGCATTTTACATCCAAACCATAGCAAAGCAATGTGCTCAGTACACATAAGACTCTGTATGGCCTTCCTAAACCTAGAAAACTGCATCTTCTCCATTTTGGAGCCCCTGCCCTGCAGAACCAAGCCCCTCTTTTGTGTTTGTTTCTGTCTTCAAAATTTCTGCCTCTAAAATGATTTGCACTCTCACTGAGCCCGGGATTATTTTGCTTTCTGTAGTGCTCTATCCTCAATTTCCCCAGACTCCTTGTATTGCTTACAGCCCATTAACAATGAGTTGATGAAAAGACCAAATGCCTGAATGGCTAGACAGTGAGAAAATTGGATTCTAGTCTAGATCCCATTGCTCTGACTCCAGATATTTTATTAGCTATTCATATTCATGGATTATATTTATGTCTGTGTCTACAAGTATAATATGGAAAAGATGCTGGGACCAGCAGCAGAGGCATGCTTGAGATACTAAACCAATACAAACAAATTTGTTGTAAGACTAACAGCCAAGCCTAGCCTATCACAAGTAACATTTCTTCACTTTGCTCAGCCTATCCCTGTGATTCAATCATTACTTAATTCTATAAGCAAGCTTTCATTGTATCCTTCCGACACACAAAAAAACTCCTAAAGGCTTGGGAATTCTTAACCATACCAGATCACTCTTTGAGTGTCTGTGTCTATGGGTAGTAACTGGACATTGAACTCGGGACCTTGCATACGCTGAGCTTTAATAGTAAGCTATCTACAGCCATAGTTTTTAATTTTTATTCTGAGAAGGTCTCATTAAGTTGTCCAAGCTGGCCTAGAACCTGTAATCCTGCCTTGGCTGTCCAAAGCTGGCCTAAGTCACCAAGTAGATCCTGCTTCTATTTTTTAAAATATATAAGGTAATCAGCTTCCAAACACTGACACCATTGCATACACTAGCAAGATTTTGCTGAAAGGACCCTGATATAGCTGTCTCTGGTGAGACTATGCCGGGGCCTAGCAAACACAGAAGTGGATGCTCACAGTCAGCTATTGGATGGATCACAGGGCTCCCAATGGAGGAGCTAGAGAAAGTACTCAAGGAGCTAAAGGGATCTGCAACCCTATAGTTGGAACAACATGATGAACTAACCAGTTTTCTTTTTAGAATTTGTCTAATAGGCTCTCTGATTTTGGTTAGAAAACCTATGAATTTTTTCTAGCATCTTTTAAGTGCGTAGGGAGTAGCACCATTTGAAAGGATTAAGAGGTATAGCCTTGTTGAAGGAAGTGTGTCATTGTGGGGTGGGCGTTAGGTTTTTAAAGCCCATGCCAGACTTAGTGTCTCTCTCTTTTGGCTGCCAGATGCAGAACTTTCAGCTCATTTTCCAACACACTGTCTGTCTGTCTGCATGCCACCATGCTTCCCACTATGCTGATAATAGACTAAGTCTCTGAAACTGTAAGCCAGCTCCAATGAAATGCTTTCCTTTATACAGGTTGCCATGGTCATGGTTTCTCTTCACAGCAATACATTAGTGGCTAAGACACAAAGCATTTCATGTTTTGTTCTACTGTGGTGGCAGGCAGTATCTGAGATTTAATAAGACACTGGAGAGTTCATTTTGATACATGTTGGTTAAGTTTATTTCCCAAATAAATTCATTAAATGAACAAGTCCTACCACAAAATTTAGTGAAGAAGGCAGTATAGAACTATAGAATAAAAACATGTAAGAATGAAGGAAATAGGGACTATGGTGGGATCAGAGCACATATCCACTCCAAAGGCAATCCAGGTTTTAAGCACTGTGATGCCAACATCAAACACATCTGGAGATATGACTGGCTGGTTTCCAGTTTGCAGGCCATGTCTTAACCCTTCTTTGTCTGGATGACTGTGAAATACTTGGCAAAAGTCAACCTGGCAGAACTCTACATGTACCAGTTTTTTCTATATAAAGCAAGTATTGTCAATCAATATTCATTTTATTGCTCTAGTATTACCAGGAATAATTTGATCAATCAAACATTTGTATAAGGCAATGAATTCCTTTCCTAAAGAATTAATATAAAAATGTACTGCTATTTACAAAGCATTATGTAATTATAAAAGAAAATACATTTCTTTGAAGGTTCCCAACCTCATTATTGGCTATTCTTAATTCTTATGAACTCAGGAGAGTACAGCTATGTACCGAAAGATCAGAATGTTAAAGATGAAGAAGACAGGAGGTAGAAAGATTAGGAAATTTATCTTGTGGCTTGCATTCAGCCTTTTTTTTAATTCTTAGTTCAAAGACCACAATTTTTCCTGCAGATAGAAGCACAGAAGAAGAACATGAGCTCTGAGTAATTCTGACATGGTTTTGAATTCTGCACTGTTCTTTATGGCTACATCTCTTTCTGGCTGTGCTACACTTCTCACTGTCTCTCTCTGAGTATTGTGGCAATGGAAAGAGCTTTATAACTAGTCTTGGCTTTTTGATGGATAGAGAAAACTTTCCGAGCTGAAGTCCAACTGAAATTGTTTTCCCAGTGAGAAAAAGCCATTGATTCTATGAAATGTCCTATGTAGCCACATTGAAGAACTCTGTGCCTTGAGAGTATTAAACATTGCTCTTTAACAGTTCCTAGCAGGTGTACATTAGTCTGATAAATGTATAGCCTAGAAATTTCTCTCACATTGCAGAAAGATAAGTGATATACAGACAGAAAGATAGATAGATGATAGATGGTTGGGTAGACAGACAGACCTTAGCAGCAAAAAAAGCAAACCCATCATTCAACATTAATAAAAACTACCAGTGGTTCTGATGGTTCTTGTTTTCATGGTTATTATTTCATGGTTAAGAGACCGCTTAGATGCATCTGGTTTTTAATCTATAACATTTGTGTATTTTGAGCACAGAGACTGGTTTGTATCTTAAACAGGTAGCTTCATAACCAAAGATCGCAAGCTCCTCAAGAATGCAGGCTGAGACTCTTTGCATTTATCGACACACTTTTTTTTTTTAATCCACTGTAGCAGAAGGAGCAGAGTTGATGAATGAGCAAGTGGGGGTGTCGAGAGGCTGGTCGTCCTCCAGATGGTGTCTACATCTGAGCAAGCCATTTTTTAAGGGAAGCCCATATCTCACGGATTCATTTTCTCTGCTGTTTGACAAATTTCAAATGTTTCAGGACATGCTGCACTGCAGTGACTTTCAATCAAGGTTTGATGGATAGAGGAAGATGTGAATGTGCATTGGCAATGGAAACACTTGTAATTGAATGTTCGTGGCTGCTCGTAAGGTTCTTTGGCTTTGACATTAGATAAGAGAAAAAAACAGATAATTATCACCAATGTGTAATTTTAGGAGATCGTCCAGTCTTCTAGAATAGAGGACACATTGCTCTTCCACCATGGGTTTTAAACAGGATTTACACTTGTTTTTATACGTCATTACTTTCCTGACCATGCCTATTATTTCTGAGCATAGCTCAAGGGTATGTTTCATCTGGTTCCTATTGAACTAAATTAGCAATTTTTGTCTATGTTGACCTTACCATCCACCTGCAATCATTACCTGCATCTATGCCTCTTTGAACTCTGAGCCACTTGGATAGTGACCCAGATTTTGGCAATTAGCCTTTCAGGTGTAGAAGTGGCATTCATGAGCTGGAAGGGTACAACCACTCTTACTCCATCCTCAGCCAGTGGACTCCCATGATGCATTTCATCCCTACCCCACTGTGGCTTTTGTTTTGACTCTAGAGTGTACTTCATACAAGCTGATGCGCCTGAGATGACTGAGTACCCACACTTCTGAGCCTTGCTCACTTCTGTTTTGTTTAGGTTGGGTCCCCATATCAGGCTTCATTTTTTTTTTTTACAATTTTTATCACATTTTAATTTATTTGAGGTGGAGGATCTGCTGTAATCAGTTTCCTCCTTCCATCCTGTGGGTCTCAGGTATCAAACTCAGATAGTCAGGCTTTCCAGATGATGGCTTTCCTGCTGAGCCAACTCACTGGCCAGAAATTTTTTGCCTTGTGTAAACTGTAGCCACACTGGAGTGCATGGCGTCTTCTAAACTATACTAACTTACTCTGCCAAAGTGACAGCTAACATTATCAAGTGCTCATCATGAGTCAGAGGCTATTCCTGGACCACTTTACTCATCCTTACAAGAACACCAAAGAGATAGAGATTAAACCTATTGTCCCTGTTTTACAGAAGAGACCGGTTTGGTATATTTGCTTTTTAGAAGGTTGTATTCATGTAGGAATGTTGCCTGAATGTGTGTCTGTCTACTGCATGTACACTGTGGTGCCTAGAGGCCAGTAGAAAACATTAGATCTCCTGGAACTGGAGCTATAAACAGTTATGAGACACCATGTGAATGCTGGGAATTGAGGCCAGGTCCTCTGGAAGATTAGCTGGTGCTCAGTGCTCCTGGACTCCATTCCACATAGAGGATCTTACTCTCTAGCAATCATGTCCAGCCCACAGTCCACATATGCCAAGGACAGCTATTAATGAGTCATACTGTAAACTTACTTAAGATATGGGGTGTGTTTTCTTTTGTTGTGTTTGCAACTCAGTTTTGTGGTTCTCCAAGATGACTTTTGTATATGATCAACCACATTATGGTGCAATATCCAAAAATTAGAAACATCTGTTCGTGCCCCTGTATCACAGTCTAGGGCATGAAGTGGTTCTCCCAGGCACATATAGCAAGCCAGTCCCCAGCCATAAATTCCCAGTGGATCTCACATAAGCACTTGTGGGTCTCGGACTCTGTATAGTTCCCAGCCCCTGGCTCCTTTGACATCTAGCATTACTACCCAGCTGTTGGTCTGTTTCCCTCTGACAGTGAGGACAACAAGCTCTCCAAGGTCATCAGGACAAGGCATTGCAGAGTTAGAAAGTGAGGAGGCTCATTGCTTATTTTCTTTTCCTTAAGTTGTAGTATTATGGTGACCAAACTCCAAAATTTAATATTTGTCTCATATTTAATTCAGTTTTATAGCAATTTTTGACAAGGAAGGAGGGCTAGTATCAACTATACTCTCATAGCTTCATACGTTTAATATTTATTTTTACATTCTCAGAAATTATAAATGTTAATTAACAATCAATCTCTGATCATAAATAAATCTTTATCTGGGAAAAAAATGGATGAACTATGCCTTTTGATGAGTTCTATATGTTCCAGGTAATTGATATTCTTATTATCCCATGAGATCATCAAAATAGATTTAATTCTGCCATAAAATGAGTTTATTGAAATTAATGGATGGGTAAGGAGAGAATCTACCATTCTAGTTTCAATTGCTGTCACTTGTTTACAACTAACGCATCTTTCTGGTCCTTTGATGATATACAAATAGATACAATTTAAAGTAAAAATCCAGGTTAACACCAGACTGCCTCTGAGAATAGGATTTCACATTAATGTAAAATTTCCCACGAAGTGACAGTTAATAGAAAATCTTTTCTGTTTCAATACTTACTATTGAATATGTCATTGAAATAAAGAAATTCACTTTCCTTAAGAAGATATGGCATCTGACTACACAGTAAATCTGAGGGCAATGGAATCCCCATTCTGAATAGCAATATGCTATATATACCACCATCTCTCATACAGTTGGAAAGGAACACAGGAAGGAACAACAGGCAGGCAATTCACCTGAGTCATGGCTACACCAAAGGTTGATCTTCCCCTTGTGATAAGAACATATGACTCTCCCTCTGACTGCAAGTGGTTTAGAGACAAATGAGTATTCTTTTGTGGCATTTCTTAGTTACTCTCCAATCTAGCTATTTGTAGGTCAACTTTCCAGAAAGGCGTGCCCTTTCCTGTCCCCTGCTTGTCTTTGAAATTCCAACATAGACTGGCCACCAGCTGAGAGACACCTAACCTCATGAAATGGGTAAGTACTAGATTCTTGGCCTTTCTGTCTGTCAGGAGACAGTCATTGCTGGGACTAGAAGACCACAGCCTGTATGAGATTCTAATAAACCCCTTTTATACATATATTCAATCTGTTAACTCTGTTCCTTTTAGAGAATTCTGACTAACCCAATCAATACAACCCCTAAAATCTATTAATTGAATCTTTGACCAAATTTGAAAAACCTTAACTGTCATTCTCATCAAATATGACTTTTGCTACATTTTATTTTCTCTGAGTCCCATGATCCTTTGTCTTTGAGAATGGAGATCAAAAATATGTGTTTTAAAAATAAGATATAACTTTTATTCATGGTGAGCTATGGTGAGGCTTTGAATTAGAAAATCTCCCAATGGGGTATTTGAACACTTGGTCCCTAGTGGATCCCTGTTTGGTGGGAGATTAGGAGGTCACAGCCTTGCTGGAGGAAGTCCATCACTCTGGGAGGCCTTTGAGATTCCATGGCCTGTGTGGAGCCTTTGTTTCCTCTGTCTGCTTTGTGCTTGCATTTGAAGATGAGTGTTTGCAGGTACCTGTTGCTACTACCAGGATGATGCTCTCAGCCTTGTCCCCCCACCACAGTTGAGTTTAGAAGAGTAAGCTGAAATAAACCTTCCCTTCCATACGTTGCCTTTTGTCATAATTTTCATCAATAACAAACTAAGCAACAAGGAAGCAACAACTCACAGTGTTATAATTTCTCAATTTTAGACATTCCATTTGATTTTTTCCAACTTATGTTCAATAATCCTTGCTGTTTCTAGATTTAAAAAAAAAGTTTTAAATTTATTTCTTTGAACATAGTAGCTATATTTGTTCTGTGTATCAATGTCTGAAGTCTTTGGGTGTCTACTTCTGTGTTACATTATTTCTGTTTTATGTTGTATGGTACCATATTTTCTTCTCCTGAAATTTTTACTGTCAAACTGCTTATTTTTATTAGAAAATTTCTTTGACTGTACTTTGAGGTCTGAGGTGAGGGTGCATGCCTTCCTCCAAAGATAGCTTACCTTTTCTGAGGCCAAATGGATTAAGGCAGATCAGAGTTACAAAGTATTTTGAGTCCCTTACAGACTAACAAATCATTTGAGAGCTAACTAGCTAAAGAAGGTTCCCAGAAAAAAAAATCCTTTTTTTTTTTTCCACTTAGTCTGATTATCTTGAAGACAAATCTCCACTCATGCCTAGCAACTGGAAGAGAGGATGAATGACTGTCAATGAGATGGAAGGGGTACTTCTGAGCACTCTTTTATGAGCTGCTAGCCCCTTATTACACTTACCACCCAACTGACCTTAAGGCTTAGACACTTCCCATTGCTCAAGTCCAGAAGGCCTCAAGTTCAAAGCCCAAAGTTACCAGTTTTAGCAAATAACATCAAGATGAAAGTAGTATCTATGTCTTACCTTCACTGAGACTTTACTGTGATGACTTCTCATTTACCAACTTATCTGTATGTGCACAGGCCATTGAATGGAACTGGCTTATATAAGTTGGATCTTATATGAAATTGATGAAATTGCCAGCATCTTCTTCCAACTATTCATTCAATGGTTGTCACCTTGAAGTCTTCAAAGCAACTATACCATATTACCATAGCAATTAAAACAAAACAAATTAGCCTGTTTTAATTCCCAGGTGACAGATTTGAGTTATTTTAACCTATGTGTCAATAGACCTGTGGAATCCAACAGGAACCCTTGTGTTCCTTATAAGTGTGGTTATAGCCAGGCAGTGGCAGCACACACCTTTAATCCCAGCACTTGGGAGGCAGAGGCAGGCAGATTTCTGAGTTGGAGATCAGCCTGGTCTACAGAATGAGTTCCAGGACAGCCAGGGCTACACAGAGAAACCCTGTCTCAACCCCCACCCCCCAAAAAAGTTAATTGTGGTTATATAACAAACAGAACACGCTTCTTCCTGTTTTTACTACTACAGAAATTCCTCTCCCTAGAATCTTCATACAACATGAATATATTCCAAATTGTTCAACTTCAGACCAAACAAACAAACAAACAAATGCCCTGACTGTACTAGTTATTCATTTCTTGAGGTCAGAGTCTCTTTTTAAAGTTCAGGCTAACCTTGAACTCACAGACTATGCAGGTCTGCTTCCACCTCAAGATTCTGTGACCTTCTTAATTATGGATAATTATGAAATTACAAACATTCCTCACTATACCTAGCTGAAGAAGATCTTTCGTATAATTTAACAGCATTCTTCACAAACATTCTGCAAGTTTGTTATGTTACTTCACTATTTTTGAGAAGAAACTGAGGCTATGGAAGAGTTTATAAGTTGATTCTAAAAATCAGACATGTGTGAAAGCAAGTTCCCACTTTAGATCTGTCTGTCTTTAAAGCTCTGCGGATTCAATGAACTAGCCACATCTTTCCTTCTCCTTACTTTTTGCATAGTTAGGATTGAACCTAGAGCCTCACACATCTAGAGTTACAATGTAGTGTCACAGTTTGGATTCTTGTTCCACGGTGTTTTGTGTGCATTAGGTATAGTTCCAGTATAGTGGTGCTAGGGTAGGGAAACATTTAGGGACAGAATCAGGGGACATCATCAAAGCATCACCTGTGGAAGGGGCATTAGCCTTATAGTCCCTGTGAGGATAAGCTATTATAAGGACAATTTCACCACCTATCTGACTCCCTCTATGCCTAAGGTTTACAAATGTACACACACACACACACACACACACACACACACACACCATTGCAGTGCCATCTTCCATAAGGCCTTCACAAGAGCAAAGCAAACAATGGTGTCATGTTATTAATATTAAATATTAAACTCCCAGAACTGCTAGCTAAATAAACTTCTTTTTAAAATAAAGTATCCAGCCTCGGGTAATTTTTTAAACAGAAACACAGAATGGACTGTGACAAGTAGCTTGGGAGTTGCACTAAAAAGAGAAATATATTCATTGGATCTCTGTCTCAGGTTACTGGCATTGAGTCCTAAAATTTCTCAGATTTTATTATGCGTAAGATGGTCTTTTTTTTTTCTTCAAAACTAGCCCCTTTCAATCATGCCTGAGTTCTGCTAATGAGGTGATTTAGAGGGCGCCCCTAGGGAACTTCAGGAAGGAGCCGGTCTCCGCAAAGATGAAATGATAAGGGGGGGGACGTATTTTCAACCCCCGATCCTATCCTCTAAGGAAAGGGGAGGGAGAAGGGCTGGAGATTGGGTTCTCTATAAGCTCTTGGACAAGCAGATTTGAACAGTTTCTAACTAGAAAAAAACAGCAAAGTAATGGAGAAGCTGGAGCTCCCAGAAAAACAAGAAAGCTCTGAACCTCCTGTCCCTTCCTCAGTACTTCCAGTCCCTGCCTCTATGCCTGTTCCACTTTGTTGGTCCAAGGTTATATTGTTTATATTATACCAGAAAATGTAAGTAAAAGATTGACCCAAATTCTTTGAGCCATTCTAGCAAGACCTCAAACAGGAGGAATAGAGCCTGGAAAATCCCGATTTGCTGCCAGTCAGTTTGAAACTCAGGTAGCACAGGACGTGAAATTGACATCTAAAGTGGGGATTGAAACATTCTTAACTCGAGTTATTTGTTGCTGATTATTGATAGCATTTACCTAGGGTTCTAAGAATCACCAAGAAGCATTGACTTAATGCTTCATCCTCCCTGGTTTGTAAGATTCTGTAAGATGCGAACTTTCCTCGAGATCTTTCAATGAAACCTTTAGTTGGGTTTGCCACATTTGCCACCTTCCACTGTCTTTGGAGACAATGTAGCAGAGTTTCTTTGACCCCCTACCAATCTATTTGCCAGTCTTGTCCCAGGTTGTCTACATTTAAAGAAATAAACTGATGAGTTCCAACAGTTTCCTGTTGTGGTTTCAGAATCACCCTTGCAGATGCTTGTCTTTTTCAATGTATTTTTTCTTCTTCTTTTCATATTTGCCATTTCCCCAAGGTCTTTGTGTTTGCCTTTTGCTCTTATTCTGGCCAGGCAGACTTTTTTCTTAGGCCTTGTTCTCCCTGGGATTTTCTTCCTAGACTTTGGGCATCTTTCTCATCTTATAGGTAATAATATGTCATTCCATGATTTCTTGTTATTGTCCCTGTAACATTAATTATTCATAAGTCACTTAAATAGCATGTAAAGAAATAAAGTTAGAGGAAGTGGAGTGGGGGGAGCTCTCCTCTTCTCATAAACCACTTCTAGATTCAAACACACACTGTCCCTTTCTGCTTTTATCTCATAATTTATAGGTTGTTTTGTTTTCTTTTTTTAAGGATTTAGTTTTAAATGTATGCATGCATCCATGTGTGATCAGGAGTCCTGAGAAATCAGAAAGGGTTTTGGATCCCTTATACATAGTGTGACCATCAGTTGTGTGACCATCGCATGATGGGACTGGAAACTGAACTTGGGTCCTCTGAAGAGGAATACAGGCCTTTCCGGGCTGAGAGATCTTTCTGCCTTCACTGAAGTCTCACAGCTATTTCCCTTGTTCTTTTCAATTTAATTATGGCACACTCTTCTATTGGCATTTCCCCATATTAAGAGGTGACACCTTATTTATACAGCCTTGGATCTCAACTAATAGCTTTTATTTTAGTTTAATTTCCACTGACACGTTGATATCATCAAACATAACCTTGACTTCCTCATTTTAACAGTGAGACATGCCAACTAGTATCAAATGCAGTGAGCTCTTACTTTGTTTCTCTGACCATATTTTATATGTGACCTTTAAATTCTTGATAATTTTCTTCTTTTAAGAGCAATTTTATATGCGAATCAGGAGTGCTTATCCAGACTACCTAGGAAATATTAATATCCAGTCCTCTAAACATTCTAAATTTTCAGTAAATTGCTACAAGTTGCTTTATATTTTACCTGTGACTCAAATATTAAAACCATGTCAATAGAATTTTCTGGTTGCGCTAAATATAGTACCTCAATATAGCATTTAAATTGTACTAATAACAATGACAATTATCAAATGTAGATAGAATTACTTCATTTTTTACAAGAAACTGTTTTGCTGCTTAGGAGGTGGCTTAGTCAGTAAAGTGTGGACCATGCAAGCCTGGGGACCTGAGTTCAGAAACCAGCACACACATAAAAGCCAAGGCACAGCAGCACATCTCTGCAATATTATCTGGGTGTAGCAGCAGTCAGATCCCTGGAGCTCACTGACCATATAACCTAGCCAAGTTCCTGAGCTCCAGGATAAGTGAGGGAATCTATCCTACAAATCAGGTAGAGGAAATAGAATTCAACATTAAACCATCAACCTCTGGCCTCTATCCAAATGTCCATTGCATCCTCTCACACAAACACATGTGTACACTGCACTACAGTGTGTGAGAAAGAGACAGAGTGACTCTCCCTCTCTGAGACGGAGACTCAGAGAAAGTTCATAGAAATTACTTGTGCAAATTCAACCTGCTTATATAAGATTCATGATCTGAACCTGGAGTATGCAAGTCCATAATAAGAATCCTTTGCAGGTGAGCTATTTCTTCAGTCATCATGTTATCTGAAAAAAAAAAAAATCTTACCAGGCATGGTGATGTATATCTTTAGTCCTAACTCTTGGGAAACAGAGGCAAGAAGATTTCTGAATTCCAGACAGCCTGATCTACATAGTATCAAACAGCTGGAGCAGTAAGGTCCGTCTCAAAAGTAGAAGATAGGTAGGTAGGTAGGTAGGTAGGTAGGTAGATAGATAGATAGATAGATAGATAGATAGATAGATAGATATTATATAAAATCTAAAATCACTATCTCATTGTCTTAGATTATTTTCCTGATGCTGTGATAAAATACCTTAACAAAGCATGTTAGGAAGGAAAGGCATGTCTGACTCACAAGGTTACCCTCCTTTACTACAAGGAATTTAAGGTATCAGGAACTTGAAGAACCTAGTCTCCAGTCATGTTACATCCATGGTCAAGAGCAGAGATCAGTAAATTAATGCATGCTTACTGGTGTTCAGCTTACCTTCTCCATTTTTATGCAGTTCAAGGTCCCTGTCTAGGGAATAGCGCCACCCACAGTAGGTGGGTCTTCCCACGGAAATATGTAATCAAGACAATTCTTGAACACAAAAATCCCTTAAAGAATTACAGGAAAACACAAATAAACAGGGGATGGAATTGAACAAAATGATCCAAGATCTAAAAATGGAAGTAGAAACAATGAAGAAAACCCAAAGGGAGACAACTTTGGAGATAGAAACCCTAGGAAAGAAATCCGTAAAAATAGATGGGAGCATCAAAAACAGAATACAAGAGATGAAAGAGAGAATCTCAGGTGCAGAAGATACCATAGGAAACATGGAAACAACAATCAAAGAAAATGAAAAATGCAAAAAGATCCAAACTCAAAACATCCAGGAAATCCAGGACACAATGAGAAGACCAAGCCCTATGGATAATAGGAATAGATGTAAGTGAAGATTTTCAACTTAAAGGGCCAGCAAATATCTTCAACAAAATAATAGAAGAAAACTTCCCAAACCTAAAGAAAGAGATTCCCATGAAAATACAAGAAGCCTACAGAACTCCAAATAGATTGGACCAGAAAAGAAATTCCTCATAATAATAATAATACACATAATAATACACATAATAATCAGAAGAACAAATGCAGTAAATAAAGATAGAATATTAAAAGCAGCAAGGGAGAAAGGTCAAGTAACATATAAAGGTAGGCCTATAAGAATTACACCAGGTTTTTCACCAGAGACTATGAAAGCCAGAAGAGCCTGGACAGATGTTATACAGACACTAAGAGAACACAAATGCCAGCCAAGGCTACTCTACCCAGCCAAACTCTCAATTACCATAGATGGGGAAACCAAAGTATTCCACGACAAAACCATATTCACACATTTTGTTTCCATGAAACCAGCCCTTCAGAGGATAATAACAGAAAAAAAAATACAAGGGCAGAAACCATGACTCATATAAAGCAAGAAAGTAATCCTTCAACAAACCTAAAAGAGCACAGCCACAAGAACAGAATGCCAACTCAAAAAACAAAAATAAAGTATCAGAGTAATTGTAAATTCATAGAAAAAAAAAAAAGACAATTCTTTACAGGAAAGACCACAAGCCAATCTTACCTAGAAAATCACCCATTGATACTCACCTAGCAGCAACTCTAGACTGAAAAGTTGACAAATAAAACTGGTCACCATAATCATTTATTTCCTGCACAGATTAAAATATAGCAGAACTAATGAACTGGGCATAGAGAATTCATTGACTTTCTATATGGCCAATATTAATCTCTGGGTGGTCACTAACATCACAGTCATTGGTATTGCTTTATAAGGGCAGAAATCAGTGAATCAACTCTGAAATGTGCATGAGATACAGTGTTGGTCAGCCATGGTGTTGATGAAAGCCAGGGTGCTAGGCCTGGGGTCATATCCTCACACAAGAATCTGCTTCCCTACTTACTGGGATGAGGACATTTCACAAGTCACTAACTTTATAAGCCTTTTCTGTTAAGCAGTAATACAAGGACACTGTCTTCATAGTGTTAACAACTAGACTAAAGGGGATAACATATGTAAAACGGTGTCACGTTTGAACAGCACTCTATAAATTTAAGCTGTGATCTTTCACTAGAGCAGACTTAGCAGGATGATTCTTATAATACAGTGGCTGCTTAGAAAGAAAGGTAAATACATAGCTTGTGGTTGTTCCATTACTTCAATCTTTTTGCATTTAGGCATGGTTTTATAGTCCGGTAACTTTCTGTTTGCAGATTAACATCCTACAACTGATGTTCCACTTGTTTTCATTTGGTTTCCCACCTGGGTCTTCTCCAAAATCTAGGTTATAGAAGAGCATTTTTGTGTACTTCATTTCCTACCAAGATGTGACTAAATATTTAAGAAGAGTCTTTGAGTGTCTATCTAAGCCTGAAGTCTTCTCTTTGACCATATCCCTTCATTATGGTTCTGTGTGATGAGAAGGCATATATAAATTAATCAATAATAATTAATAAGCTTGTGATTGTGACATATGCTCAGTACAATCAAGTCCCACAGGGCAATACACACAGCGTGTTACACGTCTGTCACAATATGTGTGATTTATGTACATAAGTTCTAAATCATCATCAATCTTCATTTAAAGAAATCACATATTTATAAAATGAAATAAGTCAGCAGTTAACACCACTTCTGTCAATTGACAGTGACGTTTAAAGCAATTCTGTATCACTAGAATATGGTAGCTCATTTCTCTTCACATACTTGATCTTATAAGATCAGTATAAAATAAGATGCTTATTTTAAAATTTTTTATTTATGTTTTTAGCATGGCATACTTGGGGGGAGTGGCATTTTTTTCTTCATCCCAAGCAAAACACACAATGAACAATAATTAAGAGGGCAATTTGATGGTGTACTGGGGAATTTCAGTAGGTCTGTTTCCCATTGCAACTATACATAGTGGAGACACACAAGTCTCTCTGTGTGCTTTAATTACTCAGATTTGATAGTATTCATTATAATAAATTATTTTGACTCTAATGTTAAAACTAAGATGTAGCACACAGAGTAAAATTAAGCAAAGGTCCAAATGGGATATTATTAAAATGTCAAAGTGAATAAGCAGATGGGGCTTGCATGGCTCAGTGGATTAGTCACCAAGTCCCATTACCTTGGGGACTCTGGTGAAATCTAGTCTCAGTAGAATGCTCAGAAAGTAAAAATAAGGAATATAGGCAGAAGCAAAGAAATAATTTTGTGCTTTCATCTAAACCCAAAGGTCTTTATTTGTGTTTGTCTCTCTTTAATCACAGGCTTCAAGATTACAAGGCTGCTACATTTGTTTCTGAGATGTGGCAGGTTTTTCTTTTTTTTTTTTTTTTTTTGTCTGCATCTTCTCAAAGGCTGTATGAATGAAAATCAGAGCCTAGATGGAAAGTATGCAGATTTGTCAAGCTCATCTCACAAGTCAACAGTGGGAAATGCAGATGCTGGATCTAGGTGCATGCTCTCCTCTGGGGCTGCAGGAGGGGACCTAGAAGGGCACTGTGATGCCCTTCAAATGCAGGGGCAATATTCCTGTCTCATAAGGAAGAGATTAAAATATTTAGTGTCCTTTATCTTGGTCACCTCTCCAAAGCTATCTACTCTTTTCAAGAGCAAGTTGCTCTGCAGGTATTTGTATTTCTTCCTGATGTTAACAAACCACACTGGTGTTTGGTGTGGCTCTCCAGGCATGATGTCATGTCAGAAAATATTTGTCACCCCACTTGCAAAAACGGGAAAATTAGGAGCTCAAGACAACCCTGGCTTCATATCAAGTTTTAGCCTAGACCTTATCCAATGATTCATTGATTCATTGATTAATTTAATAGCCTCAGAATCTGTACTAACTAGTAAGTTAAAGAATGTGGAGATATGTGTGTGTGTGTGTGTGTGTGTGTGTGTGTATTTCAGGAATAAGTAAACTGGGAGGAAAAGCCTTTTGCCCTATCAAATAAAAGTGCCACTCAGATATTATATGATAAATAAAAGTACTTTGAAGTAGAGGTTGCTTCTGGATGATCCTAAGATCATAGCTCAGTCTGTCTGGGTATCCTCTACTGTATAAAAAGAGCACTACACAAATGCAGATTGCACGTGGAAGCAGCTAGAAGGTAATAAAGACTGAGCAGTATTCTAGAGACTGAAGTCACAGCAGGCTCAGGATGCCAGACTAGCAATGCACTGAGTTCAGGGAACAACAGAATACTGCTATGCTTTCGTTGCTGTTTGGCTTGTTGTGATTTCTTGGATAGTTGCCTGGGGTCAGGGGTATAACACATGTAAGCTAGAACTTACTTCAAGCTTCACCTGGTACCTCACACCTGATTAATTCTGACATTCCAGAGGCTGAAGAAGGAAGATCGTGAGCCTTAGGTCAGCCTGGACTTCATAGTAAGAGAACTGCCTCCAAAGAGACATAAAAACAATCGACTGGCCTTTGAGAGCTTCTTTGAGCAGACCAGTGTTAAATGTGTGTGTGTGTGTGTGTGTGTGTGAGAGAGAGAGAGAGAGAGAGAGAGAGAGAGAGAGAGAGACTGAACAGTTACGTACATAAGTAGTTCAACTTTCAAATAGATGACAACAAATATAATCAAGACACTGAAACAAAGGATTAAATTGAAAGTAAAATGAACCCTCTTGTTACTACACCAAGCCAATTATACAATCATAGTTTCCTCACTACAAGACTAATAAGAATCCACAAGTGCCCAGAGCCCTAGGGATTTGAATATGCCTGGTGAAAATTAGAAATCAATAGGAGTCTATAATCACAAGCCCATGGCTTTGTTTTCATTAAGGTAAAAGATGACAGATTCACAGAGCTATTTCCTGGAGGACCAAATGATGCCCTTTCTCCCCACTGCATCCTCGCCATCCCTACCTTGGAAATGCCTGGCTTTTGTTTCCCTTTAGCTGTTTGGTCAATTGTTTCTTTAATATAGCTCTTGTTATGAAATACTGTGATGGTTGAATATGTGTCAGATGTGCCCAGACTTTAAAAACTAAGCTGCAGCAATTTCCTTGACCACTGCTGGACTGTGTTCTTCATGCTTCACTAAAAACAAAATGGGAATCTGGATGGTAGGAGTGCATATCTTTCTCACCTTGTTCTATAGGATTCTTAGGTAAAAGGGTCTCCCTTCCACAGTCACCTTCCCCACCTCACCCCACTCAGTGTCTTAGTCAGTGTTCCATTGCTTGTGAAGAGACACCATGACTGCAGCAATCTCTTATAAAGGAAAACGTTTAATGGGGCTGGCTTACAATTTCAGAGGTTTAGTCCATTTGGCAATATGTAGGTAGACATGGTGCTAGAGAAGGAGCTGAGAAGGGTTCTACACCTTGGTTTTCAGGCAGCAGAAGTGAAGTAACACTAGGCCTACCTTGAGCATCTAATACCTCAAAGTCCACCCCTACTGTGACACACTTCCTCCAACAAGGCCACACCTACTCCAACAAGGCCATGCCCTACGAGCTAAGTATTCAAACACATGAGTCCACGTGGGCCAAACCTATTCAAACCACCACGCTCAGTTTCACAGTCAGCTGCTCCCATTACTTTTTAGCCCCCTGTGGTGGTTTGGATGAGAAATGTTTCTCACAGGTATGGATATCTGAACATTTGATCTCAGATAGAGTGATGCTTGGAGAGGTTTAGGAAAGACACCCCTGCTGGGGAAGGCACTGGAGGTGGGCTTTGAGAGTTTAAAGCCTCATGCCACTCCCAGTTTGTTCTTTCTGCTTTGTTCTTGCAGTTGAGGATGTGGACTCTATTTTCTGCTCCTGCTGTCATGAGTCTACTCTGTTGTGATGGACTCTAAGCTAAAATCTCTTGCTTCCTGTACTGGGCTGGTTTTCTGTGTCAACTTGACACAAGCTGGAGTTAGCAGGGAGGAGGGAGCCTCAGGTGAGGAAATGCCTCCATAAGATCCAGCTGTAAGGCATTTTCTCAACTAGTGATCAATGAGGGAGAACCCAGCCTATGGTGGGTGGTGCCATCCCTGGGCTGGTGGTCCTGGGTTCTATAAAAGAGCAGGCTGAGCAAGCTGTGAGCAGTGAGTCAGAAAGCAGCACCCTCTGTACCAGCTCCTGCCTCCAGGATCCTGCCCTGTGTGCGTTCCTGTCATGACTTCTTAAGGGATGAACATCAATGCATCAATGTGAAAGTGTGAGGCAAATAAACCCTTTCCTTCCTAACTTGCTTTGTTGTTGTTGTTGTTGTTATGATGTTACACAGTTATTTCTTCAGGTTTCCTATGGTCGTGGAGTTTTATCACAAAAATAGTGATAAGCAACAACAACAACAACAAAAATAACAAACATACCCCCCCCCTGAGTCTTCAAACCTTAGTGGTCCCCAAGAGCATTAATCTCCAAAGTCTGCCACCCCCAACTCTACTTGAATACTTTCCTCCCATATCTAATCCCTGTCCCCTTCTTGATTATTCTCTGTCCCTATCAAGATATTCTGAGATACCCCAGAGGCATCCTCAGGATATCATTTGTACCCTCTAATATCTGGCTGTGCCAAGGACTGAACCCAAGGCCTCGTCCACAGAAGGCCAGAATTCTACCTCCTGCTCCATATTCCCAGCATCACAAATGTCATTGCTAAATGAGTTAGCTAGTACTTGGCAGAAGTCAAAGTCAGAACAAGTAAAATTTGAGGCCAGGGAAGGATAATTTCTCCCAAACTGACAGATCGCCCAGGATGGAGACTTGCATGGGGATATGGGAAGAATGGCAGCTTGCTGAAGCTGGTGTTGAATACGGAATATTCATTATATGGGACATTGTATCAGGTTGCCAAAAACAAGTTTGTTCTGTCCTTGTGAGCACGAGGGAAAGAATGGTTAGGAAGCTGGACATGCTTTTCTCATTTTGAGATAAATCCCTGACCTCAACACTTTAGGACACTGGCTCTTGACCTTCCTAATGCTATAACCCTTTGATATAATTCCTCAGGTTGTAGTGACCCCAAAACCATAAAACTATTTTATTGCTATTTCTTATCTGTAATTTCAATACTGTTTTAAACTGTAATGTAAATATCTGTGCTTTCTCATGGTCTTAAGGCAACCCCTGTAAAGGCATTTGAACCTTACAGTGCTTTAAATAGGAATGGCCCTCATAGTCTCATGTGCTTGAATGATTGGCCCATAGGAATGACATTATTAGGAGGTATGGACATTGTTGGAGTAGGTGTGGCTATTTTGGAGTAGGTGGGTCCTTGTTAGAGGAAGTGTGTCACTGTGCAGCCTGGCTTAGATGTCTCCTATACTCAAGCTACACCCAGTTGGCACACAGTCACTCCTTGCTGCATTCAGGTAAAGTTATAGAACTCTGGGCTCCATCTCCGGCACCATGTTGGGCTGCGCATGCTTCCGTCCATGATGATAATAGACTAAACTAAACCTCTGAAGCCAGCCCCAATTAAACATTGTCCTTTATAAGAGTTACTATGCCCGTGATGTCTCTTCACAGCAATAAAACCCTAATTAAGACAACCCCCAAAGGGGCTGTGACCCACAGATTGAGAACTGCTGTGACCCACAGGTTGAGAACTGCTGCCTTAGAAGAGAAAGACGCGTGTCCTCTCACAGTTTCAATCTATCATGGTGCTAGCGGCATGGTAGTCAGGAAGGAGAAAGAGAACCCAGGACAAGGGACCCGGTGTGACTTCCAAAGTTTCAACGCTGGTGGCCTACTTCCTAAAGTTTTCAGTCCCTCTCCAAACAGCCCCCTAAGCTAGAGGCCAAGTTTTCTACACATAAGTCTGTGCAAGGCCTTTCATCTTTAAGCCATCACAGCTAGGGAAAGAGACCTTTGAATTTTAGCCTCTTAAAATGTACAACTTAGAAAACTTTTACAGCCATGTGGAGGTTTACCTTTCCAGCTGCCAGTGTTTCCTCTTCAGTCCAACACGACTTTACTACCCCTGTTCTTCTTATAGGCAGCTGTGAGCTCAAGAACTCAGCAATGATGGAACTAGAACCCAGAGCAGGGCAGCTGGTCCAACTAGCAGAGAAAGCCCAGAAGGGAAGGGAACCTTTTCAGTCTTTCCTACTCTCTGCCCAGATGGGCCTGCTCCTCGATTGCTTCTTCCAGAAATGCCATCTTGTGGAATTTGTTTACCAGTGTTGGGGCATTCACCCCAGAGCCATATGCAGGCTCTGCCACTGAACTCCACCTGCAGCTTGACTCTCAACATCCTTGGGTCAGCTCAGCCAGCACAGATAGAACCCCTTCTCCAGTGTATGGTCATCTGGGTGTGCAAGGCAGCAAATGATTTTATTTGTTTATTTGTTTGTTTGTTTAATTGTTCAAAGCTTCTGTTTGAATTCTTTATCAGGTCCTACTATGTAGTGAAGAATAGTGAAAAAGCACCTACTACAGCCTTGGGGTTTCCCTGCTCTCCTCCTCCCTTCCTGAGGAAACTCATCCATGTCATCTTCTTTTCCAAGAGAGCAACACAGGATCAAGAAATCATAAGGCAAGCTACAGCTTGCAGGGAGGTATAATTAAAAGGTGCCACATATTTACCAACTGGCTCACCTGTAGCCCAGCATATGGGGCTGGAATTAAAAAAAAAAAAAAACAAAACAAAAAAAAAAAAAAACCTCCTTCACTGTGCTGAAAGAATCCTGCCTCCTGCTGAGAAAACTGTGTCAGCCTGACAGTGCCTGGCTTAATTACTTCAAACTTCAGATAATTAATAAGTTCTTCATTTTTCCAACAGGATTGCACTTAACACTGCTCAATAAAATAACTCATAGACTACATAACTTGCAGGCAACAAGGAGGAGGATTTTAGGGTTCTTCCCCTCTCTGTAATTGTGAGTGATTTATCTGCTCCACATTTGAGATAATCTTTTCTTGACAAGCCTCCCACAGGAATGTGAGTTCCCATCATTACGTTTCTTCAAGCAAACCCTGAACTCCTCCAAGGCACCACGGAGCATCTTGCTGCTTCTCCCTTGCTCCCCTTGACTAACACTTGTTTCATTGCAAATGGTATAAGAAGGTTTTCATCTCGAAACCTCAATATTTGCTTTAAAAATGTTCAAGAAGAGCATGTGGGAAGGGGCTTGAGTGGAAACTCTGTGCCAAGGAAAGGAAAGCCAGAGAAAGGAAGGTACAGTGCTCAGGTGTAGTGGCCGTGCCTGACACCAGCAGAATGCGAAGGGGTCTTCAGTGAGGGTACCTTCTCTGAGGTCATCTGGGTGTGCAAGGCAGCAAATGATTTTATTTGTTTATTTGTTTGTTTGTTTAATTGTTCAAAGCTTCTGTTTGAATTCTTTATCAAACTTTATCTAAAAATGCCCATTGGAGAGCTCGGAGTGAACCGGGTTCCTCTTGTTTCCTCCTGATGTCTACTTCCAAAATAAGCAGTGAGTTATTCTTAATACAGATGTGTTGAGACATCCTAGCCTTGCCAGGGACAAGCTGAAAGAAGACACTAGGTTCTAACCTCTTGGCTCTCAAACTTTACTATGTACATGAAAGTCTCCTATATGCAGAGACACAGGGAAAGAAAAAAAATATATATATATATACACCAGATCTCTGAACATGTGTTATCATGTATTCATGATGTTGATAGAGGTGGGAGGAGCCCCCTTGGCAGTGAAGAAGCTGCCAGAAAATGGAGCATGACCACTCAGTAGGGAAACACCATTTTATCCTATTCTCTGGACCTTGTGATAAAAAAAATGGCTCTCCTCCTCATCTCAATTCACTATCGTCTTCTGAAGTATTATGGGTACAAAGGAGGACTGAAGTTGGTGTCATCTGTAACCTTGTGTTTTTCTATCTGGCCACTAAGGACTCCACAAATTCTTATATATAAATAAATGCTTAAGCCAACAGCTTGGGCCTGTTCCCCAACTAATCCATAAATAAATATCCTGTGGACTCTATTCTATGAATGCCACATGGCTGGTTACTGGGCCTTCAGTTTCACGTGCCCTTCTCCATCATCGTTGCCAGGCAAATCCTCCAGCCTGATTATTTCCCAGAATAATCTCTCCCTCTTGTGGATATCCCACCTTCTAATTCCTGCCTCAGCTCATCAGCCATAGGCTTTTTTATTGGCAGATGAGGCTTCCATACATTGCACAAAAGATTCCCTCTACAGAGGACCCAACTATAGACCTACTTGAGAATCCACCCTTAGATTATCAGGCTCTTTCCTGATTGGTCTGTAACTCTCACCTCAAGCCAATCAGAGCCCACTTAAACTTATAAAATCCCCAGACATAGCCTCTTCTTCAGCAAATGACTTTTCAGTCTTCATTGGACTATCTAGAGCTTTCCTTTTCTTTAATAAATCGTCCTTGCTTTGTTGACTCCTGGTTGTTCACACACCTTATACTCCGGAGTCAAAACACAAGATTTCAGAACAGAAGAAAGTCTATAACAACACTAAGAGAGTCTGCAACAGTATTTGCACATACCCCAGTTCACTGTGCATTGCTGGAGGAATCACAGATTCTTGTGTCCCAGGACGAATAATTAAGCAGTTGCCATAGATACAGGGAAGGTCTAGTTCTTTAAGACACAACACTTTCAGGGGAGGAGAGTAGCCTGGGACAGAGAATTAAGTTGCTCAAACACCTCCACTGCACCAAGGACAGATATATGGTTTGGGGGCCTCATTTGAATAGCATGAGTTTTTTGTTTATTTACATAGCAGTCTTTGCCAGCCATGTTCTTTTATGCGTAGTTTTACATACAGCATCGTGTCATGCATGTCTCATTATCTTAATTTTCTCCCCACCCTGGCTTCCTCTTTGTCTGCTTGGTTTTGTCATTTCCTAATTTTGTTAGATTTAGCCAAAGATCTTTGAACCTCTCTCTCCTTTTAATCTCTGGCCTCAGCCAATGGCCCATACCTTGGGGCGCTTCTGTGATCAGCCATTTCAGAAGGGCCAGATTCCCACCCCATCCCCAACCCACCCCAAAGGAGCCTGTAACAAAGAACAATACTGCTCGGGGAAATAAAGGCAGTCTCTACAATCAAATGCCCTGCAGCTTCTATGAAGGCTGTTTGTCCCTTCCAAGGAGATGAACTGTCTGTCTGCAAAGAAGCAGAAGTTGTGACCTGACACCCACAACACTCACTGAAACGTAATGTTTCAAAAGCCTGCATGCTCTTTGTGGGTGGGGGAATTCATTAAGACTATGGAGAACTCTCCCCCTTAGCGTCCAACAATTGTGTTTTGAATCTGTGATGGGCTATGGTTCTTGGTCCACAGATCTTCCCTAAAGAAAGGAGGTTATGTTGCAGCTCCCTTTGGTGAAATGTCTTTACAAGGGGATTTGACCTTTGCTCCTATAAACATCACCACATAAACCACCAGCCCAGGATCCAGGGGTCTGTCCACGTGGTGAGGACTCCCTCAATCACGGGTGTATAGGTATACCAAAGGCCAAGTGGGAACATGACTTGGTGTCATTTCTATCATGGAGAAGGTAAGCTAGAACTCTGGTCCTGTGGGCTCTCTTTTCATTTTGAAAATCTTAAAGCACTTGGTCTGGACCAAACAAGGGAGACATTTCTAACTTATATTAAAGGTTCATTTTAGTCCCCTGGAGCTGAAGTTACAGGTGGTTGAGAGCTTACTGACGTGGGTGCTGTGAACTGTGAAGTCCAACAACTGCTGACCATCTCTCCAACCTCAGAAATCTCTACTTTTATTAGGTCTATATATTAATATATTGGTTTGCATCAAACATACCATAGAGTCAGGATCACAAGTAATTCTTTAAAATTAATTCTCTCACTGTGATGGCTAAAATTATGTTTAAAGTTTAAATTACTGTGCTTAGAAGACCTATGAAACAAAAATGATTCTAACCTGTAAACCTTATTTGGCCAAGAACAGATACCTCCATGGAATCTGCTAACAACTAAAGCAGCTGGGAGCTGTATGGTAGCAGGCCATGAATTTAAGCTTCTGTTACCAAGCTTGGTTGCCCCAACTGCATGGAATCACACATAGTCAGGAGGTTTATAAGCAGGACGTATGTCAGGATGGATGCTTTTTGGATGTATACTCCAATTGATGAAGGCAGAAAGTATGTAGCCTTGTGGATTTTGCCTTGTCAAGCCTCTGACAATAGATATGGACCCGGCCACTATCTATTGTCCTGGCCAGTATTTAATAAATAGTTCAAATACTGGCAAGTATTTAATAAATGCTTCAAATTTGGCTCAAAAATTGTGGTAGTGGTCTTATTCTAGCCTGATGAGACTAACATCACTTTAAAAATCAGTTCATAGCCCATCTCAATGATTGCATCATTTCAAAATTCCTTGAATAGACATTGTCTGTGTTTTAGGATGGTCCATCAGAACTTTAAATTGCTTACAGTGACTGTAGGGACTTGAGTCCCGTCAAAGCGTTGTGAGTGGATTCATCATGGTGGAAAAGCAACTTCTGACCTAAAACTGGCAGACAGTTACTGAGCATGACTAGACAGTTAATAAGCATGACTAGACAGTTAGTAAGCATGACTAGACAGTTAATAAGCATGACTAGACAGTTAATAAGCATGACTAGACAGTTAATAAGCATGACTAGACAGTTAATAAGCATGACTAGACAGTTAGTAAGCATGACTCACCTGCAGTTCTTTCAGCCGCTGTGACTCTCCTCGGTCTTTCCTCTCTACGACTCAGGTTAGGATTAGAATTATTGAATTATTTGGGGGTGGGGGAGGGTTCAGAGCTGTACCTCTCTACTGAGCCCACCCCCTCCATATGTATTCCCAAAGAGTTGAGGAAAACATACTATGTCACATAAAGAGATTGCTCAGGTGTGGCATGAAAGTCACCTGACCAATCAGAGAAAAGTTTATGCTCTTTGGAAGAACATACTAGAAGGTACATGGCCACAGGTGGAGAGGTATAATCCTCTTATAGGAAGGGGAGGGAATATTTAAGAACAAAACACTCCACCACAGTAAGTAACCAATACTGAATCTTTCTCATCTTAATATCCCTAGGGCCTAGCACAGGTGTCCAATGAATATTTATTAAATTACATTGAATATTCATTGTATTGAATGAATATATCATTTCAATGTAAGTCAGTCATCGGAAAGAAACCTTATCATTTCTCTATCACCTCTAATATCATCAAATGGTACTTTTAGAAATTACCTATGTATAACTCTTATTTATCTGGGCATTCTACAGATGGCAAAAGATTTTATTGGTTACTTTTCATAGTTTAACAATATAAAAGAGAAAAAGATAGGCAAGTGCTTTTTTTTCTTTTTGGAAAGGTACTAGCCTACAGGCTCATCTATTAACATATAAACATGCGTTTTAAAAATTCGCTAGATAATGCCAATCGAACCCTGAAAGCAGGACATTCGTGTTTCCGAACCGTGTCTCTGAAATATTAAATTGCATTTCTTCTAATGGAAGGACTCTTGAGGGTGAGCATCAGAATAATATGTGAAGATAGGATCAGTTCCTGTACATAACGAACCCAGAAATTAGAAGTTGACTTGTGTTTGCTCGCTTTGAAGGCACTGTCACTGAAATAGCTGCAGAGGTAAAGTACAAAATAAAGATTGTGCGTTGAGCCTGGACAGGCTCCAAAAATAATAAAAGTCAGGGATATGTTTCGACATGGACTGGTTGCGCTGCTCTGGGATAAGAGTGCAGGCAAAATGAATTCTGGGACTCTGCCAGTCCCCTCTTAGGGATGCGAGCCTGAAGGCTACGCTGAGTGCTACCTTGTATCACAGAAATCTCTCATTTTAATTTGCATCCATTTCAGGGGTTGGTTACGGGGAAATTCACCCAGAAACAAACTTGCTTTCCCCCAATCCCCGCCCCCCAAAGACCCCAGAGTGTTGCACATTACATTACACGAGTCTGGACTAACACCTTTATCCTGGAAAACAATACAACCCCCTCCTAATTGCAACTGGAAAATGTAGCAAAGTTATCATTTGTGCTCAGCGAGTTTGTGAATTAATTCATTATGCCGTTAAAATCCCAGAGTCTCTTATCGCAGGCCCCTTTGAAGATGCCTTGCAGGAACAGCGGCTGTCCCTTCAGCTGCCAACCTCGGGAGCTGGAGGCCGCTGAGAAGTGAATCCTTGAACTGAGAAATTCCACCTGGGGGGTGGGGGGGGAGAGGAGATGCAGCTTTGACTTGCAAACAGTGTGGGGGAACTCGGCAGCATAGCTATCCAAGAACCATCCGAATCATCGATCCAGAAAGCCCTGATGAAAGTCAATGTCTGCTCCAGCTCAGATCAGAGCTGGGCTTAGAGAAAAGGCTGTCAGTAATGATAGCCCTGTTCTCTGACCACCGACGAGTCGAGGGGATCAGTTGTGCCTTACATGGCGGAAATCTCGTGCAAACACTAACCTGAAAATAGCCATCAGCAAAGCCAGGCAAATCCCTTGTTTTGAAATCCCTTTTAAAATATATGTGACTTGCGCATTTAAGCCTGAATGTTACCTTTGAGAGAAAGAGGCCAGATCGCTGATTAAAAGAATATTTATTTTCTGTGCCACCACAAGCCTCATGCATTTGCCTGGCTGCCAAGCTGTAATTAATTTGCTAGTGTGCACTGCCTGTCCCCAGATTTCCACGGAGCCCCACTCGTATTTCTCATTAAAATGGATCCTGAAGGCACTTTGTTATTGTTTAGTCTCAGAGAAATATTGACAGTGGTTTTCTTTCTTCCCTTCATCAACATCATTGTTTCATAAATGCTAAGCCAAGAAGAAATTTTTTTTTGCTCACCTTTGAAGTATTTCTTATCAATAATTCATTCAAAATCACAAAGGAGCAAAGTAGCTGGGTGGTAGAAAGCATGGCAGTGTTTGGGAGATCACATCTGCTTTTAAATCATCGTATTAGGGGAAAAAAGCCTCCTAGAAGCAACAGCAATATCCACAAGCCCATGCCTGGCTCTTTGTGCGTATTTAGGCTGTGTCTTTTAACTCAGGCTGGAAGGGGGGCTTGGTACTGGATGACGCTGCTACGTTTAGTTTATCTTATGTCTCCTTGGTATTCTACCAGGGCACCTGGGTGGTGTTTAGCTTTACCCAGTGCATGGATAATTGATCTTAACATAGGAGTTGGGTTGCCTTCCTTATTAGATTTTATATTTTCTATGTGTATACGTAGATGTATATGTGTGTGCATAGGTGTGTGTGTGTGGGTGTGTGTGCCTATTTGTGTGTGTGTGCACTTGTGTGCACAGGTTCACACACACATTTGGTGTCTTCTTCAGCTGCTCCTCCCCTTGTTTTGTTTTGTTTTGTTTTGTTTTGTGAGACAAGGCCTCACTATAAGGGAAAGCTCACTCATTCAGTCAGGATGGCTGGACAAAGAACTCCAGTGGCCACTCTATATATTGATGGGGTTACAGAAACACACTGCTGGGCCCCGCTTTTTACATGCCTGCTGGGGATGTGAACTCTGGTCCTCATGGTTAAGAGGTGAAGAGTTTTATCCATGATGATGATGATGTGTTATTTAATTTTTTCTAGAACAAGTGTTTATTAAAGCAGAAATATCAACCTTTACAGTTTGTTTCAGGAGCTTTGTCAATGTCTCAGTGAGACTATTTCCAAGAGTTGTAGTAGATGATATAATTGAATTTTATTCTTAAATAAGATGGTGAAGCTAATGTGTAGCAGCAGAGCGTGGAAACACATAAAGCCAAATATAGTGACTTACTAAAATATGGAAGGGTGTGGGTGAATCATAGAACCCAGGCCAAAGGAGCGGGAGGCCTCGCTGTAACTTTAGAAAGAAGAAAACGAAAGCATTACCCTTCTACTTCCTGTGTTAAGTGGGTTTACCTCTGTCCAGTTTCTCTCTCCCCTTTCTTCCTCAGTGACAAAGCCTTGGCTTGCATCAGCCTACATGGTTTCCTGGAATAGATTGCTTCTAGACATGACCATGTGATACAGTGTGAGGGACCGCATTATGAGACAATAGAAAGTACAAACATTTTTTGCCTCTTCTTCTCTATGCTCCAGGCATTCTAATGCAAGGGAGCCAACCATCTTGGGCAAAAGGTATTGTGTGTTCAAATAATTATTGGGTGGTCTTTGTTTGTTTGTTGTTGGGGTTTTTTGTTTGTTTTTGTTTTTTATATCTTGTGGGGAAATACCTCTGATGATAGAAAACTACATTCTTATATTACCTTGAGATTATACAGTTAATCAACAATAAATGGATGAAAATTAAAAAGGCCTGTACAGGGTTGCACCAGGTCCTCTGCATATATATTACAGCCTCCAGTTTCATGTTTTAATGGGATTCCTAAGTCCGTGAACAAGTAGATCCCTGTTTCTTGTGCCTTTGTGTGTGTGTGTGTGTGTGTGTGTGTGTGTGCTTTTTTTTCCTTCTGTTTGTATTGGTTTTGTTTTATCTTATGTTGTATTTTACTTCATTATTACTCCTTAGAAGCCTGTTTATTTTCTATTTTTAACGTGTTATTGATTCTTTGTGAGTTTCACATCAGGCACCCCAGTCCTGTTCATCTCCCCGCATAGCTTCATATCTATCCTCAACCCTTGTAGCCTACCCTGTAAAAGAACATAAAAAACAAAAATTAAAAAATAATAATAAAGCAAAGCATCTCATTGTGGAAGCTGTAGTGTGCCATAGTTTGTCCCCACAATACACCCTTTTCATCCACACATCTTTATTTGCAAATGTTCATTCCAATGCAATGAGTCACTGGTCTGTTTGAGGTCTCTCTGGCTTCTGTTATACCATCAATACTGGATCTGCACCAGGACTTCTCTTGCTTATCCTGCTATTGCCCCTGTGTCATGGAGATCCTGCAGTTTTGGATCTGCAAGACTGGCCCGTTCACAGGCTACAGCCGTTCATAAATGAGGTAGATTGGGAGGAGGCCCTGTATCTGGGCCTGGGGCTAGGGGGTAGATGAGTGAGTCAGCCCACCAGGTCTCCCAAACTGCACCACCACCAGGACAAGCTCTGCAGCAGCAGAGCCCTAGCTAGCTAACTCACCGGAGACTGCAGCTGCCAAGAAGCAGGATCGGCTATCCTGCTCTCTCTCACGCCCTCCGGATTTCTCATCTGTGCCTTTGCCATCAGGGCCAGCTCTACTATGGTCCTCAGGCAAGGTGCAGGATATGCTCTCTCTACTGCCAACTGTGCAGATGGTGAGGAGGAAGAGAACAGAGTCCATCTCCCCTGCATCCAGGCACCTATGGTAGGTCAATGGCGGGGCTAGCTCCCTGAGTGGCTCACCTATAGCCCTGCAGGTTGTCTTAGTTTTTTAACACAATTATCATCAGAAAGGATTTATCCCTGCTCTGAAATTCAATGTATAGTTGAATCTATTGCCATGACCAAAAAAGGACAAAAAGTCAGATTAAAAGAAATATACTTTTCCTGCCATGAATTATATCTAGTTAAAAACAAGAATACAATTAAAGTCAGTAATATATCTGTCAAAGATATCCTTTTCAGAAGTTGAAGATAATAATAATAATAATAATAATAAAATCAGTCTCTTGGTTTTACTTTTGGTGTCAAATGAAAAGGCCACAGTATTTAGTTATTCCAATCACAGGTTAAACAAAACAGCCATTAGCTCTTTGGTTCAAATATTTCTCTCCTCTCTTCATCGATTTGAAAGTTAATAATGCCAGTGGTATTCTATGCCAAGTCACTGAGGTTTAAAATTACTGAATCTTATTCCTGAAGTCTAAAGGGATGGAAAACGTGAAAACACATACAGAGAAGTGGGAGTTATTTCCTTAGGGTGGTTAGACATCTTAGAGCCAACGTTAGTTTAGAAACTACAGAAAGGTAATTAAAGTGTTGGTTAAGGAAGCCTGTGTATGTACTTCAACCTTGGAAGAAACTTAGACACACTTTCCAGGAACTGCATGAACACCTCTAGGGATTTCCTCATTACTCAAAAGCAATAAAATCTCATTTTACCTAAAATTAATCTTTAATATCACATTAACTTCTCATCTACAACAAATCATAACACTGGGCAGAATTCATTATTAAATACCAGAGCTCCAATAATTTTTATAATTCTCTTTTTTGCTTTTAAAAAATCTCAATATTTTTCTTTTTACTTCATAACACCAGCCAGAATCTTCCAGCTCACTTTCCTCAGGTTTTGTTTTTGTTTTTATTGTTGTTTGCATTTTTTTTGTCTTTAGATATGGCTTTATTGTGTTGCTTTGCAAGCCTTGGGCTCCTAAGCTCAAGATTCTTTAATCTATCCTCCTGCCTCACCATCAAAAGGGTTGAGAGTCCCCATGTGTATGAGTCTCTGTAGAAAGCAGCTACTAGAGAAAACTAAACACAGGCTGATTTTCTCAGCTGAGTGTTGATTTTCTTGTTGGTTCCTCTCAATGCCAGACAATGTTTAAGATCCACTCAGTGCTGGGTTTAGAAAGAGCAGAGTTTGTCCCTAACAACGTCATCGCATATAGAAACAAAACAGTCAAAGATTTAACAAACTGAAAAGCACAAATAGATTAAAACGTGATTGTACTCTAGAATAAAAGCTAACTGCCAATCAATAATCAATCCACAGACTGTAAAGTAAACTAAGCAAATAAGATTTTTTTCTGTTTGGTGAAAAGTAAGTCTAGTATAAGGATATGTATATTGATCAATTCCTTTCAATATTTATCCCATATTATATTACTAGCAGCTACCGTTCACTGTGAATCAGGCTCTACTTTAGGGGAGATTGGTTACATATGTAACATACATGTGTTTGTGCATGTTTATTTATTTAAGTAAATCAGAATTCAGTCTTTGTCTAATCCCTTGACATCCTTGGTGGTGTTGTTCCTATTCTTTACTGAAAGAGATCAAAGCTCAAAAGTATCTTCCTAGCCAACGGGACAGGGCTATGTATGGGAATCTATGTATGTTTCATTCAAAACCTGTCTATGAGCTTGACTATGTAATAGGACTGTCATAAACCTCAAAAGGGGGTCACTGACATCCAAAGACCGTAAATAGGTGTTACTTCTCTGGACTCTCCAGAGAGCTGCTGTGAAGTTTCACGTTCAACCTTACCTAACTCGGATTCTTTGTATTGCTAGTTCAGTTTTATGTGCATGAGTGATTATCTGCATGTATTTAAGTGTATCACGTATGTGTGCCCAATGTTCAAGGAGGCCAGAGTAGGTCTTGAGATCACCTGGAGCTGGAGTTACAAACAGTTTTGAGCCACCAAGCAGATACTGAGAATGGAATCTAGGTCCTCTGCAAAAGAGGCAAGTGCTCTTAACCACTAAGTGATCTCTCCAGCCAAATCGCTCTGTTTTATTTTTTTAATAACCTACTTTACTAAGAGCTACTCTACAAATATACATCTGACACAGATCTGCAATTAAGAATCAATCAATACATTGTGAGAAATTGGTTCTAAGGCTTTGATTCAATTGGGAATCTGCATGTCTAGACACTGAAGGTCATTGTCCCCAATTGGTTTTCGATCAGTCAATAAAAATGCCAATGGCCAATGGCTGGGCACTGGGCAGGACACTTATAGTTGGGGTTGGATGTAGAGAGGAATCAAGGAGAATCGCCAGGATGTGGTGGGAGACAGAAGAGGAAAGCTACAGGAGAGAGAACCTACAAACAATGTAAAAATTTGGGTGGGTAGCCACTGGTCACTTTCCCAATTGGGCCTAGGGTAGCAGAAAAGGCTTAGGAGTGCCCAGCCTTTGAGGTAGCCAAGACATTTTAAAAATAAGCCAATGTGTGTGTCTCTTTCATTCACGGATCCAAAAATAGCTCCTGGGTGAGTGTACCCGTGCAATCCACTGAGAGCACAAAGTGGTATAGCCAAAACTCACCAAAACAATACACTGGGTTATTCCATCTGTTTCTGAAAAAAACTCAACAACTAGAATAATGATCTCAAGTTAGGTATATATTTAATATAGATGAATATTAAGGGCAGAGTTCATCTAACTTTGGTCATATAAAGGAGAAAAAGTCCCAGTTATTGGTTGACCACAGTAGTATGAAAATCCAGCCCCTAAACTAATATTCAAATGAACTATTCAGATGGAAAGAAACAAACAAAAAAAAAACTGTTCTATTCTATCACTCTCAGGAATTGCTACAGCATGAAAAGTTCCCCTCGAGGGAGACAGCTTGCAATGTATGTACGGGAAGCCCCTCTCAGGTGTCATCAGGTTTAGGAAAATACCAACTTCATCTGGCAAACCTTACCACAATTATTTAAGTATAGCCTCTCCCTTCCCCAGATATCCCCACACTAAGGACTATAGGGAGAATGTTCAGAGGTTTTAATTAATACATTTTGAAAGCACTACCTTAGTAATTATGAAACATTTCCATATACAATGTATCATAAATTTCCCCAACTTCTCTGAATATTCTGAACATTAACCATTCATCTATGCACATGAAAGCTACAAAATAGAAAAAGTCATTCAGAATCCTATGGTAGGAGAAAGATGCCAATATATCATTTCTATGTTGTAGCTAACATTGAGCAACACATCACCTTAAGTATCTGATATCAAATCAAAAGTGAGAAAAGAATTTAAAGTAGAGATAGTGATAAAATGGTCAAGAGTTACAATTTAGAGTGATTTTTCATTCTGGGAGTCCCATTGTTCCATGCCCCCTCCTACCCAACTCCAGATGGATGTAATTTTAATTTCTTCATTATTCCTTACCAGGATTTCATTATTTGTTTGTTTGTTTATTTAACATGTGTGGAGCTCGGTATACACCTTGAAAGAGCCACTTCTCCTTTTGGCATCACATTAGCTCAGTAATAGAACTTATGTTATCAGATTTGCCTGCCAGTACTTTTACCCTGGGTTATCTCTATCATTCTGGCCCTTTACCAAGGTTTTGATCCAAGTAAGCATAGTGACCTATCTTTTGTAAAATGTAGGTTTCACATGTGCAAAAAAATGATCCAGTAAGAAATGGTCTTCAACTTGAATTTCAGCTCTAACATCTTTTAAAGGTTTTATTTTTAATTAAATGTGTCTATGTGGGGATATGTGCACATAAATACACTTCTCCCAGAAGCCAGAAGGGGGAGCCTGGTCCTCTGGAGCAGAAGTTTCAGGAGGTTCTGAGTCACCCAAGTAGGATGCTGGGAACCAAACTCTAGTCCTCCAGGAAAGCAGTAAGGGTTTTTAACTGCTGAGTTATCCCTCCAGCCGCAGATCCAATATTTCTAGCTATGCAACACTGAGTAGATACACAACCCTGTGGTGTCATTTTTTTTTTCAATCTGTAAATCAGAACAATACCCAGTTCACAGTGCTTGGAGAGGAATGGATGTGTCAGTGTGCAGAACTTTTAAACATCTGGCTTACAGGTGCCGTCAGTAAATCATATCTTCTCCCTATTGTCTTCCTACAATGCAGAATATAGAAACTGCCTTATCTATTTTATAGAATTCTTAAGACTACTACACTCCAATAAAAGAAAAATCACTATAAAATCTGGAATTCCTGCTGAATCTTAGATAACAATTTCATATGTACCATCTAGGAGTACACAGAGAACTTGCAATGTTTCAATTAAGTGTAGATGGGTTATTTGACAGCATATTTGAGGACATTCAAGAATCAAGAATCTATTAATAACTATTTTGTATATGGGACTTGTAATCTTTTGAATAGGTGTAGCCCCCATAAATTCATGTGTTTGAATGCTTAATCCATAAGGAGTGGCACTTTAGGAACTATGGCCTTTTTGGAGGAAGGGGATCAGTATAAGGATGGGTTTTGAGGTCTCCTGTTCTCAAGCTACATCTGGTGTGGCACACAATCTTTTTCTGCTTCCTTTGGATCAAGATATAGAACTGTCACCTTCTTTGAAAGTGTAAGCCAGCTCCAATTAGATTGTTTCCTTTATAACTGTTATGGTGGTCATGGTGTCGCTTCATAGCAATAGAACCCAGACCTGGACAGGTCTATAAATATGTATGAAGATAGATATACAGGGCATTTGAAGACTCCAGAAACTGAAAATTCCAGAACAACTTTCAGAGCAAACTCTTTTTCAAGTTTTCAGTAGAGAAAGCACACAATTGCTTTTGTTTTTTGTTCTCTCAGTCAGGCTTAACATAGCTTCTTATGAACACTACATTTTACATGTACTTTATTTTATCTGTAGCATTTGCGTACATGAGCTATGGTGTGCATGCAGAGAGCATAGCATGCCGTCGGGAAGCTGGTTCTCTCATACAATGTATGTTTAGGGAGTGGAACTGGACTCACGAGGCTGGGCAGCATGTGTCTTTACCTGCTAAGTCATCTTGCCAACCCCAGACTTACAATCATTTTAAGTGAATTTCACTTGCTTGGCCTCAGGAGAAAGGAATCACTAGTACACACACAGACACACAAACACACACACACACCATAAAAACATAGAATGAGATCCAAGCACTATCATCAGAGAATATCATATCCTCTATAGGCTGAGTTATATTCCTGAAACTCTGTTTCTAGTTCCACTTGGAAAGTCAATCCTGGAGCTATTGATGCAGCCCAGTTGGTAGAGACCTTGCTGAGAATAAAAAGGCTCTGAGTTCAGTTCTGAGCCTAGCATTCTGGAGGTGGAGGAGAATCAAACAAGCTTATGCTTAGCTTCAACCAGAATGGGCTTCAGGAGGGCTTCTGCCCTCCTTCAAATTTCTGACATGAATTTCTCAGTGCCTCCTAGTTAATAAACAACACGATCATGTTGAAGTTCCATTTTAAATATCTCAGCAACACATTTTGTTTTCTCTTCTTTGTTTTCCATAGACATGGCTTAAAATCTTAAATTCTGGCACAGGAGATAGCTCTGTGGATAAAAGCCTTGTAATAGCAGCCTGATGACCTGAGTTCCATCTTGGAACCCCATGGCTCAAAGAGAAAATTGACTCTCAAAATTGATGATGATGATAGCATTTATCTATAAGTGTTTATATGTATATAAACATATATATGATGATACTATCTATTTGTATAAATATCTATGAATACATGTGTGTGAGAGATAAAAATAAAAGTCCTCTGATACTTCTAAAATGCACAGAGGCTGATGTAATCAAGTTTTTGTCATACAGAACAGTTTCTCTAAAGGTATCAAAGGGGGACCTTGTATCCAAAGCATCTTACAAAGACTTTTTTATCCATGTTTTTATCATAGGCCCCAACTATTGAAAAGTCATGCTGCCTCAAAATTTATTGGGTTTACTGAACTGTGTCTTCAAAGAAAAGGTTGTTTTATGAAGAAAGAGAACTGGCTTTCCTTTTCTTTTCCTGATCAGAAGATTATCTAGTTTGAAGTGCACTGTTATGTCAAAATAAATGGGAGCCCACAATAAGAGTTGAGTGAGCACCCAAGAGACTCTGTTTGCTTTGAACTGAAGTGGAGGCTGCATACTGTCTGGCTGAGCACGATGCACAGGGCTCTGCCAGCCCCATTGAGCACATCAGATCCCCACCAAGAAATGAACTTTGTGTTCAAATGCCCTGGAGTCTTGATGCCACCTGTACTTTTACAGGACAAAAGAGTAAGCAAAGCAATAATGATAATAAATTGTTGCTTTTTTGTTGTTGTTGTTGTTGGTTTTGTTTTGTTTTGCTTCTTTGTTTGTTTGGCTGTTCAAGTGTAACTCCAGTCTTCAAATGATCTCCAAAGAGATATCTTTAAAATGTCAACTGCTCATGAAGAAAGGATGTGTGTGTCTACTTTTACTATCCAGACAGTGATCTTATAAGTGAACTGCCCTACACAGGAATTTACCATCATCTAGGAAGAAGGAAGTTTGAGACCTAAGGAGGAACCAGAGTAGATACTTAGAACTATAGATAGCTGAGTTACACCCATACACACGTATTTACAATGGCCTACGGGGAAGGTGGACCATACAATAGACTAAAATAGGAACTATGGCAAGGGCACCAAGCTCTTGACCCTGGCTTCTAAGATTAAGTGGACCTTAGGTGAAGCTCTTTTTGATCCCAGTTGTTAACAATGAAATCTATCCCAGGTGGTTCCTGTCAGACCTTCTGTGTTTGTATTCCTCTGTTTTGTGTAAGAATCCAGTAACCTCTTTGTACCTTGCTGGTGTGTCCCCCAACTTCCCTATTTTCTTCTGTATAAAAAGTTTGATGCTCGATTTGACAAATTACATTCAGATTCTACACAACCTCTTCTGTGTGCATCTGTCTGTCATTTCATCCAATGCTTTGCCCACCTGCGACTAGAGACCCGTTCCACGCAGACAAAGGGGCTCAGAGGGTCTGCAGCAATTGGTAAAATGTGTTTTACTTACAAGCATAAAGAACTAAGCTTAATCTCCAGGCCCCACATTAAAAAGTGCCAAGCGTGGTGGTATGCACTTGTAATCCTAGCATTAGGTAGGCAACAGCAGATGGATCTGGGGCTTGGTGGCTAACCAGCCTAGCATATTTGGCAATCTCCAAACCAGTACAAGACTTTATGTCAAAAAAAGATTGGATGGCTCCTGACAAACAATGCTTAAGTTTGTCCTCTTGCTTTCAGATGCACACACACATGCATTTGCACACATAAGCACACATATGCACAAACACACATGTGTACAGGCAAGAACAAACACAGACATGCACCATACACATTTACAGAAACATAAATAAATAAATAAATATTCACATACATTCCCTGGAATAATCCAGCTGCAAGACCATGAAAGTTTATACTAAGACTGAAAATGAATCATGACTCTGAGATTTTCAAACCCCTTTCCTCCACAAGAATGGGTCTGTTATTTTCTTGAAAAAGAAGAAAGGAGAAAGCCATAGCTATTCTGGCAGCCTGCTGCTTAAACTGAGAGTCATCCCAGAGCCTGGATCAGGAGATTCAACAGAACACACCTTTAACCCTGTCCTTTCCTCTTATAAAGATAAAATAAGATCCAGATAAAGAACCCTGTAGCTCTATTCTCCAAAACAGGAGCATCCCAAATGCATGCTTTAGACACTTCAAAGCTTGTGGAAATAAAAATTTTGAATTTTCTCCTAACTAACTTTATAAAGACAGAAGGACACCTAGAATAATCACACACAGAATAGCTGGAGATATGGCTCGGTGATTAAGGATACTACTTGCTCTCCCAGAGGATCCCAGTTCTATGCCCAGCACCCAGATGGCTGCTCAAAGCATCCTATCACTCCAGTTCCAAGGGGTCTGATGACGTCTTCTGGTCTCCATGGGCACCAGGAGTCCATTGGTGCACAGACACACATGTAAAAAAAAAAAAAAAAAAAAAAAAAAAAAAAAAAAAAAAAAAAAACACTCATACACATAAACTAAAAACATAAATAAAATTTTCACTTGGAGAAATAGGCAGATCTCTATGAAGTCAAGGCCAGCCAGAACTACAGTGAGACCCTGTCTCAAAAAGCAAAACAAACAACAACAATTTTTTTTTTCTATTCAAGGTTAAAACAAAGCGAAATAAAACCTCTAAGATTGGGCTCAGATTTGGACTTGCAACACTTTTGCTCCAGAAAAGAATAGGATGGAAGAACTGAGAGGGAAGAGGGTACTACTTTAAGACATCAACATTTAATTCTTGTTACCAAAATTATGATCATAGGAAGGAGGGCTTCTAAAATTAGAACACTGAATAACTATTGAGCTAAACTCATCTCCAAAGACAGTACTAAGCATTTAATTAAGCGACTCCTGCGAGGAAGAAGCTGGCGAATCAATATCACCTAATAAGCTTTGGCCAGGGCAGAGGAAGAACGATCACAATTGCTTACCATGTGTTTACTCTTCAGGCCTTTTATTTGGCAAGTTCCACTAAGGAACAATACAATCAAGGAGGAAACAGCAGAGACATTTTTTTTAATGGGAGATTTTTGGCTTCAGGACATGATTTTTATATATATATATTGAAGATATATAAACCTCCTTTGGAAATTTTCCCTAACTATTCAGTTGGAGCTTCATAAGTTTGATAAATGACTGTTTTCTCTCCACCCTATTAAATAGAAAGAACAGGGTGACCTGAGTATGCCTGGTTTTAAAATACAGAACGTGAATCTGTGAGTTAGCAGCTTTTATAATATGATTCGTAGGAGTACAAAGAAGTTTTGGCTTTCACTGAAATGGAAGGAAAAACCATTAAATGGGGCACTTTGCTTCTACAGTTTCTATCTATCTATCAATCTATCTATCTATCTATCATCTAACTATCTACCTATCATCTATTCATTATCTAGCTTGAGATGGGGTGAGATGCATGCAGAGACATGTGTGGCATGTGGGGATCAGAGGGCAACTTGCAGGAGTCAGTTCTTTCCTTCTACCATATGGGTTCCAGGGCTCTGACTCAAGTCTTCCAGCTTGGCAGTAGATACCTTTATTGGCCAAGACATCTATCTTGTCAATGCTTCCTAACTTGTCTTCTTCACAAGAATTTAAAATTTACAAAGAAAAATTACCCTGGCCTCTGTTAAGCCAGTAAGGAGGACCTTCTTCTAGACTAGTGTAGTAGTGTCAAGATAATAAAGGAGAGAGATTGGGCACAATTCCACCTAGAGTGCAACATGGTTCACTTAATAACTAAAGCTACTGAGGGGAAGGTCAGTGGGTAGAGAGTGACAAAGGGGAGGGATATCAAATGTGGGCATTCCTAATTAACCAAGAAGCAAGAGATGGCAAGGTTGGGTGGACAGATATTGATGGTGAGACTGAGAACTTTGCTCAGATAGCAAAAGTGGAGAGTTTTCCCTGTTGAGTACAGGAAAGTCACAGGGCCCTTTACATAGTCCAGCAAGGCCAGATAGTTCCAGTAAGACTCTGGCTACAGGGCTTCCCATGATCACTTACGAGATATAGTCCCTATGTGTTGAAAAGGAACCACTCTGACCTACTGCTGGTTGCAAACACTTTCATGGAAGTATCAGAGTAATGCAAGATTGGTGGTGGTAGACTATGGCCATGGTTAAAATCTAATGAGATTCAGTGGGCGTATTTATTTGACACCAAAATTGGGTTAATTTATATCAGACATTTAAAAATAATAACTAAAATTGTGACTAGTAGCATTATGACCATGAGTATCCTGGCAAATTTCTGAAAAGTACAAACTGCATGAAATAACTGCATGAAAAACATTAAACCAAAGATGTGGAACAGGAAAGATATACACAACTTCTTATTTGTCAAAGTTTCCTACACAGTTTAACGCATCTAAAAACAGGGTAATTTTTTTGTTTGTTTCTCTTTTCATAAGATGAAACACCAAATCTTTCGCACTCTTGAGAAGTGGAACATCATTTTGAAGTTAGAATTTTGTGTAAGTATGGGTTTTAAGAAAAGCTATATAGCAAAAATGTCAGAGAGTCTGAATTTGACTTAGCAAGATCATGGGTCACTGAGAAAAAAATGCTTAGCTGCTTTTTAAACAAAAGAAAAAGAAAGAGTTCAAAGTAGCTGCAGAAGGCAATGTGATTATAAAGGCTCTTAGCTCCTTGTTCCAAAAGTGAGAAGCATTGCTTCTCTTAAATAGTTACAGTACTGATAAAGGTTAATAAAAAGCACAGGAAATTATTCTGATAAGACACAAATCTTTGCCTCTTTCCAAGGTAGATTAATCAAAAAGAAAGAAAGGACTTTTACACTATCTTATTATGAGCACACCAATCATCCAAGAAAACTTTATCAAGAAAAATCTTATAACTAAATGTACCCAGTCTTGGGTTGATCACAGGAGATGAGGTTCCTTTTCCATAAACCTTCCGTAACTTTTTGTTTCCATCAGTTTGTGTACAACATTGTGAGCTTTCTTGTTCTAGAACAGTTTTTTGCAACGATTACTCTCTTTTGTTCCCATCAACAAAGCCATATTCTGTGTACTATACAGACTTTGAACGTTATTTACCTTACTGTCTTTTGTGGTTTTTATAGATGGATGTTGACTACATCCTTTTAACCATTCACATGTTTTGTTCTAACAGAAAACACAGATGCTGGTCACCGTGACCTCGCTGTCAAATATCAGAATTCTGCAGCAGTCTGGAAAATTTTGTTGCTCTAACAACATTTAATTTTCATAGATCTATGCTTTGTCATGACAATGTAGCAAAAAACAGAGATGTTATCATGAATCATCATCAGGCTCAAATATATTTAGCCTCTCCATAGATGGTAAAGACAAGAGGTCACAAAGTAATGCTGAGTAATCAGTGTTCCAGTAGTTTACCTTGCTTAGAAGTGATTAAGAGATATTTTAGTTAGTAACATAGCATATGTCAAATATTCAAAGGCTGCAAGTTGCTAAAAAAAGATTTTGGGAAGTGTCTTCAGGCAGCTACAATGAAATAATTCTTATTGCAAATTCCATGCATAAAACATTTGTTTCATTAACATTAAGTTTATACGTATATTCTCAATTATGTAGATTATTAATAGAAATTATCTAAGACGTTAAACAAAGCTAATCAACCTTTCAAGTTATTTCCTCACGGTTTCTACTACATATGTATATTCGGTTAGAATGTTACTGAATCATAAAAAAATATGAACTTTTATTTTGCTACTGTGCCTGATGCAGATCAAGTCATTTCTGTTTGTTTCTGTTGTGTTTGTGTTTTCTCTTGTCCATTTACATATTCTTAGGTTGAGTTTATACGGTTTATGATCTTAAACACCTAGTAAATCTAATATTATCCTACTTGACCCATGAATTTACTCAGAAAAAATATATAACATTATGTTATATAAATAAAAAATATATAACATTATGTTATTCAAAAGATTTCAGGAGGCACTCATTTTATTTAGCCAACCACAATAAACTAGTCTTTCTCAAGTCTTATGTCCTTGAAAAAACATTTCCTTTAGAATTAAAATTACTAATCTTAAAAAATAATCCTTAAGTTATTTTCTATATTTCTTGGGATTATTATACTTACTCTAAACCAATTTGAAGGGAGTTCTCTGAAGAAATTTTATGTGATGGACTGGAGAGCTAGATTAATGGCGTGAGTTACATAGTCCAGAGAGAGATGTGGGGGTTACATAAACTAATTTGATATAAATACCATCAGTAGATAGAAGGCCCATGAACAAATGAAGATGCCAGACCTCAGTCTAGACTTTAGCTGTGACTCAGGTTCACACAAAAATCAGCTCGTGTACAGTAGTAGCTCTCATCTTTCCCCCACTGTATAGTTTTAAATGTGAATATTCTAGGACACACTTATTCCTTATGGTAGCCAAAGCTTTTTCACCTTTATTTGTAAGAGACACTTTGAAGACTTTCAGTTCCGTGTAATATGGAAAACATGGGCTGAATTTTGGAGAAGAGACCTTTCTGAAATAGGAAGCAGCTGGGTGATTGTTTCCAGCGACCATCTGAGTGGGTTATATATAAGAGGGAATCTGAGAGATATTAAGAGATACTCCATGGCATGTAGAAATCATAAAGAGTGTGAGTGGGCAGTGATTCCTAAATCATGCAGCTCTAAACAAAATCCAGCTCAGAGGCTCAGCCTGAGGGTACAAAGGAAAGGCTCTTGTGAGATGACTGAGTCCAAGAAGCAGAGAAAAATGCTTGGCTGTCGATAGCTGAGCTGCTGCCTCACTGGGACAATTCTACTGAAAAATGCCTGGAGAGATGTTTGTTGATGGTTTCTGCTTGGTTCTGCTAAAATTTCATTTTCTGAGAATGCAATGTCTTCACTGATTTGAATCTCAGTGTTCTCACATAGGAATCGAGGGACCAGACTTACCTCAAGCTAATGACCTCTCTATTGAGTAATATTAATAGTTGGATGAAGGTAAAATTTACTGCCTTTCTATGAATTGCTAAAACAAACAAACAAACAAAAAACAGGACTAGGAGTTGGAGTAGAGGGAAGATTACAGTTTTGGAAGGAATTTACCAAAACTGAAGATTATAGGCTACATATATGGTTAATATTGCTCCCTGAAACCATAGGTTTTTAAACAAACATTCCAGTGTCAAGTACTGTATAACTCCATATGGAGTTGTTGGCAGGGAAGCCACAGACATTTTCAAAACAATAAAAAATATTGCAATTGTTCTTGGTTGCCTGTCAGAACTAGATGATAAGACCTTATTACTGACGACATCATACACTTTCTTCTAGAACACAGAGAAATCAAGCTGGAGCTGACTGGAAACGTCCTTTGTGCCAGCTAACATTCATAGTGGCAGAAAGTACAAAGAAGGCTTCAAGGGTGGGGATAGAGGTAAGACTGGGGAAATTCATGAATGTTCTTACCAAGATGTGGAACCTGAATGCTACAATATTAACCTGCCAGGCAAGGTGTGCACACTCCTGCAATAGTGGCACAACCATCTGGGGAGTAACCAACTGCTTTCTGTTTGATTTGAGGCCTCCTTCGTTGAATGGAATGCTTGCTTAATATCACAAACCTAGGCAAAATCCCATGGCTGGGAAAGACACAGGCTCTAAGAATCTGCTGCTTATGTTTTTCTAAGTAACGAAAACCAATTAAAACTATACAGTGGGGGAAAGATGAGAGCTACTACTGTACACGAGCTGATTTTTGTGTGAACCTGAGTCACAGCTAAAGTCTAGACTGAGGTCTGGCATCTTCATTTGTTCATGGGCCTTCTATCTACTGATGGTATTTATATCAAATTAGTTTATGTAACCTATGGGCCTGTAACGAAACCAATTTCTGGATATTTATGTTGATACTCTAGGCTAGCGCTGCTCTCATCTTTGGTTGTAGATGCCTCTTTTTTAAAAATGCGATAATTCATGCAGAAACTCATAACTGGTAAAAGTAATTGTTGAGTGCTCAGCTCGAAACAGAACATCTATATCTCTCCCCTCGAAGGCCCAGGGATGGAGAAAGATTGCAAGAGTGGGAGAATAAAATGGAATGCTATAAAACAGTGTCCTGGGTATAAGTTGCTATAATTATGAACACATAGCACCTGTGGCTTCCCAGTGGCTCTGCCCAGGAGGAGACTTTTCAACAGTTAGTTATGGATAGGGAAGTGCCATGAGGAGCTCAAGAGGCCCCAGTTCTCTCTGAGGAACTATTAGTAGTTAATAGCTGCCTGGGGAAGGGTGTCTTTTTTTTTTTTCAGTTGCACATAGTAAATAGCCCCACACCCATATTCATACAAAAACCTTAATTAAACTCTGTGAGTTAAAAACAGACCAAAAAAAAAAAAAGTAGAAGAGCTAGCTGGAAGGAGAAAAGGGGTCAGCATGCTTGGAAAGGACATAAAAGAAGGTCACAATATGAATATGGTCACAATACCCTGTGCACATGTGTAATGTTGTTAAAATAAATAAGGCTCTGGACAGAGTTCCAGATGGGGAGAGCAGGCTAAACAGCATCACCTTTGCCCTCTGTCCTTTTCCCAGTGGGATTTTCCCGTTTCTTACCTTCTGTCACTTAGCAGGTTCGACTCTAGAGGCTGTTGCCACGGTTCTGCCCATTGTCCCGATTCTGTCTGGTTTTAGTTTTCATGTTACTTCACTGGGGTCTCTGCCACAAAACAAGAAATGCAGAGCAAAGTCTCTCGCTGAGTATCCAGTGCGTCCCGGACGAGAGTCGCCTAAAATGAGTTAGCCCCCAGCTTCTTGCTGCATCTGATTTGAAATGCAAATGCCAGCTTCGGCCATCTTGAAATTGTACTTGCCATAGACATTCAAGGATCATGCCATCCAAATAGTCTTAAAACCTATCGTGCATAATAATTACTCAGCTGCTTTTAAGAAGTGCAAATTCATAGGCCTTAACTCCCAGCATTCTTAACCCAGTCGATCTTTCTTAGGACCAGGAAATATATTTTTGAAAAATGATTCCCAGGAATATACCAGTTTTGTAGGGCGTCTTGGACATTTGGTTGTGTTCTTTGAGAAACCCTGTGCAATCAAAATCATAACTGTGAAAAAAAAATTTTGAATCTTTACCTGTTGTAGATGAAAATAAAAGAACTGAACGGGGGAGATGATCCAATGTGTGAAGTACCTGCTGCTGCAGTCACGAGGACCTGAATTTGTCACAAGTATCTACATAAAAATGGGAGGTGGGCTTCTGGAGATGTAGCTCTGTGAGTATTGACAAGCAGATATGAGAGGGCAGAGACATGGGTGTCCATGGAGATCATTAACCAGCCTAGCACATTGGTAAGCTTCAGGTTCAGTGAGAGACCATGTCTCAAAACCAAGGTAAGAAAGAGGAAGACGTCCTCTGATCTCCAAACACGTGCACACACAGGTGCCTACACCTCCACACACAGGTGCACATGCTCTCTAACATACACATACACTACATACATAGACATATGCTCACATTAAAAGTAAAAAATAAAATAAAATAAAATTTAGTCGTCGGATAGGACGGCACAAATTGTGAAGTGGGTAACCATGTAAGAATAAATCACACTCAAGTGTTCCTGAACCATGAATATGGAGGAATGCAATTTATTTAAAATTGTTTTGGGGGGGTGGAATTTCAGTTTTGAGAGTTTTCCCTGAAGGAAACTTTTTGATATAATTAGAGGGATGGAATGTGGTTGTCAAGTCAAACACTGAAGCTTCGACAAAACACCCCACTAAGGTCCCTGATTCGCCACAGCCAAGCATATTTTTTTTCAACTCCCCAAATTAAGACAATCTATAAAGAAATGTTCATTTATTAGAACTTGCGTTTGACAGTTTATTTCATGGCAGCCTCCAGCTCTCCTTTGCAGCCTGATTTGCATAATGTGTTATTATGTCTAAATGGAAAACTAAATGCCTCCATGTGGTCTTTAAATGACAAGTGCTTGTCAGCTTCATGCAATATTCAGAAGTAATAGATCCAAATCACAACAGCACTTGCTGAGATGTTAAAGGAAAAAAAAAAAAAGAAGAAGAAGGAAAGAAAGAAAAAGAAACTTGTTGTGTATCCTTCCTTGACAAATTTACACTTTGGTACAGAATTGTCAATTAGACATTTCATGTGTTAAACAGTTTAGTTCAACTGTGAAAGAATTTTTCAGTCGCTTTATTCTACTGTGTTCTGAGTAATTATAATACACGTGAAGTTTCTTTTATTATTTTTATTTTAAAGCAACTCAGGGAATACTCCCTAAATGACCTAGGAAAAAACATCTCCAAGTAGTCGTGTTTAATTATTTTAGACTATGTGGATGTTTTAAAGGCACTCTGAAAGATCTATTCTGGAAATCTAAAATTATTTTATCTTGTGTTTGATGTTCTACAATCAGCAAAATGATGGTAATTTTTAGTATTTAACAAGAAACACACTGTTTTAAAGAGTTTTTAAGGCATCATGATTTCCCCCTGCATGTATTTAAAATAGTCATCATTTGAACAAACCAATTCAATATTACGTTTGATTTAACACTAGCAACAACAACTGAATTCATAGAACCTCCTTCCCATAGCCCCCTGAAAAAACTCATTCTTTCTCAAGGGCCTTTTTTATTGAGAGGCCAAGAAGAGAACATAATCATTGTAACACATTCACATGGCTTCCGCAGCTCTGCTTCTCTGGCTCTGCACTTCTTTTCCACTAAGATGCTGCTTAAACAATTTCTTACCTGAAAACCCCTGCTCTGAGGGCTTACGTTCATAGTGCCAGAAAGTGCTATGCAAGCTGACAATGAAGGGAAGTAAACAATAGTCCTACCCAGCTAAGATGCCTAGGAACCACAACTATCAGCCTGGCAAGATATCCCTAAGAGTGCAATAGTGGCACTTATATATTGGTGATAACTGACATCTGTCTAATTGGACTTAAGGCCCACTCCATAGGAAAAAGATATATCTGGTACCAGAAATCTTTCTAACTTGCCAGGACTCTGGAAGTCATGAATCTTGGAAAAGAGCCTTATATTACCACTTTACTAACCAGAATAGTTAATAATTCCCAACTGCATTTATCCTTATAGGGTGTGACTCTCACCCCTGTGGATTAGATTTTAAGTATTCCCTTGTGATGGTTTGAATAAGAGTGACGTCTGTCTTAGTTAGGGTTTCCATTGCTGTGAAGAGACATATGACCAAGGCAACTCTTAGAAGGACAACATTTAACTGAGGCTAGCTTACATTTTCAGAGGTTCAGTCCATATCATCAAAGTGGGAGCATGGCAGTGTTCTTGCAGGCAGAGTGCAAGAGGAGCTTAGAGTTCTGTATCTTGTTCCAAAAGCAAACAGGAGAAGAATGACTTCCAGGAAGCTAGGAGAAGACTCTCGTAGCCCACCCCCACACTTTCTCCAACAAGGCCACACCTCCTCCAACAAGGCCACACCTCCTAATAGTGCTAAGCATATTCAAACACCACCACAGCCTCCATAGGCTCAAATATTTGAACACTTAGTCACCATGGAGTGGAACTCTTTGATAGATTTAGAAGGATTAGGAGGTGTGGCCTTGTTGGGAGAAGTGTGGGTGTCACTGAGGGTGGGCTTAAGGGTTTCAAAAGCCCATATCAGGAGGCCCAGTCTCTCTTTCTCATGATCAGGATGTAGCTACTAATTCTTTAATTTAATTCTACTAATTCTTTGTCTGCCTGTCATGCCTCTCACCTTGTTCCTTATCATGATAATAATGGACTAAGCCTCTGAAACTGTAAGTAAGTTCCCAATTAAATGTTTTCCTTTGTAAGAGTTTCTGTCTTCACAGCAGTAGGGCAGTTACTAAGGCACTCCCCAAATGTGTGTGTGTGTGTTCTTAAAGTCTTGGTCTCCAGATGGAGGAGATATATTGAGAATTGATGAGCGTCAAGAGATGGATAATAGAGGAAGTTAGCTCATCCATGGTATATCCCTGAAGGGACTATTGGAATTCTGTGCTCTGGGGTCCCTGATCCCTTTGGGATCTCTTCCTCTCCTTCCGTCCCTTCCTCCCTCTCTCTTTCCTTCTTTCACTTGCTCTTACTCTCTCCAAGCTACCATAAGGAACAAAAAGAAGAGATTTTGCTCTTCTACACACTGTCCTTCCCATGAGCCCCATGGAACCAACTGACCATAGACTAAACCCTTGAAATTGTAAGTCATAACAACCTTTGCTCTTTGTGATGGTTTGTATATCCTTGAACAGGGAGTAGCACTATTAGGAAGTCTGTCCGTGTTGGAGTAGGTGTGTCACTGTAAGTGTGGGCTTTAATACCCTGTCCTAGCTGCCTGGAAGCTAGCCTTCTCCTGGCAGCCTTCAGATGAAGATATAACTCTCAGCTCCTCCTGCACCATGTCTGCCTGGATGCTGCCATGGTTTCACCTTGATGATATGGACTGAATGAAGCTCTGAACCTGAAAAACAGCCACAATTAAATGTCTATGAACTGCCTTGGTCACAGTGTCCACAGCAGGAAAACCCTAAGACACTCTACATTATCTCTGATTTTGTTGAAGAGACAGAAAGCTAACTAATCCACGTCATATTTGTCATTTTCTTCAGCTCTGAAGCCTGCAATTGGCCTTCTGTCTCTCAGTTTTGCTCACCTAGCCTTGATATTTCTTAAATGGAATCACACGATATGTGACCTGTCATGTCTGGCTGCTTGGACTTATCATGTTTTCAGGCAATGGTGCTTCATTTTCTTTGATGACTAAATAATATTTCACTGTGTATATTTTTTTAATCCCTTAGTTGTAAATGGAGCTTCTACCCGCATGGTACTGAACTTATTTTGTTAGTTAGCTTTTTTCATCACTATGACAGCATATCTGATTTAAACACCTTAGGGAAGAAAGCTTGTTTTAGTCCTGGTAGCAAGGAGTAGTATGGGCTAAGGCACAGAAGCCCATATCATGAAAGAGCACAGGGATGTTTGCATACTTTACAACTTTCTCCTAACTTATCCCTTTCATTCTGAGTCTTCAGCCTTCGAAATCATGCTGAACATCCAAGATGGGTCTTTCCCTCTGGGTTAATCCTTCCTGGAAATGCCCTTGCAAACATACCCAGAAGGGTGCTTTAGTAATCCAGATGCTTCTCTGTGCAACCAAATAGACAGTCAAAATTAAACTCCATAGGTATATTATTGGACTAGAAATCTTGGGTCAATTCTATGTTCACTTTTTGAGCAATTATCAAGAACAGTCTTGATAATAAAAAGACAAGGAAGGAAGGAAGGAAGAGTCTTGATAATAAAAAGACAGACAGACAGACAGACAGACAGACAGAAAGAAAGAGTCTTAATAATAAAAAGACAAGAGAAAGAAAGAAAGAAAGAATCTTGATAATAAAAAGACAGACAGAAAGAGTCTTAATAATAAAAAGACAAGGAAGAAAGAAAGAAAGAAAGAAAGAAAGAAAGAAAGAAAGAAAGAAAAAGAAAAGAGAAAAGAAGCCAAGAAAAACATTAAAGGCTAGTTCAATTCTGATATTTCTCAATTATAAGCAAATTTTTAAAACAGAATAACAGAATGAGGGTCTGTTAATATGGCTTAGTCAATAAATATCTTGCTGCAGAAAGATGAAGACCTGAGCTCAATTCCCCAGAACCCATAGTTAAAAAAAAAAATGGATACAACGACCAGACCAATCTCAGTGCCAGGGAGATGGAAACAGGAGACCAATCTCAGTGCCAGGGAGATGGAAACCCCTGGGGCTTCTTGGCCAGGCATTCTAAGACAACTGTCAAGCTCCAGGTTTAATGAAAGACCCTGTCTCAAAAAATAAGGTAGCCCTTAATTATGAAAGACATCAGATATCAGCATCTGGCTTCTACATACACACACAAGCACACACACTCACACACAAAGACATTCAAGCACACACAACATAGGATAAGTGTGGCAAGCTTTGCTACTGGGCAAAGGTCTTAGAAATTCCTTCCTGAGCATTTGCTCCGTCTGTGGTAATTCATCCCCACACACTGTATGAACATTCTCCTCCCACTCCAGCTCATCCATCCTCCTCTCCTACTTTCCTGACTTGACTTTTATCTGTTTGAGTTGTCTCTAAGCCCCTGACAATTAAGATCTTTGAAAATAGGATTTTTTTTCTTCTTTATTACTGATCTTCATGAGCATATTATGATGGACACACAACTAATCAAATGAGCATGGCAATTTTTCTTTTACAAACAGTTCAGTCTCACCCACAGTCTGCTCTGAGTTTTGTTTGTGGTGCTGTGAAGACCAGGGCCTTGGGCATGCTCAGCAAACACTCTTACTGTCAAGCTAGGCCCACAGCCCTGGTGACCTAATTTCTCTAATTATGAAATACATCACCTGTGCTTGATAAAATAACTTACAACATCACCATCAAACCATGTGCAAGCATCCGCGGAACCTAGTTACTTACCGGGAAAGCAATCGTTGTAACACTACTGCCTAGGTGGCCATGTGCCACGGTTCTCCATGCAGCACAGCTGCACTTCTTACTCCTAACCTTCTGCAGGGGGGATGTGAAAAAGTTCTGCATCTTCCAGATTTCGATTTAAAAAGGAAACGATGAAGCCCGTTCTTCTCTAAAGTGACAGTGATTTATATGTATAGCTCCCCAGGTATCAAAGAGAAAATGAACCCCAGGTTGTCGACAGCTAAGAGAAATAAGAGGTTTTATAATGTGTCTGTACATAAGCTACCAGCTAAATTTAATTACCTGGGGAGATAGCAATCAGCTTGCTTCTCAAGGTACAAGAAAAGGGAGCGGTAATAGAAAATTGTGTAAATACTGCTATTCATTTTTTAATCTATTATAAAACTGGGGAGAAGACAAATGCAACCCTTCCCCTTTCTTGGGCATCCTTATTTGGGAGTAATTATGCCTGTAGGGATCGGTTACCACCTTCAAGGCAACTGTGATGGATTTCAGTGCTTGATAAGGTCCAGTGGCAATAAAACGAAGTAGGACCCTCAAGACAACTTGGTGGGGGGCAATTATGACCCATTACCGTGTGAATCACACACTGTGATTAAACTCGTAGGAGGCACTCAGCATCCACACTTGTTGTGAAAAGGGCCCTGATTAGCATGTGTGCTATGCATTTTGGTAATCAGAAATCATTATAGAGAATACAGCATTAAGTGAAGGAATATGGCATTCTCCCATGCATTAAATAGGCTAATTTAAAAAAAAAATAAGGGGGGGGAGAGAGAGAGAAAACTTTGAATCCAAAGCAAATAATATCATGTCATTTCCCTCCCCCAGAAAACACTTGGGCAGACATTCCATATACACTCTACTTCTCTAGACACTGCCATAGTGAGTATCTGGCTTGATTTGCAAATCCACCACTGGGCATGGTACAGCAGTCATTTTCATTTAGCTGGAACCACTTCTGCCTCCTGTCCATAGTCTTGTCGAGCAGCACTGAGTGATGAAGTCAATGAGTCAGAGATAGAAAGAGCAACTTTTTCATTCTTAAATCAAGCCAGCAAATTAGGTCAAGATTCGAAAAAAGCTTCGGAGAGAGGAATCGGAAATATTTTTGGTTTGTAGAGAATATTAAGGAGGATGAAAACTGTTAACACACCGTTGTCAGCATATTTTGACACAATCTATTGTTGCTTCAAGAGACTTGGATCTCCCCATTGTATTTTAAGTTTTAAACAATTGCATCAATCCATGTGCTGTATGAATTTTAAAAGGCTTTCCCCCATTTTAATGCATAAACACCCTCTGAGGAGTCGTTTTGGCAGTTCTGTCTCCTGACCATTAATATTCAAGTCCATTTCTTTTTATTGTATAGATTATTTTGTAAGATGTTCAGGAGAAGAGCTTTTTTGAAAGTTGAATAATCGAATACTACATCTTTTCTAAAGAAATCTGTAATATTTTATTGCTGGTGAGCAAAATTTGAATGAGTTACTGGATGACTTTTTATTCATTATTTCATGTCATATGATTTTAAGAAGTTTTAATGTTAACTACTCAGTGACAAGATTGATTTCCTTAAATCTTCCTTCTTAAATTTCCATACTTTTTTCTTCTGCCAATCATTTGGATTGATTAACCAATCAGAGCTAATGTTGGCCATAAAGAAAGTTAATTATCACTCATAACAAAGTAAATTAGGCAATAGTTTCCCAAGGAACTTCATTAGCGTTTATTATAATAAGAACAAAATATGGTCATTATTCAATATTTTTCTTTGTTTTTCCTTGACTAATATTATTTAAAAGTTACTCTGTGAATAATGAGGTGTTCATGTAATTGAATTTAGTGTTGTGCCCAAGACTTTAATAATCAATAGTTTCATGGAAATGTGTTTCCCTATGTTCTATTTGTGCCATTGTATGTAAAACAGAAAGTTGGAGTATAGTCCTATATTGAGAAAGCATGGCTTTAAGAAATAATTAAGGAAAAGAAAAAAATTATTTATTGTCCAATTCAGTAGATGTACATTCTCATATATTTTAAAATTAATTTTACCTAGCCAGGCATGGGAGAATGCACCTTTAGTCTCAGTACTTAAAAAGAAAGGCAGGTGGATCTCTGTGAGCTTATGGTCAACCTTGTCTTTGTAGTGAGTTCTAGGACAGCCAGGGCCACCCTGTCTTGAAAAATTCAAAAATAAATAAGTAACACAAGAAAGAAAATCATTCAACCTGCAGTCAAGACATGGAAAGTCTGGGGAAACTTATGGGGAAAGGCAGTGAATATGATCAAAATATATTGCATACATGTATGAAATTCTCAAAAAACAAATATATATATATATATATATATATATATATATATATATTCCAAGTTCTAACAACAGACAGACTAAATACTCTGGGGATATTGATAAAGTCTCTGAGCTTTACTTAATTTTAAAAAGTCACTGAACAAAGTTATGAACCACTTAAACAAACAGGAAGCAAAATCTAAGCCATTAGCATCAAGGTCAAGGCCAAAGAACCAAATAAGCATAATAAAACAATAGATATTACTTTAAAAAAAAAAAGAGAGAGAAAGCTAGAATGAATGCTATACATTAGAATGCAGCATGGGATGTGAGAATCACACTCAGACCACCATGTAAGGAGCTGCCTTCAGGATTCTCACACTCAGGTCAGTTGGACATCCCACTCATCTTTACGATGAGCTTGGGTTTCATGGGTGGGATCACTGGGACTCATGGGACAACATCTCTATGCTACAAAGCATAATATAAGGAAAACAAGCTGTTGGGCTTTAGTCAGTAAAAAACACGGAACCTTTTTTTTCACTTGGAAAGGTCTTGACCTAGCATTATTATATAATAGAGATTTTATCAATGATGAATCTTGAGGGTAAAGTGCTGTGCTGCGGTTAAGAGGAGACTGTGTAAGGGTATGAAATTGTCTGTTTGTGCAAAGAAGGATCGGAAGAACAGGTTCCTAGTCCACAAGGTCATGGTAAACAGTGATACCAGAAGACAAAGCTTACCAAAGTCGTTGGCTTCAACAAGGAGAGGACCCTCCCGTGCCATGACATGTATGACCATGTGGCGTGTCACAGCACCAGGTAACAGATGGCTCCTGAGCCCCGAGGACTGCAGGAGTGCTGGTGTTGCAGTGGGCGGTATGAGCTTACAGGAGTAAGAAGCCATTCCACCTCCAAGAAGCTTGCAATCTATTTGCTGAGATCAAAAACTGTACGGAGATGCTGAAATAAATCACGTATTTCACTCTAACCCAGCATCCTGACAAATATATGTCATGTGGTTTTAGTTTAAACATGAATCAATTTTTTTAAATGTTTTTTTTCAATTTTTACTTTGTTTATTCTCATTTTACAAAACAAAGAGAAGAAAGAAAGAAAGACAGACATTTAAAATTGTGAAATTGCTTTTATCAAATTCCAAGCACACAGTCTTCCTTAGGCAACATATAATGTATTTGAAGGTAATGTGTTGTTCTCAATCTTAAGTAGCCATCAGAATTGCCAGAAAAACTTCAAAAAGCAAATATTCACTTATCATCCAATTCTGCTAACTTAAAATCTTCAAAGACAACAGCCTGACCTGGGAAAGAGAGAGAGAGAGAGAGAGAGAGAGAGAGAGAGAGAGAGAGAGAGAGAGAGAATCTCTTCAGGTAGCTCTACTCTGCTGAGATTACCATCCCTAACTTTGAATTATAAAGGAGTGCACCACAATCCATGCTTTGGAAGAAGTTAGACTTGCCTTCTAGTTCTCATTGTACTGATCAGCTGAGTGGCCTTGGTGTAATGTATTTAACCTTCAATAACTTTTTTCCTTCCTCTTCTCCGATCAGTTTGGAGTTGTCAGACCCAGCTGCAAGCCTCTCCCTCACAGCAGGTGAGCTTTGTTTTCAACCCACAAGCTAGCACAATGGTACTAAATTGGAAGGAGTTTAGGATTTTTTTGTTGTTCAGATTCTTCTCTGTGTCCTTGACCTTTGACCTCCAGAGACCGCGTTTCTTCTCTCAGGGTACAGAGGTGGCACTTGTCCAGTAAGAGACTTATGACAGATTCAGGAAATATCAAAAAACTGTCTTCTAGGTCTTATGGTCTGTAATGGGCAAGAAGGGAGTGAGGGAGACTTGAGGGGCACCTTCCTGCTGCTGTTTCTCAAATGCTCAGGGGCCAGATGTGGGGTAGCATCTTCTCAATCCCACCAGCAATATTTATGAGTTGTAGTAGAGATAAAATCAGATAGCACAAATTCAACTTAGAGTAACCCATAAACACTCAATAAATGCTCATTGTAACTTGTAATCTCATTTTACAGTTGAAAAATACATTCTCAGGAAAGTTTAGGAACCCTTGCCGTAATGGACAGTTAACACGTATCCCGTCCCATTCCTGAATCTCTGAATATCTCATCATGAGAGCCATAGAATATAATGGCACTGAGTATAAAATAAATTACAAATCAGATTCAGTGTCAAAGTCCAAATGCTTCCCGTCTCCCTATACCACTTATTAAATGAAAAGAGCATAAACAATCAAGCAGAAATCCATCAAGAAAGTGGAGAGAGAGAAAATACAACTGATCCCATGTGAAGCACACAGTGTTGTACAAATGATCGGGCAGTGGAGGGGCAGTGTTGCTCCTCCTCCTAAAGAGTCTTTCGATTCATCCCAGATAGAGCAGACAGCCAACAGCCAAATCAATAATTCCACCCAATGTGTTTATAGGGATTAGTTACAGGACAGTAAGTGAGGGGAGGTTACAGGAGCCTGGGTGAGACGTGACTTCACATGAGTGAAGTAAATGAATGATGAGTGACTTCGGAATATCACAAGATCACTCAGCAGCATACCGCCCACAAGCCCTGCCCAGCCCCACAAGCCCTGCCCAGCACAGGAAAGCTATACACTGTATTCCAGGCTGTGCTCCATCAGTCTTTATGTCCCTAGAAACTGTTACTCTTATACAATGGGGAAGGGCCTCTTGAGACTTGTGAGTTTCTTGTGAGCTCTGTGAACCTTCTGAGCCTTCTATCTAGGAGAAAATTTCTCAAAATCGAAACAATCGCTACAAAGCAAGAGGCATTTGGCTGTGAGATGGTTCCGAATGGTTTAAACACCAGTTTAAAGAGAATCTAGCAAAGGAAACCTGAGCACTCGTGACTCCTATCATTTCCTGACATCAAATCACCTAATTTAAACTTTACTAGAATGTATTGCTGGCATCCCAAATAGCAACAATAACTGTGCCAGTTTGACTATGCTTGGCCCATGGAGGGCACTATTAGGAGGTGTGGCCTTGTTGGAAGAAGTGTGCCACTGTGAGGTGGGCTTTGAGAGGCCCTCCTCCTAGCTGCCTGGAAATCAGTCTTCTCCTGTTTGCCTTAGAACAAGATGTAGAGCTCTTGACTCCTCCTGTGTCATGCCTGCCTGGATGCTGCCATGTTCCAGCCTTGATGATAATGGACTGAAACTCTGAACTTGTATGCCAGCCCCCAACTAAATGTTATCCTTATAATAGTTGCTTTAACTATGGTGTCTGTTCACAGCAGTAAAACGCTAAGACAGTAACTAATTTTTTCTAAGAGAAATAACAGAAGCCATGACAAACACCCAACATTTCCCGTCTTAACCCTTCCTCTGCATCAAATGTTCTGCATCATTTACGAGATAGCTACTGAAGGACAGCCATATCATGAAACAAAGGAGTTTAGCATCAAACTCTACACAGGGCCAAGTGAGAAACATGCCAGATCAGAAGCAAGAGCATGGGAAAGTCCGGGTCACAGTCCTTATGGAAATCACAGCAGCAGGCTGAAGAAAGGTGTGCAGTGCACAGCCATGATGACCTGAGTTCAAATTCCCAGCATCCACAAAAACACACTCATAACTCCAGCACTGGTGTGTGTTGTGGGAGAGGAGGGAGTTGCTGTAACAGGAAGACTATCTGAGCCTGCTGAGCCTGTCTCAATGGAATAATCTTGACAGAGGCAGAGTACCACACCCAGCGTGCTCTGTATACGTGCTCTCTGGCCTCTGTATATGTGCACCACTTCTATGTGCAATATCCATATTCCATGACACAGAAAAATAATGAATCAAATTATATTTTAAAAGCATGGCAGGGTGCTCAGTTTGGGAACAGCTAGTTTAAATTGCTTCGGCCTCCTGAAAACCTGTAAGGCGGATATCGAGTATCAGTGTCGGGGGTTGAAGGAAAAGGAGGATTGCTTCCTAGGGAGACCCAATCAGATGAAAGGTGAGGCTCTATAGTTGTTAGTCTGTACTTCAGAGACAGGGCAAGATCTGGGACACTTCAGCCTCTAAGATATGAGTAGCCACAGAGAAAGGACAATCTCTCCCAGTCAGAAAGATTGGCACTAAGTTTTCCTTTCCTTTGTGTAAAAACATTAATTTAAACACACACTATGTACAGCTAAATATAAGGTAATAGGTTATTTTTAGTTCTGTCTTCACACTTCCAACTATTTTTATGTATAACATGGGAAAAACAGTTTGACACATTGTTGCCTACAAAGGACATTTTTTTTTTCAATGAGAACACATGGTCACTATTTGAAACCTTGTCATCAGCTACTTCTCAGTGCTAAAAGATGGATGATTAGAATTCTTTTTTCTGAAAAATTATGAAAGTTTTTCTAATTAGGAGTTATTCACATCCGCCCTCTTCTATACATGCCCATCTTTTAGTTTTGAGGTTGCTGTTGTGTGATGCAGAGGGAGGGGACAAGTGCTCTTCTTTCTGAAGGGCTCATGGAAGTATGACCATCATTTCTTCCCATGGGATGGGAGTGACAGGGACCCCAAGCCTCAGGATGGGAGCACATGATCCTATCTCAGCGATGATGCCACCTTTTCTGACTGAGACAGGTTCTGTCAAAGCTGCCACTGTTCAAGGGTGACAGAATGTGACCTCCACAGAACGCAGGAGAATTCAAGACAAATTGAAATTTCAGGTAATTTATTTCAAGTTAGAAACGTAACAAAAGCCTTTTGCTGATAAAGAGGCTCTCGCTCAGAATCAGAGCCATTAATCTCTAAGACCCAAGTGAACAAAAAGTATTATTCTTCTAAAATGCAATATCCTATTAGTGGTGGAAAGTTTATTCACATTTGTGAGCATGGTAGGTGCTAAAGTCTTTCAGAGTTCAATTATTGAAAATATACCCATTTATGCAATAACTACCCGACCCAGTGTCCTGGACCAGATATTTCGAAGGATATAAAGTTGCTTAAGTCAGGGTCTTTGTCCTCCAAATACTTAATCTAAAAAGGCAAAGACCAAGAATACACATTGGAATTAACTATGTGTTAGTCTGGAAGGACTTTACACCCCTTCAATGCTTTTACCCCATATCTGCTTCACTTGCACAAAAGTTCCGGTTTAAATTCTAAAATTCCCTTCAGTGACATTCTTTCCAGATCTGCCAAACACTGAGCAGAAGACTCTCTGATTAGTCTTGTCCTGGTCATTTGTACTCATTGTACCTTGCTGTGAGGCTTGTCAGCACTGCTGTGACAACTCCACCCCCACCCTACCCCCAACCCCGCAACCCTCAATGAGAACAGGACCTCAGTCTTGGCATAAATATGCAATTCCTTCCCCCAGTGAAGTCTCTCTCTCTCTCTCTCTCTCTCTCTCTCTCTCTCTCTCTCTCTCTCTCTCTCTCTCCCACACACACACACACACACACACACACACACTGCCATTTGCTGTGAAAGCCACTGTAACTGTTGAATGGAAGAACAGATAGATGAGTGCCCATAATGAGGATATGCAGAACTGAGCAGTGGACCACACAAGAGTCTACTCTATGGGGCAGCTCTCGGTCTTCTTATACTGCTTATGTATCACTGCATTGTGTGGAATAGAACGTGCCAGCTGCCCTCCAGAACTTTATCCAGAAGCAACAAACAATCTTTGTAGCTGGAAAGAGTCTGTGCTAGAGGGAGCAAGTTTCTGATAAGTTCAGTTTTTAAGTGATGTACATTGGCTAGTGTATAGAAGAGGGGGGTGTGGCATTGGAGGAAGAAGAAAAGGAAAAAGGAAGAGGGAAAGAAACAGTGAGGGACTTGTGCTAATAGCTTAACTTTCAAGCCAAAAGTATTCAGGTTTCAACCCTGATTGGCTTGGCATCTTGTCTATCAAATGTCCTGGCAATTCATTGAATAGTCTGCACAGCCCCTCTTGTTACCATGGAGCCCAGGGGAGACTGAATGCCATCGAAATCTTCTAAATCCCTCCATTAAAGGATTGTATCCTACTCTTCTCCGTTCAACAAAATAAAATCTGAATGGCTCCAGTCAGTAGGTGGCTCAGAACAAGTTATTGATTTTCAATTTCTCAATTTGTAAGGCAGAGATGTGATTTCCTATTATCCAACGTTTGCCAGAGAGTCTCACCAGTAATTAGGTTTGGATGTCTATAAAAGACGTTGAAATCTTTAAAATTAAAACAATCTGGCATTTTTCATTTGGGGGAAAAAGGTTTATAGTACAATGCACAAATAATTCCTGGTAACTCTGTTAAATGTGTAATTTTTAAAAATCATTTTAACTTCAAAAGAGAGTAAATTGGAGAGTAAGCCCTTTGGTTTCTTTCTCGGTGGATTGCTGGACAGTGCGGGCTCTCATTCTTCCCTTTGCCTGAATCACTTGTCTCACCATTGATTTATCAGGCACCAGTTTCTCCAGGGGTTTCAACAACTGCTATTTTTAGTGGGATAAATTTGTAATTTCTCCTCTGTATTTTGGAAATGATTATTCATCCATAACCACTAGGCCATGTCCTCTTCCTCTCCAGCTCAGTTCCATGGCTGGTAAACTCTGTTCCTTGCAACAGTTCAAACAAATGGCGTCCGAGGGGCACACTCGCCACCCGTTTAATGCCAGGGAGGTTTCCTTGAGAGTGCACTACAAACCCATCATCTGTGCATGTATGGAAACCCCTGAGAATAACATTATTGCAACCTACCTCGGCCATATGCCACCTCCCACAGCTGGGCCCTCCTCAGTTTCAGTCACAACCCAACAATATTGAATGACGTGTTTCAGAAGTGACTAGCTCCTAAGGTTTTTTTTTTTTTTTTTTTTTTTTTTTTTTTGGTTTTTCGAGACAGGGTTTCTCTGTATAGCCCTGGCTGTCCTGCAGCTCACTTTGTAGACCAGGCTGGCCTCGAACTCAGAAATCCGCCTGCCTCTGCCTCCCGAGTGCTGGGATTAAAGGCGTGGGCCACCACGCCCGGCTTGCTCCTAAGGTTTTAAATTGCTTTCACAGCAACCTGATTACATCTTACCCTATCTCACTCCATAGTACCTGGGAATGAGTGTCCCCTTTTCCTGTGTGCCTAACCTGTATGCATTATCACCCCTCCATTAGTCACTGGGGCACCATCTCCATGACTGGATCAACTATCACAGTATGCCAATACTACATTCAAGCATCCCTTTCATAGTACCTAACACTGGATCACAACAACTCCATCCTTTGGCTCCCTACATCTCTTCACATAGCTTTTGTAGCCCTCAAATCATCACAAAAAGACTGGACAAGAAAGACTAATGTATTTTAAAAAGGAAAGACTACATCCACATTAATTTTATTACAGTGCTATTTTAATTATTCTAATTTTATTGGTTATTATCACTAGCCTTTTACCGTACCTCATTTACAAATTGTAGTCTATCAAAGTAAATGTTCAGGAAAAAACACAGTACATATAGGACTTACTGATACCAGCCACTGGGGGCGACTAAGAATATCGCTTAGAATATCTCACACAGGTAAGGCAGTACAACTCTATGCTGACTGCTCAAAAAATGGACATTTCAAAGATTTTTAATAACCTTTAGTAAGATTTTTAGGACCATGTACACTTGTTTTTATATTTCACTTCTTTTAGATCTCAAACCCCATTTCCATCCTTATTCCAAAGCCTCAGCGAGTAAGTCCCTATGGGTTACCATTCTCAGATTTTTCAAATTATGGACGTTTACTAAGGGCTGTTGAGGTGGCTCAGCAGGTGAAGATGCTTGCTGCCAAGTTCAATAACCTAAGGTTGAGCTCCCAAACCCACAAGGCAGAAGACACACAGGTTGTCCTCTGGCCTCCACAAGGGCACTGTGGTACACACGAAGTGTGATTTGCCTTCTTAATTAGTTAAACCCTCCTTACTTTTGGATCTCCTGGTATGCATTTGCTAGACAGTCTTGTGAGTGAGTGACCTGATACCTACTGGGACTCATGGCTTTTCAGTTTCCATCCATTTATATATCTGCCTCACACAGCACTGTGTATCAATCATTATGTATTAATTACATTGGCTTTGTACTTTGCTCCAGGCTTGGCTCCAGTGTCATACTTCATTACTTCCATGTTTGGCTCCCACATCATCTTCATTCTGTAAGTATCCTCCTGTGTTCTTGGCTTGAGCGCTTCCTCCATGAGACCTAAGTTTAGCCCATGACAATCATTGTTCTAAGCTGTCTGTGTTCTCCAGGTATTTTCAAATATCCTTTTCAACATTGGCTTTAGGAGCTAATCCATGGCTCTGAAATTCTCAGTCGAAAAGGAGAATTTTAGAGGACAGAGACCTGCCCTGCAGAGAGCGCCATCTTGGCTCCGGGACTCCGCTGAACTTAGTCTACAGGTTAGAGTGAGGACCACAGAGGCAGACAGCTTCTGGGACAGGCGGGAGCCACAGAGCCGCTGAGGCAGCACCCTTTTGGGGCTGCAGACATCCGGCACCCTCCCAGTCGGAGGACAGTGACCTGCCCTGCAGGGAGCGCCATCTTGGCTCCGGAACTCCGCCGAGCTTAGTCTCTACAGGTCAGAGTGGGGACCACGGGGGCAGACGGCTTCTGGGACAGGCAGGAGCCACAGAGCCGCTGAGGCAGCACCCTTTTGGGGCCGCAGACTTCCGGCACCCTCCCAGCCGGAGGACAGAGACCTGCCCTGCAGAGAGCGCCATCTTGGCTCTGGGACTCCTCCGAGCTTAGTCTACAGGTTAGAGTGAGGACCACAGAGGCAGACAGCTTCTGGGACAGGCGGGAGCCACAGAGCCGCTGAGGCAGCACCCTTTTGGGGCCGCAGACATCCGGCACCCTCCCAGTCTGAGGACAGTGACCTGCCCTGCAGGGAACGCCATCTTGGCTCCGGGATTCCGCCGAGCTTAGTCTCTACAGGTCAGAGTGGGGACCACGGGGGCAGACGGCTTCTGGGACAGGCGGGAGCCACAGAGCTGCTGAGGCAGCACCCTTTAGAGGCCGCAGACATCCAGCACCCTCCCAGTCGGAGGACAGTGACCTGCCCTGCAGGGAGCGCCATCTTGGCTCCGGGACTCCGCCGAACTTAGTCTGTACAGGTCAGAGTGAGGACCACAGAGGCAGACAGCTTCTGGGACAGGCGGGAGCCACAGAACCGCTGAGGCAGCACCCTTTTGGGGCCGCAGACATCCGACACCCTCCCAGCCGGAGAACAGTGACCTGCCCTGCAGGGAGCGCCATCTTGGCTCCGGGACTCCGCCGAACTTAGTCTGTACAGGTCTGCTGACAGAGGATACTCAGAATCCCCAGAAGAACAACCTCTGAACAGAGATGTACTGGCTGGTTTTGTGTGTCAACTTGACACAGCTGGAGTTATCACAGAGAAAGGAGCTTCAGTTGAGGAAATGCCTCCATGAGATCCAACTGTAAGGCATTTTCTCAATTAGTGATCAAGGGGGAAAGGCCCCTTGTGGGTGGGACCATCTCTGGGCTGGTAGTCTTGGTTCTATAAGAGAGCAGGCTGAGCAAGCCAGGGGAGGCAAGCCAGTAAAGAATATCCCTCCGTGGCCTCTGTATCAGCTCCTGCTCCCTGACCTGTCTGAGTTCCAGTCCTGACTTCCTTTGGTGATGAACAGCAGCATGGAAGTGTAAGCCGAATAAACCCTTTCCTCCCCAACTTGCTTCTTGGTCATGATATTTGTGCAGGAATAGAAACCCTGACTAAGACAAATTGGTACCAGCAGAGTGGGGTATTCCTGTGACAACCTGACCATGTTTTGGGGAGGACTGTGGAAGGACTTTGGAACTTTGGGCTTGAAGATTCATTCGTTGTTAAGAGCTCTGTCAGATGTTGTGTAGGAGCTTGGAAGATAATGCTGAGAACAGTGCAGAAGATGGAGGCCTGGTTTGTGAAATTTCAGAGGGAAAATTAAAGACTCTCTTCAGGGGCATTGCTGTTTTTATTGTGAAGATTTTGTAGTTCTGGTTAGCTGGGGCTGAAGAATCAGCTGTGATTAACAAGATACCAGAACTACTAAAGCAAAAACTTTGCATTACTGGGACTATTGATGCTGGTTAGCTGGAGCTAAGAAATTAGCGGTGATTAAGAAGAGACCAGCATCGTTGAGGTGACATCTTCTGGGAAGTGTTTTCTGAAAGCACAAAGAGGCTGTGTTCCAGAGATAGGCAAGGTTGTACTCCTTCTGCAGTGGGACTTGGTAATGTGTAAGGGTCACCCAGTTGGTACTGGTTTTGAAGGCATGAAGGGGTCACACAGCAGCTCAGGCTTGGCACTGTGAAAGGCCATGGAAGGCCATTGGTGAAGGTGCAGCCCCAGTTGTAATTGAAGGCCCAGGACTGAAGGGGTCACGCAGTGTTTTGGAGATGCCAGTACCACGAGATGACCACCAAGAGCAGCAGCAGCAGTGGAGTACAGGCATCTGGAGCCCAGAGGACGACGTGTGTGCTACAAAGGGCATGGCTGGAGAAGTGACCCAAGCCCTTGGAGGAGCCCAGAAGATCGTGAGTTGGATCCCAGACATTGGACGGTTGGAGATTGATTTTTGCTTTGATTGTGACTGTGCCCTGATATTTTCCCTCTTGAAGGAAGAAACTGTTTTAATGGAGCCCACAGTTAAGAGACTTTTAATTGTAAAAAGACTTTGGATTTTAAAAGAGATGGATATTTTAAAGAGATTGAAAATTTAAGAATATGTAAAGACTGTGGGACTTTTAAAGTTATTTAGACCTTGGGGATAAATAAGAATGTAAGGGTTGAGGCTTACTAGTGATGTGTTTGTGTGTCAAGTTGACAAGGGGTCAATTGTACTGGCTGGTTTTGTGTGTCAACTTGACACAGCTGGAGTTATCACAGAGAAAGGAGCTTCAGTTGAGGAAATGCCTCCATGAGATCCAACTGTAAGGCATTTTCTCAATTAGTGATCAAGGGGGAAAGGCCCCTTGTGGGTGGGACCATCTCTGGGCTGGTAGTCTTGGTTCTATAAGAGAGCAGGCTGAGCAAGCCAGGGGAGGCAAGCCAGTAAAGAATATCCCTCCGTGGCCTCTGTATCAGCTCCTGCTCCCTGACCTGTCTGAGTTCCAGTCCTGACTTCCTTTGGTGATGAACAGCAGCATGGAAGTGTAAGCCGAATAAACCCTTTCCTCCCCAACTTGCTTCTTGGTCATGATATTTGTGCAGGAATAGAAACCCTGACTAAGACAAGAGACAACTATAACAACTCCAGAGATTACCAGATGGCGAGAGGTAAAGGTAAGAATCTTACTAACAGAAACCAAGACCACTCACCATCATCAGGACCCAGCACTCCCACTTCGCCCAGTCCAGGGCACCCCAACACACCTGAAAAACTAGACCTGGATTTAAAAGCATATCTCATGATGATGGTAGAGGACATCAAGAAGGACTTTAAAGAACTACAGGAGAATATGGCTAAAGAGTTACAAGTCCTTAAAGAAAAACAGGAAACCACAACCAAACTGGTAGAAGTCCTTAAAGAGAAACAGGAAAACACATCCAATCAGATGATGGAAATGAACAAAACCATACTAGACCTAAAAAGGGAAGTAGACACAATAAAGAAAACCCAAAATGAGGCAACACTGGAGATAGAAACCCTGGGAAAGAAATCAGGAACCATAGATGCAAGCATCAGCAACAGAATACAAGAGATGGAAGAGAGAATCTCAGGTGCAGAAGATTCCATAGAGAACATGGGCACAACAATCAAGGAAAATGGAAAATGCAAAAAGATCCTAACTCAAAACATCCAGGAAATACAGGACACAATGAGAAGACCAAACCTACGGATAATAGGAGTGGATGAGAATGAAGATTTTCAACTCAAAGGACCAGCAAACATCTTCAACAAAATTATAGAAGAAAACTTCCCAAATCTAAAGAAAGAGATGCCCATGAACATACAAGAAGCCTACAGAACTCCAAATAGGCTGGACCAGAAAAGAAATACCTCCCGACACATAATAATCAGAACAACAAATGCACTAAATAAAGATAGAATACTAAAAGCAGTAAGAGAAAAAGGCCAAGTAACATATAAAGGCAAGCCTATCAGAATTACACCAGATTTTTCACCAGAGACTATGAAAGCTAGAAGATCCTGGACAGATGTTATACAGACACTAAAAGAACACAAATTCCAGCCCAAGCTACTATACCCAGCCAAACTCTCAATTAACATAGATGGAGAAACCAAAGTATTCCACGACAAAGCCAAATTCACACATTATCTCTCCACGAATCCAGCCCTTCAAAGGATAATAACAGAAAAAAACCAATACAAGGACAGGAAGCACGCCCTAGAAACAACAAGAAGGTAAACCCTCAACAAACCTAAAAGAAGACAGCCACAAGAACAGAATGCCAACTTTAACAACAAAAATAACAGGAAACAACAATTACTTTTCCTTAATATCTCTTAATATCAATGGACTCAACTCCCCGATAAAAAGACATAGACTAACAAACTGGCTACACAAACAAGACCCAACATTTTGCTGCTTACAAGAAACTCATCTCAGAGAAAAAGATAGACACTACCTCAGAATGAAAGGCTGGAAAACAATTTTCCAAGCAAATGGTCTGAAGAAACAAGCTGGAGTAGCCATTCTAATATCAGATAAGATTGACTTCCAACCCAAAGTCATCAAAAAAGACAGGGAGGGGCACTTCATACTCATCAAAGGTAAAATCCTCCAAGAGGAACTATCAATCCTGAACATCTATGCTCCAAATACAAAGGCAGCCTCATTCATTAAAGAAACTTTAGTAAATCTCAAAGCACACATTGCACCTCATACAATAATAGTGGGAGACTTCAACACACCACTTTCACCAATGGACAGATCATGGAAACAGAAACTAAACAGGGACACAGTGAAACTAACAGAAGTTATGGATCAAATGGATCTGGCAGATATCTACAGAACATTTTACCCTAAAACAAAAGGATACACCTTCTTCTCAGCACCTCATGGTACCTTCTCCAAAATTGACCACGTAATTGGGCACAAAACAGGACTCAACAGATACAAAAACATTGAAATTGTCCCATGCATCCTATCAGATCACCATGGACTAAGGCTGATCTTCAATAACAAAATAAATAATAGAAAGCCAACCTTCACGTGGAAACTGAACAACACTCTTCTCAATGATAACTTGGTCAAGGAAGGAATAAAGAAAGAAATTAAGGACTTTTTAGAGTTCAATGAAAATGAAGCCACAACATACCCAAACTTATGGGACACAATGAAAGCATTTCTAAGAGGAAAACTCATAGCTCTGAGTGCCTCCAAAAGGAAACTAGAAAGAGCACACATTAGCAGCTTGACAACACACCTAAAAGCACTAGAACAAAAGGAAGCAAATTCACCCAAGAGGAGTAGACGGCAGGAAATAATCAAACTCAGGGGTGAAATCAACCAAGTGGAAACAAGAAAAACTATTCAAAGAATCAACCAATCAAGGAGCTGGTTCTTTGAGAAAATCAACAAGATAGATAAACCCTTAGCCAGACTCACTAGAGGGCACAGGGAAAGCATCCTAATTAACAAAATCAGAAATGAAAAAGGAGACATAACAACAGATCCTGAAGACATCCAAAACACCATCAGATCCTTCTACCAAAGGCTATACTCAACAAAACTGGAGAACCTGGATGAAATGGAGAAGTTCCTAGACAGATACCAGGTACCAAAGTTGAATCAAGATCAGGTTAATGATCTAAACAGCCCTATATCCCCCAAAGAAATAGAAGCAGTCATTAATAGTCTCCCAACCAAAAAAAGCCCAGGACCAGATGGGTTTAGTGCAGAGTTCTATCAGACCTTCAAAGAAGATCTAATCCCAGTTCTTCACAAACTATTCCACAAAATAGAAACAGAAGGTACTCTACCCAACTCATTCTATGAAGCCACAATTACTCTGATACCTAAACCACAAAAAGACCCAACAAAGATAGAAAACTTCAGACCAATATCCCTTATGAATATTGATGCAAAAATCCTCAATAAAGTTCTTGCTAACCGAATCCAAGAACACATCAAAACAATCATCCATCCTGACCAAGTAGGTTTCATCCCAGGGATGCAGGGATGGTTCAATATACGGAAATCCATCAACGTAATCCAGTATATAAACAAACTCAAAGACAAAAACCACATGGTCATCTCGTTAGATGCGGAAAAAGCATTTGACAAGATCCAACACCCATTCATGATAAAAGTCTTGGAAAGATCAGGAATTCAAGGCCCATACCTAAACATGATAAAAGCAATCTACAGCAAACCAGTAGCCAACATCAAAGTAAATGGTGAGAAGCTTGAAGCAATCCCTCTAAAATCAGGGACTAGACAAGGCTGTCCACTTTCTCCATACCTATTCAACATTGTACTTGAAGTCCTAGCCAGAGCAATTCGACAACAAAAGGAGATCAAAGGGATACAAATTGGAAAAGATGAAGTCAAAATATCACTTTTTGCAGATGATATGATAGTATATATAAGTGACCCTAAAAATTCCACCAGAGAACTCCTAAGCCTGATAAACAGCTTCGGTGAAGTAGCTGGATATAAAATTAACTCAAACAAATCAATGGCCTTTCTCTACACAAAGAATAAACAGGCTGAGAAAGAAATTAGGGAAACAACACCCTTCTCAATAGTCACAAATAATATAAAATATCTTGGCGTGACTCTAACTAAGGAAGTGAAAGATCTGTATAATAAAAACTTCAAGTCTCTGAAGAAAGAAATTATAGAAGATCTCAGAAGATGGAAAGATCTCCCATGCTCATGGATTGGCAGGATCAACATTGTAAAAATGGCTATCTTGCCAAAAGCAATCTACAGATTCAATGCAATCCCCATCAAAATTCCAAATCAATTCTTCAACGAATTAGAAAGTGCAATCTGCAAATTCATCTGGAATAACAAAAAACCTAGGATAGCAAAAACTCTTCTCAAGGATAAAAGAACCTCTGGTGGAATCACCATGCCGGACCTAAAGCTCTACTACAGAGCAATTGTGATAAAAACTGCATGGTACTGGTATAGTGAAAGACAAATAGACCAATGGAATAGAATTGAAGACCCAGAAATGAACCCACACACCTACGGTCACTTGATCTTCGACAAGGGAGCTAAAAACATCCAGTGGAAGAAAGACAGCATTTTCAACAAATGGTGCTGGCACAACTGGTTGTTAACATGTAGAAGAATGCGAATCGATCCATTCCTATCTCCTTGTACTAAGGTCAAGTCTAAGTGGATCAAGGAACTTCACATAAAACCAGAGACACTGAAACTTATAGAGGAGAAAGTGGGGAAAAGCCTTGAAGATATGGGCACAGGGGAAAAATTCCTGAATAGAACAGTAATGGCTTGTGCTGTAAGATCGAGAATTGACAAGTGGGACCTCATGAAACTACAAAGCTTCTGCAAGGCTAAAGACACCATCAATAAGACAAAAAAACCACCAACAGATTGGGAAAGGATCTTCACCTATCCTAAATCAGATAAGGGACTAATATCCAACATATATAAAGAACTCAAGAAGGTGGACTCCAGAAAGTCAAATAACCCCATTAAAAAATGGGGCTCAGAACTGAACAAAGAATTCTCGCCTGAGGAATACCGAATGGCAGAGAAACACCTGAAAAAATGTTCAACATCCTTAATCATCAGGGAAATGCAAATCAAAACAACCCTGAGATTCCACCTCACACCAGTCAGAATGGCTAAGATCAAAAATTCAGGTGACAGCAGATGCTGGCGAGGATGTGGAGAAAGAGGAACACTCCTCCATTGTTGGTGGGATTGCAAGCTTGTACAACCACTCTGGAAATCAGTCTGGCGGTTCCTCAGAAAATTGGACATAGTACTACCGGAGGATCCAGCAATACCTCTCCTGGGCATATATCCAGAAGATGTCCCAACCGGTAAAAAGGACACATGTTCCACTATGTTCATAGCAGCCCTATTTATAATAGCCAGAAGCTGGAAAGAACCCAGATGTCCCTCAACAGAGGAATGGATACAGAAATTATGGTACATTTACACAATGGAGTACTACTCAGCTATTAAAAAGAATGAATTTATGAAATTCCTAGCCAAATGGATGGACCTGGAGGGCATCATCTTGAGTGAAGTAACACAATCACAAAAGAACTCACACAATATGTATTCACTGATAAGTGGATATTAGCCCAAAACTTAGGATACCCAAGATTTAAGATACAATTTGCTAAACGCATGAAACTCAAGAAGAATGAAGACCAAAGTGTGGACACTGTGCACCTTCTCAGAATTGGGAACAAAACACCCAGGGAAGGAGTTACAGAGACAAAGTTCGTAGCGGTGATGAAAGGATGGACCATTTAGAGACTGCCGTATCCAGGGATCCATCCCATAATCAACTTCTAAATGCGGACACCATTGCATACACTAGCAAGATTTTGCTGAAAGGACCCAAATATAGCTGTCTCTTGTGAGACGATGCTGGGGCCTAGCAAACACAGGAGTGGATGTTCACAGTCAGCTATTGGATGTATCACAGGGCTCCCAATGGAGAAGCTAGAGTAAGTACCCAAGGAGCTAAAGGGATCTGCAACCCTATTGTTGGAACAACATGATGTACTAACTAGAACCCCGGAGCTCTTGTCTCTAGCTGCATATGTATCGAAAGATGGCCTAGTCAGCCATCAATGGAAAGAGAGGCCCATTGGACTTGCAAACTTTATATGCCCCAATATAGGGGAATGCCAGGGCCAAAAGAATGGGAATGGGTGGATAGGGAAGTGGGGGGGCGCTATGGGGGACTTTTGGGATAGCATTGGAAACGTAATTGAGGAAAATATGTAATAAAAATATTAAAAAAAAAAAAAAAGAACCAGGGGAATGCCAGGACCAAGAAGTGGGAGTGGGGTGGGTAGGGGAGTGGGAGGGGGGTCTGGGGGACTTTGGGGATAGCATTTGAAATGTAAATGAAGAAAATACCTAATTAAAAAAAATAAATTGGAAAAAAAATATTAAAAATAAAAAAAATTAAAAATAAATAAATAAAAAAAAAAAAAAAAGAAAAGGAGAATTTTAGGTTAAAATAACAGGTAAATGTCTTTACTGAAAAACCACCAATCAAATAAAAAAACAAAAACAAAGACAAAACAAAGGCAGCACACTAGGATACAGTCTCAGTAAGTCTGTACAAAATCTATATTCATATTTATGGATCCCCCTGTGGCCAAACTGAGTGTTCTTCAAGAAATTTGTGATTTTAATTATGTGTATGTATTTATGTCCTGGGAGGCCATGGACATGCACATGTGGGGGTCATAACATGCAGAGTCAGGTCCCAGGGTTTGAATTTAGACTTGGGGGCAAGTGCCTTAACTGCTTGCTCCCAATTTTCTATTTTTAATATTCTTTTTTCACTGAGCTATTTACAAATATGTTAAATATAATAAGTTACAACCTCAATCATTAGGTGACCTAAAAACTCAGATATCCCAAAGTTGTAGCTCTTTCCTCAAACTAAACAAATAAACGCAACATTCAGCAACACTTGTTTGGTTTGATTTTTCTGATCATGTAGACACTAAAAATGTAGACTTCCCTAAAGATGATCTGACTTCTCCAAAGATTGGCATACTCCTGTAATGCTTGAATTCTACTATATTATGACACTGGAATTGCTTTATTAAGATTTTTCCTCCTTACCACTTTTTATATACATTTGCAGTCCATTACTTAAAATCAAGGCACATTTTTTATGTCAATACACAACATTGACAATTATACCTTTTCTCTAGAATATTGATATTTTAATGTTGCTATATATAAATTTTTATTTATTTATATTTAATTTTAATTATTACATTGAAGTAGGCAAAATCTAAGTGCCATGAACTGGTGAGGTCACCCTTAGGTAAGCAGGGCTACAAGGAAATGAGAAAAAGATTACAAATAAAAAATATCTTGAAGTAATTAATATTCAATGTTTCAAACAGTTTTACAGCTCTTCTAGAAAGGAAGGCCTATGGATGTTGGGCACAGCAGTCATTACCAAGGCCACAGAGACAATTTTGTATTTGTATCATTGTTATCATTAGCCTCTGTTACAAATACTGATTACCACTTAAGCTCACCTACAGACTGTACAAGTCTGGGTTGTTTAGGAAATAGGACCAATATTCGTATTGTATGTTGGTACTGGAGGTAAGGTGACTTATCATAAGGAATTGATGACCCGGGGAGGTTATGGGGGTGACTGAGAAGTCCCACTGTCTCATTGCTCTCTTGCAAGCTGGAGATGGAAAAAAGCCAGAGATGATGTTCTAAGAACAGCAGGGCTGATCAGAGGAAAAAGAATTCAGCCACATACACATTAAATAAAGAAAACAACAATAAAATACCAATGTGTAAAAGTCACTTCTTTAAAAAAATATATATATATTGTGTGTAGATTGCGTATGTGTGTAGGTGGGCACACAAGTGCTATGGCGTGTGTGTGGGGTTCAGAGAACAACTTTCAAGAGGTAATTCCTTCCTCCTGCTGTGGGGATTGAACTCAGGGTTTCAGGCTTATAATGGAAGCTCTTTGACCCTTCTGGCGGGTTGGTAATATTCACTTCATAGGAAGAAACATTCGCTGTTTGTTTTCAAACATTCAGTACAAATATGTAATGTAACTGCCAGCAAATTATTATATGGAGAGCTTAAATAAATATGGATAGTTAGGTTTGGATGGAAAGTGAACAACCTTAAGCTTCTGGAAAAACAAATTCATTTAAAGAGAGTGCATTAAAACTGCATGCCAGGGTTATTTAGGCATTAGCATTCAAGTGACTCATTCATTCTGCAATATTAATAAAATTTAGAATATATTCTATGACCTTATCTTTTTAAACTCAATATTCCTATTAAATTTTACATTTCTTACAGATGTCAGTTTGGAAAGAGCCATTTGACCTGATTCCATGAAAAAAATCTCTGTATTCTCATAACTGTAACTTTTTCTGCATTTGAACTCAGGAGTTTTCACACGATTCTGTCTAGTTCTGCTTCTCTTCGTATTCTCCACCCCTCCCGCGCCTCTCTCTATTCCTCCTCTTTCTCCTCCTCTCCCACCTCCTGGCCCTCTTTATCTCCATACCCTGTCACTCTTCCTTCTCCTAATTGCAAGTTTAAGGCCCCTGAAATAAATCACTCAGGTTTAATGGTAAAATAGGTGTGCATTCCAATAACCATGACCCAGATCAAAGTGTAGCCCATTCCCAGTAAGACAGAAGATCCTGTGCCCTTGCCCAGCCAATATCCCCTGAAAACTCAGTCTCCTTTCTAGGTCAGATTTCAGTGATATATATATAATTTCATCTAACTGTGAGCTTCATAAAAAGTCTTTTGAGTCTAACTTATTTTCATTCAAATATCTACCACCCTGACCTATTTTATTGTATCTATATTACATTAATTTCCATTGCTACCGTGTTTTGTTGAATATAGCATGGGAATCTATCATGGGAATTTAGATTTTTCACAAGTTTTATCAGTTATTAACAAAGCAGTAAGAATGTTCTTGGTGTGTTTTAGGTGCATATTTGAACTTATTTCTACCAGGTATATATGTGGGATTCAAACTGGCATGTTGCTGGGTAGCTGTGTGTTTAGTTGTAGTAGAGATTGTCCATTTTTGCAAGTAGCCCAGATGATTTACTCTCCCACTAGCACAGGCTGAGTTTTTCCATATTCACACCAATACTTTACTCATCTATTTTTGTGGCTATGAGAGTATATACACTTGGGTTTCAGTAGTTGTTTTTAAAAATCTTGTTTGTGTGTGGAGCTATAGGCTATATCTAATCCCTCTTACATACTAGGCAAGTTCTTTTGAACTTATCTAGGCCACAAGACCCTGTGGCTTTCATTTGCATCCCCATAATAACTACGGACTTGTAATATATAGATATAGATATATAGATATGTGTGTATATGTATATATGCTCGCACATATATTTTAAACTTGTGCTCTATTTGTATCATCTGTTTTGTAAAATGCTTGTTCAAGTAGATCATCCATGTTGTATAGTTGAGTCTTCTGCCTTTCAACATTTGAATTGTAGGAATTCGTTATCTGTTCTTGATATAGATTGCTATTTTTCAGATGCATGCACTGCAAGTATCACTTCATTGTTCTCTTTATTAATTTAAGGTTGTCTTAGTAGGTAGAAGCTTTCAATTTGGGGACAGAGTCTCTCTCTCTCTCTCTCTCTCTCTCTCTCTCATCAGTACATTTTTGCTTTCTTTAAATAAGTATTGCCTTCAGTGAAGAGATGAAGTCATTCCTCCAGATGTTCTTCTATGAAACTTAATTTCTATTTTAAAGAAATCATGTATGCTTCCCAGTCATTCAATATTCCTCAGTTGAAATTCTTTGTTTAACTCTGTACCCCATTTTGATATGGTTATTTGATTCTCTGGAGTCTAACTTCTTGAGGTCTTTGTATATGTTGGATATTAGCCCTCTGTCGGATATAGGATTGGTAAAGATCTTTTCCCAATCTGTTGGTTGCCTTTTTGTCCTTTTGACAGTGTCCTTTTGCAATTACAGAAACTTTGCAATTTTATGAGGTCCCATTTGCCAATTCTTGATCTTACAGCATAAGCCATTGCTGTTCTGTTCAGGAATTTTTCGCCTGTGCCCATGAATATTGAATGGCTGACAAGCACCTAAAAAAATGGTCAACATCCTTAGTCGTCAGGGAAATGCAAATCAAAAAAACCCTGAGATTCCACCTCATACCAGTCAGAATGGCTAAAATCAAAAACTCAGGTGACAGCAGATGCTGGTGAGAATGTGGAGAAAGAGGAACACTCCACTGATGGTGGGATTGCAAACTGATTCAACAACTCTGGAAATCAGTTTGGCTGTTCCTCAGAAAACTGAACATAAAATTAAAACTTGAACCTAAAATTGAACATAAAATTGAAAATTGAACCTGAGGACTTAGCTATAACACTCCAGGCAAATATATACCCAGAAGATGTTCCAACATGTAGTAAGGACACATGCTCCACTATGCTCATAGCAGCCTTATTTATAATAGCCAGAAGCTGAAAAGAACCCAGATGTTCCTCAACAGAAGAATGGATACAGAAAATGTGGTACACAATGGAGTACTACTCAGCTATTAAGAAATTCTTAGGCAAATGGATAGATCTAGAAAATATCATCCTGAGTGAGGTGGCCCAGTTTCAAAAGAACTCACATGGTATGCACTCACTGATAAGTGGATATTAGCCCAAAAGCTCTAAATAACCAGGATACAATTCACAGACCTCATGAAGCTCGAGAAGAAGGAAGACCAAAGTGTGGGTGCTTCAGTTCTTCTTAGAAGAACAAAATACTCATAGGAGCAAATATGGGGATAAAGTGTAGAGCAGAGACTGAAGGAAAGGCCATATAGAGACTGTCCCACCTGGGGATTCATCCCCTATACAGTTACCAAACCCAGACACTATTGTGGAGGCCAAGAAGTGCATGCTGAAAGGAGCCTGACATGGCTGTCTCCTCAGAGCCCTGCCAGACCCTTACAAATACAGAGACAGAGCCGGGCGTGGTGGCGCACGCCTTTAATCCCAGCACTTGGGAGGCAGAGGCAGGCGGATTTCTGAGTTCGAGGCCAGCCTGGTCTACAAAGTGAGTGCCAGGACAGCCAGGGCTACACAGAGAAACCCTGTCTCGAAAAACCAAAAAAAAAAAAAAAAAAACAAATACAGAGACAGATGCTCACAGCCAACCAATGGACTGAGCACAGGATCCCCAATGAAGGAGCTAGATAAAGGACTGAAGGAGTTGAAGGGGTTTGCAACACCATAGGAAGAACAAAATATTAACCAACCAGACGCCCACCCCCACCCCCCAGAGCTCCCAGGGACTAAACCATCAACAAAGGAGTACACGTGTCTCCAGCTGCATATGTAGCTTGTCAGGCATCAATGGCAGAAGAGGCCCGTGGTCCTATGAAGGCTTGATAGATGCCTCAGTGTAGGGGAATTGAGGGAGGGGAGGTGGAGGTGGGTGGGTGGATAAAGGAACACCTCCATAGAAGCAGGTAGAGGGAGGATGGGATGGGGGGTTTCTGGGAGGAGTGGAAACTGGGAAAGGAGATAACATTTGAAATGTAAATAAAGAAAATATCCAATTAAAAAAAAAAAAGAGTCCTGGGGGGGGGGCGTGGAGACGGGGGGGGGGTGGGGGGGGGAGTACTCAAAGAGGCCGAAAGAGGGCATCCTTTGGAACCGAATGGTTAAGAGAGCTGTGAGCCGCCTGATGTGAATGCTAGGCACCTAACTCAGATCCTCTAGAAAAAAAAGTAAGTTCTTAACTGCTGAGCCATCTCTCCTGGGCAGGTTTTAATTCTTTATTCCTTACACTTCAGTCTAGGATCCATTTGAAATTTACGTGTGACATAAGATAGAGGTTTCGATTCATTTTCATCTACATGAATATAAATTAGCTCAGGCCCTCTTACTGAAATCATTACCTTTTCCTCAGTGTGCTATGGAAGCATCTTTACTACAGGAAAAACAAAAAGTGGCTGTACATACATGAGTCTTCTGCTGACTCCTACATCCTGTTCCATCTGTCTGTTCTATTCTTGTACCAGTTCTGCGCTGTTTTTTAATTGGTATGACTTTATAATAAATCTTCATATATGGTAGTGTAAGGTCATTAACTTTGCTCTTTTTCATAATTATCATTGCTATTGGCAATTTGCATTTCAAATTAAAATTTAGAATCAGCTTATACATGCATGTGTGCACACACACACCCACCAGGGGTTTTTTTCTGGGAATTCGCAATTGTTTCTTAATGGTCATAATGGAAAGACTAATTAAAAATATTTTGTTTTTTTGGCATATCCTTGTGATGGGTAATTTTGCAAGTCCACTTGACTGGAACATAGGGTACCTACATCCATATTATTTTCTGGTGTGCCTGTGAGGTGTAGACAAGAACACCATATGTTGTGGTCCTGATAGAACAGAATAGTGTGAGGTGGTCAGACTGCCCTTTGGACTGAGCTCATGAGTACTACCCACATGCAGTGCTCATGGAAGCCAGAAGAGGGCGTTGGATCCTCTGGACCTGAAGTTATAGGCAGTGAGGCACAGGACATGGGTACTACTAGTCATGGAACATAGAAGAACCCCAGGTGCTCTTAACTGTGGAGTCCCCGCTCTAGTCCTACATGTTGGATTTTAGGCAAACAATTTGAGGTAAGATAACAAAGTTATACATAGTCCCAGGGCCAGTAAGATGGCCCAGCAGGTGAAGGTGCTTAGCAACCTGAGTTTGATCCCCAGAATTCACATAAAAATAATAGGAGAAAACCAAGGCTACAAAAACCATCCTCTGGTCTTCACACATGTGTCATGGCACATGCCCTGCCACTGTACTCACATATATATATATATATATATATATATGCATATATATCAGTATAAATTATATATTATAGATTATCAATAGATTGTTAATAGATTGTTAATAAAAATTTAATATTCTTTTAAAAAAACTTTTTGTATATATTTTGATTGTTTTTCCCTTTGCCAACTCCTCCTAGATTCTCCCCACCTCCAGATCCACTTAACTTCACGTTCTTTCTTTCTCAAAAAAGAAAGAAAGGAAAGAAACCCTGAAAAACTCAATAAAACAAAAAAAAATAAATAAAATGGGGGGATGGGTTTTGCTCTGTGTTGGTCATCTAGAATGTGGTTGGTATATCCAGCGACACTGTATTGGAGAAACAGGATTTTCCCTTGTTCAGCATGTATCAACTGCAATTAGTTTCTTGGGTAGGTGTGGAAACCAGCATCCACTCCCAACTCTCAGTACTGGAATTCCTATTTGGTTTGAATTTAATTTTCAAAACTTTTAACATAGCCTGTGTCCTTTAAAAAAATATAATTATTTTCTTAGGAAGACCATTTCCGTCTTCTCGAGGATAACAATGTGGTGATTCAGTATATCAGGACATACTGTGCCTGACATAGTTCTGAACTATTCAAAAGCATTGAAGCTGATTGCATTTCCCTATGGGATAGAGGTCAGGTCTGCTAAGCTGTCTACTATAGTAAAGGTAACACTGGCCAGAAGGGCTGGCAGGGTTACCTTCATTCTAGTGAAAGGATTTGATTCACCTGAGCTCCACAATCCCGCTTTGGGCATAGCGTCAACCTGGCTCTCTCTCGGGCTGCAACAGAAATAGGCCAGTGAGAACATGCATCTCCTGGTAGTTTCTATGCAGCCCCTGTCCACGTCCTTCATATTTGATGCATGAACCTTGTGACAGGTCTGTGGCTCTGTCTAGAAACCTGTACTAGACTCATTGGATGACTTGCATTGTGGAGATCTTGTCAATCTTTCCTTTGGGTTCAGTTTGGTCAGACTTGATAAGGAGTTGAGAGAGGGTCTAGCTCTATAGGTTGGCTTCAAGCTTGCAAACCCCCTGTGTCAGCTTCTCTGGTGCTGGGGTGGCAAGTGTGCGATAGCATCTGCAGCTTTCCCTTCTTTACATAGGTAATGCACAGCCACAGTCAGATTGTTTTTCAGATTCTGACCGTGGTGATACATAGTCATAGCACTTCGAGTCATCCAACTAATCCTGAGAGATCTGACTGAGTGCTGCCATCATGACCAAAGGAAGAGATTGCAAAAACAACTCAAGAAAATCAGGCCCATCAAAAACTTCTCACCTTTTTCTGAAGCTCCCACAGGAATGGCTACAGACAAAAACAGCAGACTCCTACCCATAAGAAGACCTGGCATCAATAACGTCTCCTGTGTTTGAGCATACTCTGCTTATCTTTTAATGCCTGCTCCAAGCTGCTCACAGAACCTGTGCATTCCACTGTGTGTGCTTGATCTCCCCTTTCCCAATGGTTCCACACGGTGCTTGACCCACAACCTGCCTGCCCTCTGTGTCTCCAGGCAGGGACTGTCGCATTAGCTACTCAGTGCCTGGTGCATAGTTGGTACTTAATGAATATCCACAGTAGAAAGAAAGGAGGGTGAACCAAGGAAAGGCTGTGTATAGATGCTACACACTTTCTGCTCTTGTGCTCGCGGCCTGAGTAAGGGAAGATCAGGAAAGGCTTTGACGAGTATTTTATTTCATGTTTATAGCCTGTGGCCTAAATGACTTAAGGCATGATTTGAAAAGCCTGGAGGCAAGGATCTATCCGAGCCAGTCTCAACTCTTTACCCAGAGACTTACAGATAACCTTTGATTGGGAGATACAGCCTTTTAAAATGGAAAGGCCATGAGCTTTCATAGAAACTGATTAAAAGCTAGGCCAGCAGTGCAGATACCCTGGGACTCTAGAATACCGGGACATTCAGACATGAGTAGAAAGGTGTAAAGAAGGGGAAATTTGTTTGGCTATCCCCCCACCCCACCCCCGGAATCCTCCCTGGAAAACTACTATAGAGGGTTTGGAAGATTCTTTAACACATGATGGAGGGCCTGAAGGAAGAACAAAGGAAGTCAGAAATTCCCAGCTTTCTCAGAAAACAGGACCTGTAAGTGACAGGACTCTGATTTCAACAAGGCTATGTGGGTTTGAAATCCAAAGAAGAAAAGTCCTGTACAGCTCTAAGAGATCTTTCATTTCCAACCCCCACCCCCACCCCATCCTCAGTCTCTCTGCCTCTGTGTCAAATGAAGAAAGATTTTCAGTGTGGCGTTGTAGATGGAGAAAAACAAAGTAGGTGTTTATTTCTGGCCTGAAACTTTAGAAGCACACACCTTCTTTCAAATTTTAATTTAGAGTTGGGTTTCATTCCCAGCATCCCCATGGTGGCTCACAAACAATGAATACATAACTGCAGTTTCTGGAGGTCAGAAACCTTTAGTCAGTGAACAGACATGCATACGGACAAAACACTCATACATATAAAACTAAAATAATCAGTTAAGTTTTTAACGTGACTCAGAGCATATTACCCAAGCATGGGATTTTCTCTAAGGGCAGGGTTCTGAAGAACTGAAGTGTTAGCCCAGCCATGGTTTCCTGAGTGTTAGCTGGCTTTCCATTGTTATAATAAACACCCCCAAACAATTCACTTTTGTTGAAAGAAAAGGCTTTTCTGGTTCACACTTTGGAAACTCATTGTTTTATGCCTGTGATTGTACAGAACCTCACGACAGAAGTCTGTGAGATCTTCACCCTCGACGCAGAACATACAAGAGAGAGGTAGAGACCAGGGTCCCACAATTCCCTGCCATCTGAAAACCTAGACGTCTCTCTAAGCCTGGCTTCTTAAGGCCCCCGCAGCTTCCCAGTAGCACCAAGCTCTTGACATTTGGGTCTTATGGGACGATCCTAAATCTCCACCTTAGCATCCTCAGGACTCTGTTTTGGTTTTTGGTTTTTAATGTAAAGACGTTTTATAAAAAGCGATCTCTCTGAGCTCCTGTGAGGGTGTCCTGATTGATGAAGTGGAAACGTCCCCGTTGTGGAAAGTGTTCAGTAACCATCAACTCCCTTCCCTCTCTTCTCCTTTTCTCTCACATCCTTCACTATAATAGGGATAATAAGTTAAATACACCTCAGTTATTGGTTAAATTAACTGTCAAAGAAACAAATACAATGTACATGTAGATAATGTTAGAGATAATTTTCTATAATAGCAGACAGAGAGAGTATGGGATGATTGAAATCCATGAATTATCTCAAATCACCTTCTGAGCCATAACATAAGCCTTCCCCCCCCCATCAATTGCTTTTTAATGAGAATTAATAGGAATCCATTTTTTTCTAGTGCCATATTTCACAACTGCACAGTATAGCACTAAAATCAGAATAAAGATCTCCTCTTAGCTCAGTCTCATCTACATCGGAGCACTGTCCTTCAGGTATCTTAGAATTCATGGCACAATCACCAAACAGTGTCTCTTGTGTTGTGTGTTTTTAAAAGACTATAAATCATAAGGATTGGTTTTATTTTGTTGAATTTTTATAGTCAGCTCAGACAATGGCAGCTATACAATGCATACCAAGTGCTCTGAGTGGGAAGCTACGGTGTTTTCTATGAAATTCTCCCCTGAAAATGTTGAGAGGCTGTCAGAGTGTCTGTTATGTAAATTAAATACCAGCCTTGGGCAGCAGTGAATTCTGGGTCATTCACATTATACAGCGAAATGTTTTACTTTCTCTTAACTAGCACGAATTCCCTCTAGACCCAAGGTAAGAGGTGCTCACAATTACATATTAAGTGCAGAAAATGCAAATGACCGTGCTTTGTAGCCAGTTAAGTCACAAAAGCGCACAGATTTTACAAACACTGAAAAATTGTGTTTTCACATCCATTTCTTGATGCTTTGCATTTTTTTTTGCAAACTCTGTGTGTGTGTGTGTGTGTGTGTGTGTGTGTGTGTGTGTGAATTCTTCCCTTTCATCGTGAAGGTTCCAGGGATTGAACTCAGGTCATCGGGCTTGGCAGCAATCTTCTGCACTTGACTTTTATCAGGCTAAGAAACCATCCTCACTAACTTCATCACAATGAGGAGCTGAATGGTGTGCGAGTGTCACAGAACATGGCAAATGTTAGCAGTCCCATCTAAAAGATGATAATTCCCGTTATACTAATGTTTGAATGAGGGTCGATAAATGGAAAGTAAAGCATTCTTTGAGCCCTCAAGTTGCCGGTGAGTGTGTGAGAATACCTAGCAGGGTGGTGTTGTTGTTCACCTAGGGATTAGATTCACGACAGTGTGATAGATACAAAGTGCTTCTCTTAAACAGTAGCAGTATGATAGCTTCTTTCCAAAGCTGTGAATGCCACATGGATGGGATGTTCTTCCTTCCAAGGGCCATAGGGATGGTTGTTACTAATACTGATATCTAAAACAGTTGGTCTAGTCATTGTTTACAGATAGGGCCATGGCTTTTGCCACAAAACAACTAACTAAATCATTTTTAATGTGTTACTATTGTAAAATTACCACTATATTTTATAAAGGTTTTCAAATTTTCTAAATGTCCTATGTCCTTTGAACAAAATTTCAAATACATTCCCATTTACTTTATATTTTATTTTAAAGGTTTTCAACTAGAAATGTTAATTAAAAAAAATCCTTAAATGTAGGGCTGGAAAGATGGCTCCAAGGTTAAGAGGGCTTTCTACTCTGCAGGAGGACCTGGATCTGGATCCCACCACTCACACTGGGCAGCTTACAACCACTGGTAACTCCAGCTCCAGGGTGTCAGACGCTCGTCAGCCTCCAAGGGCACCTTAACCCAGAAGTTTGCATACACACATACAGACACATACATGTAGACACAAACACAGAAGAAACAAAGGACAAAGGGAGGAAGGAAGGAAGGAAGGAAGGAAGGCAAAGAAGGGAAGAAGGAGGGAAGGAAGGAGGGAAAGAAGGAGGAAAGGAAGGACAGAGGAAGGAAGGAAGGAAGGAAGGAAGGAAGGAAGGAAGGAAGGAAGGAAGGAAGGAAGAAGAAAGGGAGGGAAGGAGGGAGGGAAAGGAGGAGGAAAGGAGGGAGGGAGGGAAAGAAGGAGGGAAGGAGGAAAGATTCTTAACTATTCTGCAGATCAACACAATGTGTTTAAGTCACACTTGTTTAATGACAGGTTTTAATGAAAGTCCTTGATACAGAGACAGAAATGAGTAGTACATGGCTATGATCTTGTTAATTGCGGGTATTCTTCAGGAATTTAGTTTATTGTTTAAGATAGTGAAATGCTGTATTTTAGAACATGTACTGTGTTTTTTTTTTCCTTTTTCCTTACACTTGGAGTTTTTTGACTTTTCATGCTTGACCGTGGTGCTGTCTAATGCAGAGGAAGATCCTAGCCGTGTTTCTGAGCTTTTGACTGTGGGGTTTTGCTGACCATTTGTTTTGCATGAGTTCTAGTCATCAGGAAACACTTTTTACCCTCAATGAGAGACTTACTACAAGGACTAAGTAAAAAGCCTATGTATTTTATTAACTATATATTCACACACACATGTCTACAAATACACTCTTAATAAATGTAAATGTAACTGGGGTATGGGGGCACATGCTTTTAATCCCAGCATTTGGGAAGTAGAGGTGTAGGGGTTTCTGTGAGTTTGAAGCCAGACTCGGTCCATGTATCTAGTTCCAGGCAAGCCAAGCAATAAAGTAAGAGTCTGTCTCAAAAAAAAATTATAATAAGATAAAAACTGATTAAGGAGGACACCCATCTTCCATAAGTACACGTACATAAATACATAGATGAGCAGGCATATGCACATGTGAACACATATACATGCATACAGGGTAGACACACGCACATACATGTATGATCTGACTGGAGTATGAATTTACTCTTATATTCAGCAAGCTCAGGTCTGTATGCATAGCCACACAGATTCTAAATAGAAACCAAACAGAGAGACTAACACTGAAATCCATAATACAACAGATCTGTGAAGAACCCAGGTCTCCAAGTGATGACTCTGGCTACCTGTGAAAATCTACACGTGAAGCTTTCTTGACTACCCGAAGAGAACGGACAGAAAGGGCGCATCAGAAAACAAATGGGCAGCTTCAGGTTGGATTTAGCCCACGCTCACAGCCTATTGCACTTACTGCTTTTTAGAAACAACGTTTTTAAACCTAACGGGATAAAAATAACTCATGGGGGAAATTAGGGCCTGGAAATTGCTTTGGAAACAAAAGGATGGAGTAAGAAGATTTGAAGGTAATATTGGAGGCTTTGTTGGAGATTATACTCGCACAAAAAAATCAAGTTTCATTTTGTGAGGTTAAAGCCAAAGATCATAATTTTGACTCCAACTAGCTGGTTCTTGTTGTTTATAATAATTTATATTAATAAAACTCTTTGGAATCTGAAGTTCTGGTTTCTGTCTCTCTCTCTCTCTCTCTGTCTCTCTGTCTGTCTGTCTGTCTGTCTCTCTGTAAACATGAAATCTGTGGGGCTGTGAGAAAGAAGAGAGATGGCTCAGCACATGGGAGCTCTTCTGCCTATTGCAGAGGACCCAGCTATGCTTCCCAGCATCCATGTCTGTCCGCTCACAACCACCTGTGTCACCAACTCCAGTAGAGCCTGCTGAGGCTTTCTCCTCACCTGTGAAGGCATTGTCATATGCGTGCATACACACACACACAAACACACACGCATACACACCACAAACAAATCTCCAAACTGAAAACTCTTGAAGTTTGAAAATTATAACCTTATTAATTCTCTTCCAAATTATTTTTAAAGTCCGGCAAAATTTTGCAATGGGAGGTGTTACATTTGTTACCTTGCAGATGAGAATTTTTACATATGTTTTCACATATTGGAAATACAACTGGCCTCTGCTCCGGATTTCAAACGCTTCCCCTGACAGCTAAGAGTAAACTTCACTAAAGTAGAAAGAAAGGTCATAATCTCTCTAGATAACTTTTTTTTTTGTCCTGCAGAACATTTGTTAAAATTCTCCATCCTTCTTGTAAATTAAAGATTAAGGCAAGGGCATAAGGAAATTGGATATTGGTGATGTGGAAGACAAGGATCAGATCTTGAATGAATATTCAACATCCCAGATTCTAGACACTGATGCAGCTGCTCTTGCAGCAAATGGACTACAACTACATATTCTGAATTATTGAAGCAGTGGCTCGAAACTATTCAGTAGATCAGATGTATTGCCTTCCTCCGCGAGATTGATGAGAATTCAGCTCTACTGGCCACACTCCAGTGCAGAGGGCTGGAGGGCATTTAACACACTGAGAAAGGTCATAGTCAGACTGTATCGGTTTCTGAACCTAAGAAATTCCAAACTCCTCGCTACCCATTAAAATGAATGAAGAAACGCTGTGTTGTGATGTGTGGCGTCCCAAAGACTTGCTTGAGGCAAGGGAAAGAAGCTATGATGCTTAGCCTGTGAGACTCGCAGCGTTCGCGTTCGGCGCCTTCCAGAGCAGATAAAGAAAGCGTGGTGCTATGTGCGCTCTCATCCCGGAGACGTTATAATCTCACGAGTCATGTGCCGCTTAAATAATGGAGATTCCAACATGGAAAATACATTACTGCAGTTGGCCCTGCGTTCTTGGCAGATATTCCAAAAACAAAATAGCAAAAAATGAGTTTGTGATTTGAATTGATTGCAAAATGGATTTTTCATGCAAAGGACTGGAACCAGACTTCAGTTAGGGGAGAGTCCACAGTAATTTTGCAGGATACTAGCTTCTGAGAAAACATTTCCACGACGATCAAAGGTAGCAAACTCTGAAGTTGGGCTTCTGTGTTTGAGCCAAAACAGATCTAAATTGTACGTTGTAGTTTTAGATGTAAAGTATGCCCTCCACTAAAGCTGTAACCTAACTTGCTCCAGCTGAAGTGGTATGGATTGGGTAGGAGAGAGATGTCTTTGCCCTTCCCTGGTCGTTTGCTTTGCCTTAGAAGATCTGATTGGTCAGGATTACAGATGGACCAGTTCCTTTTCACAAGATTGCCCTTCTTTAGTCTTCCCTAATCATGAAAGAGTCTACAGAACTCAATAGTTTTTAATAATTTTGCTTCTTCTGGAGAAAGGAAGTGTGGTAAGGCAAACACATATGCACACTCGTGCACCCACACATACGCATACACAGTCGCATGCATTCACACACACATGCATTACAACACATAACCTTACGGTTTCTTCCCTTGCAGTTGACATCCAAAATTATTTTTAGTATCCTCATCCATATTAATTAAAAGGCTGAAAATAAAATCTTCCATTGAGACACCATGATTGGCAAGCTCTTGGAGAAAGAAAGAGAAATATTTATTAGTAGTAATTTGGAATACCCAAGATAGTTTAAAAAGTGGGGAGTGGTAGCCAAGGAAGTTTCACTAATAATTGATGTGGAACTTTTGTTTATTCTTCTCATAATTTTTTTTTCTTGTGGCTTTAAAAAGTGATGATTGTTGATTACTCTGTGTGTGTGTATGTGTGTGTGTGTGTGTGTGTGTGTGTGCTCCCTTGTGTGTGCGCAGGTGTGTGCAGGTGTGTGTACATGTGCGGGGAGACCAAACGCTGATGTTGGGTGTATTCATCTATCACTCTCTACCTTATTATTTTTGAGACAAGGACTCTCACTGAACCTGGAGCTCATTACTTAGCTAGACTGACTGGGCAACAAGCTACAGGTGTGTCTTTCTATATGTCTCTCTCTCTCTCCAATGCTGGGATTATAGATATGGTTTCCTGTACCCCATTCTTGTGAGCCTTTTGGGGATCCTAGCTCAGTCCTCCTACTTGAACAATAAGCACTTTACTTATTTCCCCCTCTTCAATGGCTTTTACTCACAATTTTTTAAAGGATAAAACACTATAGTATTTGATGAAGGAGGATAGAGATTTTTAAAAATGATAACCATTGTAGATTCTACTCCATTATTTGCCTGTTCCAGCAATGACCTACATTAAGGAGGCATCCACATTGTTGCTGCTAAGTATAGGTATATATTAGCTACTTTTCTAGTTCTGTGATTAAACAACTTATAAAATAAAGCATTCAGTTTGACTTAGGGTTTGAAAGGCTTAGAGTCCATGATGATGAAGCAAAGGCATGGTGATAGGAACAGCTGATAACTCACATCTTGATCTCCAAGTAGGAGGCAGAGCCCACATTGGGAATTCCAAAAGTCTTCTGAAATCTCAAAACCTACCCCAAGTAACACACCTCCTTCAACAAGACCATACCTCCTAATCCTTTCAGAACAGTACTACCAGTTAGGAACCAAGCCTTCAAGTATCTGAGCCTCTGGGGGCCATTCAAACCACCATAGTAGGTTATTCGTTTTCACTATCACATGAAGCCACACTTTGGGAATGTCACACCAGAAGATATGTGGACATGCCATTCAAGTCTTTAGCAATTTACATTGAAAGCAGAGTCACTGGGCAGAAAACCTATTTTGAACAGGATTATCTCTTTGTGAATTTTAATCCTTCATAAGAAGTATAAGAAAATATTCCTGGGATCCTTGGACCCTTCGAGCAGGGACACAGGTCCTTTAGTTATCCGTGTCCTTGGGTTTATCAATTATTGCTTTCTTATCTTTTTATTCCTTTGCTTTTCTATCCCTGCTCTCTCACCTCCCTGTAATACTACACCCTGCTTCACGATCACTTTAAGAACTTAATCTGAGTTTTAGATTCTGAAAAGGAAAACATTTTCTTCCTAATGGACAAGGGCTGGCATTTCAAATTGAATCACATCTGGGGTTTAAATCCGGACTCTTCTCTTTTCTAATTTTGAGATCTTGGATAATTAATTCTTGTGCATTTCAGATTTTTCTTTGAAAAGATGGAAATAAAAACCATGTGTTTGTAGGATTGACAGCTCTGTTAACCAGAGTAAGACATTAGTGCTCAGCAGTATGTGCGGCCTATAGAAGGCATTGCCACATTCAAGAAATACAAAGATTGACAAGTGAGTAAGCAAAGGAATGAGCAAAGAAGCCACCAAAAAATGCTGCCAGGAGGATGATGGGAATCAGGTGTCTGTACCTCCAGTAGAGATTACTGGTGCCAGGAAGGTCCAGAGTTTCTTCTGCTACATGGCACATTGTAGTGTCTTTAGAACTGCACGGCATGGCAGCTTGTTCATTAAAATCCTCATGGGGGAGATAAAAATGATTTTGATGAGAAGATAACAGGGCCCAGATATGGGGCTTCTCCTCCAATAAGGAGCTTCCTGACAGAGACAAATGGTCCTCTTTAGAGCCCCCTGGTGAGAAACTGAGGTACAAGTATCAAGAAAGCTGCCTGAATATCCTGCCTCCTGACAGCCAGAGTTCCAAGTGAGACCAGGCTGGAAAAGCAGCAGCTAACCTGCTTTCACCATTGCAGCCAAAAGGAATGCTAACTTTTTGGCAGTTCTTCGCTGATTGGCCCCATTTCTAACCTTGCTTTGCACACTCACATCTAGTCAATGATGGCCTAGCTGACATTCTCTAAGGACTCATTTCTACCCTGAATAGGAAGAGGGACTTTTCGAAGGCTTTCTGTGGCTAAGGTTTTCAACTGGCCTCTAGTATTCAGCCAATCGATGCAGGCAGAGGGGCTGATTTTTGTCTCAGCCACCAGAGATCAGTGACTTCAACCTTTGAACCCTGCTGCTGTCAGGAGACCTACTAGTAGTATTTCTGTCAGGGACCTGTGGTGTGACCTGCAGTCTTCCTACTCAAGGGTCTTCTCTCGACTAGAACCCCGAAGCTTTTCAAGAGCTCAGGGCTATAACCTAGGGTGTAACTTTGGAGTTATCCTCTGAGGGATTAGAACGAGGACATTTTCCATACCCTGGATGACATCCTGTCACCACCAACGGTCTCAGAGTTCTCACTTCCTTTACAAATTGTTATGTTCACATGACAAATAATGTAGGTGGTTCCTGCAAGTGTCAGAGAAGGCAGGAAAAGGAACCATGAGCAGCAAGAAGGAAAACTCAGCTTGTCCCGAATTTGTTGGTGCTGAGTCAAAGCTCAAAAGAGTCTGACCCCAGGTGGTTTACTGTAAGCATATTTAAACACAGTACAGTTAGGGGAAAAAGTTCCCAGGTGTATCTGGTGCACAAGTAGGAATAATTACACTAAAACTAAACTCAAAGTATATGTCATTTCTTCCAAGAAGCTGGGTTCTAGAGATAGGCTGCAAGTATTAGCATAAGGATCTAGGGATGGATTTGGTGTGGTCTCCGTCAGATAGAAAGCATAGAGGTCCTTTGGGCTAGAAATTACTTGTGAGATCTTCCCTAAGAAACAGTTCTATTGAGTGAGAATCAAAGCTACATATAACAATCTAGAGAGGGAGAGTTTAGAGTGAATATTCTCGGGATTTGGTGAGGTCTGACTTTACAGGATTCTGAATGGAATACAGATATTTTCTCCTTTGAAGAGAGAACCCTGTGCTGTGTGATTAACATTTCTGGTTTCCCTAGTGATTTGTGGGCACAAGGACCTTTGCCCTCCCAACAAAATCAAAGCTACCCTTGTTTTTCCTTAACTATCTGTGCACTCTCTTCTTGCAGGGACGACAGACGAGAACCTGCCTACAAACAGGAGTCACTTTCTACTGGTCCCCTCAATGTGACAAAAATGAAGCTTTTGTGCTTTGGCATGATTGTCAGCTTGATGAGTTTTAGAGTCACCATGGGGAAAAAAAAAACATTAAGGACGTGAACGAGGGAGTTTCTAACCTGGGTTCCTTGAGGTGAGAAGACTTACCATTGCTTTTAGATGAGGGTTCTAGATCTAGATGTCTACATTTCATATTCCCAGAGAGGGGAAGCTCTATATGGAAGCTTCCCTTGTGTGCCTGAATCCTTTTTTTCACCTTAATAACCTCTATGGGGGAAACTGTTCCACCCATGGCCTGGCAGTTTTCTACAACATCCTGGCAAGCTTCTCATTACTAGAAATCTCTGAAATATGGACCAGCCAGTCTTTGCCTTGCTGTTTGCATCTTTCAGACCGGCAAGCAAAGAAGAAAACAATCAGTGCACAAAATAGGTATTGTTCAAGATGTATAAGCATTACAAATTTCCAAGCTTTTCTAGGGATCTCTGTGGCATCCCTTCTCATGTAGCACTCCTGAATTCTCTCGCTCTGTCTCCCTCGCCATATGTGACCATCACTTTGGGCCTTTTCAGAGCCATAGACAATCTTTCTTGTGACCTAGTTACTTTCAGGTCTGTGCTTTGTTCGCTCAAATGCTAGACTTTGAATGCAGAATAATTCTTGGGCTGGAAGTCATGAAGTACAGCCCATTTTCTGTCCAAGAATGAAGACGTTAGTGTTGCATCCCCTTTGTGCTGAAAGTAGCGTTTCTCACATTGGCCTGGCTGTTGTGCTTTTAGGACCCTCCTCATGAGAGCCAAAGAGCAAAAGCGTCATCTGGCTGCTTAGTTCTACACCAGCACCAGGAGCTTGTTCTTCTTACATACTAAGTTCAGAGGCTGTGGTTCAGAGTTCGAGGCCAGCCTGGTCTACAGAGTGAGTTCCAGGATAGCCAGGGCTACACAGAGAAACCCTGTCTCAGAAAAAAACAAAAACAAAAAAAAAAACACTATCCAAGACCTGGGCTCATTCCATCTTTTAGCTGTGTGTACTTAAGACAAAGATTTTTTTCTTTTATTTGCACACTATCTACAATACCACCATGTATCACAACTGTATGGAGGAAGAAAGAAAGCAGAAGACTGGTATACTATCTTCTCACTGGGGTTCTCTTATGGGTAGTTCCCTCCTCCCCCCCAAATATAAATTGATATTATTCGTGATTACAACTGTGTCGTCTGGATAAGCCACTCTGCAACCACAGCTAAGGTGCCTGGTATTTTAATTTCCTACCCTTTAAAGTAGATGAAGTATATTTTACAAATATATTACCTTTCTACTAAAGTCTGCATCAATTTAAAGGAATTATACTTGTGGACGGTATACGCTGCTGTGTATATAAGGCTGACTATGTCTGTTACATTTTATATTGGATTTGACGAGGGTCCCTAAGGCATTACAAGTGGTTCTCAAGTGGTAAACATTTTGCAGAATAATTTCTTAAAGATCATACTGCAGGGCTAGAAGTATGCAAAGGGGGTAAGAGAAAATGGAAGGCAAGCCACTATAGGAAAAGAAATACTGGAACTGAAAGAAAGAAGGGGAGAAACAGAATCAGATATCGGGACAGTGAGGCAGCAGACACCATAAGTGCTTGTTTCTCAAAATCAGAGTCAGTAGGCATTCAGTCTCCTCTTCCCAGGGTGTTGATGAGGATGCTGCAGGGAGGAAAAACATCCAGATGTTCCAGTGCCTCCATAAAAACACATATGTAATATTATTTTTTTAAAAGAGAAGAATTATTGATTGCATTATACTACATAAGAATATTCAACCACAGACAAAAATATCTTTTCCTTTTCTGTCTCTAAAGAATCCACAACAAGCAATAGACTTTCAACTATATCCAAAAGAAATCTGCTAACAGTGTGCAGTCCAGCTGGGGATGCAGCTCAGCTGGTAAAGTATTTGTCAAGCGTGCACAAAGCCCTGAGTTCCCTGCCTGGCAAACACATAAGCCAGGAGTGGGGCTACACACCTGTGATCCCAGCACTCAACAGGTAGAGGCAAGAGGAGAGTAGTTCCTGATCATCCTTAGCTGCATAATGAATTCAAGGCTACTCCTGCCTAAAAAAGCCATGACAATGAGTCAAAAGTGCTTGGTTTGCCTCACTTCTATTTTATACTCCCGACTTTGAATTTTAGCCTCCCTCCTTCGTTTGCTCCTTCTCTTCACACACGCACACACATGTGCACACATGCATACCCAAACCTGCACAAACCAAATCTCAATTTCCCCATAGCATTTTGGGCAAACACACACATATTTTTTGAAAGAGCAGTGTGTTTTTTTCTAATAGAAGAACCGTATTAAAACATTAGAGGATCTAGTTTAAGAAGAGAATACTTTTGATACATATGCAGCTAGAGTCAAGAGCTCAGGGGTACTGGTTAGTTCATAATCTTGGCCTAGTCGACCATCACTGGAAAGAGAGGCCCATTGGACTTGCAAACTTTATATGCCCCAGTACAGGGGAACGCCAGGGCCAAAAAGTGGGAGTGGGTGGGTAGGGGAGTGGGGGGGAGGGTATGGGGGACTTTGGGGATAGCATTGGAAATGTAAATGAGGAAAATACCTAATAAAAATAAAAAAACACAACAAAGAAATAAAAAAAAAGAGAAGAGAATACTTATAACTTATTCTCCTTAGTTTCATGTTTTTAAAAATTAAAATGGGACAGAAATATCCCACTCTGATGTCTAGTTGTCTTTTGTTGCAGCTTATATCCTTATGCATGAAAAAACACATATAATTTAGCACACACTTATTATGCAATCCTGAAATAGTAGCAAAAACTGTTATTTCCATTTAAGGTTTATATCTCTAACATCTTAATACTATATTATAGCTTTCATTTTCAAAAGTACTTTAAAACCCATTTTTAATATTTATCCATATACCACGATTCCATGATTGTAAGTATGTTGTAAGCTTATAATATTGCTCATAATTAATACATTTCGAAGAGATCTCATGAATAGTATTTAACATTTTATCATAGTAGGATGGTCACATTTTAAATTCATTAATTCACTTGACTTACTCATCTGCACTCGAGATGTACGGGTATTTGTAATTGCTTTTTCCTTCTCTGGTCTGTGCTAAAGAGACTAGGGATAGTCTCTGTGATTTTCTCCACTAACTGCCAGTATCTACTGTGGTAGCCAGCACATGGTTAGTGTCCAGCAACTGTGTTAGAATAGATGAATAAAAGCAGCCTTCCTGATTTCTCTATGCTTCTTAGCAGCTACACAGCTGATTGCTTCTCTCCCAAACAGTAATCCATTGCCAGATAGGATGAGAAACAACTGGAATACCATCTGCTTGGAAGGCTGAGACTGAAAGGTCACATGTTCAGGGCCAGCCTAAGAAATTTATTAAGATGCTATCTCAAAACAGAGTTTGGCAAAAGAGCGGGGGGGGGGGGGGGAGCAGGGAGATGAGGACATAAGAATATTCTCTCAATTGCAAAGCTCTTATCTAGCCTACATAAAACCATAGATGTAATTCCTTGTGACCCAATAAATAAGTATGTGAATGAATGAATGATCCTTTTCTTTCCTGTAAAACTAAAGCCTTGAAAGATAATTCCACTTATTTCACAGTAATATGCAGCCATTTGCTCCCAGATAAAACATTGCAACTTAGAGGGAAGCTCCTTAAATTAGAGGACAGCTCCTTAAAATATTCTGTTAGGGAGGTTCACTATTCCACCCTGTAAGGGACTCATCAGGGCTCAGGAAGTAAACAACACAACAGCTTCAGGAAGTTCCTGAAACTGACCAGGTTCAACAGGCCTCTCCTTCCCCAATTATATTTAAACAGAAAGAACTGTGGAGTTCCTTCACTCCAATCATCTGAGCTACCTAGAAGAGACACTTTCCAACCTGTCAAGTTGTCTTCAAATCGTGCTGTGAGCTACAAGTTTCCGGTTTTCATGAGCTGTCACCCATGTTGAAGTGGGCTTTTGTTAGTAGACTGCCTGACTTCTTTCTGCTTCTGTAAGTAACCTCTCACCCATACTCTGAAAGTAACCCCAATAAATTGACTGGTTTTCCAAGTTGGATTTTAGTGGTATCCTTACTTTGGATATCTTAGGTGGGTAGATGTTTGCTCATAATCCTCAGGGATAGTGTCATTTTGATAGAATACCCAGCTGTCTACACAGATGTCAATTTGTTTAACATACTACTTAAGTAAAATTTTAAGATTTTCTTTGTGCAGTTGAATCGAAATCACTGAGCAGGAACTACAGTGAAAGCCAAAGATTTGTTTCTATATACACACACATAAACACACACACACATATGCACACACACACACACACACACACACACACACACACACCTACCTCTGGATCAGCCAATGGCCTTTCCTAAAATCATCTTTCTCACAGAGGGCACAGGCATGCATGTCCTTGCAAGGGTTAAATTCCCCTGAGGTAGGTGGGAAGAAGTGGGACATTGAATGCTGAATGCCGATGATGATTTTTAAGTAAGTAAGTTCATATCATTTCTCCTGAATGGAAACATTCACTACTCAAAGAAGGAAGGAGCTTCATAAAATTCAGGAAGTAAATAAAGCTTATAAGACTCAGGAAGCCAATGCAACAGGAATCTTAGAAAGTTGCAAAATTCACAAGGATCTAAAAGCAACAGACAGTTGCTGAAGAGAAGGGCTCTGACAGAGACAGCAGGGTGCAAGTCCGGCAAGAAGCTCCAGGGATTGTAGATGTCCATTTTGTGAGTAGTTACCGTGATGGGGGTGCCCTTGAGTCACAGGTCTGCCTGTGAGTAACCTCTTATTCATATTGCTCTATAACTCCAGTAAATGTGTTGATGCTCTAAAATAAACTTGAATGTAGTTGTTAGAGGAACCTTAGAGGCCACAGAGGAAGAACTCCTCATTCATTGGGTGGTTTGGAGCCCCATTCCTAGCTGATTCTTAGTGGAGACTTGATATTCCAATCTGTTCCAAATATTAGAACATTACATACTATTTTCTCCTCCCTTAAATAGTAATCTAGATGTCTCTGTCAATCACTTGGCCAAGAGAACTCAGGAAGGCTGGTTCACCAAAAGCCATGATAGCAAGATGGGAGGAATGAGAATTCCCTCAATGAGATAACATACTTGCTCCACTCAGAATCCCTGCCCTGAGACAGTTGATGCCCTCTAGGGATACAGAAAAAAAAAAAAAAAAAAAGGGTTTTGGTTTGGTTTGGTTTTGGTTTTTTAAGTTTTTATTTTTATTTTTATTTTTATGGTTAGAACTGAAAGGCAGGAAAGAAACATTAACTGGCATCTCAGAGAGTTCAGGCAGGGCCAATATGATATGAACCATATGATACTGAGAAAATTAAGTTTCTTGAAATCTATCCATCATCTATCTATCTATTTATCTATCTATCTATGATAGTTTTTATATGCTCAGCCCAAGGAGTGGCAGGATTAGAAGGTGTGGCCCTGTTGGAGTAGGTGTGTCACTGTGGGTGTAGGATATAAGACTCTCATCCTATCTGCCTGAAAGCCAGTATTCTGCTAGCAGCCTTCAGACAAAGATGCAGAACTCTCAGCTCCTCCTGCACCATGCCTATCTGGATACTGCCATGCTCCCACCTTGATGATAATGTACTGAACCTCTGAACTTGTCAACCAGCCCCAATTAAATGTTGTCCTTTATAACACTTGCATTGGTCATGGTGTCTGTTCACAGCAGTAAAACCCTATCTATCTATCTATCTATCTATCTATCTATCTATCTATCATCTATCTATCTATCTATCTATCTATCTATCTATCTTTCTAGAATCATACATGCATGGCAAGGGCTTTCTCCACATAGAGAAAGATCCCATTCTTTGCTAGAACACTGTGATTAAGAAGCCTCTCTCATATAGTTTCCTTAAGCCTGCCCCCTTTCTGAGATACTCAGAAAAGTATGCCTTCTTTTCTCTCTTTATCTTTTGGATACCAGCCAAAGCCTGGGCATGCCTTCTCTGACACTCAGAGCTTTCTCACTCGTCTGAAGCCTCCACTCCACACTTCTTTCATGTGACTTCTTGCAGACCTCTGCTGCTAGATCTGCCTGTGTTATACTCTCCTGCAAAAGGCCTGGTGTCCTCTGTCCCTTGTCTGTGTCTCCCTTCTCCAGGAGCAGCTGAGATTACAGCTTGCCTCCCTTGTTGTTTTTCTCACAAATGCTAATAAAGTTGTCCCCAAACTTCCTTCTGGATATATCTTTAAGTTCTTTTATTGAGCTGACAAATAACCTAAAAGAGGGAACTCCAATTTCTCCAGTAACATACTATGTTTACAGTCTGCCTTTAGTACCCTATTGGAGTGAAGAGACATTTCTTCATGCCTTCCAGAAAAAAAAAATCATCCACCAATAGGTTTATTTATTGTTTTCCTCTTGCAAAGAAAATAATCAAGGCATGTTGTTGCCAGTGAGAGTTTTTACAGGGTTCCCTAGGGTTTAGATCCATGGTGTATATTCAATATCAAGCCACAAGATTCTACGTCATCTGTCCTGTAGATTGGTGCCCACATAAAAGTTAGTCCAGTGAATATATTCTCTCCTAGAAAAATAAACATTTGCATCAGAAACTACATTACTGGATTATGAAAATCACCACTATGAGAGACTAGGATGGGGCTGGCTTCTGGTGGTCATTCCATATACTTTAAAACTTTATGAATCATTTGAAAAAAAAACTCATTTATAGAATGAAAGGTTAAAATTTAATTAGAGACACTGCGGTTGTTTGAATGAGAATGATCCCCTTCGATTCATATATTTGAATGCTTGGGTCTCAGTTGGTGGAACTGTTTGGGAAAAATTAGGATGAGTGATTTTGTTGGAAGAGGTGTGGCAATATGGGTGGGCTCTGTGGTTTTAAAAGTCCATGTCCTCCTCCTCCTCCTCCTCCTCCTCCACCACCACCACCTCATCCTCCTCCTTCTCCTCCTCCTCTGTCTCCTCCTCCTCTTCCTCTTCTCCTCCCTCCCTCCATCCCTCTCTGTCTGTCTCTGTCTATCTCTCTCTCTTTCTGCCTCATGCTTGTAGATCAGATGTTAGCTTTCAGCTACTGCTCCAGTGCTGTTCCTACCTGCCTGCTGCCATGCTTGATACCATGTTGGTCATAAACTCACCCTCTGAAACTGTAATCCCTCAATAAATGCTTTCTTCGATAAGTTTCTCTGGGCTTCTCAGCAAAAGAAAAGTAACTAAGACAGACATCTGTGTCACACTAACTACAAACCCACCATGATACGAGTGCCCAATTTTAGTGTCTAATTTTATGATCAATTAGGAAGTTGGAGAATACTCTAGATCAGTTCACTTCTAGATGTCTCTTAGATTTTGTACTATATGTGGGAATCCATATCTTTAAAAACCTGTGAATGAGAATTCTAATCCTGTTCTGTCACTAACTTGTCTTGTAATCTTTTCTTATTCAATCATAAAAAAAATGTACGTTAACATGCCGCTTTCCTTAAATGGATCCTACAATGTCTAATTAGTATATTAGTGTGTGTGTGTGTGTGTGTGTGTGTGTGTGTGTGTGTAATAGTTTGGTAAACTCAGAAATTATTGTACTGAACTTCCAAAGCTGACTTTATAAGCAAGACACATTTCCAATGTGAATATTTTAGTGTCTTGTTCTCTATGCCAATATTGGAATCTAAACTAATGGCTGTGGTTTGCTTTCCAAAAACAAAGGAAAACATCCTTTTCTTAAAGCACTCAATGCCCCTAACTTCCCAACTGTTCTTAAGATGATAGCCTAGTTTTCTATTAAGAACCAAAAATCATATGCAATAAATCCACTGTGAGTAAGGACAGTGTCTGCCATGGCTGGCATGGACTGTGGATGTTTCTAATGATATCCTGAAATCATCCATGATGAATTACTCATTCTTCTCAGGGTCCACATCAAAAGCCCAATTTTAATTTAAAACAAAACTGAATAAAACAGTGTCTGTGGAGAAAAGGGCAACAATATAAAGGAATTGGGGGGAGGACTCTGAATGTCACAATGACAACCCAAAATTTTCCTCTGTTTGTTCTGCTAAACTGAAAGCAATAACAAGCCATCATACACCTATTGTGTATTCATTCCCATACCTTGTCAGTGCTTTAAAAAAAAAGTCCAACCAGTTAAAAATTTCCAGTATGTATCATCAAGGAGTGACAGTGTCGAATTCCCCCAAAGTATAGCATTTATCATTGCAGAGTGTACTTCCTTTCCCTGACAAATCCCTCATGTATATATATATGCATAGACATCCATCTATATGCTCACATATAGAGCAGCAACATTCCAATAACAGACTTATTTGAGCTCATCCTGCCTTTCATCTGCTGTTCTCACAATACTTTACTAATAATAGATAATCTGTGAATTTTTTTTCTGTGCTCTGGGTATTATTGCTTTTGCCTCTACAGCATGTCACTGACGTCGGCCCTGTCTGTTGCTGCCAAGATAGCTGATTAGAGGAGTTAAGGATGGAACTGGAGACCAAGGCCAGATTGCAAGGTGGATAGGCTGGGGATTCTGATGCGGCTTTGTGCTGTGTATCAGGGGTGGAGGTGGCTTTTCAAGCTATGGTTCTATGAAGAATTCACTTCAAAGTGTGAGGGGTAACTCCAGAGCATGACTGCAGGCTCAGTGAAGCCCAACACAGCACAACAGCTGGTAGTTCAGGATAGAAACACAGTCCTAACCCATGCCTGTTCACTCCATACCTATCCATTGTTCACCCAATACCTGCTCACACTTACAGTTTTGCACATTAATCCAAGATCAATACCTACCAACTGGAATTATTTCTTATTGTTTCCAAATTCTTCTGATAGCAACATAAGATACATATACTATTTATATATCATATATGTATTATGTGTATACACACACATATATACATATGTATATATGTGTGTCTCTCTATATATGTATATATCAAGTCATGACTCCAGCTTATGTTGCTATCTGAAGAAGGTAGAAACAATAATATATAACATATTAATTATGTAATATATGTAATATGAATTAATATGATATATAATATATTATATATAACCATTGCAGGTAGACTATCTTGCTTGTATTTTTAATATAGTAACACTCTACTAAATAAATTTAAGTGATAATAAATTTGTAAGAAGAAGCATTGAACACTCAAGTGATCTCTGGAAAACAATTTCAATAAAGAATTGTCTTTTGCACTGTTGCATGTTGCACAGCCTTCTGCTCTTCAATTGAATATTGGTGGTGGTGGTGGTGGTGGTAGTGGTGGTGGCAGTATTGGTGTTTAAGCCTGTAACCCTAGACATGTAGAGATTATAACTTCATTATTCCTGTTTTTCAGGATAATACCTGCATTAGGTATATTTAATTTCTTGGAAGCTTTTCTGTCGATTAGCTATTTCTTGGAAGTTTCAGTAACCATTCGTGCAGATAAGCAAACTTGAGTCTTCTAGGAGATAGCAACTCCCCAGCCACTGAGCAGCCAAATGTCAGAAACAACTTCAGAAGCTCCAATCCTCACTTTCCACGTGGAGTTGTGGTTTTTTCCTCACTTGAAAAGTGAAGGATCCTGGAATAATATTGATTGATTGGTTCAAATTATTAAATGTCCACACTTTTATATCCATTCTTTCCAAATAACAGAGTAAAGATTTAAATGGAAAGAATTCACAGAGAGCACAGAAAGCAGTTAAGATGGGAAATTTGGATAAATTTCCAGGATAAAGCATTCGTTGTCTCATGACAGGTGGTGGATGACATTACTCACAAGGTACTTACCACCACCTAGTATCTTCATGGAAATTAGGCAAACATCTAAAGAGGACATATTCTGCCTATCTAATATAGATGAGCTTTCAATGTTAATTTCTTGACTTCTCATTTACATACACTACTTCTTGGGTAATTCTCAGCTCTTTCATACCACCCTAATATCAACAGCCAAGTTTTTTAACTGCTCTTGTCTGCTCTAACTTTTGATAATATGCAGCATGTCCACTTCATATCTAAGTAGCCTATCAAAGTTAGCGCAACAAAACTGGTTTCTCTAGATGTTTATACATCTGATCCTTTTTTTTATGCCAATTACTGAAACTATATATCATACATCTATTTGTCTCCAAGGCTTCCAACCCAATTTCAGTTCTTTTCTGTCTCCTATGATCCCAAGTCTAACGACAATTTTGGAGTTCTTGGTTTCTTAAAAGAAAAAAAAAACAGAAATATTATAGGAAGATGTTTCCATTGTAATCCCAGGTGTGAGGTATTGGGCTGTTTCAGATTACCCACAGCAGCTGACTATGATTTGCCTTGTGCTTTACCCAGGGCATAATTTTGCCAGCTGCAGATAGTTTCTGCGATTGTGTGATGTTTGGGATTCTGGGGATTTGCAAAGGATAGATAAATGACAGGGTCCCCAGAGGTGGGGTGGGTTGTTGTGTGTTGTTTGAAGTTTGCTAAGTAGTCATGCACAAAGAAGAAACAAGAAGAAGAAATTATATATCCTACCACCAAAGATCAAATTTGCACCCAAGGAACTGGACTCCCTAATCAGCAGGAAGTCTAAGATAGCATCGCCTTCCTCCTGACCCCGATTTTATTCCAGGATCTCTAACCTTTCTCCTTTTTCCTTTTCTCTCTCCTGTCTAGTGTTAGAGGATTGGAAGGGCAGAAGAAAAGGTGTGAAGAATGGCAGAAGAAAGAACCCACAAAATAGCAAAAAGATAACTACCCCTGAGTCGAGCTCTGTAAGATCAGAATGACCATAATCCTGACTCACACCATCCTCATATCCTGTGTCTCACTCAGATAAGCGACCACCCTTCCTCATCAGACCTCTTACAAGCCTTAACTCTTCCTCCTACTTTTATTCTTGCACCACCCTATCAGCCCAATTGCTACACTGCAGAGTAACCTCTCAAATATGAATCAGACTGTGGCCCTACTTGATTCATTCCCCACTTCACCAACTGTTTACCATTACAATCAGAATAAAACCGGTATTTCTGAGGAATAAGCCCTACAGACCTATTCTCTAGCTCTGAGCTTAGCTAAGACATTCTAAGTTCCTACACTGTCCATCCCTCTTGTTCTCTGTCCTTTTAATGCTATCTTATGGTTCCCTCTCCCTCTCCCTCTCCCTCTCCCTCTCCCTCTCCCTCTCCCTCTCCCTCTCCCTCTCCCTCTCCCTCTCCCTCTCCCTCTCCCTCTCCCTCTCCCTCTCCCTCTCCCTCTCCCTCTCCCTCTCCCTCTCCCTCTCCCTCTCCCTCTCCCTCTCCCTCTCCCTCTCCCTCTCCCTCTCCCTCTCCCTCTCCCTCTCCCTCTCCCTCTCCCTCTCCCTCTCCCTCTCCCTCTCCCTCTCCCTCTCCCTCTCCCTCTCCCTCTCCCTCTCCCTCTCCCTCTCCCTCTCCCTCTCCCTCTCCCTCTCCCTCTCCCTCTCCCTCTCCCTCTCCCTCTCCCTCTCCCTCTCCCTCTCCCTCTCCCTCTCCCTCTCCCTCTCCCTCTCCCTCTCCCTCTCCCTCTCCCTCTCCCTCTCCCTCTCCCTCTCCCTCTCCCTCTCCCTCTCCCTCTCCGAAACACCCAGTCTGTTTCGCCTTTAGGATTATGTCATGACCCATTAGGACTGGTGTAGCAACATTGTCATGAATGAGGTGGCTTACATTCAAGTGTGTTATGGGAGCTGATTTCTTGTACATGGTACCTCTTCTCTGGATCCTTATCTGATGGATGGGCATGCAGCTCCTTCCGGTTTTGGTGGTGGTGGTGGTGGTGGTGGTGGTGAGTGGAGGTGGTGTTAGTGGTTTAAACTTAGGGAAAAATTCCATTCAGAGCCCTCACGACCTACTTAGCTCCAAAGATTCTATTGTTAAGATATAGATTTCTCTATATATGAATTTTTGGAAGAGAGATACAAATATTTTGATGGTTAGTCTATATATCGCCCTGGTCCTCCATGCATTCATAGTGCTCATGTATACTGAGCATCAAGTACAAGAAAACTTGTCTCCTGTGTAAAGTAACAGCAGTGACTAAAAGGCCTGTTCCCAAGGAGTTGACATTCTTATGGCTTAGGAATGTTCTGTCCTGTTTCCTTACAATTCCTGAAATGTCCTCCTAACCCTCCTTTCTACATCAGCTCTTGCTCCATTTAAATTCAATTCTATATAATAATAAATGGTCAATTTAAAAAAAAGATTCTAAAATCTCACTCTTTTCTCTGTCTAGGGTCTTACTATATTGCATGCTTACTTTTCCTCAGTGCCCTATAGCTGTCTAAAATGTTATTTGAGACCTATGTCTGTCTTACCCCAGTGTGTGTGTGTGTGTGTGTGTGTGTATGTTGCTAGTGTTTTGCCTGTGGTCTCTTCCAGAGAAGGCAAGCACTGTATCACTGAAAGGCTTGCCTTACCCTTCATCTTTTTATTATCTGTCCCTCCTACTATATTCTTAGCTTAGTAATGGTAGGGACTTTAATCTTTGTGTCCTCAACAATACCTGACATGTCATTTAGAATTAATGCATCTTACACAGTGAGGACGTTGCCTGGGATGCTGAACTATGAATGAACATGGAGAAGAAGGTAAATCACATGGAGTTTTAATCATCCTGCAAGTTCCCAAACTTGAAGTTATCACATGGACTAGTGAAGCCATAAGAGAAAGCAAAGTTCTTTACAAAACATAATGTATATAATACTTCAAAGAATGGATACACATATACACACTTTTTTGTGGCCCATACAAAAAAATTTACATTTTTTGCCCCAAATTTAAAATAAGAAAGATACCAGTGAGCACTCCTCTTGAAAAAAATCCAGGGCTGTAGAGATGGCTCAGTGGTTAAGAGCACAGACTGCTCTTCTTAAGGTCCTGAGTTCAAATCCCAGCAACCACATGGTGGCTCACAACCATCTGTAACTCCCTCTTCTGGAGTGTCTGAAGACAGCTACAGTGTACTTACATATATTAAATAAATATTTTTTTAAAAAAGAAAAACTCCAGACTTCATATTAGAAATTTTTACATTAAAGAGAATGAAAGCAAAGGCTTTAGACCTAGGGAAGAGAAGAGATGGGAAAGACAGCTCTGCCAAGAAAAACACCCTTTGGATATTTTATTAATTTACATTTCAAATGTTATCCCCTTTCCCAGTTTCCGCTCTGGAAACTCCCTATCCCATCCCTCCTCCCCTGGCTTCTATGAGGGTGCTCCCTCTCCCACCCACCCACTCCCTCCTCCCTGCCCTGGCATTCCCGTATACTGGGGCATGGAGCCTTCACAGGACTCCGACAAGGCCATCCTCTGCTACATATGTGGCTGGAGCCATGGGTCCCTCTATGTGTACCCTTTAGTTGGTGATTTAGACCCTGGGAGCTCGGGGAGGGGTGGGGATTGTTGGATGGTTGATATTGTTGTTTTTCCTATGGGGTTGCAAATCCCTTCAGCTTCTTCAGAAGAAATTCACTCTTGAGCAGTGATTTTCAACCTGTGGGTCTCGACCCTTTTGAGGGTTGAATGACTCTTTTGCAGAAGGTCAGAGGGTAAGACCATCAGGAACACACATGTTTACATTATAATGCATAGCAGCATCAAGATTACTGTTGAAAATAATTGTATGTTTAAGGGTCAGCACAACATGAGCGACTGCATGAAAGTGTTGCAGCAATAGGAAAGTTGAGAACCAGTGGCCTGGAGAAGTCAATATGTTTGTACTATCCCATATCTCTACTCTGTTTTCTTCTACTCTCATTCATCCTAGTTGAAACATCCATAGATGGGTACAGAAAAACCACAGCTGTCTTGTCAGAAGACAGCAAGGAAGAAAACTATGTGGAAACAGATTGGCCAAGTGTTTGGTGTTAACCATCACATAGTCCGTGTCTTTAAACATTAATCTCCTGCCTCCTTAGGACTAATCCATGAGGTCGTATAAGTCACAGTCAAGGTTCAGAAATAGTGAGGTGATCAGCCAGTGTCCTCACAGATTTCAAGTGGTTTAGCAAGGACCTTAACTTCATGTCTGTTCTCTTTACCACTAAAGTCTCAGTGAAAGAAATCTATGCAAGTTCCTTATGTTAATTCATGTGGCCTTCCATTCATTAATGGAATGAGAAGGAAGAAAAACAAGACACTTGAGGTGGATACGAAACACCAAGTAGAGCTGCTAAGACAATCAAACAGAACAATTAACACTCTGGGAAGCAAACTAAGTCAGGAAAATTATTTAGTGGATGTCTAATAATATCCCTTAAAAAGATTCAAGGGGCTGTTACCTTCATAACAATTCATATAATCAAGCTGTTTTCAAAGTGAAAAAAATCAGAAAATAAAAAGTCCTTGGGAATCTAAAATATTGTTGAAATTTTCAGAATACAACTGTACTTGAAGAATAGAAGAGACAATGCATAAAACCATGTGCTGGCATAAAGGAAATGATAAAATAATTCTAGGAAATGTAACAGCAGTAACATAAATAATGTTTAAAATCTGATTGACACCATTTATATTTGAGAAATTGATCTAGGATAGGGTGTCACAGCGTCAGCTGTCAATGTGATGCAAATCTAGAAGAATGCCTCCTCTGTCAGATTACAAGTATGTGAAGCTATGCCTGAGAAACAGCCCTGTGACAGAAGGGTGGCTCTGCACACAAAAGTGCTTGCTCTGAAAACCTGACAACCTGAGTTGGATCCCAGATCCCACTCTAGAATGAGAATCAAATAGCAGAAGTTGTCCTCTGGCCTGCATACCTGTGGTGTGGCATGTACATGCTTGCACTCAGATGCACACACACACACACACACACTCACACATACACACAATTAAAAAGCAGTACCATTTCAATAAAAATATGATTCTGGAATGTCAACCTATTTTACCAATATAGAAAAGAGAAATCAATGATAAACTCAAGAAAACACAAAAGGTCCTATAAGAAAGCCATTGTTCTAAACTGGGGCGGGGGAGGGGGAAGGCATAATTCAGTAATTTTCAGAAAATCATACTTGCCATAGTGTTAGACCATTCTATTTGGAGGAGTAATTTTAATCATATATGATTATGCTTTTCTTTTTTTAACTGGTAAGTCACAGAGTTTGGGTTGTGGTGTCTCATGTTCTATAATTAGGTACAATACTATTTTAGATTATAATTTTTGAATCGATGCATTGCCAAAAATCACAAAAAAATCTGATTTTTATTTATAAAATGACTCAAAATAAATAATTCCTTGTAACGGATAATATTAGAATGGCAGGATTTGGGAGACCTTAGGAGTGTTTGGAAGGACATGTAAGGGGATTTTATTCTATGCATTTATAAAGAAAACTCAAAGATTACGAAGTATGAACATACATCAAGAAAAATAACATTAATATTTAAAATTATAACTGTTCTGGTTGACCTGTTGGCAAGTTGACTAAAGCAAGTGTTACCTAGGAAGAGGGAATCCGTACTTGAGAAAATGCCTCCCTAAGATTCTGCTCCTGTGGACAGGCTTGTTAATCATTTTCTGGATCAGTGTGAGATGACTCAGCTCACTCCTGGTGGTGCCACTCCTGGTGATCTTGAGATGTACAGGAAAACAAGATGAGAAAACCATGGGGGGCAAGCAAGTAAGCAGCTCCTTCCTAGCCCACCCCATGGCCTCTGCTTCAGTTCCTGCCTCTAGGTTCCTGCCTTGGCCTTCTGCTCTCACTTCCCTCCATGATAGACTCTTTGTCACCTGGAGGTACAGGATAAAATCATCTGTCCTCCCCAAGTGGCTGCTCTTGGTCATGGTGTTTTTAAACAGAAGTAGGAACCAGAGACAACGGTAATAACTAGTAGGCTAATTAATATAACAAAAGGAGAGGGGGAGGAAAGGAAAGGAAGAATTAGATGAAAATATAACTGGGGTCACTTTCAAATTTCCAGCCCTGACTCTGTCAATATCATCTAAAGTTAAGAACATCTGGTATACAACATCATTAAGAGATATAATAGTAACTTCTAGAACAACAAATTGTATAATACATAAATAAACAATCCTATAAAATTGGTAAATTTCTTGGTACTCTGTTGACACCCTGACTAAAATACTAAATGGAGAAATTAATTAGTCTTCAAGTCATATGGCTCAAAAATAATGTGTTATTCCAAATTAAAAGCATATATTGTGAAAACAAATTATCTGACTTAAATTTCATAATAATGATTGTTTCTTAATTGAACTGAAGAATAAACAGTGTTATATAAGCAAAGATACATAAATGAAATTATAAGTGTATTTAAATGCTTATTTATTTCAATAGCTAAAATAACAGTGTTCCTCAACAGCAAGCTTTACTCTGATGATTACTAGTTTGCATGAGAATCAGAAGCACATGTAGGACAGACATTTCAGTATTTGGGTCTGGTGTGGTGGCTCAGATCTGTGCCCTATTCAAGAGCCCAAGCTAATTGGAGAAGAAACCACCCCAAAAGGTCCTTCTCGTCCTAAAGATTGGCATTACTGGAAGGATGAATAACAAGATGTACTGCTTCTTGAAGTCTGGGTCTGTTTGCAGCACAAATGGAAATGTTTTCTTTCTATGGAGCTAAGGGAAAAATGAGCATTTGCAAAATAATAAATAAGGCTACTTCATGTATTCATTAGATTATTTCTTTCCATTGATCACTACTGATTTCATTCAGAAATGTAGTTTAAGAAATTATTATTCCACCCACAGACTTTACCTATATTTGCATCTCAAGAGTAAATATATGTGTGTGTGTATGCACATACATACACACATTCCGCTCTAACAGGCTTATATGTTGAACTGCCAGTAACAGTGAGTTAATAGAGCAATTTATAAGCAAGCCATAATTTATCATTTCTCTGTAAGCAGACACTGAAAAAGCTTGCATGATAAATTACCCTTAAAAGTGAAAAATATCATTGTATCATACATTTATGTGTTCATTATATTAATTCTTGGGACGGAATATTCAGTATTTGTATGTGTGAGCATATAACATTGATAGGATATTGTTTAGTGAGTAGCAATTTTGGCTCACGACCACATGTAACTTTATCTCTTAGGGATCTTGCATCTTTGAACCTCCACCAACACTGTACTCACATGTACATTCCTACACATACAAACACAAAGAGAGACACATATGTACAATTAAAAATAAAAGAAATCATTTTCCAAAAATTGGGACATTGAATAAAGAATAATCTAGTAAATTATCTCAAAAGTGACAATGATTTTCCAATTTTCTTAGTATATGCTTGAAAACTCTCAATATGGCGAATACAACGTGCAACCACCTTCAAATTATTCACTAGAAATTAATCTCTTATTTTACTGCTACTAAAGGGAAATGTTATCATTTTACTTAGTTTTAAGACTGGTTTTTAGCAGTTTTAGATTCACAACAAAATTAAGACTGTGTACCTTATTTTCCCACATATGCGAATATCCCTTTCATTCCCTGCTCCACGACAGTGGATTGACATTTGCTTTAACTGTTGAGCCTGCTGTATGTATCACAGTTGCTAAAGGCCATATTCTACTCATGGACGGTAATATTTTGGTGTTTTGAGGTTGGTTTTTGTTATGCTTTTTTAAAATAAAGTCTCCTATAACCACAACTAGCCCCAAATTAATGTAGGCAAAGCAATATGAGTCTGTCCTGATGTATTTTGTGGACAATCATTTCATTCCTCTCTACCACTGGTCTTTTAAATTATTCATTTGTCATTAACACACAAGTCAGGAATCCCTTTAAGGTTGGGGTCTATGCAAGGTATTTTATACAGAGACATTATGAAGCAACATTTCCTGCAGCGTTTGAGATGGTCTATGAAGGTTTGTGGATGTACTTGTGGAAATGTGCTGTGTGTTTAGGGTGATGAGCTTGTGCTATAAGGCAGGGCACTGTTTAAATGAATGGCTTTTTCATAAGGATTCTGTTGGCCTAACCTAAACTAACCGGGCCTCAGTCTGTACTGTTCCTACTGCCTCCCTCTTCATCTTCTCCCTCCTGGGTACCAGGCCGATACCACACAGTGTGTGAATGCTGTTTCCAGTTCCTTAGGCTCCTTCTCCTATGCCTTCCATAGGTACTTTTCCCAATAAATCCCTTGCATTTCTATCCCCATCTTAGTTTCTGTTCTCCAGCCATCCCTAAAGATCACAAATAGTTCAACCCAGGAGAGTATTTGAGGATCATGTAATCTTTTATAGAATTCTCATAATAGCTAGTATAGATGTACATACTAGAATTAAGGATATGTGCATATATGAATCTTATCTAGAAAGAAAGAAAGAAAGAAAGAAAGAAAGAAAGAAAGAAAGAAAGAAAGAAGAGGGAGGGAGGGAAGGAAAGAGAGATAATTCAATTTAACATCTTAGAAATTTTGGTGGAAGGGGGAAGGTAGTAGAGCAAGGTAATCTCAAAGTAGCCCTTCAACTAGGTTTCTATATGATGTTCCCTGTATTGGTGATGCAGAAAGATGCTGAAAAAGAGAAAGAAGAAAACATCAAGAGAAACATGGCTTGCTTGTCCTTTGGCCTATGTGGTTCCTACTTCTGAAATGAATCTAAATGGGAATTCAACTTGGTGAAGGCACATCAACTGAATCCGGAGTCATCATCATTTCTCGGAGGCTAGGATGTCTTTCAGCAGATCTAAAGTATATCTTGATGGTAACTCATGGTTGGTTTTGTGAAATACAAAGTACTTTATGTCAAAAAGACCTTTTTTAAAATTCCCTCTTTTAGTAGAGGTCAAAGGAAATTAAATTCATCAAAGGTTTTTTTTTTTTGTCAAAAAAATGGTATTTCTTATGCTTAAGCATCTTTCAAGGATATGACTATGTGCCTGAGATTTTACATTTTCTTCCTGGTTAGCTGGCCTTCGTTACACTAGCAACCACTCTTCAAGATGCGATTTTTCTTATATAACTTTTTTATATGTATTATCAGACATGTTTCACAAGTTGTTTTGTTGTTATTAACATAAATAAGTATTATAATAGTATGTATATTATATGATAAATAATATAAAATAAAATGAAAATCATATTTGAAAGAATACCTGGAAGAAATGCTCGATACAAAAACACAAACGCTACAATAACCCTGGAAACGTTGGAAATTGGTTGGTAAAACAGAAGACATGATTCAAAGTCATTATCACTGTCTTCAACAATGCAAGAACATCAAAAATGGTCCTCTAGTGCGATCTGTTAAGGGGCACCGCCTAAACATCTGTAAGACTTACAGAAAAGGAAGACTTTGGTCTAGAAAGATGTCTCAGTGTTTAAGGGAACTTATATTGAAAGGTTCACAACACTGTAACTCCAGAGGATCAAACATCCTCCACAGGTACTGCAGCCATTCTCTCTCTCTCTCTCTCTCTCTCTCTCTCTCTCTCTCTCTCTCTCACACACACACACACACACACACACACACACACACACCACTTTTTTAAATTGAAAACAAAAATGTACACCAGGCTTCAGTGGCATTGGTTTGAGAATCCTGACAGTGGTTTTGTTTATCAGACAACTGGAAGCATATTCTAGATATTCATCAAGAGCCTCCTAAATAGAGAGAGTGCCAAAGATTAACTGAAGAATCTGGGTAAAACTGTCAGGCTTGGATTCTTTTGTTCCTGATAGTAGTAACGCCCAGAGAAGCGAAAGAAAATAACCATTTGGTGGCCATGAGGGATGACATAGGACGCGTAACCATTTAAATAAGTGACTGGGTAGCCAGGCCACAGAAGTAGGTTTGGAACCAACAAGTGAACTAGGCTCTAAGGACATGGGATCTGCCTGGTAAGTGTTGGTTTTTTGTTTTTTGGTTTTTTTTTTTTTTCAGAGTTGTAGTAACCTGATGAACTATGTTTACCGATGAAAGTTAACAAGATACTGCCAGTGTGATTTCAGCAGAGGTCAAATAAACTATCCAGCAGTTAAAATGAATCATACATAATAAGTTTATGCCCGCTTCCCTTTTCAAGCAAAAAGAGGATCCTGGAAAGACAAAATGTGGCTTCCATTACTGCAATTAAATACACAAATATCTAACAATTTTAAAGCACTTACACATTTTTACAATCTTAAAATGAAACACATTGTTGGTAGGGCCAACAAACATTTTCTGTTTCCATTTTTTGTTTCCAAACTGAACTATATTCTATGTATTGGCAATACTTTGTTTTCATTGTTTCTATGGCTCCTCTTTGGAGAAGTCCAATAAAGCATAGATCATGGAAAAGACAGTGTTTCTCTTCCTCATTTCTGAAATAAGTCCTTCTTTAAAATGTCCCTGGCTTAAAGAAAATTTGAAAAAGGGTTTTCTCTTTGAAAAAACTCACATGATTGAAGAGATTTCACCTTCAAAGGGTTTGCCTCCCGAAGGAGCCCCCTTTGAGAATTTTAAGTATTGCATGGGAAATATATTCTTTGAAGATTTTCATGTTAAAAAACAGTTGCATGTCCTGGGTATCCTCTTTGAAGTTTAAAAAAAAACACACAATATTTAAAGGATTCTCCCTCTTTGGATGTTTTTATGTTACAGAAAGCTGATTTTCTGGGGAAATGTTAATTCTTCTACAGCAGCTTGCATGCTTGCTTCCCTCTTTATTACCCTAGCTTTGATTATTTTGTTCTGATGAGACTACTGTACCAGGCTTTTCCTAGATAACGTGAAACCGAGATCGGGTTTCCCAGCCTCTTTCTATATCGTGTCAGATTCATAAGTACTGAAAAATCACTAACTCCTAAGTAACTAATGTGGCAATAAATCCAATCCAGTGGTATAGACCTATAAACCCAGATATTCAGGAGCCTGATGCAGGAGGATTGCAAGTTAAACACCTGTCTAGGCTGCAAAGCAAGTTCAAGAAAACCGTGAGGAAACTAGTGAGACCCTGTCTCAAAATAAGAAGAAGAAAGGGATAAGGACACTGTGTGATGGTGGAGTAGTCACTTAGTATGCATGAGGCCCTAGTGATGTCGGGGGGAAAACTGGCGTCTTGAGGTTCTTAGTCTCATTAACAAAAGAATTTAAGAATGGACTCAGAACAGAAGCTCATGGACAACTTCATTAGACTTTAAAAGAAAACCTCCCAGGCTAGGAAGTCTGTAAATCTCATCAGGTACCTTGCAGGAGAATAGAGGAGATAAGGGAGAAAATGCCATCATATTGAAGCCATCATGGAAGCCACACACCTGGCGGTTAAGCAGTCCCAGGGTGGGGAGTAAGGGTTGATAAGTGTCCAGGTTAGGCGTACTATTGTTGTGGTAAAATACCATAGCAACTTGGGGAGGAAAGGGCTTATGTGACTTACATATCTTGAATCACAGTTCACTGAGGGAAGCCAAGGCAGGAACTTATGCAGGGCAGGAACCTGGGAGGCAGGAGTTGATTCAGAGGCCATGGAGCAGTGCTGCTTACTGGCTTACTCCTCATGGCTTGCTCAGCCCGCATTCTAATAGAAGCCAGGATCACCTGCCTGAGGATGGCACCGCCCACAGTGGGATAGCCCCTTTCATGTCAATCGAAAAATAAGAAAAGGCACTACTTGCTTCCCAATCCTATAGAGGCATTTTTTTTTTCAACTGAAGATCTCGTCTCTCCAGTGACTCTAGCTTATGTCAAGTTGACATAAAACTAGCCGGTTTGCCCCAAAGCAACAGACAAAGCCTCCTTAAGCTCTGGCCAGTATCCAAAAGAAAGACAGGAAAAGAAACAGAAATTTGTACCTTTCTGACTCAGATCTCAGAAAGGCAGGAAGATCCAGCTGAACCTTATAGTTGCTCACTGGGACTATGCTGCGGGCTGGGCAGGGGGCGGTGCCGGGGAGAGAAAAAGTACCTTACTAAAGAACCGAGTATTCCACCTGTTTCTTGAGCATGGCTTAAAGACAGTTCAACTTCTTAGGCATGCTCCCTTGGCCAGGCTATTGCCCTGATCCAACCAGGATGTCAAGTCTGCGTGCAAGCTTATCGTTCTATACTCTTGATCAGGACGTGGTTGTTTTTTGTTTGCGTGTTTTCTTCATGGGTCTTTATTATTACTCTAATGTAAGGGTGTAGGGAAAGAGACAACGGTATCTGAACTAAGGATATTTCTAGGAACTGGGGAATTCCTCAGCAATTACTTAATAACCTCATAAATTGATTACAGATGATAGAGTATCCTCCAGTGAATGTTCTCATCATCCTTGTATCCTGAAGCGATATATAGCTCAAAAAAAAAAAAAAAAAAGGATAAGGATCTCTTAGAGTACATTGGGTGAATATCTGTGTGATGATTTGAGAAAAATAATACCAAGTTTCTTTCATTTGACTAACTTCTTATAAGACACTAATATGTTCTAGATGCCAGAGTACTTAAAATTAAGCATTACTCTCCCCCTTAAGGAGTTTATAGTCTAGGAAGACTCTACAGTGACCACAAATCAGGATCATGTAGAGTTCTGTGTTAATGGACATTGGAAGTGAGAAGCATGTCTCAGAGTTTAGAGAAAGGGAGACACAGGATTAAGATTGTTCCAGCCCAGCAGGCGGCCTTAGAGGAGCACTGCAGCAAGGTTTACACGTAGAGACTAGCTCATCATAATTGGGCCAAGAGACAATTTAATAGGATAGAACTCTGAATTCTTGTTTTAAAGAGATAAAATAGTAGAGAATACCAAATGAAAAGGAGATTTGCACATCTGTCTCTCAAAGTAAGAGAAAGTCTGCTTTCTTTCTTGATTTTGTTCTTTTTTTTTTCTTTTTAATTTGCATATCTGTGTTGGGTTGCAATGATATTTATCTCAGTGGGTCTTAGTAAAACCAAACCAACAAAAAGTGAAAAGCTACTCTAGTATGTTCAAAGATGAACATTTTGAAGAAATTAATTGTGGGAGGAAAGACACATTTGGCTGAAGCATCAGAAAATAGAAGTAACTTGAAGGACACAGTAACTGACCTTCTGGAAGACAAGAGTTCACCAAATGACCAAGGAAAGGCTGAAGCAATAAAATGAGGTGAAAAATAGGGTGAACTACAAAGGTACTTGACATCAAAGCTGAAGATGTGAGTATTCTGAGCATAGAAGAGCCACTGATGGGTTTGGAACAAGCAATAACAGCGTCAGAGTTATATGCCAGGATAATCGGAATATTGTGGTAGACTGCAGGAAGACATTACAACCAAAGGAGCAATTATGAGATATCACAATACTAATAAACAAGCATTGTATTTATTATTTCAAAAATAAAATATATGTAAAAAAAATACTCCGTAATCTTTAGGATACCACCAGGGATAAAACCATCATTGTTCTTGTCTCAAATAGATTGTTGGTTTTTCTTTAATTTTCAAACTTAGGGTTTTTAAAAATCTTCCTCTTAATTGTGTTCTTTCAAATAGGATGTACAAATTTTGTACAACAGTGGGGCTGGAGTAGTGGCTCAACAATTAAGAGCACTTGTTACTCTTCCAGTGGTCCTGGGTTTTAATCCAGGTACCCACATGGCAGCTCACAACAGTCAATCGCCACTGTTCAGAGATCCTGATGCCCTCCTCTGACCTCCATGGGCACTAGGTACACACAACACTTTTACACATAAAATAAAAATAAATAAACCTTTAAAAGATAATTAAAACGTACACTAGAGCAACAATATATAAACACTAAGCTTTGGAAATTAAAATTCATACTTTTTTGTTTTGCTTTCTTATCATTGACTTGAGGCATTTCCCTGTTTGTTATGTTTTAAATATAAAATGTTTGACATACACCATAAGTTGATGTACTAAAATGGCTGGCTGGATCTGTGATTCTGGGATATTCTGGAAACTTCAGGAATTGATAGTAATCACTGGAGGTGGGACCTTAAGGACCTTTGTCTCTGGCTCCCTGGCTCTCTCCTTTTTCCTGTCTAGCCTGAGGCCGAGAAGCCCCTCACGCACATAATCATACTATAGCTGCTTTCTGTGCAAGCAGGAGAACTGGAGTTCAGATCCCCAGAGCTCACATAAATGATGTCAACTACATATGCACACAGATGTGCCACGAAAAGAACACATACACACATCATACACATGCACTTGAGAAAAATAAAAATATATGAAACTTAATGCTTTATCTTCTAGAAATAGCCTTTTACTTTGTTCTGCTACCCTGTGGTAACTACTATTCTTTAATCTCTTGACTTACTCAGAATGTCCATATAAATAAACTCACACGTATATGATTTTCTATATCAGAATTTTACTGTCTGGTTCCTCTGTAATGTGACTATGTGTTTTTATTATAGCATCTCATTAGATGCTAACTTAAGGATTCCCTGAAATCTTCCTGTAGGCTTTCTAGCATTACCTAACTCTAGCACTTTGCAGGACACAGCTCTGGCTTACTGCAGCCTCTCTGCAGGCTAATAGTTTCCCATCTCCTCTAAAAAGGCAAAGAGAGGCATTAGCAGTACCACCTGCAGAAGAGCTGTTCAACTCCCCACCCCCAACTCTTGTCTGTCCCTAAGTGCTGTCTGTCACTTGTCAGTTTCTCTCATGAACCTGGATGTTCCAAATCACCACCTGTCTTGTAGCTTTGCAGAGCTTCCTGGATGCCTAAAACCTTGTCTGACCATTGATCACCACTGAAGCGTCCTTCCCTACTTTGCTGGGGTAACTGGCCATTGCAATGGAGTCACTACACATTAACATGTTGGGATTTGTTAAGAGGATTGGATTTCTTTACTATTTTAAATAAAGTCATTGAAGCATTGCTGGCCATCAGAAGAGTGCTGGATAATTGTACATGTAATTCTATGGTGACAAAAAAGTAAACCTCTCTTGGAATATGTTTAGATGATAATATTTTGAATTGGCTGAGATATTTAATTTCCAGCTCTATGAAATCAGTTTTGTACCGTTCTCTACATACCTGAGACGGTTGCTAAGGAACAATTCAATGTAAATATCAAGTAATTCAGATTTGGGCTTCAAAGGGCAAAGTGATAAATCTGAGAGATCAGAGGGAGATAATGGTGCTTTGTTTCCTTTTCCTTTTTCTCCACTTGCAAATGCACAGAGAGATTCTGAAGTCTCCTTTGTTCCTGAGGTGAAGGCCCCTGTACCTTGCCTATCACTACATTCATCCCTCTTGGGATGCTATCAGGCCCCAGGGAGAATTTCTGTGGTCGCCTGTGTACTGCATGAGATCTGTCTTGTGATCCTTCACGTTTCTCTCAATTTTGTCATTCAAATGCAGGCCTGATAGCAAACCTAGTCCTATTATGGATTCTCACATATCTATTATGTAAACAAATAAAGAAGCTAAGTAGCAATGGAGCCCATTCTTTTGTTTCTTTTCTACATTTGCTTCCCTCTTTCTTCCAGAAGTAACAACTGGATGTGCAGGTGACTTGGTGCTGGGCAGACCATGCAACACCTCCTTCTAGAGCCCAATCCACCAGCAAGTAGCTTCCGAGTAATAATGCGGTCCAAGGCTGGCCAGATCAAAATCAATCTTGGGTTTTTCTTGGAGCTTGTGGGGAAGAGGACAATGCTTTTGTCTAGAGCTGTTGAATTAAAAGACTGTACCTCAGAACTGAACAAGGTCAAAACAGAATAGAAAAGAGGTTGGCAGGTAAACAGAATGACTGGGGCGGCAAACAGATCTACAATCTCTGAATCCCTGTCTCTGTCACCTTTCCTATCTATCATTAGTTTCATGAGCCAATGTGTATCCTCTCTATTGGAAATGGAGTGGACCTTGTCTGTCATTTGCAAAGTAGAGTCTAGCTTGTAACACACACAGCCAGCTTTAAGAGAGATGCCTCATTTGAAAACCTGCAGTAATTATGAGTAAACTGTCTTATTGTAATAACTTTCATTTTTAAAATGTTGTTGTTGTTTAACTTTCATGAGCACTATTGCTCTCCTACACAGAAAATGCTACTGTGTTTCACTTTGCCGACTGACCACATGTGATCCACGCCTCACACTATCCCTGCTCATCTGTGGAAGCATATGACATTAGCTACCATGGTCTGTTAGAAGATGAGTGTATGATCTTACCCGATCCAATCAACCCTACGAAAGAAATAGACCTGTTACTCGATGGTTGTAACCGAAGTCCTGAGATCCCTATGAACCAAGTGAGGCAAAGAGTAGTGTGGAGGAAGTCCCTGTGGTGGGTCGTGGGGACATGTTAATAATTAGGTCCCTGTTACATTTTTCTTGCTCCTCCTCACAAAGATCTTGGCAAACCTTGGGAAAGTATTTGTGGGTGATTAGCTAAGAAGAGAGCTGGCTGAGAAGGAAGATGGCAAGGGTATGTGTTAGCATATAACAAATAAATAACATATAACATATAACAAATAATGGAGAGGACGCCATCCAGACAGGCAGGGTGGGAACATATGCAAGAGCCTCTGCAGGTATGATGTCCTACCTGGAGATTCTTGGAATCCAGTCTAATATTATCTAGCATTCCTCCCTTTCAACCTGTAGGTAACACAGGAATACAGCTGGTCTGTCTCTGCCTAGCAAGCTGGACTATACCTGTTTCCATGACAATGGCAGGGTTTTAGGAGTAGTTTCAGGAATGGACAGGACACTTTTTACCCTAGACCGTTGCTTCTGCTCAATTCTGCTAACCAAAGCAATCATCACAAAAAGCCTAGATACAAATGAGACTGAAATAACTTGTAGTCCTGAGAGAAGGCAAAGTCACACCAGAAAAGGTATAGATTCAGGAAGGGCTACCTTGCAGGCCTGAAGTGACTTATCCTCTCAGATATCCTTTTTCTAACAAATCCTCTCTCTTGTGTGGCTTAAGTATGCTTTTCTACCTAGCATGCCCTCCATAATTCCAACTGATACAATGATGGATTGAGTTTTGCAACCAGACTTTGGTCCCCTGCAGAACGGAGATCATGTGCATACTTATGTCATTAAAAGCTCCTGTTGGCCAGTGCTTAGCAATTTCACTGCTTTAACAACTACAGTTGAAAACTGTAAAGGGATTGCATGATGGCAGTTCCTAGCTACCTATGACCACTCAGTACTGGATAATAGTTAGTCTGTATACATACTGACAACTGATAATATTCACCTTAAGTATAAATACTGTAAGATGACTAACTGGTAGTCTATGAAATGACATAGCTTTGAACTGAAAATCCCTCTGTTGTTCCTCTCTAGCAGAATGACTATGGTTAGACATGTGAACCTTTGGCCTCGGGGCTTTTGTCTTTATGACAAGGAAGACTGCCCAAGAATCCCCCTACTCTTAAAATCACTTCAAGTTATCCAGTAGTTTTGCTAAAATCTTAGTCAATTATATAGGAATATTTTGTAAGGCTGCACAGAGGATATGAATGTTTCTATTTTCTTTTTTAAAATAACATTTATAGCACCTTTTCTGACTTACATAGTGAGCACATTAATTATTGACTACATCCCTCCTGGATTTCTATGTTGCTCTTAATTCCCAACATGATAGTAGGCAAAGGGTTGTCTTGTAAGAAAGCCATGTCCATGAAACCCTTGTGAATGAGATAACTACTTTTACACACACACACACACACTGTGATGGTTTGTATATCCTTGGATCAGGGAGTGGCACCATCTGAAGGTGTGGCCTTGTTGGAATAGGTGTGACCTGGTTGGAATGGGTGTGTCACTGTGGGTGTGGGTATAAGATCCTCACTCTAGTTGCCTGGAAGTCAGTCTTCCACTAGCAGCCTTTGGATGAAGACATAGATCTCTCAGCTCCTCCTGTGCCATGCCTGCCTTGATACTGCCATGCTCCCACCTTGATGATAATGGACTGAACCTCTGAACCTGTAAGCCAGCCCCAATTAAATGTTGTTTTTTATAAGACTTGCCTTGGTCATGGTGTCTGTTCACAGCAGTAAAACCCTAACTAATACAGAAGTTGGTACTGGGAGTGGGGTATTGCTGTGATAGGCCTGACCATGCTTTTATTTGAAAGAATGTGGATTTTGGGACTTTGGATTTGGAAAGCAGTGGAATGCTTTAAATGGGGCTTAATGGGTCATCCTAGTAGGAATATAGAAGACTTTGTTGCTGGGAGTGATTTGAACTGCGTTGACCTGGCCCAAGAGATTTCAAAGGAGAAGAATTTCACAATGTGGCATAAAGACTGGTTTTGTGGTATTTTGGTGAAGAATGTGGCTACTTTTTGCTCTTGTCTGAAAAGTTTGCCTGAGGCTAAGGTGAAGAGACTTGCATTAGTTGCATTGACAAAAGAAGTTTCAAAAAAGCCCAGCAGAGACTTTGTTCTCTGGTTAAGTCTTATGAAGAGAAGTATGAACAAGCATAGCAAGCTTAGAAAGGAAAAATATAAAATGTATGGTTTGAGTACTAAAGGAGTACCAGGAAGTGAAATGGAGCAAAATCTCGAGTTCTAGGAGATAACAGATTAAGGGAGTGGGACCTTGGGGCAAGATTCTACCCAGCTTAATTAGATCCAGGCATGGTGGTACACACCTTTAATCCCATGAGACAGGCATGCTGATCTCTACATTCAAGGTCAATCTACAGAGCAAGAACCAGGATAGCCAAGCTTAGGCAGTGAAGGATTTAGAAAACATAAAGCTAGTGATAATGTGATAGTACAAGGGAATCATGTTCTAGTTCCTGTAAGCAGCAGAACTCGACAGCTTCAGCCATGTAGCTCTGGCTCTAGAGTTAAGAATGGGAGGAACCACTGGGAAAATTGGTGCTGGTTAGCTGGAGCTAAGGAATTAGCAGTGATTAAGAAGAGACCAGCATTACTGAGGTGAAATCTTCTGGAAATTGTGTTCTGGGAGCACAAAGAAGCTATGTTCCAGAGATACCCAAGGTTGTACTTCATGCTGCGGCTGGACTTGGTAATGTGTAAGAGTCACTCAGGTGGTACTGCTCGTGAAGGAATGAAGGGATCATGGAGAGAAGCTGAGGCTTAGCACTGTGAGAGGCCAGGGAAGGCCATTGGAGAAGTTGAAGCCTCAGCTGTAGTTGATGGCCCAGGACTGAAGGGGTCATGCAAAGAATGTGAGGCTTGGCACCCTGAAGAGAGCCTATGAGAGGCTATTGGTGAAGCCTATTTGGAGTGGAACACCCCAGTGTATTGGAGATGTCAGTACCATGGGATGATCACCAAGAACAGAAGCCGTAGTGGAGTGGATCAACCTGAGCTTAGAGTGCTACAGAGCACAGAGATGGAAAAGTGATGCCAGCCCTTAGGAGGAGTCCAAAAGATCAAGTGGAATCCCAGACACTGAAACAAGAAGCTGTAACATTGAAATTGCCTTGGAGACTCAAAGATGTTAAAGATGCCAGAGCCATGGGATACATGCTGAGGAAAGCTGCTAACAGGAAGTGGAACCAGCCCAGGAGAAAGCAGTTTGTTGCAGTCAAAAAAAAACATGAACAAGGAGTGGAGATCTGAAGACCGCTTTGACATCAGCCATGGAGATGCAGTTTGGAGTTTGCCCAGCTGGTTTCCTACCTTGCTTTGGGGATTACAGTTAATTAAGTTGAATGAATCTCAGAAGAGACCTTGAACTTTGGACTTTAAACATTGTTGCGACCGCTATAGACTATGAGGACTTTGAAAGTTGGACTAAATGCATTTTGCATTATGCTATGTTTAAGTATGGCCCCCATAGACTCATGTTTTTGAACAAGTCTATGGGGACCAGGGAGTGGAATGTGATGGTTTGTATATCCTTGGATCAGGGAGTGGCACCATCTGAAGGTGTGGCCTTGTTGGAATAGGTGTGACCTGGTTGGAATGGGTGTGTCACTGTGGGTGTGGGTATAAGATCCTCACTCTAGTTGCCTGGAAGTCAGTCTTCCACTAGCAGCCTTTGGATGAAGACATAGATCTCTCAGCTCCTCCTGTGCCATGCCTGCCTTGATACTGCCATGCTCCCACCTTGATGATAATGGACTGAACCTCTGAACCTGTAAGCCAGCCCCAATTAAATGTTGTTTTTTATAAGACTTGCCTTGGTCATGGTGTCTGTTCACAGCAGTAAAACCCTAACTAATACACACACATACACACACACACACACACACGTAAGAGAGAGACAGAGACAGAGAGACAGAAACAGTGAGAAAGAAACACACAGAGAGAAACAGAGAGAGAGACAGAGACAGAGTCCATTTATTTCAAAAAGAGAATCCATGATAAGCCAACATGAAACTTGGTGAAGCAATGACTTTTATGGAGGTTCCTAACAAGAGTATAAGTGAGGACTCAGAGAAATGTGAATGGCTCTAAATTAACTGAAGAGTCCACCTCACCAAGAGGAAGGCTCATGAAAGGCACAACCGTGGAGCACTTTACACAGCTTGCAGGCCGAATTATGAGTCCCAAGATGTCCTCTCTGCCGGGGGATGCTCACTACCCTCCCAGTCGGTTGTTTACTTGTGTGAATCTGGGGACGAGCCTTAGAGAATCTTCCAAGTTTCTCCTTTCTCCGACATGTGAGCTTTTGCTTCTTCCCACAGTTTCGGGAGTCTCCCTCTCGCTCCTGCAGGAATGTACCAGTACAGAACATACTGCTCTTCAGAAGCAGTGCCCAAGTGCTTCCTCCCTGCTTCCGTGTGGAGACACAATTAGAGGGCACCATTTATGAACTTAGAAGCAGGTCCTCACACATTGAATGTAACAGCACCTTGGTCTTCCAGCCTCTAAACTGTGAAAAACAGACCCCTGCTGTTTCTAAGAGACTTAGCCCATGGTGATATACAAACCTTAACAGGTTAACAAAGAACACAAAGATCCACGGAGCTGAAGGGGTTTGCAGCCCCATAGGGAGAACAACAATATGAACCAACCAGTACCCAAGAGCTCCCAGGGACTAAACCACCAGTCAAAGAAAACACATGGTGGGACTCATGGCTCCAGCTGCATATGTAGCAGAGGATGGCCTAGTTGGTCATCAATGGGATGGGAGGGCCTTGGTCCTGTGATGGCTCTATGCCTCAGTGTAGGGGAATGCCAGGGCCAGGAAAGGGAAGTGGGTGGGTTGGTGAGCAGGGAGAGGGAGGAGGGGATAGGGGGTTTTTGGAGGGGAAACCAGTAAAGAGGTTAGCATTTGAAATGTAAATAAAGAAAATATCCAATTTGCTAAAAAAAAGAGAGAAAAAAACCACAAAGAACACAAGGGAATGTAGAAAAGACAAAAAAGCATATAGGAGAGAGAGCACTAATTTATAACTAAGTTGGCCATATAATTTAGGCCAAAATAGTGACACTTTTGGGAGTGAGGACATTAAGGATAATTCCAGTGGGAGTTGGAACTCTCCAAGACAAACAAGGGTGTATTTTCTATGAATAACCCACCAATGCAAGTCACTGAAAGATAAACCAACAGTACATTGGAAGGTCAGCATGATATGGTTCAGAGATGTCACAACTCAAGAACAGATTTTACATCACGCAAAGAAATAAATGAGATGGCTTTCAGTCAATTCTTCAAAATATCTTTCCTCCGGTCAGAGCTTTGAAAGACATTGAATAACAATGCATTGAAGATTAGGATACCAGGCAAACACATTTCTTGAAAATTGCAGATTAAAAATAGTCTTGGGTATTTTAACAGTCAAAGGAAGGGTCAGAATTGCATCTTCTATTATTAAAATTAGCAGTGACATATAGGAATATTTGCTATCAGTTTAATTCTAGAAAAATGGAGCAAATTTCTTATTTCTATGCGTAACAATTTGAGTACAAATGAGAGGAAATTGAACTGTGACTTATTACTAGTGGTGCTTTATATAATTTCATTTTACTTGGAAAAAGAAATAGATTGTTAAAAGATAGCACTAGCTCTTTCATGTCTAGAGGGATTGCTCAGCATAGAGCACCTGTTGAGAATGTGCAAGGCTCTTGAATTGAATCCTCCACCCAAAACTAAACAAACAAACAGAACATTATCTTCTTCTGCCGTTTCCAACAGCTCCTTTCCTTTTTTCTACTTCTATTGTACTTACGAGGTGTTTCTAGTGGACAGATGGAGTTAGTTCTGCTTTTTCACCCAAACTCAGGATGTTTGTCTCCTTACCCCAGTGATGAGGTCACAGACACACACAGCCTTGTGTGGCTTTTACACGGATGCTAAATATTCAAACTCGAGTTCTCCTACTCTTAGAACCTAAGCTCTTGTCCACTGTGCTGCTTCCCTAAATCTTCCAGATTATCTTTCCTCCCTCCCTCCCTCCCTCCCTCCCTCCCTCCCTCCCTCCCTCCCTCCCTCCTTCCCTCCCTCTTTCCTTCCTTCCTTCCTTCCTTCCTTCCTTCCTTCCTTCCTTCCTTCCTTCCTTCCTTCCTTCCTCTTTTCTTTCCATCCCAAATGTTGCTCCCCCCTCCGGTCCCCCCTCACAGAGTTCTTCCCCCCATCTCCTCTCCCCTTTGCCTCTGAGACTGCAGCTCCCCCCCCCCACATTCTCCTACCCTGGAGCATCAACTCTCTCTGCAGGATTAGGTTCATCCTCTCCCACTGAGGCCAGAGGTGGCAGCCCTCTGCTAAATTTGTGTTGGGGACCTTGGACCAGCCTGCTTGTGCTCTTTAGTTGGTGAATCAGTCTCTGGGAGCTCCCAGGGGTCCAGGTTAGTTGATAATGTGGGTCTTCCTATGGGGCCCATCTCCTTGAGGGCCTTCAATCCTTCTGCTAATTCTAACCTCCATCCAATGTTCATCTGTGGATATTTGTGTCTCTCTTAGTCAGCTGTTGGGTAAAGCCTCTCAGTGGGCTGCTATGCTATGCTCTGCCAGCTGTCTGATTATTCTTAATTTTTTTTTTTTCGGTTTTTCGAGACAGGGTTTCTCTGTTTAGCCCTGGCTGTCCTGGAACTCACTTTGTAGACCACGCTGGCCCCGAACTCAGAAATCTGCCTGCCTCTGCCTCTGGAGTGCTGGGATTAAAGGCGTGCACCACCATGCCCCGCTCTATCTGATTATTTTTTAACACTTCTACATTCCAATAATTCCACCTAGCAACTTTGAAAATTCAGATGTGTCTTTCCAAACTCTGGAAGTTCCATGTTATTTAATAAGCAAAGCCAACTGTACATTTGATTTTATGTAATAAAATACTGTAAGAAAGTTAATCTTCATTCATAGTGGCAGGTCTCAAATCCAGGGCTTCACGCATTCTATGCAGAAGTTCTCACTCAATTACATCTTCAGCCCTATAACAATGCTTTGTGTGTTCCAGTCCTGATCTCATGGTTTTTATGCTGTATGATCTTTATGTGTTTCTTTTACATTTTTGAGCATATTATGATATCTAAAATATCTGCTAAGCTCCATCAATCTCAGGCTTGGGGTATAGCTCAGTTGACAGAGTGTTTGCCTGCCTTGCACAGAATCCTGGATTCAGCTGTGTACACCTGGTATACACCAGTACTTTTTAGTGGCATAAGCCTGTACTTTTAGCACTAGGAACATGGAGGCAAGAGAATCAGAAGTTCAAGGTCACCCTTGGCTCCACAATACGTTTGAGGCCAGTTTGGACTATGAGACCCTGATCCAAAAATAAAATAAAAGCCATCATCTCTATAATTGATGTATGTACTTCTACTGATTGATATCTCTTTAATATGCCTCATTTTCTGCTTGTTTGTATGTCCTTCAATTTTATATTGAATTCCAGGCATGACAATTTTTACATTGTATGTTGTAACTGCAGGCTTTTTCACCTGCACCTCAATTCCTTAATAATGACTCAGATGCTTATTATTTATTGATAAATGCCTAGGCATTAAGCTAGACTTTCCCCCTGACTAGCTCATAACTCTATTAGCCAGTTTATAGTATTCTATGTCTGCCATGAGGCCGGTTACCTCTCCTCAGTTTTATATTCCCAAATCTCCCGTGTGCCTGACTATTGCCCAGAGCTCCTCTCTCTCTCTCTCTGTCAGCTGTCCCACCTTCTAATTCTTCCTCAACTTATTGGTCATCAGATTTGTATTGACAGGTGATGCTTCCACATAGTATCCAAGAGATTATTCCTACAGAATGCATGTTTGTCTTCTCTTTCTCCCTCTCTTCTCTTCCATCATTCCTCCTGTCTTCTTTTCTTGGTGCTGAGGAGCCAATCATGATCCTCATCTAAGCTAAGCACTTGCTCTGCCATGGAGCCACACTGCCAGCTTTCTTAATTTTGGTGACTGTTGACACTTATTTACAAGACATCTAAGGACTTTTTGGATGAATTTGAATCTTTCAAGATACTTTTTATAGCTTGGTAAGGGATAATTGTGAAGAATTGTAACACTAATTCAGGCTCATAGCTCATCTTTGGCCTTGCATGAATCTCTGCTGAATACCCAAGGAAACAGACAATGGCTGTCAACTTCCACATTGCAGTGATGCTAGTCTGTCCCAGCCTTATGTGGCAATGGAGTGCCACAGATGGTACTTCCTCAGTCACTTTTACTGGTCTTGCTCCCCTGTTTTTACTGAAAATAGATTCATTTCTCATATAATATATCCTAACTATAGTTTCTCCTCTCTTTACTCCTCCCAGTTCCTCCCCACCTCCACTCCCTCTTTCTCTCATTAGAGAATAACAGGCTTCAAAGAAATAACAACAAAATAAAATAAAATAAAACAAAAACCACTACATCAAAGCTAGATAAGGCAGGCTAACAGAAGAAAAAGGGCCCAAAAGAAGGCACAAGAATCAGAGAGCCACTTGTTGACATACTTAGGAGCCCCATAAAAATACTAAGCTGAAAATTATATTCTCTGAGTACCTGTTTGTCTTATTTATGTTTTTATTGTTGCAGCAAAACACCATGACCAAAAAGCAAGTTGGGGAGGAAAGGGTTTATTCCGATCAAGTTTTACCCTATGCAGGTACAGTTCACTGGGCACCAACAAAGTGAGAAGTCACTCTTGGTGATGGCTAGAGCATCTCTCTATTCTCTTTCCATTCCACTTACCAGTGCTTTATACTTAAGGTACCACAGCTTTACCAGAATCTTGTCTCTGCCATTCTGTTTTTGCTTTGCCTAACTCTCTCCTCATGACAGCTCCCCCTCACCCCCTAATGCCTTCAGATGTGAGGCTAGAGGACTCATGGGTCTTGCCTCCATTTCTTTCTCTCTTTTGTCATTTCTGTACCTCTTGTCCAATACATGAAAACACTTTTTCTTTCCATTTTCCAAAGTTCCCCACTGTTTGTGTTTTTTCATCTTACTGTGTGCAGAAGAATTGAATATTAGTTATTCTCTAATGGCAAAAATATCCTACCTATCTTTTAGGATATTCTCCATGATATTTCTATAGAGGATGGGAACAGTGTCTGTCTGAGCCCCTCTAAGAAGTGCAGCGGTATTTGAAAGCATTACTTCTTGGAGTTGATGGTTACAGCTCAGAAAGCCATGTGTCAATAAAATGACATGCAAGAGAGAGGTGGCCTTGTACTTCAAAGGTCATTCACCAACACCAGCTGGGCTCTTTTGGTTTTTTGTTTTGTTTTCTTGCTTTATTTACTCATAAAGTTTCTGTTTTCTTTTCCATCCAATGAAGCCAGATTCGGGGTTAGTTGAGAAGCCGGATTTTGCCACATGGAAATTCGTTCTGTTTGTTTGAGAGTCACAGATTGAAGACAATCATTGTGCTTGGGGAGAGAGGGAGAAAGAAAGAGAGGGAGAATGGAGTGGCTATCATCATTGGCTCAAGGACCTTGCCTCCATTCCAATTAGGCCAAATGCCCAGAGTGTGGTGAACCTTATTGCTATGTGAGACAAACAGGATGTTAGCCATTATTTCTTAACCCAATTGATGAAATTTAATTAGTGTCTTAAAACTATTTCTGTATTGTTAATACTTCCATTCTATTTACACATCCCATTTCACAATATTTCCCAATAAAAGTCTAAAGTTTTGCATATAGTGAGACAAGCTTTGTAATTATGAAATTCATGATTGGCATTTTAATTTTTTTGAGTTGGATATTTCTATAAATACTTTGTTATCAGAATGCAACAAGCAAGCACAGGTTGGGGGTGAGGGAGATATGAATCATCAAATTTAAAGATAAGGTATCCAGAGGAGATGAAGTGTTGTGTGTAAACTGGTTAAATATACTTCAGCATTACAGGACAAGAGACTGGTTTGAAGTCCATGAACACAGATTTAAGGAGCTGATGGGAACATTGTAATGAGAATGGGTAATAGTGAGCACTGGACACTACCACAGACCAAGAGAAAGACTTTTGTAGAAGTGAGATGCTGACCCCAATGAAGTAGGCAGAAATTACTTAGGCGAAGAGTCATACAACATAATGTGGCATAGCTGAGCATGGGAAAGCTGTGAAGATGCTAAATAGGGGCACTCAAGCAAAAAATGGCATGGAGGGGGCCCAGAATCAGTGTTTCATTTGAACCGTAAAGTGAAAGTGTGAGACCACAGTGCCTGGGAATGGGGTTCAAGCACTATGGAGTTTTCATGCCATGCTAACAAGATTACACTTCATCTACAGTGGAGAGTCATCAAAGCATTCTAAGGGATTGAGTCCCATAAAAGGATCTATATTTTACACCGAGTGGAATGTGGAGTTAATTTAGATAACAACGACTATAACAATCCAAAAACTACTATAGGAAGTAAATGAAGCAGTGATGGTAGCTGCCCCTCAGCAATGCACAGGGTGTGTTGGGGGAGGGAGGTCATTGATGGAGAACACAGCACAGATGGTCCAGCATCAAGAAACTGAAAGGTGTGCCCTTCCTTCATCCTCTTGACAAGAAGAGCAAAGAGATGTGAAAAGCTATGTGCATTGGTCAGCTGAGAAAGATTCATTTTGTGGTTTAGGTTTTGTTTGTTTGTTTGTTTCTCTTGGTTGGCTGGTTGGTTGGCTGTTTGGTTTGGTTTGGCTTGGTTTGGTTTTCTAATCTGACTAGTCTGCATGGGAGTGCATGCATTGCTAAGAGATAGGCAGGTTAACGGTAGTGGTCTCAGTACAGATCAATGGCTTAGAAAACACAGCTATAATGCAATTGTAAATGCTATTCTATTGTGTAGTTGGAGGTTGGGAAATACGATGTTCTGGTACATCAGCTATAAGGCTGGGATACTTTCCTCTAGTAGCACTTGGACATGACTGTCCAAGTACAAAAAGGAAGGTTACTAATGGAAGTGTGGTTGGGGTTTGTGCTGGTCAACATGAGAGAATGGGGTTTCAGAGTTTCTCTGAGCACCGGTCAAAAGTTTCAAGTTGGGTTAAACCAACATTTTCTTCATACCAAAAGGGGGCAGGAATCTATTTAAAGATAAAAAGCTTGTCTGTATCCATCTTATCGTTGAATGGGATGGTACCGATGAGAGCTCCTCCTGAGAGAAACGAGGTGCAATGTTATTTCAATCATTATTTCTTGGAGTTGATTCTAAAAACTCCCCAAACCATGTCTCACTAAATTGATTTGCAAGAGAAATGTGAGAAAATGTGTTTTGTTCAACAGGGAGAGGACAGGGCATACAAGTCAGGAAGACAAAGGGGAAAAAAAGAAATGGCAAAAGTCTAACACTGCTTCAGAGTCCTCTTCATTATCATCCCTAAAAGTGTGAGGACAGAGTGTGAGGACAGGGTTCGGGAGACCCAGGGGGTGGGGGTGGGGGTGGGGGCGGGGGTGGGGGTGGGTTGACAGGGGGGGAGGTGCCTCAGTGGGTAACAAAGATTGCAGTGTAAGCATAACGTGAGTTCAGATGCTTAGCTTAGTACTCACATAAAACATAAGGCTTGGCTTCATACATCCAGTATTGGAGGGTAGGCAATGAGACAGGAGGACCACGGAAGATGGGGGAGGACTGCTAGCCAGCCTACCTGAAAAAGCAGCAAGCTCCAGGGTCAATGAGAGGCCCTATCTGCAAGGGACAAGCGAAAGAATAACAGAATAGGACACCCAACTTCCTCCTCTGTTTTCCTTGGGTAGTTATGTGAGCACTGGCACCTGCGCATGGGTGCGCACAGCCTCATGAATATTTTGGGACCATTGATTAATTCATGTAAATAGACAAACTCAGATACAGATCAGGGCAAAGTGTAAACCTGCAGGAGACAGACTCAATGAAGACGGGGTCGATCGATCACATGGTTCTGAGCCTGCAGGCCCAGACAACGATGCTTCTCATAATGTTTACCTCAAAATTAGGATGATACCTTGACACACCTCCCCCTGCAGCTTCCCAATGACACAATCCAAAGACCCCTCTCTGGGTCTCCTGATCTCCTTACACAGACCTTATACCCTTAGGAAGCAGTCACTAGGAGACACCGGTGTTTTGTTTTGTTTTGTTTTGTTTTTGAGTCACCCTTCTCAAGGGTATCTGTTACCTTTTCTAAGAGAGACTGAAGAGAAAGACTGACTGGATCCCTGACCTTTTATGGCTTCTAGATAAACAACTTGAAGCACAACTCAGTAACTGTCATTTTCATATAACAGGAGCATGACATTTTCAAACATCAGAGCACTGTGATCGTATATGAACATTTCCTGAGAGAGACTGTATGACCAGAAATATATGTTCATTCTGAACCACGACAGACTGCTGGGACTGAGACGGAAAAGAAAGCCACCCTCAAAACAACCCTCTGCCCACAGATGCAATCATCTGCCCATACAGGTACATGCTGGCTCTCAGGCCTCTGTTGGTGGGTCCAGGATGGTGTCTAGAAAAGGCTCATCAAGTTTGTTACTATCAAACCTGGCTGCTGGCCTAAGCAGTAATTAAGTTAAATGTATACTTAAGATATTAATTAGCAAAGCAGGGCCACCATGTATTTCCATTTTAAGGAAACATCCCAAACTGACTAGAGGAGAAATATGTTGGGTGTGGTTTAGAGTCCTTTGGATCTGGAAACTATCAGAGGCTACAGAGAGAAGCTATGCTTTTGTGAGTAATTATGTCTTTAAGACTTACCCCTTGTACCTGTAGATACTGCTAGCAGCATGCTTAGTGGCATTGAGTGGAAAAAGAGGAGGTTAACTGAATACCCAGCCACTGTGTGCTTCAGTTTTATGACTCTGATCAAGCACCCAACATAAACAAACAGTGGAGGAAACATTTGTGCTGATGCATGATCGCTTGGTTCTGTTGCTTTGGGACAACGGAAAGGCAAAATAGAAGGTGAAGGAATGTGTAGTGATACAAAGATGTTTGACTTGTGATGGCTAGAAAGGAGAGGAGAAAGACAGGATCCTGGTCCTCCTATCCCATGAAGGACATGCCCCCAATGACCTCACTCCTTCCATGAAGCTCTGCCTCCCGAGAGTTCAACTGCCTCCCAATAGGGGCACCCTGGAGACCAAGCATCCAAAGCATGGACCTTTAAACGATGCTCTAGATCGAAAGTCTAACAGTCAAGTAGGCCAAAGAATAAAAATGCCCTAATTCATCTGACAAAGATAAAAGGCAGAAAATAGTTCATAATTTCAGCTTGATCATTTAAGACTTAAGCAACTTAAACTCATATAGCTAACAAACAACATATTAATGAATACAAATCATTCCTTACGGGAATGATTTAATGGATAGATAATAATTATCCATAAATTAATCATAATTAGTATATCAATTGTATTTAAATCTCCTACTTGTAAAGTACTTGAAGTTGCTAGAAGTACTTACAAACAGTTTATATTCTGCATTATTCTAAACATGCTGGTTAGAAGTAAATTGTACTAACTGTAAGCAAAGAATTATGTGGCAAAAATATATAAATTTTATTCAAGTCCAGTTCTGCCTCAAATAATAACATAACAAAAAATTCTAACTTATTATAAAATCTGAGTGTTGTGGAATTGTAAAGGTGACATTATTTTAACTTCTAATTTTCTTAAATGTGTGTTGTGATTTAAATGTGAAATGTGTATTATCTCCTCTTCTCTCGATGTGATAAAATCACCTGATAGAAGCCACTTCAGAGGAAAGGGTCTAATTTGACTCACAGTTCCTCGGGGGAATGGGAAGGCACAACAGGCGGTAGAGAAAGTATGGCCCAAGAGCGGCTTGTCACAGAAGCAGGACGTTGGTTAGTCACATTGTACCCATAATCAAATGACAGAGTGAGCCAGAAGTGGAACTCAGCTATAAAACTTCAATAACCCATGTCTTCCAGTGAGGCTCTACTTCCTGAAGGCAGCACCATCTTTCCATTCCAAACACATAGGGTCTACTGAAATCATATCAGGAAAACAGACACACACCTGCCTGGGCAGCCCGAAGATACTCAGGTACCTGCCTGTAACAGAATACACGGTAGAGAGAGGGAAGAGAAAATGAATCAGAGAGGCTTGTACACTGTGAGGAAAGGCAAAACTTGGTGGTGGTGATGAGGAACAGTCAGAACTGAAGACCTGAGTTAAAGGCTCTCTTCTGGTCTCCATGGGCTCCTGCACATAACTACACATACTGTCATACATATACACACACACATATACACATCATTAAAATCTAGAAAGGGGGTACTCAGGGGAGAAGAAAACTCATAGTTCATATATGGGTGCGAGTGGAAATAAAGTACACGTGATTGGCTGATTTCAGAAAAGGGTTGTGTGAGGGGGGACAGGGATTAGCAGAAAGCAGTTGGGGAGAGAAGGAGAAGGGAGAGGGGAGGGGGGACTAATAAGGACAAAGCATAGGTCAAAACACCCTGATAAAACCTGTTACTTTGTAACCAATTGAGAGTTACAATTGTTTTGAGACTGGGTCTCACTATGAAGCCCTGGTGATGCAGGAACTTAGTATGTAAATCAGGCTCAATGAGACCAACCTCAGTACTGGGAATAAAGGCATGCAGTGCCTACCATACCTGATTTTTAAAAGTACTCAGTGTCTCCTTTTGTTCCCCAACACCTCTTTATCACAGCCACACTCCTACTACTACCAGCACCGCAACCTGAAAAGACAGACGGGCCAGGGAGCAGTGAGGAACAGGAGCAATGAACAAACACCACCCCTCAGATTGAGAGGATGTAGTAATTCCTTTAGAAAAATAGGAATGCCTGGCATTGATGATGTCAGACATACAGCTCTAGAACTTTGCCTTGGGGACTAATATGATAGCAGTGAGGGCAAAGCCGGGAAAACATTTTGAGAGACATTACATAACTTATTTTATAATTTGTAGTATCTAATTCCAATTAGTGCCAAGAAAGGATACTAATTTTAACCTTTTTAAATAAATAATAACAAGATTTTATGAATCTGGATAATTAAATACAAATAAATAGAGCTGAAAATCTAAATAAAATGTTTATAGTTTATGATGATCAGGTAGCACCTGACAGAAATAGCTGATTAGCATAAGGAAAAGAGAGTAGGGGAAAGGGTGAGAAGGGAGATGTAGGAAGGCTGAACATAGAGGATGAGAAAGGGAGACAGGAAAATAAGGAGGGAGGAGGAGGAGGAGGAGGAGGAGGAAGAAGAAGAAGAAGAAGAAGAAGAAGAAGAAGAAGAAGAAGGAGGAGGAGGAGGAGGAGGAGGAGGAGGAGGAGGAGGAGGAGGAGGAGAAGGAGAAGGAGAAAGAGGAGGAGGAGGAGGAGGAAGAGGAGGAGGGAGAAGAAGAAACATGCTCCTCAAAGTACCAGTATCAGTGGGCTTTAGTAAATGCCAGAGTTAGGGTGTGGTAATCCAGGCAGGAAGTATCCTCCATGCCTCAGATCCCAGGTGCTCATCAATCTGTGCTGGCTTCATTCTTTGGATCCTTCTAAAGAAGTATCTGCCTCTCCCCAGACATGTTAGAAATGGCAGTCAGTCACTTCTGCGTTAGGAGGTCACCTTTCCAATCCCCTCAGAGAACCAGAGTCTGTTCCTCCCCGTGAATTTGTAGGGCTAGAGACTTGGACAGACAAGCTTTTAGAATGTTGCTTATTCCTGATCTAATCAACCATGGTCAAGAGGAGTCTGCTCGTGAAGTACAAGTGGTACTCTCTATGTGAAGATGGTTTGGGAACTGGGAAAGAGAGACAGCAGAGGGAGGGCATTTGTTTATGGATAGCACACGAGTGGTCACATCATAATACTTCATAATACAGTCTAAAGTAGAGGTCACCAAGTCCAAGCATTGCCCGGTGCAGGGATGCCTCCTGTCCTCAATGGCAGACACACTCAGCCCCTGCTTGCCCACTATGCTAACAGAGAGCTGATTAAAGTGGGAGGCAATTTGTTCCAGTGTGGGGCAGCTTTATTGTTAGAAAGTTGGTTGCTCTGCACAGCTGAAATGTGCCTGTCTATAACTTTAATCCACTCTGCTTTGTAGAAGAAAAACATATAATACACCCAATTCCTCCTGTATATGACAGCTCCTTATTTATTTGAAGAGAACTGGTCTTTTCTTCTCTGATGACCTCACCAATTCCTCCAAACCTTCTCTGGATGTTATAGATGGCTCATCCTTCATTATTTTTTAGTCAGTAGTTTGCTATCAATTTTCTACAAACGTATTCTGACTGCCAGTGTATAAAGTTCTGGAAGAACCCCCTTGGCTCACATCAGATCCGGTGCTCAGACAACATGCGATCCAGCAGTGCTACTAACCCTCCGTGCTTCCAAAGGCTTAGGGAACGTTTACTGTTCACCAGATGTCTTAAATTACAGAAGGGGGGGGGGCAGAAACCAAACAATAAATGTTACATAATACACTATAATATTAACACGTGCTTTGAGAAATTAATGCGACAAACGGCAGTACATTGGTTGGATAGTTATTAGTTAGCCAATCAGATCTTAGCAGGTTGAAAGGTCCTCCTTCAGCATCTGTTAAAAACAGAAACTGAAACTGCAGGACTTATTACTGCTCAAAGAATAGATTCTGAATATCTCTGGCCTTTCTCAGAAACATGGCAAACTCTAAACTACCCCCAAAGAATATAAATTTGCTATCTAGTTGGATGCTTTCTGGTCATGGACACCTTTCCCCACCCCCAAAAACAAAACAAGCAAAAAAACAAAGCAATGACAACAACAAAACCGATAAATGATCTGAAACAGAAACTGTTCAATTAGTCTCCTCCCTGAAGAGTTAATTCTAAGGGTCCTGTCATTCACCTGGGCAGGGAAACAGTTTCAGGAAAACTCTAAGTTCCAGAGACTTTAGGTAAGCTTAAAGCCTACCCTAAAAATATAGGTTGATGCAATGGTCTCTTGGGCCATTGCCCGCTCTCATGCCCCACTTCACTAAAAATAGACTCTTATCTTTTACTCTGTGTCTCCTCTGAATTCTTTTGATAGAGACAGACATAAGGAGGACAATGGAGTTGTATGAAGGCCAGAGTGGGATCCTGATAAGATGGTCTGGGTATCCCTCTGAGAATTGGGGGTTTGAATAAGGACAGAGAAATGAAGGCATTATCTGTCAGGGAGGCAAATGTTTGAGAGAGAGGAGAACAACAGCTTAGCTAAGACCCTAAAAGGAGACAGGATCTTGCATACCAACCACAGCAGGAATAGTTGAGGAGGCTGACGCTTCTGGTGAGGAATGAATAGACAAGAGAATTGCAAGGAATGAGGTCAGAGAGCGGACAAGAGAACAGCTCCTACTAGCTTATAAACCTCTGTCCACTCAGAGCAGAGAACTGAAATGGCCGTATGTTCTAAAACGATGTCCTCTTGTCTTAGGGAGAAGAGGTTGCTGAGGTGCAAGACAGTTTTCTGTCTTCCTGTAGGCTTTATTTTTAGGTAAGCTTCTTTTGTGGTCTGTGTGGTGACTGGTGTCCATCAGAACTCCATGCTCCTAATGAATACATTTGTACCATCATCAAATGGAAATTGCAGGGTTATTGATCTATCTCTGAGGCAATCTCGGATTGAGCATAGACTGGCTTTGGATCTTACCAGAAACTATGACCACAGCTAGGAAACATGGCTTTGACGGGCTTTTATCCCTGAGCTGTAAAAGAAGGTCAAATGCACCCAAATTGCATGGCTATTCCACATGGGAAGGACGGAATGAAAGTCCAACCATAACACCTTCTACAGTCATAGTATGGACATCAATACTAATTGCTTTCATAATGCTTATTTTAATTCAGCACAAACGATCAGCAAAACCTGAATAGAGACCAATGGGACTTTGTTGCTTTTAGTTGAGTGCATTAATTTCATTAACAAGATCGAAGATTTTAATTGCTTTAGGTCAGTGTCTTCATGGTTGCTTTATGGATATTGTAATGGTCGTGTATCTGATGTATGTAGAGCACTTAACACAGCAGTTTTTTTAAATTAAATATATTGCATGTGTGTGTGTGTCTGCACATGTGTGTGTGTGTGTCTGCACATGTGTGGATGTCTATAGTATAGCACATGGGCGGTTGTAGAGAACAGTTTTAAGGAGTCAGTCACCTCCCTCCATCCTTTAGGTGCAGGAGATGAACCTTGGGTCAACAGATATGATGTCTTAAATGAAAATTGCTCCCCACAGGTTCCTGTATCCGTGTACTTGGTCTCTGGTGACACTGCTTGAGAGGTTAAGGAACTTTTAGCTTTGATGGAGGAGGTAGATTACTAGGAGTGGGTTTGGAACTTTGTAGTCTTAGCTCACTTCCAGGTCACTTTTCTACCTTGTGCTGGCAGCTGAAGATGTGATCTCTCGGCTTCCTGTTCCAAATGCCTGTTGCTGTGCCTCCCACACCATTATGAATGCCCCTTCTGGAACTGGAAGGTGAAAGAAACTCGCCTATAAGTTGCTTTTGGTCATGGTATTTTATCACAGCAACAGAAAAGTTATACATTACACTTGTTAGCAATCACTTTTTTCAACTTTGCTATCTTGCTGCCCTAGTATTTTATGTTGTTTTCCTTTTACCTATATTTATTTATTTGGGGGATATGTCACAGCATACTAGACATCAGAGGACAGCTATAGGAACCTGTTCTCTTCTTCTATGATATTTGTCTGGGGAATTGAGTACGCAAAGTGACTTTTGCAGTATAAGTCACATGCCACTTGAAAATTTGCTCAATAAGAACAAAATGACATTTCCCTTTCTTTTTTACTAAATTTATTTGATTATTCCCTTTATAACCTAATGTCAGTCCTTCATCTCTTCCCAGCATGCCACCATGCAAGCCCTTCTGTCATCCCTCTTCCCCTTCTCTTTTGAGAGGCAGAAGCATCCTCTGTATGTCAACCTCCCACACCCCCACCTTCACCCATATCAAGTCACTGTGGGACTGGGCACATCCTCTCCCACTGAGGCCAGAAAAGGCTGTCCATTTAGGGGTTCAGGATCCACAGGCAGGCAGGCAGGCAGGCAGGCAGGCAGGCGACAGGCTCAGGAACAGCCTCTGTTCCAGTTGTTGGGGAACCCATGGTAAGACCAAACAGCTCATCTGTGCAGGGGACCTAGGTCCAGCCCATGCTCACTTTTTGGTTGGTGATTCAGCTTCTGGAAGGCTCCAGGGTCCAGGTTTGTGGACTCTGTTGGTCTTCCTGTGGAGTTCTTGTCCTCCATCTTTCTCTCAATTCTTCTGTAAGACTCTCTGAGCTCCATCTAATGTTTGGGTGTGAGTCTCACCATCTCTTTTCATTGGCTGCTGGGTGGAGTGTCACAGAGGACAGTTATGCTTGGTCTCTGGCATGTCCTAGAGATTGTCCTTCCCCAGCCAACCTCCCTTCTCTCTCCCCTGTTCTCCTTACATATGGTCTCCCCTGCCCCTCCCCACACCCCTCCCCATTCACTCTCATCCAGTTCCCTTCTTCCATCGTTCTCAGATATCTATTTTGTTTCTTCTTCTGATAAAGATTCAAACATCCTCCCTCATGCCCTCCTTGTTATTTGGCTTCTTTGGGTCTGTTGATCATAGTATGGTTATACTGCTCTTTACAGGTAATATCCACTTAAAGGTGAGTACAAACCATGCATGTTCTTTTGGGTCTGGCCTACCTTACTCAGGATGATATTTTCTAGTTTCATCCATTTGCTTTCAAAATCCATAATGACCTTGTTTAATGGCTGAGTAGTATTCCATGGTGTAAATATACCGCATTTTTGGTATCCATTCTTCAGTTAAGAGACTTCTAGGCTGCTTCCAGTTTCTAGCTGTTATAAATAAAGCTGCTATGAACATAACTGAGCTAGTGTCTTTATGGGATGGTGGAGCATCTTTTGGGTCTATGCCTAGGAGTGGTACAGCTGAGTCTGAGGTAGAACTATTCTCACTCTTCTGAGGAACCACCAAATTGATTCCAGAGTTGTTGTACAAGTTTGCACTCCCACGGGCAGTGGAGGAGTGCTCTCCTTGTTCCACAACCTCACCAGCATCTGCTGTCCTTTGAGTTGAAAGCTCGACAGAGTAAGAGAATTTGGAGAGGCTGGCTACTTCCATTTGCAATGTGGTTTCCTGTTTATGGTAATATTTGTTATTTAGTCTATGAAAATTTCATGCGTGTATGCAGCGTATTTTGATCATATCCATCCACCACTACCTCCTTCCAGCTCCCACTACTGTGGGTGCCCATCTTGCATCGCTCCCAGCCTCCTGTCTTTCCTTTTTGTTGTTACTAATAACCTTTTTTAGTGCAGTTAATGATGCCTAGGTGAACATGGAGGTGGGGCATCCACTGGTACATTGGCAACCTGCCCGTGGCCATGTCTCTAAAGGAGAGTGACTCTTACTCTGTCAGCAGCCATCAACTTTCAATAGCTTCTCATTTCAAGGGTGGGATCTTGAGGCTCCTCTGCCAAGCCATGCTGGGGTTCTGACTGTCTTTACCCACTCCATGTCTTCTGCAGGTAATCACAGCCGCTGTGAGGTGATATGTATAGTGGCCTTGCTCACATGTAGAAGTCTGCATTGCACAGCTTTCCTCCTCATTCACCAGCTTTTATGTTCTTTCTATCGTCTCTCTTGTGATGCTTTCTAAACCTTGGAGGATGGGAGGTTAACATAGATGATTTAGCCATAGCTGCCCACTCTCTCTTACTTATCTATGCACGTCGGCCAGGTGTGAGACTCTATATCAACTGCTACCCACGACAAAAGGAAGCCTCTCTGAGCCAAGCTGAGAGCAACACAAATCTGTGAGTCTAAACCTAAATATTTAAAAGGCAGTTTGAAAGCATGGCCAGTTAGCAAAACGATCAATAGCAAGTTCCTCTGCAGGTTCCTTGACCTCTCCAGTCATGTTTCACCATGTTTACAGTTTGGGGCATGGCGTTCCTCTCATAGAAGAGGCCTTTTATTCAGTACTTGGTTACCACCACAACATTCATGCCACGATTGCATCGACAGGATCAGTGCTGGGTGAAACCATTAATGTCTCCCCCACACACACACCCACACCCTGCAGAAGCCAGAGTCACAAAAAACGACACAGGCTATTGTCATTGCTCTTGGTTGCCCACCATAACTAGGGAATAAAACCCTATTGCTGAGAGCACCATTCACTGTGGATGCAGGATATAAAGCAAGCAAGCTCAACAGACTAGGAAACTCCTCCTGCTGGCTACCTTACATAGTGATGAAAACTGATTCTTTTTTTTGTTGTTGTTGTAAAGTTATACAAGAATTTAGTGTAAAAGCCTTACTCTTTCCTACTACGGGCCATTTAATTTAACAATTTAAATTATTCCATGATTTTTGTTTGCAACTCGCTTGACCTTAGCTTCCATTTGTGTGGGTGTATGCACAAAGCCACATATATTACGATATGGATTTTATATTTTATTTTGTGGCTTATAGTAAAATGATGTTGTTTCCTTTGTATTTAACCCCCCCACCATCCCTCTTTTACTTTTCCATGTGTGTACTTCACCCTTAGTTTGAGTAATCTGTATGTGTTATCATTCTGAAAGACTCAGATCCAATCAAAGGTATTGTATGCTCCTCCAGGAATAATCTTTATTATGTGCCCAATACAGGAAGGACAGCCATCTCTGCTGAACGTCCCTTCAGTAATCATGCAGACAAGCATTCCTGACAGCGGAATACAAAGGAGGCAATGGCGCACTAAAGCCACACTTTGCTCCCTACAACCCAGTCCTTCCTCTTTCAATATAAAGCTTATTTTCTATCAAAGTAAGAAATTCGCATAGCTTTGAAAGCAAACAGGTCTGGATGATCTGTTAGGAAATAAGTGGAACCCAAACTACACCCTTCCTCATCTCCAGGTTCCATGACCCATGTGGAAATGATTTTTTCAAAATGTTCACACTTCTCTGACTCTCCTAGTCCTCACCCTGGCTAACATGCTCACCCACCATTTTCTCGAGTACAGATTGTACACAAACTACCTATTGACTTTCCACTTTGGAAAATGCAAAATTTAACCCTAGTGTACTGGAGTGCACATGTGTGCATACATACACACATACACATACAGACATTTCTCTACTATTCTCTACAAAATTGTTCCACAATCTTAAGTTTGAGTATACTATAATGATATTTCATTAAATTTTTAGTTATTCTGGATTTAAAAAAATCTGGTGTGGAAAAGATGGCTCAGCCGTTAGAGGATGATATCCTCTGAGCCTGATGACTGGAGTTGATCTCCAAATCCACACTGTAGAAGGAGAGAACTAACTCTTGCAAGTCGCCCTCTGACCTCCACACATGTGCTGTGGTGAAAGTTCCCATACTTAGACACATACAGTACAGGATAAACAAATACATCCTAAACGTTTCCAAATCCCATATACTTTTGCTTCTCTGCCTAAGCTGGCCAAGAACCGTAAGTCTCAGTCCGACAGATGCATAGGTGTCTCTGTGATTATTCTGAAGACCCTTTCCTGCAGCTTTTGCTCTCTGGCTCCACAGGTCCATAGGGCCAGGTTCATAGATAGCACCAGGGGCTTCTCTCACCCACATCCTGGCTCACATATGGAGTCTCAGGTTCTCAGGATCTGTATTCCCTTCTTTCTTGAGTACTGAAAGACACATCATCACAAGAGAGCTAAGAAGTGTGTATGGAAGAGTTTTATTTGTCTATTTTGTTTTGTTTTGTTTTAGCTGTAAGGCATCTAGAGGAATCACTTTTTTAAGATTTTTATTTAACATTACATCTATGTGTGTGTGTGTGGAGGGGGGCAGAATTGGCAGGCAAATGCAGGTGCCCTCAGAGGCCAGAGGGGTCAGATTCCCTGAAGCTGGACTTGCATACAGCTGTGAGCCATTGAACACGGGTACTGGGAATGAAACCCAACTTGTCTGAAGGAAGAAGTGGTACAGGCTGTGCTGTTAACTGCTGAGCCATCTCTACAGTCCCCGAAGCAACTTCATTCTGTCTTTGTGTGTCAGTGACAGCATGGAAGAGATTCTTCTATTCTCAGTACTCAGTGTTGTGCTTGTCTCTCGTGGGGGCTCAAAACAAAGCATCCTAGCACAGTATTCCTGGGGCTTTGTTAAGTGAGGATGATGTTATCTGTGCTCATTTATTTTGTATAAACTTTTAATATCCTATTCAAGTGCTTTGCTCATTTTCCTATTTGATCGTTGTTTTTATATGCTTACCTTTAGATTGCATTTTTATTTATTTACTCTGTGTATGTGGTGTGTGTGTGTGTGTGTTTGTGTGTGTGTGTGTGTGTGTGTGTGTGTACACTCCATGGCCTTCTGACAACTTATATGAGTGGGCCAGCTGGATCCCATGAATTCTGACTTTGATGGCAAACACCTTTCTTTACCTGCTGAGCACTCTCTTGTTGGCCTTTGACAATTACTTAATTACAACAGCAATTGCTAATCTTTCTCCAAGGTCTTAAGTCCCATGTAGGGCAATTTGGTACCATCTTTCAGAATTAAAAACACTTTACTTAGTTCTTTTATTTAGAGCAGTCATCTAGCAGATGTACTCAAGTGTGGAGTGACTTAGAAACAATGAAATTAGTTGCAAAATTGTTCACAAAATTAACATAAAGGCCACCTAAGGATTTGTCAGTATATCTAGTTAAATAAAGTATGATTTTTTTTTCTTGGTGGAATACATAGCTATGCAGCAAGAACAAGACAATTCTAAACTCTATATTGTGTATTTTTCATCTCTTAGATCTCAAAGATACATAATTGTACCGGCTAGTTTTGTGTCAACTTGACACAGGCTGGAGTTATCACAGAGAAAGGAGTTTCAGTGGGGGAAAAATGCCTCCACTAGATCCAGCTGCAAGGCATTTTCTCAATTAGTGATCAAGGGCGGAGGTCCCCTTGTGGGTGGGACCATCTCTGGGCTGGTAGTCTTAGTTCTATAAGAGAGCAGGCTGAGCAAGCCAGTGGAAGCAAGCCAGTAAAGAACATCCCTTCATGGCTTCTGCATCAGCTCCTGCTTCCTGATCTGCTTGAATTCCAGTCCTGACTTCTTTCAGTGATGAACAGCAATGGGGAATGTGTAAGCTGAATAAACCCTTTCCTCCCCAACTTGCCTTTTGGTCATGATGTTTGTACAGGAATAGAAACCCCGACTAAGACAATAGTTTTAAGTTACAAGATAATACTGACTACATAATGATCATCACCTTTGAGTAAAACAAACACATGAATATTTTTGTCCTAGTTTAGATTCCAATTGCTGTGACAAAATAATAACAGAAACAACTAACAGAGAAGAAGGGTTTATTCCTCTTACAATTCTAGGTGACACTTTGAGTCATTGTTCTGTTGCTGTGAAGAGATACCTTGACCAAGACAACTTATATAAAAGGAAGCATTTAATTGTTGTTTACAGTTTCAAGAGGATGAGCCCACAGCTATCATGATAGGGAGTGTAGAAGCATGCAGGCAGACATGACTCTTTAGGGGTAGCTGAGACCTTGTATCTGACCTGCAAGCAAGAGGCCAAGAGTAAGACAGGGCCCCAGAGCCTACCTGCAGTAACACACCTCTTCTAACAAGGCCACACCTCCTAATCTTTCCCATCATTTCTGCCATTTGAGGAACAAGTATTCAAATATATGAGCCTTCTGGGGTCTGTCCTCATTCAAACCACTGCACAGTCCATCATTGGTGGGATGTCACGTGAACAGGGATGTGAAGCAGCTAGTTCATCCACGGTCCGAGCGGAGGGAGAGTGAAAACATTTGTGTTCACTGCTCAGTATGCTCTACTTCTTACAGTCCAGGGCCCAACCCCAGGCAATGCTCTCACCCACAGTGGGGTGCACCTTCCCACTCAGTTACTGTGATGGAACTAATCCCCCACAAACATGCTTGCAGGGCAACTTGAGGTAGACAGTCCCTCACTGAGACTGTCCTTCTAGATGGTCCTCACTGTGTCCAGTTGACAGTTAAATCAACCATCACAATGTCAATACCGGTATTAGAACCTATCAAAAATGTATGTAGTAAAATGGAAAGATGGGCAGCGAAGGAATCTGGATGGCGGGCCGGATCCTAAAATATATGCTCTTTCTTCTTCTAGTAGAATTTGCTGGTACATAGTTCACATGTCCTTAAGTAATAAGCATCATGTTTCAGTTGAGTTTAAGTATATTTGGGAAATTGTCAAACCCTTTCCACATGGCAGTTAAAGTACATTTGAGAAATCATAAGACCCTTACTATATGGCAGTTAGGAATAACTTTCTTCATGATATAAAGGAACTTACTGCCAGTACATCTATTTTACATCCCATGCTCGGTGCCCAGCAACCTAGTACCTAGTATGCCCCCTCTTTCTGATTGTTTCCCTTTTCCAGGGAGTTTGCATAAGCTTTGACAGCTTCTAAATGTCCTTTTCTCTACTTTGAGTTCATATTACCTTTTCAAAAATAAAATACTATTAATTGGTATATTTTTATTTCTCTTGTTAGACTGAAAAGTTAACTGATACTCCAGTACCCTAAGCAGACTAAGAGTAAAATGTTATTGATGTGAACGAACATGGTCCCATTTCTTATTTTTATTGCATCAGTATTACACCTCATTTTGGCTTAGCCTAGGCTGAAATTTAGATTTAATGATTGTTCACATAAGTGAAAAATTTTCTGTGAAAGGTCAAAACAGTTACCATTCAGATGGAAAAGAACAAATTACTGTACTGAAAGAAGATCTGGGTATGAAAAGAATATTGTCCAGCCACTTCACTTTTTATTGCCCTATTCTGTTAGGACTTCATAAACATGAATTGAATCTAGTCAGCATTTACAAGGGTTGGCCATCCTCCACTGTTTAATAATCCAGCCCATGGTTAACTCACACAGGCACACAGATTGACATATGGGTGGGACTTTACAAATTTGCCGGTGACATTTCCCCTGGTTTATTCATCTGTATGAGTGCCAATCTAATTTCATTACTGACATGTTTAACCTTTGTGAAGAATCTCTGTACAGATACAGCTATACGGATATGGGCTGCCTCCAAAGTTCCAAAAGCCAAAAGTGTGGCCTGTTCCTTCTGCAGAGAATAGTATCAGTGACAGGAACAACAACCAATCACCAACAATCAAGGCGATAGCAGCACCGTTTCTTAAGCATTGACTGCGGCCAGGCTGTCAATTGGACACCAATTTGGATGATGACGTCATTCTTAATCTCATTTTCATGAACTTCATCCTTGGGTTATGCTGACCATGTCCAGTGTCACGTAGCTAACAAATGGAACATCTCAAATGCGAAGGCAGGCTTTCATGGACAGGACATGTTTTTGTGGTATATAGCACACAGGGAATACAGTCTTGTCCTGCTACCAGATGCCTACAACTGCAGGTGCTACCAGCCTCTGATTCTCTTATTTCATTCTGTACGCCCATCTTCTCAAAACAATGTATGATAAGCTAACCTCACACTATTCATATATTAGACATAGCCAGAGATTAACAATACTAAAAACAGAGTGACTGCACAAAACATACTCAGGAAAGACATGGGAATGTTTCCTGTCTTGAAATACTTGGTTGCTTGTTCACCTCCAAGGAAGCATTTTACAATTTCTTGACATATGACACTTTCTTGGCATACAGATTGCCAGAAGCACTACTCTTGTGCTTTGGGAGTTGAGTTAACTAAGGAACTCCTTTCTGCACATACAAACCTTGAGATAACATGATAGTTAAGCTGATGAAAGATACCTGTCCATTGAATAAGCTAGCTGGAAGATAGCATGTTTAGCCTTGATACACTGAACACAGAGGTGACTCATGTCCTGACTGGAGAGTGAGATGGAGGCGATTTCATTTTGCTTTACCTCAGAATGGTGCAGAATTTTAAACTATAAATCATTTCTAGATTTTACACTTAATATTTCCCAGCCACAGTTTACCACTGAACAAATGGCTGAAACAGAAACCTCAGGTAGATGTCCAGAGGAGCCTACTGCTGTGTGCTGATACATCAGTATCATTCCCAACTTTAAACCCTTATTTCTTTACTACATTTTAAAATCAAGTACTTTATGTGTCTTGACTTGCGAACTCCCTCACATATTTCCTACCAAAGTGTTGACTTAAATAAGCCAGCATATTGACTGGGTTGTGGTTTGCCCTTATACTTTATTAGAAGGACAACCAAAGGTTGTAGTTTAGTGAACATCTGACACTTGACAGAAGTTCTGCTCTTCTTGACACAGATTGTCTTCCCTGAGATAAATCGAGAAGGAATTATCAGTGTTGATTGTGCCAATGTGAGGACTATGGAGAATGCAGCCTGGATCCCCTCCCTCCCTCTGGGAGCATACAGATTTAATTGTTGAGTTGAAACTATTCGAACAAAACCACAACCCATGAAAAACTATTATTAATGGAAATGATAATGGGGCCTTTTTGTATCATAAGCCAATAGTGTAGATAGAAGGGGGGTGTTGCCGGAAATTAGATTTTTAAAAAGAATCGACAATCCCTAAGGCAAATCAAGACTATTTGACCAGGTGGTGGCTTTGAAACGTTCTTAGAGCAACAACAGTGCACATGTGTGTGTGGTTGTTGTTGATTGCCTTTGAAACAGGGTTTCACTAAATTTCGTCATCCTCTGGAGGAGCTGGGGCCCAGGTTCTGACTTATCATTTAAAAATAATATACAATCTCCCACTTAGTGACGTGAAATTCCAGGAGGTAAGGGCAAGAGGCTTCTTGAAGGGGACGCGGCAGATCTGGAGGAGGCATGGAGGACACCTGGACAGACACAGTTGGTAAGTGTTGGAGGAGGTAGGGAAGATCAAGGGGGGGGGGGGGGTGCTGGCATTAGTGGCATGCCGGGAACATTTTCTGAAACCAAATGTTGCTGAGGCTATGATACAAATACATTAAAGGAGAACGGAAAACATGTTCTATGATATTAAGACCTTTAGTTCTTTGGAAAAGAGTGATTTTTGTCTAGGGCGTTTTAACATTTTCATCCCCTGTAACTAATGCTAACTCAATTGGCCTCCTCTTTCCATATCCCCAAATGTTGGAATACAGGAACGCTTTCTGCCACCTTGCTCAGCCTGGGGCCATTCCCACGTAGGGATCTTGGAATATATGTTTTTCCTAACAGATGCACAAAAATTACCAACCCAAATGAGAATCACCTTTTCTTCCTCTTGGCCTGATTGATTCCAGGTTTGTAAGCAAACACTAAGCTGGTGAGCAGTCCTTAATTAGGAGATGTTGTTATATTTTCCAAAGCAATGGGTCTTGGCCAGGTGGGTAAACTGTTTGAGGATGGAGAGTTTGCAAACGTGGGTCTAGGATGCAGCTATAAAGTCTTTTTCTCTAGGGCTGAGAGGGCGAAGGGTGCCCGGGCCGGGCCTCGGGTTGGTCTTTTGTGGTAAAAATGCGGCTTGAGGTTGGAAGGAAGAGTGGAAGCAGCCTGAGAGCAGCAGGGTTGCAGTCCGGGCTAGCCTGAGGCACACACGGTGCAGGCTGCCCCACTCACACCGCCCACAGAAGAGAAAGAACCCAGGCCAGCCAGCCAGCCACTGCAGCCGGCACGTCTCCGAGGGCGGGAGGCAGCGCGCGCGCGGGCGAGCGGGCGGGCAAGCGGGCGGAGGCAGCCAACGGCGGAGGCGCCCACTCCCCCGGTCCCTGTGCCCCGCCGCTCGTCTCCCGCCGCCGCCGGGCGCCCGCGCGCTCGGCTCTTTCCGCCGCCGCGCGCTGCCCCGTGCGCTCCGGCACCTTCGGCAATTTCCGTCGGGCCCTGGCCGCCATTTTCTCGCCGCTTGTGTGGCTCGCTGGCTGCGTGGCTCGGTTCTTGGGAGCGAAGCTTTGTCCGGTTCGGCAATGGACGGGTAGGTACCGGGAGCCCGTGAGGAGATGGGCGAGGGAGAGGAGGCCGGCGAGGCGGCGGCCGGGATCCGGGTCGGGTCGGGTCCCGGGAAGCGGGGCTCCGGCGGCCCCTCCCAGGCCGCGCCGCCGTTACCCAACCCCCGCCCCATCACACACACCCCTCCCCGGGCTTCCCTCGGCCGCTCCGGCTACCGGCGCGAACCGCAGCCGCGGCTGGGAGGCCGGGGAGGCCTCGGGGCTGCTGTGGGGACGCGGGGTGGCCCGACTGCGGGGGATGGGGCGGGAAGCCCGGGGCGGCCCTGCCCCCTCGGGAGCCATGTCGACGCCGCGGGGAGACCCGAACCCTGGGGTGGCGGTGGCGGCGGCGGCGGCGCGGGCGCGAGCGGGCCAAGCCACCGAGGCCTGTGCGGAGCGCGAAGCCCGAGCGAGGCCCGCCATCCCCGGCCTCGCCCGAAACGCCGCGGCGGGAGCGCCGAGAGGGAGCTGCGGGGAAGGGGAGGGCGCGTGGCGGCGGGAGGGAGGAGGGCACATGTCACACTCCTTTGTTTTCATCAGAGTCTGGGAGCGGGGGCGGGAGGCCATCGGAATGCCTTTACCACCACAACAACGACAACAACAAAAATCCGAGGCTCGGCCCACAGGGCCCAGAAATTAAACCATAAACAAAACAAAACCCCCACGAAGTGTTGGAGAGGCAGCATCAGTCACATGGGCAAAGGCCACAAGCCACGCAAGGCAGAGACAACAGATAATCCACACAGGGTTGGCCTTCCCCCGCCCCCTACTCTGATTAGTTTCTGGAGGAAAAATAAATAAATAAAAACAAACAAGACCCCCCCCCCCCCAAGCAAATATGGAACATGGATCGGAGTCGTGTTGCATCTTTCGAGAGGCTGGGCGTGAAGACAGGAGGATGCTGAGTGAGATGAGAGAGCTGTGAGAAGAAAAGAGGAGGCTCACCAATGTCGCGCCCTTGTTAACTCCACATCCCGAACGACCCAGTTCAACTCATTGTTCAGAGAAGGGGGGCACAGCTCACAGCCCGCAGAGGGGAACGGGCACGAAAAGAGACCCAGTGAACATGAACTGTTATTAAAATTGAGTGTCTGGATGTGACGAGTCTAAAAAAGTAAAATCCGAGTTTATTCAGTAGTTTATTACTAGGTTATCAGTCTAGAGTTAGTTATCTGGTGTTTTAAAAGAGATAATAAAAAGGCTTTAAACATCATTGCCACAAATTACCTTAATGGGATATTATTTACCACAGGAAATGTAGCTTCAGACATGTGAATTCTCTCCAGACAATTTTCCAATTCCCAGATTCTGTTTAGGTTACCAAAGAACTCACTCACATTGCTGATGTCCGTATATAAGCACGTTAGGAATAGTATAGTGTTTCTGCATTTTCATCTTGCTGCTAAAGGTTCTTAAAAATGATCATAAACTGACTGAAACATCTCATGGTTCAAAGTTATTTCTAAAAAAAAAAAAAAAAAAAATCCAGGTAAATAATAGTTAAAAAAATTATCACTGAGCACCTGTGTATTGCCAGGGCCTGGATAATTTATGAAAGATCTTAAAAGTTTCAAAGTTAAGGAATGATCATTAGAAGAATAAGAGGTTGTTGACACTTTTCTTTTTTCCTTTACAGAATTGTCACTGAGGTTGCTGTTGGTGTGAAGGTAGGAGATTGTGTTTGAAAGTAAAGTGGAAACTGGGGGTGTTGGATATGGTACCATTGTAAAGAGTGGAAAATTTCAGTTAGCCTTGACAACAAAAGCCAAGCTTAAAATGCTTCCTTTAATTTGTAAAGTCAGAGTATAAACAACAGTACAGTTGGATATTGTTAATGACTGTGGTATGTTAACTACTTGATAATAAGCTGATTTTTTTTTTAACCTCTTTAAGTAGTGTTAAGTTTGTTAGTTTAAGACAGTTTGATTAAAGTGAAATGTGTGTGCTAGGCATGGATCACACTGGTAATCAGTTGTCCTGACATGGAAGGAGGACTCAGTTGCTTTAAGTACTTGCAGCTTGAGTTGTTGAAGAGCTTTCTTGTGTGTGTAGGTTTTCCCCTCACTTCTTGGGTGGAAAAACTGCTGAGCCCTTACAGTTGACTCCATGCCTACCATCTGGCACTTCCTTGAAGGCATAGATAGACCTTTTAGTGTCTTGGTGCATTACAGACTGTTTGGTTGCAAGCCTTTCCGCCTTGTTAGGACAGATGCTTCGTCTTTTAACTCATGCCCAAGCCTGTAATAGGATTTCTCCTGTCCCTCACCTTAATTATAAATACAAATATAAAACCCCATGCATAGAAATGCCCTTAGGAGAACTGTAAGTGAACCTGCTTTAGTGACACCTTCAGTATTTTTCTTGGACTTTAAAAAATTATGATTATGATGGTTTAATCTTCAGAATAGGTTAGGAGATGTTACTGTGTTTTCTATGATAATGATCTAGAGGCCCATGCTTTAATATTGTGAAGAACATTTAGTTTCATTGACAGTCATGTTTTTCAAGTTGCGATATTAAGAGCTTTGAAGTCAGGAATAGGTCAAGAGTACAAAATGTCTTGATACTGTAGTTATTATCCAAATAGATTTCTTCTGTGAATTATATAAAAGAATAAATGATTATAAGGTACTTTGTCAAAAATGAGTTAACTGATAGCTCTGTGGTCTGTTACTTGAAAATTGTATAAAAATATTCACTACCCATTCTAAAACGTTTAATATAAAATTTTGTAAAGTTAAAGTTCATTTTTTATCATTTTCAATTATATTCATTAAATTCTTATATTGTTTGCAGAAGTTTGTACAGCACTTAAACTTTCTTACAAGTAAATAGTTGTAAAGAAAGTAATATATGTGCATTTTTAAAATAATTGAAACTGTAGTATCCATTTCTCCTCATTCACAGTTCAGTTGCTTAGGTGTAGATGTGTTAAGTTTTTCATTTTTAAAAATTACTGATTTGCACATTATCATGCATTTCTTATTTTTTGTAGAATTCTTGACCTTTTCAAATTTTTATTTTGGTATGACATAAATTGCCTATTTTTAAAGTATGCAATGTTTCCTTTACACACACACACACACACACACACACACACACACACACACACACTCACTTGAGTGTACCTACAATCGAGGTAGAAACCTATTACTCATAGGAATGCCCTCCTGCCCCTCTGTCATCCCCTTTGCCTTGCCTTTCCCCAGAAGCGAGTGATCTGCTTTCACTGCAGATTTGCTTGTAGTTTTAGAATTTTAAATGAATGGATTCAGGGAAGTCTTCTGTTGTATTCTACTCGGCAGAAGCTTTTAAGTTATTTACACAGTGTTAATGTTCTCTTCTCCACTGTTTGCTTAGTGTCATCCTGCTATATGGTAACTAAAAACCTGTAGTGGGCATTTGTGTTTGGGGGTATTATAAAGTTGCTATGATCATTTCTGCACGTTTTTGTGCACATATGCTTTTATTTCTCTTGGGGTCCATTGTTAAGAATGGCTGAATCATATGTTAGGCATATGTTTAACTAATTGAGAAACTGCAGCCTCTTTTCTGCAGTGGTTGCACCATCTTGCCACCACCAGGGTATGAAAATTTCAGTTCCTCCAGAGACTTGTCAGTGCTTTTTAGTGTTTAGTGGGTGTGAAGTGATAGTTTAATTGTGGTTTTAATTCTTATTTCTGTATAGTATCTGTTATGAGTATTTTCAGTGTGCCTTTTGCCAGCTGTTGTTCTCTTCTTCCTTTTGTTTTTTTTGTTTTGTTTTGTTTTTGTTTTTGAGACAAGGTTTCACTGTATAGACCAGGTTGGTCTCCAGCTAGAAGTCTGACTGTCTCTGCCTCCCCAGTGCTGGAATTAAAGGCTTAGACTACTATGACTGGTATATTATAGTTAGGGTTCTTTTTTTTTTTTTTCTTTCGAGACAGGGTTTCTCTGTATAGCCCTGGTTGTCCTGGAACTCACTTTGTAGACCAGGCTGGCCTCAAACTCAGAAATCCGCCTGCCTCTGCCTCCCGAGTGCTGGGATTAAAGGTGTGCGCCACCATGCCCGGCTTTAGTTAGGGTTCTTTAGAGGAAGAGGATTTACAGAATGAATCAATGCCCACCTCCCATATATACATATACATATACATATATGTGTGTGTGTGTAACTTTATTATTAGAGTAGCTTATAGGTTGTTGTCATAGAATTTCTATTGCTGTTAAGTTACACTGTGATGGAGGCAACTCTTATAAGGAAAACATTTAATTGGGGCTGGCATAAAGATTCAAAGGATTAGTCCATTATAGTCATGGCAGGAAGCATGGTGGCATGCAGGTAGACGTAGTGCAGGAGAAGAAGCCAAGAGTTCTACATCTGGATTGGCTGGCAGCAGTGGGGGGCGGGGGAGGGGAGGGAAGGAAGAGGGAGGGAGACAGACAGACACAGAGAGACATAGAGAGACACACATAGACAGGGACAGAGAGAGACACAGACCTACCTGGTTTGAATCAAAGCCCCTCCGCATTGTCACCCTTCCTCTAACAAGGCCACACATCCTCCTTTCAAATAATAGCTTTCCCTTTGAGTCTAGTGGCCATTTTCATTCAAATGACCACAGCTGTGGTTCTGTTAGTCTAACAGTGGTTGTCTCCCAGACCAAAAGTCCAAGAATTCAATAATATTTAAGTCTCAGAGGCTCCTGTTGTCAGCTGGTCCTGTGCTCACATCAGAATCCTGAAGGACTAGGTTCTATAATGCCAGTGAAGGAATGCCTCAGCAAGATACGTGAACTTGCCCTTGAGAACGAAGGCAAACAGGCAAAAAGCAAAAGTGTCTCCTCCATGCCCTTCAAATAGGCCAGCACCTGAAGTTAGGTCTTCTGACTTCAAAAGATGGAGATGTGGGATAGGTCTTCCTGCCTCCAATGAATTAATCAAGAAAAACCCCTTACAGGTCTACCCTCCAGCCAGCTTGGGTTTGGTTAACTCCAGCCTAGTCAAGTTGACGACAATCACGGATAGCCATCACATCTAGCTTGTTTATTTGTCCATGTTTCTAAGATACAGTTTTACTTTTGGATTTTGTCAGGCTTCATTCTGGACTTGTTTTTATTAATTGAGTAGATTGCACAAATTTCCCATTACCTTCCATTCTCTATCCAGTACTTGTGAAGAGCAGTAGTTACGCTGCTAAACTCCATTTTAGTTAGTTAACTTTTTCTTTTATGGATGGTTTAGTTTGTCCTATTTAAGCCTTTCCTACCTAAAGTAAAGTGATTTATTCCAGTTTAATACTTAGGTCTCTTCTCCATTTGGGATTAAAGTTTTTCAGGACCTCTGTATTTTGTTACATTGACACACACACACACACACACACACACACACACACACACACGCAAGCACACACACATCAAAAACCTAGAAGGAAATAAGGGGGTAGAGAGGAAGACTACAGTATGAGAAGCAGGGAGAAGAGAGAAAAAGTCAAGAGTCCCACAAAACAGGTTGAGAACATGGATTGAAAAATTTTATTTTAGATATTGACATTATTTTTTCTAGCAATGCTAGAAAATGCGTTCATTAATTAGTCTTGCAGCTTTGTCAAAAATAAGTTGCCTTAAAAAGCTTTCCTATGTATGATTTTATGTCTGTCCTCTCTGCTGTGGACCGTTTTTATCTATCTAGATGTCAAGGGCATACTGTTTTAAGCATTAGTTCCATATTAACTCTTGAAATCAAGTTGCCTTGCTCTGCCAGCTTTGTTGGTTTTGCAAAGTTGTTTTGGCCCTGCTGCGTCACAGAAAGCATACTGGAATCCTGCTGTATTTGGTTTGAATTGGTGAAGCAATTTGAGAAAAACTGACAACTTAATATTGAATTTTCCTATCAATGACAAAATAAAAGTTTATTTCTTCATTCACATAGGTCTTTCAGTCTTTATGATTTCACTGTGAAGTTTTATATGTTTTTTTGTTTGTTTTATGTTGAGTTCATCCCCCAGTTAACGTGTTTTTAAGAGTTCAACTTTGATTGTTTGGGGCAAGAGTTTAGAAATATGATGTGTTCTTGTTCTTGCTTTCTGCACTTTTACCAAATTCAGTTTGTTAATCTGATGTTTGTTTCAGATTCTAACAGAATTTTTACATTAACCATTAATGACCAGCTGTTTGGTTGCCATTTTTTTCTTGTCTGTGGCCTGTAGTAAGTTGACAGGAGGTGGTAAGAGTAGCCAGTGTTACCTGTCCTTTGATTTAGGGTGAATAGTCTATCTTCCTGAGTCATGAATTTAAGCTCTATGACCCGTCCATTAAGGAAGGAATGCCATTGTAAAGTGAGGCTCTGTAGGTCTGGGGCTTGCTCTCTCTGTGGGGAAGTTGTAAGTTACATACTGAGCATACTTTATGATTTCTATTGTCCTTCTTTTTTCCCTTTTTGAGATAGGATCTTATTGTTATTTTTCCAGCCTGAGACTTTTCTGTAGATGAGACCTATAGGAGTGTCAGGGCTGCCTTCTTGGGAAGCTGGCACTACAGTTGTGCGCCTCTGCACTCAGTCCTCCTCCCTGCTTTCCAGTTTAGAACCTGCAGGCACTTGAGCGCTCTGCTTTCTTACACCGATTATTCGTGTGTTGTTTTGATTATTGATTCATAGTATAAATGTTCTCACTTCAGCTTCATGAACTTTTCTGTCAATTTTTTGTCTTCATTGGTTCTTTTTCCTTCTTTCATTGCTTCATATGAATGTATACTTTTCCTTTTTAAAAAATTTTTATTTTTGATTTTTTTAAATTAATTAATTACTTTACTTGAGACAGGTTCTCACTGTGTAGCTCTGACTGTCTCGGAATTCATTGTGTAGACCAGGCTGACCTAGAACCACAGTTGTGCTCCTCCCCTTCATGCTTTCTCTACCAAGTGGTTTTACTTGCTGCTCTGTTGCTATGACAAACACCATGGCTGAAAAAGCGGCTTGGGGAAGAAAGGTTTATTTGGTTTACAAGTTAGTCTGTCATCAAGGGAAGCCAGGACAAGCTAAAGGCAGGAACAGAAAGAAGCAGAGACCATGAGGGAGACTGGATTTCCCATAGCTTGCTCTGTCAGCTTTCTTATACATCCTGGGGCCACCTTTCCAGAGGTAGCACCATCTGCAGGGAACTGGGCCCTTCCTGTCAATAATCAACGAAAACGCCCCATAGATTTGCTCATAGGCCAATCTGATGGAGACAGTTCCTCAGCTTAAGTTCCTTTGTCCGGGGTCTCTTCTCTCCTGTATGTCAGATTGACAAAGCCTAAGCACACAGAAACCTTTTCTGATTCAGGGTTTAGCTATTATATCCCTCTTAGTGATGCTTCTATGGCATCCCCTAAATCTTGACTTGCTTTTCATTGAATATGCTGTCTTAGATTTTGTTTGTTCCTATTTAATACTGCACATTTTGTTGCAGACTTGTAAATATGGCTAGATTTATAGCAGTTGGCTTTTGTTTGTTTGTTTGTGTTTTTGTTTGTTAACTAAAACTCAAGGTCTGTTTAAAGTATTCCTGTTGTTAAGAGTAGCTTGCTTTTTTACCAAATTGGATTCTGCTCTAAACATAACACATTCATCTCTAACTCCCAGTTCAAGTTGTACTAGAGGACTATTGAATTCTTCATCATTGGTTTGCTTTCATGAGTAATAAAATAATACCAAGCATGTCTTTTTTGGTAATAGTTGAATGTAACTTGTTGTTTGTTTTTTAAATAAGGTATGTGTTTTAAAAAGTTGGGTGTTTTAAGATTTTGATTAAAGTCTTTTTTTAGTGCCATAGCATGTACTTTGTGCTACAGGTTTTTCTAAAAATGTCAAGTTTTCTAACATAATATCTATTGAGTGCCAGCTCTGTGGAACATAGACTTGTAAACAGTGTGTTGAGTTGTATTCCATTGTTAAGTTACATATTAAGTAGTTCTCAGTTAATGCATAATGACTATGAAAGTGTCTTGGGCTATGTTTATAATTCATGAACAATTTAGCAGTAAGTAAAAAGATAAATACTGATTCTATTTTACCATATTCCTATTTGTTGGACAAACAAAAGATCCAGTCTGTAGAGGGATCCCATCTCCTTGGAGACTGAAGGTTTTAAGTAAATGCCATACAGCTATGGTAGGGACTTTTCAGTGACACAGTGGGCTCCCTGGAAATAGTAAGCTGTTCTTCCTAGTAGAGGGGTTGAGAGGCCTGGGAGGCAATGACAGGTCTGTGGTGACTGGCAGAATTTCAGTCATTTAGCACCAAGTTTAATACTTTGAATGGTGTTTTTCTCCCCACCCTCTTTCTGTAAGAGTACTGGTCAACAGTTTTTTTCTCTCAATCTAGCAAAACAAAGTGAGTCAAAATATAAAGGATTATTGTTGGTTTTTAACATACACTTGTTAAATGAACCTTATTTTAATAGAAAAACCCTACTTAGTAACCTACCCCCATTCCACCTCACCGCCATACGTCACAACTCTGAGAAGTCTTTGTGTACCACTACCAGTCAGTTAACTGGAAATGTAGAGAACATAATAGACCACAGTAGACTATAGCAAACAGTTGCAGGCCATGGGCAGTTCTGTAGGTTCTATAAATGTGTATCAGTTCTCTGCAACAAATGAGAGGTAATACTTAAAAGGGTAGAGTAGAGCCAGGCATGGTGACGCATGCCTTTAATCCCAGCACTCTGGAGGCAGAGGCAGGTGGATCTCTGTAAGTCCAAGGCCAGCCTGATTTACAAAGTGAGTTCCAGAACAGCTAGGGCTACACAGAGAAACTGTCTCAAAAAGCCAAAAAGAGGAAGAAGGGGAAAAAAAAAAGGATGGAGAACTTCTGGGTAAAAAGATGTTGTGAGAGGTATTAATCAGCTCTTACAGTGGTCCTTATATTAGGTTTAGATCCTGCCAGGTAATAAACCCTATAAATCAGTAATGTTCATGAAAAGTTGCACATTGTAATACAGACTTAACTTCTGACAATACTAAGAAGTTACAAACTTTTAGGCATCCTAAAAGGTTTATAGCTGTTGTTTGTAAAGGGAACAGCTGAAACATTTACCCAGGAAGCAGCATAGGTACCTGGAAGTTGTTAGAGTAACCGGAACAGATTCGAGTGTGGTGATCTCATATTTCAGCTATGTGTTCTAGAGCCCTATGACTAGGAATTGAATACTAATAGTTTCAGATAGTATCATACTAAAATACAAATTATAGAAAGAACTCATGTAATGACTTGATACCTCATTGCTTAAAAAGTGAGAATACTAACTTTATTCTCTAGTGCAGTGATTCTCAACCTTCCTTGATGTCAGGACCCATTAATATAATTCCTCACGTTGTCGTGATCCCTAACCATAAAATCGTTTTCACTGCTATTTCATAACTGTACTTTTGTTACTGTTATGAGTTATAATGTAACTATTTGATATGCAGGATATCAGGTATGTCACCCCTGTGAAAGGGTTGTTTGACCCCCAAAGGGGTTAAGGACCCACAGGAGGAGAATTACTGCTCTAGTGCCTTCCACTATTATGAATATGTTAAATGTTTGCCACACAAAGTCTCACATTTTGTCTAATTTAAATTGATCTTGAACTATTTTTCATTAAAATACATCAAAAGTTAAGGATGTATATTGATTACATTGACAGTATTCTTTTTTATACAGTAAAAGTCAAAATAACTTAATGAGTAAAACTACTTTCCAGTAAAATTCCTCTCGGGAGGCAGAGGCAGGCGGATTTCTGAGTTCGAGGCCAGCCTGGTCTACAGAGTGAGTTCCAGGACAGCCAAGGCTACACAGAGAAACCCTGCCTCGAAAAACCAAAAAAAAAAAAAAAAGAATTAAGAAAAGCCAACATGTTGATTAATGTCTCTTAGAGCTCTTTTTTATCAATCAGTTTATTCCTGTACCCAGTCCTTCGTACTTTCTATTTCCACCCTTTAGTCTTCTGTTGCTTGTTTCATATGCTCCTTATATTTTCTTCATTAATTATGAACATAGAAATTGGATGAAACTTGATCAGACTTGATACAGGTTTAATATTTAGCAAGAATATCTTGCTATGCTATGCCATTTCTGTTGTATTATTTCGGGAGGAGCAGACTGTCTTCGTTCCTTTTGTGACATTCATCAGTAGGGTGAGATGTTGTCAGTTTGACATACTCATTATAGAATGCTCCTATCATTTATTCATTTTCAGTAACAAGTGATTGTGTAATCCTACTGGTATTGTGAAAATAACATGGTTTTTCTTCATATATTAAAAGTCCTCTAAGAATTGCTCATGAATTACGTGTTTACACTGTAGCTACATGCAGTTTTTTAAAACTGAAGCAGGATAGATTTTATTCTCTGATAGTTTCATACATGAATATAATGAATTGTAGTTGTTATTCCTCTCTCTTTTACTGTAACCCTCCTTCCTGAGAAGTCCTTTACCTGGGTGGGAGGCGACTTACTGGAGGATGGGAAATTTACCAGTGGCTGTACCACTGAAAAAAATGGTATCCTCTCTCCCAGCCAACATTGACTGCTGATACTTCCTTGGAGAGGGAGGACTTGGGCTTGGGTCTCATAAGCCCCTCCTCATCACAGATTTTCTAATGATCAACCTCCAGTGTAATTAGTGTGGGCTCCTTCTTTTTTGTTATTATTACCATTTTGAAATTAAGATTTTTACCTTTGTTTTGTAGTCTATTGTAGTGACTATTTTTAAAATGTTATTAAATCTTGGGCAAGTGGAGATTCAAATACCAGTAACTTTTGACATGTGGTTGAAGTTTGAGCCATGCTTCTCAAAAGTCCTTGTGCCCAAGGTGTAGAAAATGCTCCCTAGCAATCATAATAATGATGTGCCAAGGGATATTTGCTTTAAGATTGTTTCACCACTCTTTCAGGGAGCAGTTAGCAGTTTTTGATAGAAATATCTTATGAGTTCATTCAATATTTCTCATTCATACTTAAAGTTACACTGGTTTTGATTATTTGAGTTTTAAAATACTGGTTTTGTTTATTTGATTTCTTTTTCAGATTTATTTTCTGTGTTTGAGTGTTTTGCTTACATGTATGTTTGTGTATCATGTACATCTTGGAATTGGAGTTACGGACAGTTGAAAATTGACATGTGGGTACTGGGAATCAAACCCCAAATTCTGTAAGAACAAGTGCTCTTAAACACTGGACCATCTCTCCAGCCCCCTCTTTTTATGTTTGTATCTCTTGTCCTTGAAAAATCTTGATTGCTAATATTAACCTTGGTATACCATGCGTAGCACTTTAAGAAACACTAGCTTACCACATGTAGCACTAGCTTTTAAAAAAGACACTACTAAAAGCCATATTAATACTGTACTAACATTATTTAAAATAGTGATTTTTTTTTATAGTCACGTTTTTGTCTTTAGGGCATATTCCATAGAAGCAAAATGTAGTTATTGAATTTTAAAGTTTATTGAAATTATTCTCTGTTCTACCAGCAAAATAAAGAGATTTGTTTTCAATTTTGGATTAAATTAAAAAAAATTTTTAACTTTCCTCCAATTTAAAAAAAAAAAAAAAGACCCCAAACAAGCTACATTCAAAGAAACTTAGCTCACCCTCTGTATTCTCTAAATGTGTATTTTCATTAATTGATTGATTTATCCAACTCATTCATTACATGCACATGTAAATTCTTCATTTTCCTTCCCACAATAGGTAGAAAACATAATGCATAATGTCTTATGTCTTGGCATTTTCCTAAATGACACCTCCTGGAAAGCAAACCACGCCTTCTGCAGACTTTCATGGTGTTACTCTTGCCAGAATGAAACATAACTAGTGTTTATTTAGAATAGGTCCTAAATATGAAATTGTTGGATCAATGTATATTACAAATACAGTTTTACAGGATATCCCTAAATGTTTTGTGTGGAGTGGTTTTTGCTACCCAGAAATACAAATGCCAGAGTCTCATATCATAGTACAAAGAGGTTTTGCAGTGTGTGCCTGTAGCCCTAAATAGGTGGTAGGGAAGACACAGGACCTCTAGGGCTTGCTGACTAGCTGTTGTAGAAAAATCAGGTAAACTCTGGGTCCCAATGAGAGACCTTGTCTCAGGAAAAGAAAGAGTTGGAAGTGTTGCTAGTTTGGTGGGTGAGAAAGTATCCAAATACAGAATTAATTTGGATTTGTTTTACTATGAGGAAGATTAAACAGATTTTCAGCTTATGATTTATACTTCCTCTGCCAAGATCTTCAAGTTTTTAAGTCTGTGTTTGAAGTTTAGATTTCTTTTTTGATTCAGTTATTTAGAATTTATTTCAAAATTGTATCTGGTTAAACCAGTTGAACTTGATTGCATTTTTCTTTTTTTCTATGCTTTTCATGAAAGGCATCTCACTGTGTTTGGATAAACATGGAATGTATTATAGAGCTTATATTCCAGTAGATTTCATGGACATCTAAATAGAATGAATAAATCAATATTAGGATGATTTAAGGAACAAAACAGATTTTCAGTCTACTGTTTTGACCTGTTTTTCTTGAGTCTTGAGGCTCTTTGGCCAGAATGAGTACGGTCCATGCTTTCTTCCTTTGTATATCTCGTGCATAGATTGTCTTTTAAAAATAAATCCTGGGCCTAGATTGATGACTTAGCAGTTAAGAATGCTTGCTGCTCTTCCAGAGGACCCAGGTTTGGCTCCCATGATTCATATCAGGCATCTTATAACCACCTGTAACTTCAACTTCAGAGGATATGTCTTGGTTAACTTTATAACACAAGCTAGAGTAATATTAATTGAGGGAACCTCAGTTGAGAAAATGCCATAAAATCAAGCTGTAAGGCATTTTCTTAATTGATGATTGATGGGAGAGAGTTTAAACACTGCATGGTACTATCTCTGGACTGGTGTCCGGGGTTCTGTAAGAAAGCAGGCCGAGCAAGCCATGATGAGTTAGCAAGAAAGCAGCATCCCTTCGTGGCCTGCACATCAGCTCCTGCCCCATGTTCCTCCTGTGTTTGAGGAAATATGACAGTATTTAACACTTTCCTTTATAATAGGTGGGTACCTGTACACATGTGCCATAAACACATGCTGACACATACATAAAACAGCAAATGAATCTTTAAAACAAGTCTTGCTTGCTAAGTAGGAGAGATGACCAGAACATGAGCCAAATTTTATGTAGCATCAAGTTGTATCTGTTGCTTGTGAAATAATTTTGTGATGGCTTTTAAAACATTTATTTACTTGTGGGATTGTGTGCACCATGTTGTTCATTGTACATGTGGGGTCAGTAGACAACTCCTGGGAATATTGTACCTTTCACCTTCTATTGAACTTCAGCTGAGCTATCCTGGAAGTGGCAGGACAATCCCTGTCTCCACGTTCCATCTTTCTGTAGCGGTCCTGGGCTTACTGTGAATGAGTGACTCCACATGCGCCTTTGTACATGGGTTCTGGGGAGCTGAACTCCTGTTATCAGGATTTCACCATCTTACCTGCTGATCCCTGTTTCTGCCTTGTGTGATATCTTAATCTACAAGTTCGATTGGAGTTTGTTCTGATTTTTTTCTGATCATTTGGTTAGATGTTATTTCACAGAAGTGGCTTATTCGGGGTGATTAAAATGCCTTATTTTTATTCATTGTTTCCTCCCTGGAATCAAATTTATTTGTGATAGTATTAGCAATCTCAAATCTACCACTTAAAATGTAAGTGCTACATATATGTGTATGGCTGTATGCTCTTTTCTTTACCTACCTGGACATTTAGCACAGGTGTATCCTAAAGATTTTTTTCTTTCAAATATAATTTTGTCATGTAATTGAAAAAGATAATACATTTGTTCTTCCATGCTCATTGGCTTATATGTTCTGCATTCAGGTAATCTTGTATTGAAAATACTGCCTTTAAATTGGTTGAGTATGTGAAGACAGATTCTTGTAAACATGTCGTATATGTACAATTTATATTGTATTATGTTTTGTAAGTAACTTAAAGACTATATGTTGGAAGATGTGTGTAGGTTATAAGCAATTATGTCATGCCATACACAAGGTATGAGGATCCACTCATTTTATGTCCCTGAGAATCTCAAAACTTAATTTCTCCCTGATAGTTTGGTGTATATATGTGTTTGTGTGTGTACACATAGGTATATACAAATGTACAAATGTAATAGATCTTATAAAAATAGTTACCCATGCTTTGTCATTTTCGGGGTAGGGGAAGGGTCTCACACAGTAGTTTAGACTGGCTTTGAACTCATTATGTAGGCAGTCCTTCTGTCTCAGTCTCTCGAGTGCTGGGATTACCCATGTAAGCCAGTACACCTGACTCTGGCTGTGACTTCTGTTTTGATTCAGTGAAGATTTCAGTAATTAGCCAAATTATATGTGCAGTTGCATAATACTGTGGAGAGCTCTTCTGTGAAAATGTTCAAATTATCTCATTTGGTGGATATTTGGGATAAGGATTTAAAGTTGAACAGTGCTGGTGTATGTATGGCCGTTTTTGAGAGTGTACACTGAGGCTTGAGTGTGTTAAACTTTACCGAGCAGCAGTGTGTTATTTCCTAGGGTTTCATTTTGATTTATGTCTTGGATAAGTACAGAAGTGTTACATTTCAAATTGTTACTGACACTTTTTTATTTAGTTTCTTAATTTTTGTTAAGTCTCATGGTTTGTGATGTGTTGTGGGTTTTTGGTTGTTGTTTGTTTGTTTTTGTTTTTTTTTCCTGGTTGTTTCCCCCTGAATAATGGAGTGTACATTGTTTTTGGCATCCATCCATCCACACACACCCATCTACCCACCTATCTGTCTGTCTGCCTACCTACCTACCTACCTGGTTTTTAAAGGCAGGGTCTCTTTGTAGCCCTGGTTTCCTGGAACTCTGTAGACCAGGTTGGCCTTGAACTCAGAGATCTGCCTGCCTCTGCCTCCCAAGTGCTGGGATCCAAAGCTCCATATTTTTAATATTTTTAATATGGCGCTTTACATTAACAACATCAGATATATTTCATGCACTTATCCAGCACTAAGAACAGAAAAATGATCCAGGACAGAATCAGAATTAGAAAAAAAAATTAGCCTTATATTTATCTCCTTTTAGAACTCATGTTCATTGCCTGAATTTAGTCCATATTCATCCTCTAAATCCTTATATTTAGCCTTTCTTGTGGTCTTTCTAACCTGTTACTTTACTCACATGTACATTTGTTTACCTAATTATGTATTGACTACATTTCACATATGAGAGAGAATGCAGGTTTTTGTCCTGAGATTGTGTGATCTTGCTTAATACTATACATTCTAAGTCCATTTATTTTCCTGCAACATTTTTAGCTTCATTTTTCTTTAGGACTTAGTGTGTTCTCTCTCTCTCTCTCTCTCTGTCTGTCTCTCTCTCTCTGTCTCTGTGTGTGTGTGTGTGTATGTATGCGTGTGAAAATACTTGTATATCACTATTATCCATCCTTGTGTTGATGGACACCTAGGTTAATTTCTGTTGTTTGTTAAAGTAAACAAAGCATCATTAAACATGGGGTACAGATCTTTTTATAGAAGGATAGGGCATTCTCTGGGTATCTATGCCAAGGAGTGAAATAGTAGTTCTTTTTAAGTTTTTGAGAAATCTCCAAATGGTTTTCTACAGTAGTTGTATTAATTCACCCCAATCACTACCAACAGTGAATGGAGTCCTCTCTTCACACCCTCTTCAAAATCTGATGTGAGATTTGTTAATTATAGCCATTCTTATTGAGGTGAAGTGGTGTCTCAAAGTAGGTTTAATTTGTGTTTCCTTGATACTAGGGGCATTGGATGCTTTTATATAGTTATTGGTCATTTTCATTTATTTTTTGAACACTGTTCATTCTTTGCTAGTTTTTATTTTCTTAGCATGTGATTTCTTCAATTCCTTGTAAATTCAGATATAACCCCTTGTCTGAAGCATAGTTGGTAGAGATTTTCTCCCATTTTATTGGCTGTTAATTCTGCTAATTGTTTCCTTTGTTGTATAGAAACTTAATTTTTTCATACAGTGCCATCTGTTGATACTTGGGGTTAGTCCCATTGTTGTTGGTATTTTATTTCAAAAGTTCTTTTTTACTCTGCTGTCTTGAAAGCTATCTCCCATGGTTTACCAGTGTTTTAATATGGCCACATGTTCCATTTGCATGTTGTTAAAATTATATGAACACATTTCTTGCACATTTTAATTTTTCTCTTGTTCTTCTGGCTGCCTTTTGTTGATTGTCGAAAGCCTGTTGGAATATGGTTGGAAAACAAGCTTAACTTTCTTCTTGTCCATACCCAGTGGCAGTCAACACAGGCTACTTTCCTGGCCCATAAAGATTGAAGGCTTTCTTTTTACCAGCAAACAAGTAATTCTTTACTAACAGATTACCAGCTGGATGTCCTCCAAATAACTTCTGACATTATCCCTGGAGAAAGCCTTAGATTCCATAGGTTGAGGGTTCTGTTTTCCGATTCTCTCCATCTTGAGATGCCTGTCAGAAGCCCCTGGGTTTTTTTTGCCTTGCTTCTGGATGTGTGGTTCCCACAACTGTCCTGAGATGACTTAATTTTCTAAAGAAAAAGACTTAGAATGTTATTAAGATTAAGATGAAGAGGTGCTCAAGGTGAGAGGGGGATGTAGAACTTTTCTACGGTGCCATTCTCCAGAAATCTCTACACACTAAAATTTGGAAACAATTGAAGACTACTTTTGGGTTTTTATGGACGAGGCTTCATTACATAGGCATGATTGACCAAATCATTGGCTGATGGTGATCAACTTAACCTTTCCCTGTCCCTCATCATCCTTCTTGTTCTTGCAGTGACCAACTATCTTGAACCTGCCTTGAGCTTTCCACTCATCAGCCATCTTGGGAGTGTCATGAGTTTTAGAGCTGTATGCCAGACAACTGAACTGAAGACCTTGTGTGTATATGTACACATGTGTATATTCACAATATCATACAGAACTTATTAAAGTTACTCATTTTATTAATTTTATTAAACTTATTAAAGAATATTGTCTTGAATTATTTCAATTATTATTTGGGGACTTTGAGACTATGTACTGATAGGATTTTACCCAATATTTCCTTTTAGATTTAGTTTCTTTATTAGGGACCCTTGAAATAAATTTTTTTTAAAGTTTCCTTCTGCTGGTGTAAGAAAATGATTTCAGCAAGCCACATTTCTTTGATTTGCTTGTATGATCCTCACTTGTGTGTCACACACACACACACACACACACACCCGTGATGGTGTGTAACTGCTACACTTTCCCTTTCTGCTTGGTATTCTTCTGAGGTTTGTAGTTTTAGTCCTTAAAATGTAACTTTTGGTTGTCAGAATCTACTATGTCTACTGCCTGTGTGATTTAGTGCTTTTCTAGCCTTTAATAGGTACTTAGTGCTGTGTCCTTTCTCTGTATCAAGGTTGAGTATGGTTTTTTTTTTTTTTTTTTTTTTTTTTTTTTTTTAAGTCTAGTTTTTCTCTGGAATTGATACCGTTTTCTTTTTTCAGGTCATGATTTCCTAGGCTGGCATCTTGGAGTAGGAAGTGCTTGGATGTCAGTCTTCACTCTAGCAGGGCACATGGACTTCTCAACTTCTGCTTACATTTTTTGCTTGCCTTCTTGGCAACTATAAGAACTCTTTTTTGCCAGCGAGTAGTAGATGATAGGCTCAGTTATGATAGGAGAAGACTGATAAATAACAGAAGAAACCCTGACTCGTACCTTTGAAACTAATGGCAAATGACTTGCCTTTTTTTTTTTTTTTTTGAACCGTATTCATTTCTCTCGGAAATTTCAGCTCTTGTGAGCCTTCTGTAGGATACATTGTTTTGAAATGATCACTTGTAGCATAGTAGATGTCGATATTTCTCTGGTCATACTCATTTATCAAGAGGCATTTAAAGCTAATTTTGACATATAAAATTTTTAGTTAAGTGTAAAACCAGTTGACATCTTAGATGAACAGTTTTAATGATTGCATATTCTTAGTACAGGATTTGATTCTGAATTTAAAATTTGATTCTAAAAGTTTGATTTGTTTTCAGTAGCCATCAAAATGGAACAGTCATCAATTATTATTTTATGGTTTTTATAAAGTCCAAGTTAAAAAACTAGGTTGACTAAGATAGTTCATGTAAAATTATTGTACTAGACAGTGTGTTAAACTTAACAGCATTGTTGTAGAATCATTTCTCTTGGTCATGGTAGTGGTAAGCCTTATACTCTGAAAGGGTGAGCATAATTTCCTTGTATAGATCAGCTGTAGATACAGTCCTCAGTACTTGTCAGCTCCAAATAATAAACTGTGTATTCTGACAGAATATGTGTAAAATGTACTCTCAACAACAGGTATGAAATAATAGGATGAAAAAAAAGGCCAATATACAGGGTTTTTTTTTTTTTTTTAATCCCAAAAGATTTTGCCAAAAAGATTTGTTGTAGAGAAAAGGAAGAGAGTCAGCCTTGTGCATGTAGAGTTAATTACGAGTAAAGGCTTGGTTTCCCTTTAATTTAGAAGCACTATTTCCTACCCATTTCTTAGTAGTTCCTATGAACCTCTAGGGTGAAAAGTAATCAAGCAACTTGAAAGATAGAGTGATAATCCACATTTGAAAGGATGTCATGCCTACTTTTGGAAGCTGGGATTTGTGTGGGGTAATGGTGGATGGTTAGACATCAGAAACTCTTCTAAACGGTTCTGTGGCTTGTGTGCGTACACAAAGCACCAGAGCTCTCCAGCCTGCTGACTTTTAGAATCAGATACAGAATGATTGACTGATGGGCTGACTCATTCACTCTACAAAACCCCAGTCCTGTAACAGGGAGCCATCTTTTGTGTATACAGGAACTTGGTTTCAACTGTCTTTTTATATTTCATAATTTATTATCTTGATTTTTGTGTTCAGCTTTATTCTGATAAATTCATTAATCCAATATTTTTTAGTTATTTTAAATATAAATGCCCTTCTATGCTAATATATACATTTTTTAAATACACACATTGTTAAAATAGACAAAATAGTTGACTTAGTTACTTTAAATGCTTATCTAGTGAATTATATTTTTATAACACACAGGTATTTTCAATATATCAAAAACATCACTGAGTGGTTTGAACATGTGAGACAGTATTACCTTTCCCTGTCTTATTTATACATGCATGCATGCATACATACATACATACATACATACCTTTTTGTTTTATTTTGCCAAATGAAAATTTTCACTCCTACCATGTTGGTTTTATTTTCAGTGTTCTAGTTGTTGGTATTTTATGCATGATCTTCATTAGGCTAATGACAAGCCACCCCATTTTGAAATTTGAATGATTATCTGAATGAGTAACACTGTTAGAACGGAAGAGAAAGTCATACTTGGAGAAAGGCTGCCTCCTCTGACCTCCTTCTTTCTTTCCTCTTGGCAAAAATTTGATGTGTGGTCTTCCAGAGAATCAAGTATGGAACCTTAGAAATAAACACTTTTACTTGGTGTAGATGGGAGAATAAAGAGGAATGAAGTTATCCTTTGTTTTAGGGCAGGGATTCTCAACCTGTGTGTTGTTGCAATCCCACTGTGGTCCCATATCAGATACTCTGCAAATCATATATACACATTACAATTCATAACAGTAGCAAACTTACAGTTATAACACAATTTAAGGTTGGCGGTCAGTACACTATGAGGAAGTGCGTTAAAGGGGGGTCACAACATTAGGGAGATTGAGAACCACTGTCTTAGGGACTCAGTTGTGTGCAGCAGTAGAAAAGTCAGAAACAAGATAAACTTTTGTATTATTTTTTAATCCCAGTGACTTACAGTAATTTGTTTTGTTTTTTCTAGAGAGGATCTGACGAGCTACTCTCAGGCAGTGTTCTCAGTAGCCCCAACTCTAATATGAGTGGCGTGGTAGTCACAGGTAAGTGTTACTGTCTTACTATTTGCCAGGGCAGAGTGTTAAAGCCAAAGCATAGTTTATGCCACAATAGCCTTTTGTTTTGAAGCCTGAAATTGGTAATTTTTGTGGGCAAGTAGTGTTTAAATCTGATTGAATTTATTTACCAACACTGTGATGCTGCACACTCTTCCCCACGCCAGAGAAACACTGCCACACATACCTCGGCCCTAAAACTTTCCCAAAGAATAAAGATTCTTTGTATCCATGGTACATTTCCTATTTAAAACCTTGGTTTTTAAATGTGGGTTGTAGACTTATCTAGATCCTGGATCCTGTAGTTAATATTTTCAAAAGCTTTAATTTCTTTTTCTTTCTTTATCCACCCCACCCCCCTTTTTGTGACGGGCTCTCACTGCTGTCCAGGTTGACCTTCCCCTCCTGGGCTCAAGTGGGCATGTAGTCCTTCTGTTAGTTTCCCATGTAGTGGGGAGTCTAGGAACCTCAGACTAGCTCAGGCTTAATAACTTGCTTTTTAATTACACACACACACACACACACCCATTCTCACATGCCTCATATTTGCATCTTTCTTAGATTGTGAGTTTTTGTATTTGTGTCACCTTTATTTATACCATAGCTCTATTGCCTGTGCTGTAAGTAACAACCTGAACCTGACCTACGCAGTGTCACCCTTTGTGCTCTGACTTCTTAATGAATTTCAATTTGGTGTCTACTTATAAGTCTAAGAGCATTTATTTATACATTTAGAGCTTTTCTTGGGTAGGTCTCAAAAAATATTTTAATGTCTGAAGGAGAAATATGTTTTAATATTAGGCTTTAATTTTATGACTTTATTTTGAATAATATTATTATATTAATTTATCTCAAGACTATATTTTATACCTATCTTCCTGAAACTACTTTGTATTTTCTCCTATAAAGGTCATAAAAGGATGGAACACACTTCTTTCAGTTAACTAAAAACGGGAAAGTATTTGCTAACTGCAGCATGATGGTGTGGAAAGCTGAATTTTTAGTACATATTTATTTTTCTGTACAATAATTATAAAACGGTATCACAAGACCATGATTCTGACGATAAACCAATTAAATGTCTGCAACTCTGCTTTGTCAGATTTTTGATGTATAACATAGTAATTGATAGTAGGGATGTTTTAAAACTTAATATTTAGGCTATACCTGAGTAACTATAGTAGCCTTGACCCTTTTCCCAGTCATCTTCCAAGCCCACAAACCAACGTTGATTGTTGGAATCGATGAACAGAAATTATAAGCTTGAATGAAAGGAAACACCTGCCATGAGTCTCGTGATCATTTTAGGTTTCTGCTTTGAAGCATCTTACTGCCATGCCTGCATAGACAAAGCACAGAGGTTCTACTGGACCAAAGAAACACATTAGAACTAAACATGCAGGGTTTAGGCCATGGATCCTGAATAAAGGGAAGTTGTGCAGTTTAGGCAGACAGAAGTTGGTATAGTGGCCATAGCAGAATGATATTAGCTTCGTTACATTTGTACTGATAGGAAGCTTGCAATATCTATCAAAATTGCCTTACTGTAGGCCTGAGAGCTATGTGGTGATCTCATAGGATGAACACTTTTCTGAGACATTGGAGTTCTGAGGAGTCTGTTAAAGCACATTCCAGGGTATCCTCAACGTACAATTTGAATATAGAAATCCCAGATCTTTGATAAATCTATATTTGGTGGTAAGTGCCATTTGTTGAAGGAACTAGAAATCTAACATGACAGACATGAAGATTTCATATGAAATTTAGTTGCCTGATTAAAAATACACATATATGGCCGGGTGGTGGTGGCGCACGCCTTTAATCCCAGCACTTGGGAGGCAGAGGCAGGCAGGATTTCTTAGTTCGAGGCCAGCCTGGTCTACAAAGTGAGTTCCAGGACAGCCAGGGCTATACAGAGAAACCCTGTCTTGAAAATCCAATACACAAACACACACACACACACACACACACACACACATTTGTAAAACAGCCCTTAAGGATGAAAATAGAATTTAATCTTTCTATATGTGCCATATATAATATCATTAGCCTACAATAAAAAATTACAGATTATATAAAGAAAGAGAAAAATAAAAACCTAGAGGGTGAGGTTTACAATAGGGGGAGACTTCTAAAATGTCTAGATAGATAGAATTAGTTTGCAAAGGCCATAAAATTAAGTTTAAAGGGAAAGATTAAAATAATAACTGAACAGAGAATGGAATTTCTTTAGATGAAGATTTCTTGTATTTTTAAAGCATAAAATATTCTGACTGAACAATTGAATATTTAAAATGAAAAATTTGCTTGTTGAGATTAAAACATGAAAATGTTTAATAAATTTCCATAAATTTATTGACTGCTAAACAAAAAGTACACCTATGGGGCTGGGCAGTGGTGGTGCACGCCTTTAGTCCTAACACTTGGGAGGCAGAGGCAGGTGGATTTCTGAGTTCCAGGACAGCCTGGTCTAAAAAGTGAGTTCCAGGACGGCCAGGGCTACACAGAGAAACCCTGTCTTGAAAAACCAAAAGTACACCTATGGGAATACCAAACAAGAAGTAAGCAGTCTTCCCCTCCTCCTAACCCTGGATTTGAATTTCTGGATAGCCCACAGAGTGAGTGGGACAGTGTGCGTATGTGCGCACACACATGTATGTATGTGTCTCTGTCTCTGTGTGTCTCTCTGTCTCTGTCTCTCTCTCTATACACACACACACACACACACACACACACACACACACACGTATGTCTATTTGAAATAGAAATTGAACACTTGTTAAAGTTAGTGGGAAACATGAACTTAAAGCAGCTCAGTAAACATCCTCCCTATTATTAGGTTAATTTGAAAACCAAACACAGACTGAGGCACAAAGTACCCAGTAATTGAAAATTAATAGTAAAGGTATTACAAATATTCATGCAAAAGACATTTAACAAGAAGTCCTCACTAAAAGAGTACAGGCTAACCTTTTTAGATTTAATAGAATGACATTAGCTAAGATCTCAGAGCACATAAAGGTTATTTTTGAATAGTACTGTGAAATGGCAGCTGTAAATGATTCTTCCTTTAACCCTGTCTCAGTCATTTGAATTTGTCTTCTCTGAATTTCTGTATATTACACTTACTATATAGTGGAAACTTTGTTGATTACATTTATGAGACCATGATAGCAGCCCAGAAGTGAAGATGTTCTCATTTTACATAGAATAGTGTGACTTTTAACATAAAAACATTCTGAGCTTGAGGGTAGACTAAAATCCTGGTGATATCTCTATGGAGTGATTCAAGTGTAGCTAGTAGGTAATGGTGGAAACACTGGAAGATAGTCTGATTTTGAAAATAACTGTAAATTACAAAAATCAAAAGAGAATTATATTGGTTCCTGACCAAATAGGTTGGTCAGTAGATCATAATATAGAGAATTCAAAAGTAAGCCCACATATTTATGGGCCCCTGATGCTTGTGGGAGGTGCAAAGTCTTATGGGAAAAAGAAATTTAATAGAAAGCTGTATAGCTCTTGCTTTCCTATCCCTCTCCTAGTGAGTTTGTGAGTTTCGTCTTCTGATGAGGTGGCAATGAACTTCAAATGGACTGTATTGTAAATGTAAGTCTGAAAGTTAGAAAAAATTTAGAAGAAAACCGTAGACATTCTCCATGACTTAGGTTAGGCAGTAAAATCATTTTACTGATAATGATTCTAAAAACCTGTCTGAAAGAACAAAAGAATTAAACATGTGTGCACTTTAAAGACATTTAAGAAGAAAGGCAAGCCATGTTATTACCAAATAGTTTTACAAAGAGTATAAATATAAAGACTAGTATCATGATTGTATATATAAATTTAGAAATGTGCAAACTCAAATTTAACAGTTAAGGTGATTAACAACCCCAGTTTTAGAAATTGATCAAAATATTTTGCGTTTTGGTCATCATTACGTCCTTCCCGCTCTACTACCCGGTACCCTGCTATTCTTCCCAACCTTGTGTCTTCCTTTTTGTTGTTATTAGCAACCCCATCAGTTAGTGCTGCCTGTATTAGCTTAGATGTATGGCCATCCACAGGCATAAGCCGTTTGTCAGCAGACATATCTTCAAAGAAACTGACTGTTAAACCTTCAGCACCATCAGCTACTCAGGGCTTCTTTCCAAGCCATGTTGGAATTGTAACTGGCTTGATGGTGTCCAGGTAACCACAGCTGCTGTGAATTCATGTATACAGCCTCCTTGTTTGGTCCGGAAGTCCGAATTTCACAGCTTTCCTCCTCATTCATCAACTCTTACCTTTCTGGTCCTGGTTCTATAAACACTGAGCTTTGGCTGGGGAAGGTCAATATAGATGAATGACCATCTACAACTAAGCATTGATAGTTACTACTACCCAGTACTTTGATCAGCTGTGAATCTGCTTTAATAGTAGCTACACGCTGCAAAAAAGAAACTTCTGACCAGATTTGAGAGTAACACAAACTTGTGGGCATGAGTAAATATTTAGAGGGTAGTTTGACAGCATAAATAGTTAACAAAACAACAGTAGTATTCCTTTGGGCCTATGTTCTCTCCAGTTTTAAGCTTTTGGCCAGGTTTACAGTGGCAGACATAGAGCAGAATTCAAAGAAGTGGAAAGTCGTTGGTTACTGCTATAACTGTCATGCCACTATTGAATCAGTGGGTAGGCATCTCCTTTTAGGCAGGTTGGTATCGTAGTTGTAGCATTCAGGGTCTATTGCTAGATGAGACCATTGATATCTTTTCTCTATCAGTAGCCTACATAGCATCTTCTGTCACTAAGTAAGGAGACAGTTCTTGGTCAGCCTAGGTTGATTTCTCTATTTGGCAGTTTGTTTTCTTCCTTCCTTTTCTTTCTTTCTTTCTTTCTTTCTTTCTTTCTTTCTTTCTTTCTTTCTTTCTTTCTTTCTTTCTTTCTCTTTCATCTTGCCTGAGTTTATTTGTAAAAACAACATAGGACACTGGTCATCTGCAAATAGTGTGTGGGTAGGTGTGTCACAGCAGTGCATCTGTTTTCACACTGGCAGGAGCCTTTTCTATGGGGCCTTCACAGAGGCCTGGGCACTTTTGGGAGCCTGAGCTGGAATTTTGGCCTCTGCCCTGGTTTGAATCTTGGCCTTTGGTTTGTAGAGCCTGTGACCCTTGGCCATGTTGCTTCGAATCCGCTTCCCAAGCTTGGGGTGAGCAATGAAAGCCAGACAGCAGAGTTTGCAGCTGGGGCCCTTTGGCATCTTGGGCTTGATGGCCTGAGGCTTCACAAGGGCCTCGATGGCCTTTGCGAATGCACTCACTGCCTTTATTTGGCAGTTTCTTAACTTAAAGCAGTATACTGTAGGATTCTCCTGCTTTCTCTCCTAGGTCTTTATTCACAGTAAATGCAGTTCATTAAAATGTCATATTATGTGAAGGTTGAGTAGTTTATAGTAATCCAAAATTAAAACAACTTGAATATCCATCAGCAAATGAAAGGATAAATTCCTGTTTTGGCATTTGGTACTGTTTGTACAATGTTGTATTGCTTAGCTCTGAAGTATGAGTTACAGATACAACTGCAGAGATAAACTTCCAGGTCAAGTTTGGTAAAAGACGATTAAAAATTAAGTATGCCTATAGATGATAAATTTATAAATAGTAAATTGTAAGAAATGTCATATTGGCTGCTAGGTAATTCACAGATAGGAAAAGGACAGTAGAATGGCATGACAAAGGGCATAAACAGATTGGAGAAGGATGATTATATATAAAAGTACAGCTTTATATACCTCCATGGCAGCTTGGTTGTAGGACTACCCCTTCTTCCTCCCAACATGCCAAAGATTATGAATACTCAGATCTCTTTGTAAGATGTGATATTTTTATATAACCAATGTACATCTTTCTGTGCATTTTTAAGTCTTGTATATTATGATATCTAATTGTTACATCTCATTTGCATAGAGATAAGCAGGTAGGAAATTCAAGGTTTTTTTTTTTTAAAGTTTTCTTTATTCATATCTTTCCATTTATTTATTTACTTATTTATTCACTTGATATCTCCATCACAGTCCCTCTCCTCCCGGCCTCCCCTTTCATGGCCGCTCCCTCCACCTCTCCATCCCCTTCATCTCTGAGAAGGGTGGAGTCCCCATTGGGTACTGACCGACTGACACCTCAAGTCAGTGCATAGCTAGATATATCCTCTTCTACTGAGGCCAGCCAAGGCAGCCTGGTTAAGGGGACAGGATCCACAGGCAGACAACAGTTAGAGTAAGCCCCCACTCTGGTTATTGGGGAATCCCATGGAAACTAAGCTGCATACGTGCAGAGGCTGGGGACCTAGGTCCAGCCCATGTGTGCTCTTTGGTTGGAGGTTCAGTCTCTGGGAGCCCCCAAGGGTCAGTTGACTGTTGGTCTTCTTGTGGAATCCCTATCTCTTCTGGGGACTTTTCCACAAATTCAAGGTAGGGTCCACATATAAAGAACTTACTTATCTAGAGGGCCAACTTTTTTTTTTTTTTTTTTTGGTGGTTTCATGAAATATACATGCACATACTGAAATTGGTCACACAGCATATTTTATAGGTACAGATATTTGAATGACCCAAAGTCAGAACATTGAACCACCAAATAGTGATGATGATAGATACAGCAGGACATTAATACTGGTAGGCATACTAAATGATACAGTTGTTTGGGAAGGCTTATTTTGTACTTTCTTATAAAAGTAATCACTTCCTTAAACATTGTAAAAGTTGTACTCCTTCCTGTTTATTCAAAGGAAATAAAAATTATGTCTGGGGAAGGGGGAACAACGTAAAATCCTTCTTATAACAAAATGTTGAAGAAATGGGATGTCCTTCAGTAGGTAGATTGATACACAGTTGCGGTACATCCAGGTAAAAGTAGGTAAACTAACAAGCTATGAAAAACCAGGGAAGGATCCTAATGCTTAATACCTGATGGGTTCATCCAAAGTCTGATTTACCATGTTGCTCTGATAGTCTGATAAAAACATGATGGCAGTGGAAAACAAGGTAGTGAATGTAGCTTGTAATAGAGAAGGTGTTTAGGGCTAGGGGTAGACTATATGTTGGTACTGTAATGATGGATGTAATGTCATGGTATGTTTGTCAGAACTTAGTGACATAAAAAGTGCACTTCAAAGGATCTAACAAATGCTCTGCTCTGGTGGAGAATGTTGATAATGGGGGTAGTTTATGTGGGAAGAAAGTATGTGAAAATCTTTGTTGCTGTGGATCTAAACTGAAAATTATTGTGAGGTCTGCATTCCATTTTCTTTTGTAAAGTACTGGACTATACAGTTTAATCAAAAGAATTATTGCCCTCGATTTAGAAAGAAGTTGTAGCTACTATTCTAAAGTCTAGTTGGAACAAATAGGTTAATAGTAAAAGGATGGAAAGTTGTATTCCATACAAACAGAAAACATAAAGTTTTATTTTACTGTTGTGAGAACAGAAATTTTCAGATAAGGAAATATCTATAGAAAATATTTCATTTTTATCAGAAAACCTAATATTATAGAACTGTGTCTGGAACAACCTTAAGACATGATAAACATGACAGAAGCACATGTTCTTCATGTTTTAGTTGTTCTTTCAGTAAACCATCTCATAGGAATTTATGGGACAGTTTACCTCTTTCTCCCTAGATTATTCTTTCATTGTGACTCAATACCTGGCATGGAGCAACTTAAAGGACGGTTTACTTTTTCTATATTGTAAGAAGAGATGTAGCTTCCTGGGACAGGAGAGCCATGGTGACACAAGAGTGTCATCAGGTCACGTTGAGTCTGTACTCAGAGAGTAAAGAGAAATGAATGCTGGTGCTTAGCTTGTTTTGTTTTTCTTTTACTCCTTTCGTACTCTAGCTGTGTAGTCTGGGTCTTTTCACTTAAACTTTTCTGGTAGCATCCTACTGTATCCTAGTCAAAGTGTGTTTCTATGGTGATTCTAAATCCAGTCAAATTGACAAGCTTAACCATTAACACTGTAAATAAGAGGTCAGACTAGAGAATTCGAACAATAGCTTTGTCACCTTGGTGACCCTTGTTTGTAAAACTGTACTGGGGAACTATAGACCAGCCTGCAGATATGTGTAGGGTGTTCATCATGATACAGTCTATTCTGGGTTATAAAATAACTCAGTAAATTTAAAAATGATTGGAAGAAATCTAATAAGGGAGGGTAGTAGTTCTTAGTCACTGGTGGGTGGTCTCCAAAGGCTGGTCCAGAAAAGTAATAGATTCAATATTATTATTTTATTTTTTATCAGTTATTTTTTAACCAAAGTGTTCTGTTTTAATGTGAAGGTCACTTGTACTGAATTATAGGAGAGCTTAAGAATGTTTCTGAAACAGCAGTTTTAGAGAGACAGTTGTGAGAAAGGTAATTACAGTAGAAAGCAGAGAAATGGTTTGTTCAGAGTCCAGCATGAAATTACCTTCCTTACTCATGAAGATGTTGCTGTTGGAGATGGACATAGAAAACAGGTTTTGACTTGAAGAGAAGTGATGGAGTAGAAATAGCTTTCAAGTTTCATTTGTTTGGATATTTAAAGTAGAAACTGTACTTAAAGTGCCTTAGGACTGAGTAATATATGATAAATGGTGTGCAATGAGACTTGTGGGCCTCCTGGGTGGCTCAGCAGGTAAAGGCATTGGCCACCAAGCCTAATGACCTGCATGCATTTGATTGCTGAGACACACATGGTAGAAAAACATGACTCTGGCAAGCTGTCCTCTGACTTTCACATAGAATCATAAAATATTTTACTTTTATAGAGTATTTAATCTTTAAAATGTAACCATGAATATATTAACATGTGTAAGGATTTTTCATGTTACTTGAAGTCTTAACAAGTACACTTGAGTATCTAGTACATTATGACCAACTGATAGATGTAGAGATGGCTTTCAGTTATGTATGAAATAATCTATAGGCATCCATAATTACACAATGTTTTTCTTTTTGATGGAACTTTGTAATGAAGGCATATTTATTTTTTGAAATGAACACTACTGGTCTAATGTAATGAACCAAAAGTGTATACTTCTTCATTGTGTTGTTTTGTTTTATTATTTATTCTTAGGTCCTGTGTCCTGTTTAAACCTTACCATATGCATGTAACATAGAGCTTAATTCTAGCTGTTTATACATGTAGAGTGGGGGCTTTGGGATGTATCTCTTTTGGCTAAGGGGAGCCTGCTGTATTGCTTAACTTGTAAAAAGAATTCAATGGTAATTTTAATTTACTTGTGTTCTTTATTCATTGGACAGTTTTGGTATGAAGTTGAATTTTAGTATTTTTGCTAATTATTCTTCTACATAGACTGTACATGGCTTGATGGTAACCTTAATTGATGGTCTAATGATTTTTCTCCTTTCCATTGAAAGCCTAATTTTAGCTTTTCAAGAATTCAGATTTACTCACCTATGTTTTAAAGTGTTTTTAACTTTTCATAGGAATCAATTTTTTTCATACTGATTATAAAGAATATTTCTGTATGTCTTTCAGCCAACGGTAACGATAGTAAGAAATTTAAAGGAGAAGATAAAATGGATGGGGCTCCCTCTCGTGTACTTCACATTCGAAAGTTACCTGGTGAAGTGACTGAAACAGAAGTTATTGCTTTAGGTTTACCTTTTGGTAAGGTGACTAACATCCTTATGCTGAAAGGAAAAAACCAGGTACAGTGCACAAGCATTGCTACTAGCGCATTAAATACACACAAGGAGAATTACCTGTCACCTAAAGGATTCATTGTCTGACAGAATTAAAAGAAGTTCAGTTTTCTGTTGGTTTTGTTTTGTAATAGCAGAAACCAGGGGTACTAGTAGCATCTATTACATGAGTTTATTCATCTGGTAGCATTAGAAATCAGGCTTAAATTTTGGATGCTCATTCATTAACAGTAGCAGTAGGTCCTATGCATATTAAAAATGACATTATGTTTTAAAATTTCCAAAATTTTATTTAGAAGAATTTATGAAAATTAATATTCTCTAAAATGTAGCTAATAATTATTCTGTCCTTTTAAATTTTCAGTTGTACTTTTTTTTTTTCAATTATTGAGCAAACTTTAATATCTATGACCAAATTATGTACGGTTACTTATAATTAACTTTTTTTTTTGTTTTTTTTGTTTTTAAATTTTTAATATTTTTATTACATATTTTCCTCAATTACATTTCCAATGCTATCCCAAAAGTCCCCCATAGCGCCCCCCACTTCCCTACCCACCCATTCCCATTCTTTTGGCCCTGGCATTCCCCTATATTGGGGCATATAAAGTTTGCAAGTCCAATGGGCCTCTCTTTCCATTGATGGCCGACTAGGCCATCTTTCGATACAGATGCAGCTAGAGACAAGAGCTCCGGGGTTCTGGTTAGTACATCATGTTGTTCCAACAATAGGGTTGCAGATCCCTTTAGCTCCTTGGGTACTTTCTCTAGCTTCTCCATTGGGAGCCCTGTGATACATCCAATAGCTGACTGTGAACATCCACTCCTGTGTTTGCTAGGCCCCGGCATTGTCTCACAAGAGACAGCTATATTTGGGTCCTTTCAGCAAAATCTTGCTAGTGTATGCAATGGTGTCAGCGTTTAGAAGCTGCTTATGGGATGGATCCCTGGATACGGCAGTCTCTAAATGGTCCATCCTTTCATCACAGCTACGAACTTTGTCTCTGTAACTCCTTCCCTGGGTGTTTTGTTCCCAATTCTAAGAAGGGGCACAGTGTCCACACTTTGGTCTTCATTCTTCTTGAGTTTTTATATGAGACCTTTAGGATAGTAACAATAAAATTTTGGTGCTAGAAAATGCTTATTTTCTCTAGTTTAAAAAAAAACAGATTTATGGAATGTAGTAAATTGTAGATGGAACCAACAAAATAGAAGGGTATTACTTGAATTAACCCCAATATTATTTTTAAAATTAAGTGATGTTTTATTATTTTCAAATTATATATCTTGTTTGTGGATATGTGCATGTGAGTTAAGGTACCAGCAAAAGCTTGTGGGTGTTCCATTCCTTGGAATTGAAGTTTCAGGCAAGGCATCTGTAAGCCTTGTGGATGGTGATGCTGTGAACTTAGGTCCTCTGGAAAAGCATTAGGTGCTTATAGCAACCATCTCTTCAGCCTCTCAGTCAGATGCTAAGTTCTCTTTGTTAGAGCACTGAGATGGAAATGAGGTTATAGTCTAGGCAGTATTTCAATTAGCAGATTAGCTTACACAGACGCTTGAGTTTGATTTAAGAATTGTAAATTTTTATTTAAGTTTAATTCATGGTATCTTTTTTAAAAACTCATTTTCAGGCATTTTTGGAACTGGCAACAGAGGAAGCAGCTATTACTATGGTTAATTACTATTCTGCTGTGACACCTCATCTTCGTAACCAACCAATTTACATCCAGTACTCCAATCACAAAGAACTAAAGACAGATAATACATTAAACCAAGTGAGTGTTTTTAGGTACATAAATAATATGGCCGATAGCATCTTAAGACTAATAAGTAGTATATATTAATAGAAAATACTTTTTATATGCATTTTTTGTTATCTTTAAAATACTTTAGTGTGTATATATACATGTTACGTATTCTTTTATAAAAATAGGTGCCTTTCTGATACTCATTTTCCTGATTTATTATTAGATTCGTTTTACTGTTGTTTTTTTTTTTTTTAAAGACGGCAGAGATTGCTACTTTTTGCAGGTTTAAAGTTAAAAGATTTTAACCTGGAAATTGGGACTGAGGGTTATTTAGACCCTGTAGCAAGCAACAGAGTGAACGAACACTGGCGAGAGATGGGTAGTCACAGCTAGAGCTGGTGGTCAGGTGCAGGAGGGGAGGGGAATGGCTCAGGTGGAGGAGAGCTTGGAGCTGCTGTCAGGGCAAGGATCTTGGTAGCATGAATTGCACTGCTCTGCCTCTGGGACATAGGAAATCCAAGGCCATGTTTGATTCTCGGTATTCTTTCATTACAGAAGTTTTTATTTTTCTTTTCTAATGGCATATTTTCCCTTGAGAAAAACTAAGACTGAAGAACATGTGAATTTTGGCTTTTGAAGTATACAGATACTATTTAAAATTAATAAAATAATATAAGTATACTTTTAGACCAAAATATGTTAATTTGCTGTAATGTTCTAAGAACTTTTCTTTAACAGTGCGTGTAAAAGCTTTCTGTGTATATTGCTTCAGTATGATTTTCATTCTATGTAGTGCTGTGGATGGATCAAATCCAAGGTCTTGAGCATGTTAGTCGATCACTCCATCACTGAGCTATGCCTTTCATTTTCAAAGATTCAAAGGAAAGAAATATATAAAAAGGAGAACAAACCTAGATGTATTATTTTAAATTAGAAATGTTACTTAAAGTCCCATATAGAGGGTACTTTGGTATAATGAACTTCAGAGTGGCTAGACAATAAATTACTTATTCTATTATGGAAGGAATGTTCAAATTAAGTAAAGTTTTTAGTTTTCAAAAGCCCCTCAGACTGTTTAGTATGTTTTTACCTTTTAGTTGGGCAAAGAAAGAACCTTGCAGTTCTTTAAAGGTTCTAAGTACAGTTTTATTTTCAAGATAACTTAGCAGAGTTTGAATGCTATCTCCTCTTGAGTTTTCCCTTTGTGTTTGTCTTGTTCTCACTCTCCTGCCATGCTCGTCTGTTTCATTCCTATTTGAGAATGCACAATTGGAATTCTGTTGGACTCATATAATTCCCCCTAGATTAAAATGAGGACTTGGATGCCATGCTTGTCCCCTGTCCACCCCCCAAATGCCAAAGGACATTTGTTCTGAGCTAACAAATGTAACTTTTAGGGCTTTTGATTCTTTTAAGGATTTATTGGTTTTAATGTTGAGATGATGAGTCAAAGGCAAGAATTGAGTTGCTTGTTCATTATCCAGACTTTGCCTTAGTCTGGGTCTGTGCTTCCTTGCTCCCTGTTTTGTGAACCTTCCAGTTGCTGCTCTGATTCCTGGTTTTTTGTTTATGTTTTTGTTTTGTTATTGTCATTGTTGTTGCCAGGATAAGTTTGAACTGGAATTTGACAAAAATCATTTTCAGCCTAATGTTTAGTATTTGTTACATTATTATTCACTTACAAGTATTTTGGCATTTCATAACAGAGAGGCAAGTAAATACATGTTTGGCTATAGCCATTTATTATATGATCAAGACCTATGAGTTCACTCTTTAATGTGACCTGTACACTTTTCCCTATTCCTTGCTGCTACTGTTGCTTAGATGATGACCCAGTTATTTGCATTGAGTCCCACTAAGTTATTCTCCTGCATCATGTCTTTTTTTTTTTTTTCCCTTGGTTAGATAAAGGCCTAGAACACCTACTGTGTCTCCTCCCTTATGGCCATCTGGTTGCCTCGACTTTTACCTCAATGTAATTTCAAAAAGTAATGATGTGTTAGTCCTCTAGCTGGATGAAGTTTCTCTTGCTTGAAGTCTTTGCTGCCACTGTGCTCTCACTTTTAGATGTGGGTAAGGCCAGTCTGGGCTATGTAGCAAAAGACCTATCTATAAAGAAATAGACAAGACACCTAATAGCAGATGTTGGAATTGATATCCAAGGAAGCTTGAATTCTCATATAGAGGTAACTGGGATGTAAATTGGTAGAATCATTTTTGAAATATATCTCAAGTTGAGCATATGCATGCTGTATACTTAATAATTCCACTCCTAATTGCATGCTTGAGAAAGCATATATATATATATATATGTAAATAAAGAGATACGCCAAAAAAAAAAAAAAAATCCAGGGAGCAACTATTACATTCTAGGAGTTTAAAGCTAGTGTGCAGCAATAAGAGAAGTTGTGGAATATCTGTAGCCAAAAAGGACTGAACAAGCTCTGTGTATTTTGGTAAAGCATAAGTGTACATCATAAAATGGTATTTCTTGAAAGCCAGACCACAGTAGACCGTAGATGTTATAGTTCCATTTCTTTATTTGGGAGAAGGCATGGTTCTGGTTTCTGGTACATTGGTAGTGGTACAGGGGTTTGTTTTGTTTGTTGGGTTAATATTTTTTTCAGATAAGTTTAATTTGTGGTATTTTACTGAGGTCTCTTCCAAGTATTTGAGCCTTTTTCTGTGTACATGTAATATTTTGAAAACCTAAAACCTATATTGGCAAACTAACTGTGCTTCATGTACTAAAACAAAGTCATTTGTTACTACTATTAGAAATTGTAATTGTCAAGCTAAAAAGGATGGTTAGCACTAAATAAGCATGGAATTAATCCCATGAAAAAGTGTGGGATTAATATGCTTTTGTATAGATCTTATTTCTCAAAGGATGGTGAGGGGATTGGTACAGGAAAGGAAACTGATGTGACAAAGTTGCAGGGAAAACTTCACCTTTTTTATTTATCGAATTTAATGTGGGTAACTTGCAGTTTCTAGTTTTAAAAGATTTGAATTTGTAACAGATGTTATGGTATTTAATGCTGTCATTTAGATAAATGTCTGTAGGGAAATGTTGCTCTTAAGGTCTTTATTTTCCACAGTAGTATTAAAGTATCAAGTAGTTACTGTTGTAAAATGCTGAGTTTCATTTGAGGTTCTTGTGATATATGAATGTGTAGTTAATATTATTTAGCATTTAAATGGTGTTTATTTGGATGTGTGTGCCGACTTTTTGAATCTTAGGTTGTGTTATCCTTGGTTTATTCTTACAAACATATTAATTCTTTTGTGTTCTTCTTTTCTTTCAGAACTTAATTGTATTTTTGTTATTTATTTACCAATAAAGATTTGTCAAACCATTAAGATAATTTGAAATTTAAATATGGTGCATTTTGCAGGGTTGATGGTATATTATCTACCATAAAATATACTGAAAATAATCCTTCATAGCATATTTGAAAATGCGCCTGATAGTTATACTAAAGACCACATTAGTTTCTGGTCAGATTTCATATTATTAGTGTAAAAAACTGTTTTAAATCTCCTGTGTTCATTTTTTAAGATTGTATTAGAAATAATAAACTTAGTGATAATTTTTCTGAAAGATTATTGGTAGTCCATTTCCTGTAGTGTACCTGTTTCATAGAGGGAATAATGTATAATATGAAGCTAAAGTTTTTTTATTCTGTAAATTTCTCATCTAACCGTTTCTAGTTATAAACATCTATCCAAGTAAATCATATTCTTTCAGAATAAATGGCATGACCTGTGTCAGCATTGGTGTTAAAAGTGTTTAGGTAACTATTTGGAAACAAATGTAGTGGAATACTTGAGCTACAAGGAGACAGTAGTAAAACGTAACAATGTAAGTAGAAATAATGGGTGTGTTACTTGTCTGTTACTTTTTTTCAGCGTGCTCAAGTAGTTCTTCAAGCTGTGACAGCTGTCCAGACAGCAAATACACCTCTTAGTGGCACCACAGTCAGTGAGAGTGCAGTGACTCCAGCCCAGAGTCCAGTACTTAGAATAATTATTGACAATATGTACTACCCTGTAACACTTGATGTCCTTCACCAAGTAAGTGTCATTTGCTTTGCATAGTTGCTTATAGCTTGAAGAAATAATTTAGTAGGTGATGATGCCTTGATTTTAATGTTTTCACAGATATTTTCTAAGTTTGGTGCTGTATTGAAGATAATCACATTTACAAAAAACAACCAGTTTCAGGCTTTGCTCCAGTATGGTGATCCAGTAAATGCTCAACAAGCCAAGCTAGTAAGTTGGGGCCTCTTGAGATAGTGATGTGTTTTTCATGCATTCCTGGGGTTAGTTTAACTTAGAACAACTGTAGCTCTAATCAACTGTAACATAGGCCTGTCTTAGATGTTTGTTCAATTTGGTTGTAAACTGTGATCTTGCAAAGACAGTGGGGTAGCCTTGTGCATGCACACAGTTTAATGTACCTTTTGCTAGGAGTGTCATAGTAACTTCAAGGGATTTTGGTTTACATACTTCAGTATTCTGGTCAGCTCTAGTTACATTGTGTCTTACAGGTTTTGTGGGGTTTTTTGTTTTGTTTTGTTTTTAGTTTTTTAATGCTTTTTAGTCATACCATTTATTTTTTTAAATCATTTTTAGATATGAAAGGTAAGAAACTGTAGAGAAGCAAGGTTACCCCTTTGTCATGATGCTGTTGAAAATTTATAAATCCCTTTGCTTCTTAATGCCTAAAGCTTTCTCTCTAATTTATTCAATTCTGGTTTTACTGTTAAAACTTCTTTTGCCAGGTTATTTCATTATTAAATAATTAAAAATGAATATTAAGTAATTTTATGAAACTATTAAGTCAGTTTTTTATGTTAGTCTTACCTAATTTTTTACTTTTGATTCTTTTATTTTCATACTAATCATGTTCTCTAGTGTTCTATTGATTTCTCTAGGTCAAGATCACCCGTCTGAAAGTTGGACTGGTTTTTTATTGTTTCATTTCCTTTGACCTACCCAATCAGATTTGGCCAGTAACTATGCTTCCAGTAGCAAACAGCTCTGTTAGTGATAATGGCATGATTGCAATACAGTATTTCTCCACTTTGTTGATAGAAAACAGTGTTAGGATTTAATGAAGTCCATTACTTATCTTTTTTTTTTTTCAGGTATTTTAGTCTTAGCCTACTAGTTCTCAGGTTATATAATCTTATTTTACTATGCTTCCTTTCAGACACCAGTTAACTATTAAAATTCTCTCTTGGCCAAAATACTTATTCTTCACATGCCTTACCTCCTGTATTTATAAAGCTTTTATATTAATGTGGTATAAGATTATACTATTGGAAATGACTAGAGACCTATTTTTATATCATTTTACAATGTTAAATGTATTTGTAAGTGGTGTACTTTTTTTAAATGTGTATTTTATATATCTGTTGGGTTGTGTCTGTATGTATCTCTTATCTGTTTGATCCAGAGGAAAGTATTGACAAAGGATCAGTGAACTGGAGTTTGTTTAGAATTTATGTTCCATTTGTTAAAGAAAAAACAGTTAATATATGTATCTTGTCAAAATAATCTATAGTTATCATGTAATATTATGATAAAGTATTACAATTGTTTTACATATTTGCGTGTGTGTACATAAGCATCCGATTATATGTGTTTGTGACTATTTACGTATGCTTGCTTACGTTTTCTATACAGAAGTCTAAAGTGATAATTTTAAGAGGAATACACTTTCTTAAGTCCACATTCTGGTAGCTGAACCTGTTAGCAAAGGAAATGATACTGACTTTCCACCATACTTCCTTGTCTTATTTTCCTGTCACGTAGACTGCTTTGGAAATGTTTTGATGAGTGTTGCAGTCTGCATTCTTTGTGCCTTTATCAAGGGTGTAACTAGAGAACATTGCGTAGTATCCTATCCTCTGACATTTTTGAGTGTCATCAGAAAGCAGGCATTCTTCCTGGGGAAATCCCTTCACGTTCCTTTTTTAGTCAGCACTGCTCTGTTTTACAGAGTTGGCGATGATGCTTTACTCGGTCTTTTCTCACTCTCATTTATGGCTTTTTTTTTTTTTTAAGTCAGATGGGAATTTTAGTAGTCTAGCAAAATCTAATCTGTATCCCTATGTCTAAGTATATATGCCTTTCTTAAAGAAGGCATATATGTCCATCAATAAAGAACAGATCCATAAATTCATCCTTTGTTTCCTTCCTCAGGCTTAGTAGAAATGGCATAATTGTCTTATCTACTTTGACTTATTTTTCCATTCTGACTGCTTATCACCAGGATTTCTAATACGCAGAAGTTTCTAGTGAATTTACTTCAAATCTTGCTGATTCTCTTCTGTACATGTCTCTCCATCTTCCTCCATCCTTTCTTCTTCTTTTAAGTATAATCAGGTTTCTTAAGCAAGCTTTTTGCTGCTCATATCTTTGTTCTCCTCATTTCTCTGTGCACCGTAGTTTGGTTTCATCCGTAATTCCCTAAACTACCCTTTTAACTGTGGTAGTGGGCACTAAAGTTGGAGTAGTCGGTTTCAGTTTTAAATTTGCTTATAATCTGTGGGTGCTATTTGACACTCTGACCCCACTTTGGTAAGGTTTTCCCTCCTAGTTTCTGATACTTTCCCTTAGATTTCTCCTTCCTTTCTTTTCAATTGCCCTTCCCCTTTCACGTTCTGCTTGTGTTTGGCAGACTTTATTCATACAACTTAGTTATCCTTAGTGCTTTTGTTAACTTCTCTAGCTCAGAACTTTACTAAAAGACCCAGACTAGGAATCTAGCCAATCATTGTACACTTTCAAACTTAGACTGTTCTCATTGCAACTTGCGGTTCCTAGTGTTGCTCTGTCTCATAGTGTAATATGCCAGTGTCATTGTTCTTAACAAACCAGAAAACTTGGAGTCATTACTCCTTCCTTCCATCCTGTTTTCAGACATTGATTCTGATTCCTGAGTTCCTGTTTGTCTGTCCTTCAGCTGTTACAACCCTAGTTTGAACAGGTATTACTCAAAGTTTTTCTCTGATTTTTTTTTTTAACTTATGTCATTATAAAAATAACGTATTTGTAGCTATAGTTTACGTAGTGCTGATGCTAATAGAATGTTTTGTGTGTTTACAAACAAGTAATGCTGTATATTTTCTCTATTTAGTTTTAGTTACACATATAGGCTTCATTATAGTATTTATACCTGTATATAATATATTTTAATCACAGCCATGCTTATTAATTATCCTTTCTTGTTCTACAATTCCTGTTGATCCCTTTCCAGGAACATTTGGGGGATTATTACAGGAGCAACAACAGTCTTAGTTACTTTTTCATTGTTATGAACAGATACCACAACCAAGGCAACTTATAGAAAACTTTATTGGAGGCCTATTCTTATCCTTTCCAACAATTGGGAATCAAGTATTCAAACATGAGCCTATGAGGTCCAATTTACTAGTGCCTACACTACCGAAGAAATGTCTCTCCCTAGTTATCATAAGTGCCCATAGACTCTCATTACCCTCTTTTTTCTGGTTAATGGAATGTTGGCAGGCCTAGTCTTGTATAGATCTTGCGCAGGTAATTACAGATGCTAAGCACTCAAGAGTGCAACATGTCATGCCCAGAAGACAGTTTGAATAACATTCTACCCCTTTCCTTGGCTCTCTCTGCTATGGTCCCTCGGCATTTGAGAGGGTGATACAGTTTCTTTTCTTAGAACTGAGCACTTGTGTCTCTGTAGTTAACTACTGCTTGCTGCCAAAAGAAGCTTCTCTAAGCCCAGAGGTGGCAAGTTCAAGAACAGCATGGTCATTTGAGACTGGTAGACTATGTGCTACAAATCATCTCATGCAGAATGAGCTTCTTGTCCTTTACCAGCAGTGCATAGAAGTTTTCTGATCTGAGCCATCAGGACATCATCTGAAGTTAGGGTCATGGTACTTGGCTGAAATCCATTCCTTCAGGATCTTAGGTTGTTCCCAATGGGGTTTTAACTTCGGTTTTGTTGTTTGCTTGCTTTTCAGACTACATGATGATTTCAGCTTAGACACTACTGGCTTTCTCAGTGTCCTTCAGTGACTATCTTTTGTCCTTAGGATAAAGTCTGTAGTCATCAGCATGATTTAGATTAAATGTTTGCTTGTTTCTTAAGTCTCATTTCATGAGTCCCTTTTCATTTGCGTCAAACTTCTTTAAATACTTAATAGGTGTGCTTTCTGTGATCTTTGAGGCTTACAGTGTGCTATTTCATTGGTTAGGACTGCTTTCCTCTTCACTTACTTTTACTTTTTCCTTTAATCAAATTCCAGTTTAGAAAATTCTTCACAGAGAACTTACTTTGTACTTTGAATTAGAATGGATTTTTTAAAGTAATTATTTCTTAGATAACTGTTTTCTGTTAGTATGAGTGGATACTATGTCTACTTTGCTCTCTACTACGTCTATTGAGCTGAAGCCATAACAACAATCCTAATTATCATAAAGTAAAGGTCTTCATATTTTTGTAAGAAAACTCATGCAGTATACTGGCAAAGCAAAGCAACTCTTTCCTTGTCTTGTCAGTAGCATTTTACCTTGGAATGTTTAAAGCTCACTGAAGCCTGTAAATACCCCAGTTTTAAAGGTTATTTTTTGCAGCAGAGTTGTAACAACAACGCGTGAGTAGCCAATGTCCTTTTGCTTTTGTTATTTGAAGTCCATGGACTGTATGTCTTTGTAGATGCGAGATAATGGTGCTGTGTTGTCTAGAATCTTTTTCATACTGTCATTTTGTTTTAGCATACCTGTGGGTTACATTTTACCTTTTACGAAAGCAACAGCCACAGTAAACTCAGATGCTTGCAGCACTAAAATCATGCCCTTCAGTCTGTCTTACAGAGAAGCCCCTGCTTTCTGCAGATGTTCTGGAAACGGTGATGTGGTGGTGCTCTGTGGACAGTTGCTGGGACTTGCTTCACTCCCTTTTGACTTTGACATTTTGCATTTATAGGAGTTTATAGTGGTTCAGGAGTTTTAAAAGATTATATATAGTCTACCAGTGTGGAATTTTATGTTGCAAATAGTTGATTTGAACTACTTAATTACTGTTAAAAGTCCAGGAGAACTCGGAACTTAGAGCCTCCCTAAAGAAAGCCCAACAACCTCTCACTAAAGCAAGTTATATATAAATAGTGCCCATTGAAGTATCTACATGTTTCACTGTGTTCTTGTAATTGTATATTCTGTCTTAACATTTTCCTTCATTTTGATGCTTGTGTTTTATAAATTTTAATTTATTGTGGCAAATTTTTCCTAATTATTTCTACTTAGTGTCTAAACTTTTTTTATTGGTTATTTTATTTATGTACATTTCAAATGTTATCCTCCCCAGTTTCCCCACCACAACCCCCCTATATCTCCCCCTACCCCCACCCCCCAGCACACTCCTGCCTCACTGCCGTAGCATTCCCCCACCCTGGGTCATAAACTTTTTTTGAAAGTAGGAATATTTGAGAAGCCTTTGCTTGTTACAAATAATGTTTAGCTTTCACTGACAGTAGCCTTTGTTCTAGCGAGTTCATTGTGGTCTGCTGGCTGCACCCAGCATACGACTGGTTTGTGTGTAACTCTTCTTTCTTGGGATTGTAAATACAGCTTGAAATGAAGCTTGCAGAAGTTTTTCAACATGATTTCTTTCTGCCTTACTTACAGTCACCTTACTTCATACAAATTTTAAACTAACTAGATTGCTGTTCTCCTCTCCTTGTATGACAGAATTATATATAAAATTTGACTAGTTGTTTCTCCAGCTTTCCCAGTCTCTGTGGCTGTGTGTCTTTTACTTGTGTACAGATATTTTTCTAAAAGTTAAAATTGAAATTATCAAAGGTTTCTAAAGGGTGTTGTAGTAATTGCTACATTGATTGTAGATAATTTGGCATTCTGCCTTAATATCACATTAAAATAACACTTTGAAAAGTCTATTGTAGATTTAGTAATTTTCTGTCAGTTCTGTTAGCATTAACCTAGGGATGGTGATTCAAGCCAGCTCTAATGAGGTAATATGTACTCCTTGATAATATTTAATTAGATACCTAAGGGTAAAGTTTTGCTACTCATCTTCTGATAGACATTTGCAGTACCGATATTCACAGTGCCATTTAGATTGCATAGAAATCAAATTCTGTCACTGGTTCACATTCTCCCAACAGGAATGACTCAACTTACTGTAAATTAATATCTATTAGTGGTTTATGCTCCACAGGAAGAAACGGGGTTATTTTACATTAAATTCTTGATAAAATTGATATTATTTGGTGTCTTTTATATGGTATATATTTTTTTTTGTCTAATGGCTTGCTTGATCTAAATGTAATTTAAATAATAATGTTTATGAAATGCCTTTAAGTTAGTTTTTTACCAGGCCTGTGATCTTGTTGTGATGGTGAATTTTTTTTCAGCTCAGTAAAGTTTTTGTATATTCCTCTCGTGTGGTGTCCAGGAGGAGTTGGATCAGCTCATTTTAGTGTTGCCATTAGGGCTGACTGTGTGTGTGACTGTTACCAGGTGTTTTTTGTTTTTTTGTTTTTTTTAGGCTGTTTTACAGCTTTTTATTTAAAAGTATTACATTGATATTGAAATGGTTATATTTTAGAGTTAAATAGCATTGCCTATTTAAGGAAGGCAGTGAGTGGTAGAAACTAACACATTTAGAACAGTAGCATGGCTTGATGTGTGAAATTTTAATCCTTTTCCTGTTTTTGCTAATTTTCAAATTTATGATGGCTGATATATTTTATTCACTTTTACAGGCCCTAGATGGTCAAAATATTTATAATGCTTGCTGTACCCTAAGGATTGATTTTTCCAAACTTGTGAATTTGAATGTAAAATACAACAATGATAAAAGTAGGGATTATACTCGACCTGATCTTCCATCTGGAGACGGCCAGCCTGCGTTAGACCCAGCCATTGCTGCAGCATTTGCCAAGGAGACATCCCTTCTAGGTAGGACTTTTACTGTCTGTAGCACCTTTCCTCCATTGCTCTCTGGGAAAGTGCCTGGTAACCTACTGTAAGTATGATTAACCTTGGATTTCACACCTTAACAAATGACGTGGAGAGTTTATGAGTTTTCTTGCCTATGCAGAGGGTTGTATGAATGCCATTACAAGGAAGCCTTTAACTTCCTGAGGATAACTAACTAAAAATATTTTCATCTTACCCCTTTTTATCACCTCACTTTTCCCACATATAACTCCCCTAAAATAAATGAAGAAAAACTTGAATGAAAAAGAATGTTATTAAAATATGTATGCTTCAGATTTGGCATTCTGTCTAAACCAAAGGTCTTTATGTGTTCTTGTTAGGGTGAATTTGATTGCTTTAGCAGTATGCAGAAATAACAAAGTATTTATGAAGATGAAAATAGGAGTCCATGGGTGCATGGAATTTTTTAAAAAGTATAGTCCACTACAAATGTTGAAAAATTGTACATGAAGATTTTTCTAGAACATGCTTATTGCTCTTCCTTTGGATGTGGTTATCATTATTTTACTTTACCCCTACAATGGATGGATCTGTGCTACTTACATAAAGTGCAGTGTAAAAACAAGCAGCTGGAAGTTGATTGACCGAAGAGTGGGGGAAATGTAAGTTAGAATAAGCAAACTGATAATGTCAAATTTTAATCGTTTTCTTGAATTTGTTCTGTTTTGAAATTTTACTTTGATATTTTTAATACTATCTTCATTTCTATTTCTGTGTGGACGTTTTCTCTGAATGTATGTTTGTATACCACCTGTGTAGAGTGCCTGTGAAGGGCAGAAGAGGGCATCCGAATCTCTGGAACTGGAGTTTACAGTTGTTAGCTGCCACATGAGTTCTGGGACCCGAGCCCATGTCTTCAACAGGTCACTAAGTGCTCATGACCACTGAGCCATCTCTATCCCCAAGTATAGTATCTTGAAATCAAGGTTACTAGCTAGAGAGAATCCAGATTGATGGTTGAGAAAGAAGAAAGTAGCTTCTAAAATTTTAGTTTGTGCCCATCCTTTTACAAAACAGATGAGTGTTGAAAATACTTATTACAAATATGTAACAACTCCATTCACTTGTAAATGTATAAAAATGATTGGTATGAATGCAAAATGAGTCTAATGTTCAAGAGCAGTTATTTGCAGTTAATTTTCAGGACATACAAAACTGGTAACCCTTTATGTTAGCATTTGCTGTCTCCAGCACCATGCACTGCTGTTTGTGACTAAAAATAGTAGGTAGATGCTTTAGGTTGTTCCTATTAGCAGTGTTCCTGACAGAATTTTATTTGCACTGTAGGTTTGGTTGAAGCCTTGGTTGGTTTATAGTTAACAGTTTTTAATGGCAGTGTCAAGCTTGAGATGATAATAAATGATATGCAGCTTTTAACTCTGTTGGACAGAACTTTTACAAAAAGAGTAGAAAGACCTGTAATTGTAGCTTCTGGTTTTTAGGCATTCTTCTACATTTCCCTGGTATGTTAATGAAACCTCAAGTAGCCAGACTAAATAGGTAGTAGCAAAGATTTTATAGTCTAGAAAATTAAACAATCACATACCACTTTGTAAAAAAAAAGTTATGGGTAAAATACTAAAGAAATGTGCCATTTTTAAAACACTGTTGATAACATGAAAAGATTCTAAGAAGCTATGTGTATGTTTGGATCCTAGATAGAGGCATATTTTTGAGGTCATTTGGAATTTTCTAGGGAACCGAATAACTCTTTGTTGTGATCTTAAGGCTTTGGTTAGAAAATATAAAGAAAAAAAAATCTTTAACAGCATGGAACTGGAGATGGCTCAAGTTTTAAAGTGCTTGCTCTGTTGGCATGATTCAAGTACTTGAATCTCAAGTACTTATAGGAAGCCTGCATAATAGTCACCATTTTTAACCCCAGGGTGGGGACTAGAGAAGAAGGGGACAGGAGGATATGGAGGACCCCTGGAGTGCATTAGCCAACCTAATTGGTGAGTTCCAGGTTAAATTTGAGGAATTAGGCTTGCTTTCCTAAACTCTTCAGAAGTGGACTTTTTACTTTAACTGTTCTCAAATTGGTTTTAAAAGTTTAACTTTCAAAACTCCAATAATAGATTCTGTAAGTTACAGTATTCACAAGAGATACATTCATACTAACCAGTTAAAGTTTTGACTTTAGGAAAAAAAAACCAGTTATATTTAGAACTTAAAAGTAGTAGAAATGATAATTTTAATAACTTATAATGGATATACTTATAATCTTCATTGGCTATTTTTGTTTTTTGCCGCAGTACATTGAATCTTTGAAAGTGGACATTAAAATATTTTTATTAAAAATCTTTACCTTAAATTATTTTCTAAGATTATACTTCTAGAACTATTGAATAAAAACATTAAAGATTATTAATAGCTTTACAAGTTTCTTCCTGGAAGATATGTATTAATTTGAGATAATATAAATGGTGTAGAAGGTTGTATTTTTGCCCTGTCAGCACACCTTTCTTGATTGAGACAATGTCACTGTGTCAAGAGAGCTGCTGGAAATTTGCTTTCCTCCCAGGTTAGCCCTGTACTCTTGACTTTTTTTTTCTGCCTCAACTTTACTAATGCTGAAACCACTGTTTTGTTCTTATACTTGACTTCATTTCTTTTTGTCAAAGCATATTAAATTACTGGGGAAATGTGTCATTAATTAGAAACTAATTTGTAGTTTTAAAATACTTGTTTATAATTTTTCAGTTGTCAGGAATCTTTCAGCTGGTGTGTTAGGTAGTTCTTACAAAGTACGTACTAGAGATTTAGGTTTGATTAGGATATGAGCCGAATCTGGAACTTGTTTAGGTCTGTTACCTTTCAGAAAAGTAATTTTAGTAACTATTCTCATTTTTTAAAAGAATAAAGTTTATGTCTTTTTAAAACTAAGGTCTTGATCTTGCCTTAACACCTATTGCAGTCTTGAAATAGTGAGACTATAAGTCTGTGCTGTGTGTACAGCTCAGTGCTATGTTTCTGAAAGGTTCTTAACACTTTCCAGGGGCATCTAATGCTCCATTAGTGATGTCGCCACTATGAAATGATAACTGTCTTTTCTCTATTTTTTGCCTCTTAGGATATTTTATCGGGTGACTTCAGAGTACAACCAAAGTAATAGTGGCGAGATTCCGTTCTTGGTCAGTCTTTCTGATGCAGAACTCCTGAAATAATCACTACAGTGCCCCTTTACTGAAAAGACTATACTTATATTCTTTCAAATATATGGGGGTTCACTTTGCTTTTTATATTTAGCTGCTTTGGTGAATGTCTTTACTTTCCAAAAAGATTTTATTTTAAATGCTAATTATTTTTAAACTATCACTTATACCTGGTTTCCCTCCCTCTTTTACTGGGAATCACAGTGTTTTGGTAAATGTAGTTTATTTAGAGAAGAAAAACACAGTACTTTGTAGATACTTAGAATGTAACATCTAAATACATAATCATAAGCTTCACAGTATATTTATTCACTCACATACCTCTTTCAGAGGACAAGTTGGTCAAAATTATTTACTATAAGTCAGCATTAAAATTTTTGTCAAGGTAAATGTTAATATATTAAGAGGTGGGTAGCCTTAGAAAATTGTTAGAAATGATTTTTCATGATCATGTTGCCACTTAAAAATATTAGAGCAACTAACCTGTCAAAAGAATAGAGTTTGAATAAAGTATCACCCATTCTTAAGATAACAGTATTAGTAGAGGTTGTGCAGTTAGTTGATGGTTATGAGGAGATAGAACATTTTTCATGAAGGTTAATTTGTACTTCTTGTGTAATGGTGCTTTTCCAAATGTGTTGGCTGTGGACATCACTGAAAATCAGTGGGAATGAGCCCAAGGCATTCATAACGTTTTTAAATATCCCAAAATATTTTAGTGAAGCAAGAGTTGAAAATTAAATGCTATTGGAATTTTTTATACCAAATTTTAGGGTTTTAGTAATTACTTATTATGTCCTCATAAAAAGACACCATAGTCATTGCACAGTCTATTTTAATATTCAGGTCATAATTTACTTGGTATAATTCTGATAAAATGTTATTGTTAATCTAGGTTTACTATGTTTCTCCCTTTTATGTGTAATCCTAAAATTACCAAGTTTATTTAAAACTTTGGAAGCTTTTTCTATTGTTGCTTTTGAGTGGGTCATTCACATGGTAATATTCTATAAATTACATTTATATGTCAATCTTCCATGTCTTCCATGTGAATCCCACATTTCTGTAATAACATTAGTAGTGATCACTGTGAATTTACTTGTTTTTATTTCTATTGTGATTTAAATCAAAGTCATATCTTAACTATCACAACAATATCCCCAGATTTCTTACCAAAACAAAATTTATCTACCACATCAAGAATTTCTGATTAATTGAGTAGAAACAAGAGTCTCACTCTGTGGTCCAGGTTCCAGTCTGGCCTTGCAAATTGCTATGTAGAACAGACTGCCCTCAAACTAAAGTGTTTTGTTCTTTAGCCTCCTGCATGCTGGGATTCCATGCCTTCCCATGTCACCAAACCAGGCAGAGGGTTTTCTTTCTCCCTCGTTTTTAAATTTATTTATTCTTTCATTGAGAGCAGTTTTTCGCTCAGATAGTATATCCTGATTATGCTTTCCCCTCCCTCTCCTCCTCCCAGTTCCATCCTACCCTCCCCGAGTCAAATCCACTCCCTTTTTATCTCTCAGTAGAAAACAAAAAGGCTTCTAAAGGATAATACCAAGAAAAAACAAAAACTATCACATCAGCATATGACAAAACTAGTAAAGAAACATCAAAAGGCGTAAGAACACATGTAGACATAGAAACTTATTAGTTTATACACTCAGGAATCTCATAAAAAACACAAAACTGGAAACCATATAAAGGCCATGTAGTATAATAAAAGAAAAAATAAATTTAAAAAAGTAAAAATAAAAATTAAAAGGAGGAAAAGGCCATGACATGACATGAGACAAGGAACCTCTTAAAGACAGTGAGTTCATTTTCTATTGGCCATCTATGGCTGAGCCTGAGGCTTTGCCCTTAAAGAGTGCTTTGTTTTTTCAATGAGACTGCCTTGAAGAAAACTAATTTTAATTCACCAGAGGTTATCAGTAGGAGATTGCTTTTAGGTTAGGAATGAGCCGTGTCCACTTCTGCTTTCGGTTCTAGAACCCTGGCGCAGACCTGAGCAGAGCGTCTGTCCCTCAGTCTGTGTGCATTGATCCTATTGATATACAGGGTTTTATGTCCTCGGTAACCTTCTTCCCCTCCGGCTTTTAAACTCTGCCCACCTCTTCTCCTGAGTTTCCTGAGCCCAGAGGTGAGGGATTTTGATCGAGGCATACCTTTTGGGGCTGAACATTTTAAGGTCTCTTCCCTCTCTCCATATTGTCTGACTGTTGGCCTATGTTTTTGTTCCTGGCTGCTAGGCAGCAATTTCTTAATGTGCCGAAATATTTAACCTGCATCAAAATTTCTTAGTTTTTTAAAAGGTATTTATTTATGTTTGGTCTTTTTAGATACAATCTCAATATGTAACTCAGGCTCCTGTGCCAGTCCCTATATTTTAAAAAAAAAAAAAAAAAGTGGCTTTTTGTTTGTTCATTTTTTTAAGGTAGCCTTATACAGTGTAGGATTCTGAGAGAGATAATTGATGTTAGTTGTTATTTATCTGCATAATTTCTTTTTGTACTGTGATAAGCCCTCTTTTCTGTCCCAACTTCAGTTTTATTGATTTGATAAAAAAAACGAAAAACGTTAAATTAAGCTTTTAGAAAGTTGGTAGCTGTACACTGCTCTGGTTGTTTCCCTGTGGTGTCATACATTCTTCCTCTATGCACTGCGTTTGGGCTTCCTGCATCTCTGAAGAAGACACTAGCACCTGGTTCCTCCATGGCTCCTCACTTCGTTGTGCTGGAGAGTGATTGTGACTTAGTATTACCACAGGAAGCCTTCATTCTAGTTGTCTGCTAACCGGTTAGTATTCACTAGTGACTTCTGCCTTAGTATCTGTCTTTCATCAGAATGAGGAGTTTGAAAGATTGTCCTCCTTTCACATACTTCTTTTTCATTAGTTAGCAAAAACTTAAGGTTTTTTTTTCCCCCTCAATAAGCTAGACCTTTGCCTTGTCATAGAGAGTGTGTGCGAAATAATTCTGGTCTTTCACTTACTTTTGGGGATGGAAGCAGTACTGCAGACTGAACCCAGAACCTCAGACCCTTTTGGGCATATGCTATGACTCAGCCTATCCTTAAGGCAGTGTAGAACAATAAATCCCTCAGTTTCTTTGCTAACAAATACAGTTGCTAGACAAAACATTTGCATGTATTTAGTTGTTTTAATTATGACTGGGTACAAGCATTCATTGTTGCCAAGTTTATGAATTGGTACAGGGTATAGGCTAGATGATTCCCAGTATCTGCTTTATACTTTAGGACCATTGCTTCCAGATTCTCGTAGCCTGAGAGAGTAACCTAGGGAGTCATTGATGCAGTTTATTCATGTGTGATTGTTGACTCACTTGCTTTTTCTCTGACTCCAGAATGGAAGGAACTGGGCAGGGGACTTAACAAAGCTACTAATCCAAGTTTATCCCAGGTTAGATATATTTCTTTTCCCAAAGAAATGCATGCCCATAAATCAAAAAAGATCAGAAAGCAGTAGTATTTTCTTAATAAATAGCAGAAGATAATACATTGCACCTCTTGTCATAATTGTGAGAACAAAAAAAGACCCCGGTGTGACTGAGGCAGTGAAAAGTTTTCAATTTAGTCATAATAAATTGGACTTTCTTTTTTCTTTGCCTGCCCCTTCTAGCCTGTCCCTTTCACTTCTCAAATAGTCTTTGTTCTACTTCCACGTCGCTTCTTAGACTGTAGAGTATCCACATAGCACAGCACATCTGGGGGAGGGAGGCTCTTCCATCCCTCAGCAGCATCTTCCATAGCACAGACCCATCATTTTGATGAGGTCTGATTTACTGTCTTATCTTAGTGGTTTGTGGGGTTCAATCGTGAAGGTGTGGTGTCTTCTAGCACTTTTGGTTTTAGTTATTTCATCATCCACTTTGAGTAAATTTTTATATGAGGAATGAAGTTTAGGAAATTTTTTTGTCCTTGTTTCAAACTAGCTGATTCTCCCAGTCTAACCAAGGCTGAAGCTGTAGTGAGTTAAACCTGTTCTTTTTCAAATATTTTCTGGTGTGTGTCTATGTTCCATTCATGCTTGCATGTTTCTGTTGGTACCTTACTACCTTGTTTACTCTAGCTCTATATTCAGTATTATAAACATCTTTCCATCATTTTGTCATTTTCTTTCAAAATTATTTTGAATAATTTTAGTGCCTTTCTGTCAGTCTTCTGCTTTTAAAAAAAACATTTCCTGAAATTACATTTGCCATTGGTTCCCTTTTTTGTGATTCTATAACTTATGCAGAAAAATGTAAACAGCTTTTACAAGGCATTCCATTATACATGTTATATTATGTATTTTATAATAGCACCAGGAGGAAAAACCGTAAGTGAGCATTGTAGCAGTAATAGAGCTGTTTTCATTGTTTCCATAATATATGCTAGTAAGACCTGGTCTTTCATCTGTGTATGTTAAAAAAACACGAATTACTGTCGTTTTTAATATTTTTTAATTTGTTCATAGTGGTTGCTACTTCTAAAGTTTCTACTGAACCATTAGTAAAACATGCTTAGAAAGATGGAAACGCTGCTTGTTAATTTTGTGAATCAAAAGGTTCCCTTCAATTATTAAGACATTGCTAGACTTAAGTACCTTTTAAAGAGACTAGTGCTAGTGAAGAGTTGTGAACACATGAATACAAGGATTAGCAGCACTCTGTCCTGTCTCCCATTTTTTTAGTTCCTATTTAAAAATTTGACTCCACTGTCAAATACCTAGACAGATTATTTTAAGGATAGTTTCTCTCTACAGAATAAATAGAAAAATACCAGCTTAAAGAAAAACTACTTCAGATTCTATCTCTATTTAAAGTTCTTTATGTCATTTGTTGTGGCAGGAACATTTAAAATACAACCATTTACTAAGTGTTTCAGTCAGAGATAGATTGATCTAGAGAAGATGTTCTCATTAGATTGTAATATAGGTAAAAAATGCTACTGTCTAGCAACATTGTCTCATGAGAGACTTATGAAACAGTTGTGCTGCCTACTGTATAAACATATAGTGAATATAGTTAATGTACAGTATATAATACTTGATAATGTTGAATGACTTGTTGGCTTTGTATCATACCTTTTAATCATTATTTTAGGAAAGACTCCAGTAACTTGGAAAACTTACTGTAAGATAGTGTCCCATGTTATTCCAGGAGCAGTCTTGTGTTTGTATCTTGTGTTTGTGTATAATGTATGTTCAAAGATGATCTGAGAAAATGTGGGTTCTTGGTCTATTAATCTGTGTTTTATATTACTGTAGTTGGATTTTTTTGTATACTCTTAATGTTTATATCTTAATCTTTTAGAAAAGAAATTGGGGAACAACTGTCATGACACCAGTCTGTAATCTCAGAACAGGACCAAGAAGATTTAGTGTTTTAAGACTGAATAGCCTGAATTCTATAACAGTTCTATAATAGCCTTTGACTCTAGAAGATTTGTTAAAATGAAACCATGCTGCAGACTTAATTATAAGCTGACTATCGTCATGTGCACCTGTAATCCTATTTGGGAGGCTGAGGCAGGAATGTCATGAATTCAAGATCTGTCTGAACCACCTAGTGTGAGACCTTGTCTCACCAGAATAATAAAACAGAAAAATGACATGTGTGAAACTCAGAAAAGCTTTCTAAAGATGCACATTACATCTGTGTGTGCAGTTAGTGCAACAGAAGAAGATAGCTTGAGGTGAAGTTATGCAGGAGAGTTTCATCAATGAGAAAACATAAGATACATACAGAAGGTTTCAATTAGGTTCTTGATTTTAAGCATATTTTTTCATACTACTTTGAACAGAACACCAAGGTTTCTGATCATGTTTTATATTCTAGTGGGAGGTGATTACCAAGAATAGTTTTGATTTAAGATAATAAATAAATGTAGCGTTGTTTTGTGTAGAGTGAAATCTGTGATTCATGATCAGAAATACCTGATGTGTCTTCTAAAGAATCAGGAGGGTCTTATGAGCTATGGGCACAGTGTAAGCAAATATGACACAAAGTCTGCGCTGTATTTCCCAAGGGACAAGTATTTTGAATGGCACATAGAATAAATAGGAATGAGATGGTGTTACAAAAGGTTACAGAGCAAGATCTTAAGGATAATGTTATCTGTGAAATGTGAATTTTACACTGGAGTTATTAGCGTCTTAGCATCAAAAGCTTATCAAAAAATAAGCTTCCAGGCATTCTCTATTTTATGAAGATAGATTATAATTATCCAAAATGCTAATTAATGTTTGCTGAAGGATGTATTGGTTGTCTGAATAATTGAGTAAGGATGGTCAGTTTAGTTTTTAAGAAGCTGGCTTCATGGTGTATCTGGGGACTAAAGACAAGTGTACTAAATGCTTTTATTTTTATTTTTTATTTTTGTCTCAAAGAGCTTAAGATAGCATGAAATGAAATGTGGCAAAAGTAACTAAATGTATTATATTTTAATGATAGTTATTTATAAAGAATGTGGTGCACGCCTTTAATCCCAGCGCTTGGGAGGCAGAGGCAGGTGGATTTCTGAGTTCGGGGGCCAGCCTGGTCTACAATGTGAGTTCCAGGACAGCCAGGGCTATACAGAGAAACCCTGTCTCAAAAAAACCTTAAAAAAAAAAAAATGAAATGTGAAGATATCTATGAGACAGAAGGGAATTTAGCGTAAAGATTTGTTTGTTTAAAGACAGGGTCTCACTGTGAAACTTAGGCAGGCTTGCAATATGGGGCTGCTCTCCAGCTCACAAAGATCCATGTGTGTCTGACTTCCAAGTGCTAGAAGCAGAAGCATGCACTCCCATACCTAATCTAATCTAGAATTTTAAATTTTAGTCTGAATTTTGGCAAGAGCTATAGGGAGCTGTGAATTTAGAAACCAGAGATTAATACTTAAAACTTTGCTTTAATTTACAATTTTCAAAATATAAGAGAACAAGATTAAATTGTTGAAATAACATTTTGGAAGTACATAATACACATTTATTATTGTAGTAAAATGAGATTGAGGCTGAGGACATAGCTCAGTGGTAGAGTGCTTGCTTAACAATTGCAAAGCCTGGCTTTAGTCTCCAGGACCTAAAATGAAAAGTGATAGCTGTGACAGTTAGGATTAAACTCACATGTGGCTCTTGACTGCACTGTCACCACAAGATTGTCCACAGAAACATAAAGCATATTAGGAGGAAGTGTAGATTATACCCCCCCCCCAAAACCCACACAATAAATTAATGTCCAAAAGGTGTTGCCATAGGAAGGAGAAATGGCATGGTAAATAAAGAATTACCCAAGAGGGAATGTTTGCAGTGTGGCAGAATTCATAATGATAATGTTGAAGTCCAGCATTCCTATGTTGAAAATGTGATGTAGCGTCCTTGTCTGGCATACACATTTGCAGTGAGCGCAATAGTGGTGACCCCTGCCATCTACAGCTATTGTGAAAATTAAATAGAATGACACATGAAGGGGTTTCCCAGCGCCTAGCATGGAACAAGTGTTTGTTTTTCAAGCTAAAATTCTGGAATCTGTTGTAGTCGATTGGATCAAGAAGTAATGAGAATATTGATGTGTAGAAAAAAATGCCTTTTTATAGGAACATTGTAAGACATAGGAAAATTTTTCATGTTCTTATAAAAAGTTTGGACCAAAACTGACAATAGTTTGTATATTTTCCCAAAAAAACCCACTAGGAATATATTTTTAAAAAATGTTTTTTTCAAAAGAATAGCTAGGAATCGTTTGAATGCTTAGAGACTGGGTCAGCCCTTCTGTGTCATTAGTCAAAGGTGGTGAAACTTGTAAGTAGAGTTTAATGGGGGGTTCTTGGGTGATGTTTTGTGAAAGACTTGTTTTAGTGGTTTTTGAGAAAGGATTTTTGAAAAAGGCTAGGACTGGCCATTCCCACTTCTCTCCCCATGTGACCTCGCTCTCTTTCACATTACCTTTGTTGTCTTGTACCTTAACACCAGGGGTGACCTGAAGGGGCTCTTACCACATGTGATCGCCTGTAAGCCAGAAACAACTTTTTTCACAGTACTTAGTTTCAGGTTGCTTGTTATTGTAATGGAAGATGTATTAATGTACTTAGCTAAAGAATTTGTCAATCATTAAAATTGGTGCCTCTTGCTAAAATTTAAAACTTACGCATGTGACATGTTTTATTTAAGTTTTACAAAGGAGCAGTTATCTTGTAAAATTGACTTAACATTTATACATTTATGTAGAAATTCCACTAAATATTTTGTAGGTTTTCTTGTTGCCACAAGTACTTATGTAAAATCTAAAAAGTTTCTGTGTGATGACAAAGTTAATTTTTTCAGAGAAGAATATTTGGAAAAAAAGCTGATATTTGTCCACAGAGGTTTTCAAGTGTCATGGAAGCTTGCGCTGTGCCTCTGGTTTAGAAGTGAAGGTAGTTTTTCCTGTTAGCAGCCTAGGGGAGAAATAACTGCACAGCAGAACATGTTAGTAAGGGGAAATGCTGTTTGCCATAGCTCTTAAAAACCAGTGGGTCCATGTGGCAGGTGGCTTAGGACACAATTATGCAGGCCCTTTGACATCATTTCACTAACCTGCTTTGTAGCCTCTTAGCCAGGAATAGTGATAATAAATAGATTGTGGATTAGCATTTAAACAAATGTGAGCAGCACTGGGGCCTGGAAGCTCACATTTTACATTTTGGTAAGGTTCCTTATCTCTTTTCTTACTAAGAGAGAATTCGTTGCTTCTGTTTTGAACCCAAACATTCTTGGGTGAAATTTGAGCAGTCTTCTTATTAAAAGGTAATATTTATTAAAATTCAGCTTAGACTTTTAAACTGTCTCTTGAATCTATAACAATTTACATTTGCCTTTTAATTCACAATTATTCTAGGTTCATATAAATAATTCTTTCAATGACATTTCATGACCTAAAGCTTTATCTAAATATTTAACATCAAATTTGCTCCCTTATAAAACACATATGTAAAAGCCTGGAGTATTTCTTTTAAACAATTATGTTTAAATATTTAGTATTTTGAATAAATTTTCTGCTTGTTATTATTTTTTTTGATAATTTTGTTAGAGTATTGTGAATTGTTATCATGGGAAAGAAGAAAAAAGAGTTTTCCCCAAAGTGAAGTAAGTACTAAGTATACTTAGATAGAAACCTTGTTAATATTTTAATGATTATCATTATTTTTTTAAATAAAACAGGAAAACAAGAAGTGATTAGGACTGTCAGTAGTCTATAATTTTAACTGCATACCTTGATACTCCTTTTTAAATGTCATTACAGCATTCTTTCTTTGAAATGAATTGTCTGTTAAAATACCTTAGTACTTTTTAATATTAAGGGTACTGTTTATAAAATATTACCAAAGATTGTAGGCAATCTCTTAATGCCTGATAGGGAGCTCCACAAGATCAAAATATGACATTAATACTAAAATAGGTTTTGACTTTTTGATTCTTGATTTTTCTCATTGGTATGCATAGGAGTTTTATTTTGTGCATCAGCCTTAAGGCTAATAGAGTACATAATTATATGTTCTCTTGTTTTTAATTTTGTTGTAAAAATCAGTAGGTATAACTCAGACCAAAGCTTGTTTTCCTCAGTAATTTTAAGTGTAAAAGGGAGACATGAGACGAAAAGGTTTCAATTTTGTTTTAGCCTAGTTACAAAGCTCAAGGAGCTCTAGATCATAAACAAGAGATGTTAAGAGTCTAGAGGTACAGAGAAAAGACGAGATCTGAAAATTCCTGAGATTGTTTTATTTTTGTGTTAAGTTATGGTTGGGTTTTCAGTAAAAGTTTTTTGAGTTAGTGGCCTTGAGAGCATCTCCTTACCTGTTAAAATTGAAAATAGCCCATCAATGAAGTTGATTTCATTTGTTGTAGGAAAAGAGCTTACCAAATACCTGTTTTGAAGTCGTTATGTAAAAGAGAATGTGAGACTTGACAAGGAACTTTTTTTTCTGTTGCTTTTAGTGTATTAAGGTTGGTGGCTTTGTTTTGGTTTAGTTTTGCCAATATTAATTCTGAGCCTCATAAAGACCATAGAATTTAGCAACATATTACTGTTTCTTCCAAGAGGTAGCCAATTAAAGCTATTAAAACAAAGAAATGATTTGACAATATAATTACTACTTCTCGTATTTCCACTATTATTAAATAATTGTATTGTCAGCCAAACCACCTAAAAATGCTGGGTATTTTCCTGTGTAGCTTTGTTTGTAAGCATGGAGAGGTCACTTACCAAGAGAATATAAGAGAAAAAATACTGAGTGTGAGTGTCTAGTTTATAAGTGTGTATATGTCCCCTGACAAAAAGTAAAGTTATTGTTTAGATGTTAAATGGAAATAACCTGTGAGGTGTGGTGAGAAGATCTGTATTTAATGTGAAGAAGTAAGTCAGGGCCAAGTAGATGTCCTGCTGGGTAAAGAAAGTCCTGTCATGTCAAGCATAAGGACCTAAGCCCAAATCCCCAGAACCAGTGTGAAAAAGCCTAGCAGGGCAGCACCACTCTAACTCGTGCCTGGCCAGGTCAGAGGCTGTGAAAACCTATCATCCAGCCAGCCTCGCTGAGTCAGCCTGGGCTTCAAGAGAGACACTCAACTCAGAACACAAAGGCAAAGAGCAGTATATGATTCTTCCACATGTGCACAATTATCTTATCAAGCATACATACCACATACAAGAAGAAATAAAATGGGCTAATAACTAAAAGAATATTGTGTCATGATTGTTCAGAAGGTATGATGATACTGGTTTTATTATTTTAGCCTTTGTAATTTTATTTAAGTTAGAACATTCAGAAACAAATGTAATCCCCAAGGAAAGTGGACAAAAAAACTGCAAAAGACACTCACCCAGAACAATTTATAATTGAGAATCTTTTGTGTACCTACCTTTAGTAGGGTGCACACAGAAGAGGAAGAAAGCCTGAATGATGAGGAAATTGGAGGAGATTTTTTTCATGTAGAAACTTAGGAATTTTCACTCTAAATTGTTGAAACTTCCGTAAACCCATCTAAAAGCTGACAGGCAAAGTATGATCCCGACTAGTGAAGTAGCAGTAGCCCCAGAGTAATGCATAAGAACAAGAACGCTATAAAAAGAAGAGAAACACAATGTGAATTTACAAAGCCACAGTGAAGGACTGTTTCTAAGCAAGTATGTCATTAGATCTGGGTCATTTAAGTGTAGTGCTGGGGCCATTTTTATGTCAAGGTGTAAACTCTGTACTGATTTGGATTATACTTGGCAACAAATAACAAATACTAGGTAAATGAGAATTTAAGGGTTGAAAGTGTTTGGAGGTTCATTTTGTTTCTACTTCAGTATGAAATTGAGAATGCAACTTGTCACGTTTTTAGGACATTTATATGAATTGTTTAGGTGGATTTGTCTGTACTAACTGAATTTTGTATGAAAACAAATTTGTTCATAGGAAGTGAACTATATTTGTTTGTTATGTAGCAGTGGGAAGTATCACTGTGTTAAACGGTTTCTTATACCTACCTCTCACTGTAAATGGTGGAAATGAGTGAGGGAAGATTTATTCTTCATGCTTTGTTAGCTTTTCCATAGGGAAGATAAAGGACTACCATGTATGTAATATGTTAACATTATACAGGTATGTACCTTAGTTCAAATAATAAACGACTGTTGAAATCAATTATTTTTCTATAACTGCTCCACACCAACAAAACACTTTTCTAAACATAAAAAAAATTGACTTACAGGAACCATTTGGAACGGTCACCCATAAGCCATGCAGCCATTGTGCTTAAATTGGTTTTGTAAACGACTTGTGTGTGTTTCGTAAAATATGCTTTATTTTAAAATTAGGGCTTCCTGTTGCAGCTGTTCCAGGGGCTCTCAGTCCTTTGGCTATTCCAAACGCTGCTGCAGCAGCTGCTGCCGCTGCCGCTGGCCGAGTGGGCATGCCTGGAGTCTCAGCTGGTGGCAATACAGTCCTGTTGGTTAGCAATTTAAATGAAGAGGTTAGTGAAATCATTTTTAATGGCTTTTTCATCTCCATTTCATTTGTGAAAGTTTTTCATATTTCATTTTGCACTTGCCTTTCTTTTTATGTATATTCATTAGCCAAAATATCTTTTGTATTTCTGCTTCTGAATAAAATCTCCGTACTTGTTTAGTTAGTGCTGTTTCTCTAGACAGTCATATATCTTTATATATGTATATAGATTCTAATATAGCTACCTATTTTTCCTAAGAAAAATATGGTGAAGTACCGTAGTCTGGCTTTTTATTTTTCTGTTATTCTCAAAGGCAAATGTGATCTACTTTGCAAGTGTAACTGTGAAATGATTTTGCTCTTTGCCTTTTCTAATGATTTGCTTGTTCATTTCATGCTTATGTGTCATTGAGTTTTTTTTAATCTTATTTTATGTGAACTACTCTAATGCATTTTTCTTTGAAGGTTCTTCCAAAGATCTTGACGAGGCACTCTTCCAGTCTTTCTTAGTAATTTTTTCTTTGCAGTTTTTTAGTCATTGTCTTCTACAAATATATATTTCAACTTTACCCTGCACCCTTTTGTTAAATATAGTTGCTATTATTTTCTTCAGTTGTACATTTATGTCTGATATATTTTATTTTGATTGCTATGAAAGCTGGTATGAAATGTGGGACCCTCAAATGTATCAGTTTATGATGTCTAATTTGAGTATTTGTCTCATTTTTGGTTGGCCTCTGTTAATAATAAACATAACCTAATTTTGTCTTTTAGTAATGTTATCATTCACAGTTCTGCATGCTAAAATGTTTGAATCAGAGTGCCTTTACAACTTGCCTGCATTTCATAACCAGCCATGCTTATGCAGTTAAAGTTCAAAGTTTAAAGCCCTATGCATGCGTCCCTTCCCATGTTGAGATGAAATGCTGTATTTACTCTTTGATAGATATGTACTTTACCCATATTTGTCTTGGATGACTACATTTTGCTCAGTTTTTCTTGTACAGTACATAAACCAACCATTTTCTGACCAAATTCCTGCATTTCCTATGTACTGACCTATATTTTATTTTTTTTTGTTCCCCAATTCCTTATTTTTTTCTTCTGCATTGCTGTTTCCCTTCCCCATTTCATCCTTTTCCCTGTGTGTTCACCTCCCCTTTCCTTGTCTTCTCCCAAATGCCCGTTCCCTTCCCTGTCTTATCCTTATTTTCCTTGTCCTTGTCTTCATTCCCTGTCTCCATTCCCTATGTTCATGCTTCTGTGCTTGAACAAATGTTCCTCGGACCAACTTGCCCCAATTAACCGCCTTGAACCATGATCCATGACCACCTCACCATTCTGCGGGAACCACCCTTCGTTATGGATGATCTGTTCATCTCCGCTCTTCCTCGACTCTTCTCTCTTCTTGTCTTACGCTGCTTGCTCTTCTCTCCTTCTAAAGATGGTTACGCCCCAAAGTCTGTTTACCCTCTTCGGTATGTTATTGTTAGCACTATACTTTTATTATTGATTTGATTTTTTTTGTTTCACCTTAATTCTTATTTGTAGCTAGCACTTTGGCTTAAAGTTGAATAGTAAATCTTTTGCTATTTTTCTTTGCTATTTAAAACTCTCCATAGACACAAAGTTTGTTTTAATGCATGCTGATTTATTTTGCATGGTTTTTAATTTAATATCATTCACATAGCTTTGAGGGTTTATCAAAAATTATTCTTTTCAAAATTCACTGTTCAAAATCTTGTTCTTCTTTATTCATTTGTGTAAATGGTGAGATTGAGTGAGTGATCATGTTGATGTCTGAATGTTTCATTGATGTGTCAGAAAGATAATCAATCGTTAGCTGACTTTCACATAAAATTAATTCCATTTCTGGATTACCTCTCTGTGGCTCCACAAAAAGGTGTTTATGGAGATGTGCAGCGTGTGAAGATTTTGTACAATAAGAAAGACAGTGCTCTGATACAGATGGCTGATGGGAACCAGTCCCAGCTCGGTAAGAGGGGGCTACAATCCCTATTCACTGAAATTCTACATTCAAATGCAGTAGTCCATATCTGTGACTAAAACCAGACCCTTTTAATTAAGAGATCATTTGTGACTTTTTAATGATCAAGTCTGAAAATGTCATGTTAACTTTTATATTTTTATAGTTTATACATGGTGAGTCTGTGTTTTGCTTTCTTCCTAACAAATTGAGCACAGCTTTATGGAAAAGGCTGTTAGCCCAAAAGCTGAAGTGACTTTTGGTTAAGAGTTCTATTCCTGTGTATCTCCTGTATTAGAAATAATTTTTCATACAGGCCATAAAATCCTATTCAGTGTCCTTGTGTTTTTCTAAAATCACTTTAGATTTTGACTCAGTTTGGCAGTGGAAAGGGAAATATCTTTGAGTTGCTAAGTTTTACAAAACAACAAATCTTCACCAATGGTTAATCCAAAGGCATAAAATGTAATTCAGTCAAGTTGCAGATATATCACTGTCTTTCACACATGCTTCAGTGTAGAACACAACTGCATGCTCAGAATGTGATTATTTGTAACTATCACCAGGCTCTTAGCTTCTAATTTGATTCATTACAATTCAAGAATGATGCTACCTTTTTCTGACTGCATTCACATTTTTAAACTTTGGAATTTACCATTTTGATGGGATTAATTGTTACAACAATCGGGAGCTTTGTGAACTTGGTAGGTCAGATACAAAACTATCTGATTTTTCTGGTTTAAAGTGGCAATACATATTTTAAATGTGCTAGTAGCTTAAACATTGGTATTTGGTATGTCATTTTCTCCTGGGTTTATGAACATGCTTTTCTTCTGAGGTGAGTTGTTGCTATTTTGTTATCACTGAATTTATTTATTTATTTATTTATTTATTTATTTTTTAATGCTGGGTATCAAATCCAGAGATTTGTACATGCTAGGCAAGTTCTCTGAGCTAAAGCCCCAGCTCAGTGTTGTTTTTGTATAGTGCCTTTATATGTAAGTAACATTTGACATATACTCATGAACAAAAACATTTTCAGGTACTTCCTTCTCTTATTTGTATTTGAATATGACTTTATCTTCCTTTAATTAATAACAAGTCATCATGAGATAAGGGGACTAACACCTTTATTCAGAACACTTTTTGTTTTCATTTTATATAAAGACTTACTTTAAACAAGTGGTACCTTAATCCTTATTGTGCTTGATTGTCACAACAAAATACTATGATGTAAAGTTGAAACAACAGAAAGTAGTTTGCTGGAAGTTGTGGCTGACATGTTTGCAGATGAAGGTGCTGATACCCATGGAAGGCTGTCCTGTTGAGCCTGGTTACAGCGCTTTTGCCTGCCACTCCTGTTTGTGCCCAGCGTGAGCATACTGAGTGGATTTACTTCTTTCTTTGCTTCTACAGAGTTTCTGACCGAGAAACTTAAAGAAAATAGGGTTTACTTTTAGCTTACAATTTGAAGGTTTGGTCCATCACAATGAGGCAGTCACATCAGCAAATGCTTGAGGTAGCTGGCCACAGTGAGGTCATAGCCAGGAATCAGAGTGGTGAATTAAAGTTAGCTGGGATACAGCTTGCTTTTTATAATCTTATGTTGTCTAGAATGCAAGCCCATGGGATATTGCTGTCCTTAGTTATTGTGTACATTCCCATCTGAGTTCATCTAGATCCCTGCTGTGACTCTTTAATACAGTTTATTATATCTATCGTGACCCTTTCAACCATAAAATTTTGTTGTTACTTCACAACTAATTTTGTTATTGCTATAGTCTAAATACTTGACATGCCGGATATCTGATGTATGACTTCCGTGAAACGATCACTTGATCCCCAAAGGTGACAGCCGACAGGTTGAGAAGTACTGATCTAGTTAATCCTTCAGGGGCTTGTCTCTTAGGTGTTCTAGATCCTGTTGTGTTAACACTCGGTATAAACCATTGTGTAAAACCCTTCAATACAAAGTGAAGTATCTTTTAAAAATAGCCTCCCTCTCCCCTCCTCCCTTAATGTGCCTAGACTTGTGACTAAAGAAAACACTTAACTCTTTGCTAATATTAGGCAAGTTCTCAGACTGGAGCGATGGCTCAGCCATTAAAGGCTAGGTTAACAACCAAATATATTAGCCAAGTTCTCTTCTTTGGAAGACAACCTGACAGGTACCTAAGGAAGCCATATGATATCTTCTTACCATGTGCTGTGTTTTGTCTTCATGTGTCCTAGAATTTGAAGGGAAAAAATAATCAAATGATTTGAATAAATTATGGTGACTTTAAATGAAGGTATAGGGTATCCATTAGATGATATTTAGTGAGATATGAACTTCTGCAATAGATGGTTAAAATGCCTCTGTAGAATTGACTTCATAAAAATTATTTGACAAAATTGAGAGAAGTGTTAGAGAATACTTTCTAGCCAGAGAGCATTATAAAAAATACACTACTAAGATGCCATTACGTTATGGCTTGGATAGTGTCTTACAGCATCATTCCCAACACAAGCTGTTACTGCATCCCAGCAATTAATATTCTGTGCAAAAAGGCTGGGAGGAATGCAAGGGTCAGGCTGGGAAATGTAACTACATTAAAGAGTAAGTTTAGATTTTGTTCCCAGGGATGTTTATTAAGTGATGCCATGGTCAGAGTTATAACCTGTGAAAGTCTTTTAACTGATCTCTCTCTGTATAGAATGGATGGGGGTTAGAAACAGAGAGATCCAATAGCAAAGCAGGTAAGGAAATGGAGTTACCCAGATCTAGTGATTAGTGAGAAATAGAGGGAGCATGAATTTGATAGGGATTGAGAGGACATCCCAACCCTACTGCCCAGGAGTTGTAACACACTAGGAAGCCAAGCAGCAGGAGGGAGGATAACACTAGGGGTGACAACTACGTTTTTCTTGTGGCCATTAAAATCCAGTTCATCATCAGGATTCTTATAGTAGATGCTTGTAGACGTTGTTCTTGTTCTATGAAGGAAGTGTTTTGGTACAATACTTTGTCTAGTAAAAATAAAAAATGGTAATAAATAAATAAATAAATAAATAAATAAATTTTTAAGTTGTAAGAAAATTCAGAATTTCCAAATTAGAAGTACTTTTATACTAAACTTTTGATATTTTAATAGATATTCTTTATTTTCCTAGCCATGAATCATCTTAATGGGCAGAAGATGTATGGAAAAATTATTCGTGTTACTCTCTCTAAACATCAGACTGTGCAACTACCTCGAGAGGGACTTGATGATCAAGGGCTAACAAAAGATTTTGGGAATTCACCACTGCACCGTTTTAAAAAGCCGGGATCCAAAAACTTTCAGAACATTTTCCCTCCTTCTGCTACCCTTCACCTGTCTAACATCCCGTGAGTATCTATTTCAGCTCATGACTGAGCACAGTCATATTGTCAGCAAAGCAGGTCTATGGTTATCTGTATTCATCTGGACTCTCCCTGTCTTCTTTTTCTAGCCCTTCTGTAGCAGAAGAGGATCTGCGAACTCTGTTTGCCAACACCGGGGGCACTGTGAAAGCATTTAAGTTTTTTCAGTAAGCAAGCTTCTTTGTCTTAAAATGTGGGACTTGATAGAAATTAATTTTTTTTCAAATGTATCTATTTACCTCAAATGGGTGAAAATCAGTGTTTAAACTCTTCTTATGAAGTATCTAATTTCATAATTTTGTTTCAGAAGAGATCACAAAATGGCTCTTCTTCAGATGGCAACAGTGGAGGAAGCTATTCAGGCTTTGATTGATCTTCATAATTATAACCTTGGAGAAAACCATCATCTGAGAGTGTCTTTCTCCAAGTCAACAATCTAAGCACGGGAGATGAAGATGGCGGGCAGATCCCATTGTTTGGTGTCATCACCTATTGACTGTTGAGAAAAGTGGGGACCAGAGTTTGATTTTTCATGCTGTTATCATTCCTTGGTTATAAAGTGAAATGGCATATGTAAAGGCAGAGTTGCTAACTGCTGTGGTTCATCTGTTCCATAGGGAAGCCATTTTTGTCTGTTTAAACTTTTAGTTTAATTTTGCTTTTTTTTTTTTTTTTCCAACTTAGTTGACATACGTGCCTTACAAAGGAAAACTAGTGTTGCTATTGTGCATTTACTAGGAAAAAGGAATTGGTTGTTTAGGGCACATCGTTATGTGGGAATTAAAATATGTTTGGGCAGGGGTGTGTCAAAAGGTTAAGTTTTTATTTCTCCTGCTTGGAACTTTCTTTGAATTATTGGCTTATCACATTTCTTTCTATTTAATCTAATAAGATACTTGATACTGAGAGTATAAAACAGCATTTTTAGTTTTTATTATCTTAGGCTTTATTGCTTTTGAAAACATTGGCCTTTTGTATCTCACAAATCTGGTCTAGATTCAGTTATGAATGTAGGCATTAGTTAAAATTAACAAGATGCAGAGTATTAATTTCTTAAGACAAGTGATTTCTGTAAGTTTGAGCCCTATGTGGAAAGCATTGTGGAACCTTAACCTTTTTGTACACACTCTTGTGGGACGTGTCATATAAATGTCAGCACTAAGTAATGTCTTGTTTGTGGCTGAATATTTTTCGTAGATGTTTTTGAAGTTGACATGACTTACGTGCATTTAAATATATATTGCCATCCTTAGTTTGTAATTAAGATTTGGAAATGGTTGTGGATTTCTGAGCATGTGCAGACTGGTCTAGCTAGTTCAGGAACTGGTGCATGTATTTTTCAAAGACAAAGAAAGTGTACTGCGAAAACTTGCAGGAAGATTAATTTTGTGGCAGTTTTCTAAAACTGACAACCAGGTGGGACCAAAGTTTATGTGCCTTTAGTCTTAATTTACCTTGCATTGTAATATTCAGTTTTAATAAATCTTCAAAATATTTTGTATTTAGGAATAGATCTGACTTTAATAAAAACATGGCTCAGAATCTACAGGTCAAATTTATTTGAACAGTTCTTGTCAATCTGAATTGTTGATTCTGTTAAATGACCAATACTTTTTGAAATTGATGTACTTAGTTTCAAGATTCATAGATTCTGTTATCTATGTAGACAGAATGGTCATGTATATTTTCTATTAGTTGAGTTTTTACATCTTTAGAAATGTAAAATTCAGTATAGTTTGAAAGCGGCACAATTAAAAATTAATTTTCTAACAAAGTTGGGAGGTTTGATGGTTGTTTAATTTCACTTTGTGTGTACTCTGCTTACCTCTGTAGCATGCTCAATAAACACTTCTGTAGCTCTGTATTCACCTTTTCTGTCTTTCTCTGCTGCCTTTTCTCTCTCTCCTTTGTTTTCACTCCACTGTGCTTCTGAATTCATGTTTACTCTCTGCCAGGGTGGGAAAGGAGTAATACTATTACAATCCTATGGCTTTATACCATAAATAAATCTAGATGCTGTGAAAATGTACCAGCTGTTCCTTTTTTTAATGCAAAAGACGGTAACTGCTTTTTCAGGAGGACACATATTAAACATTTCCCACCCTGTTTATAATCTGCTTTAAAGACATAACTTCTATTGTAGCTTGTTAATTCTCTCTATCTCTTTTGTTGTTGTTGTTGTTTTCCCGTAGATTTATGCACTAATAGGTCTTTTGGATTTGCCATGCTCTCTTGCTGCAGTTTCATCTTTCATCTTTGTGTCTGCTCAAGATTTCCTACTAATTTTAGACTACTACTGAGTTTTAACAAAGGGTTCTGCTGTTACTGGAAAGAAAGGGCTATGGCATTGGCTTCTATTTGAGTGCCATAGGGTATATACATGCAGGCTTTTAAACAGCAGGTGCTGTCCTCTTCACTCTTTATACTGATGCTGGCATCGAGTTATTTTTTTTGGTAACTTTATATATATAAATACTGGTATCAATTAACTTTGGTGTTAATACATGTATACCTCAAAGTCACACACTGGGCATTAGGGTCATTTTATAAAAATGAAGGATCATGTTTAAAAGTATTGTTCTTTTCACAAGAGTGTACTCAACTCCAAGAAATACAGTAAGTAAGAATGGTTCCGTTTTAGAGTTAAGAATTTGAGTGTTGCTCTTGTTTGTTTGTTTTTAAAGTGATGTTGCAGTATTGTGACCAGGTACAGGGAGATCAGCTATGCCTTAATTCTGTTAGTTTACAACCAGCACTGGGACAGAACCGCTTTAAGTGTGGTTTTCTTCGGGATTGCATGGAGGCTCCAATACTTGAAAATAGATGTTTCTCTTTGTTTCAGGTAGTTCTTTGTAGGTTACAGTTGCTTAAAAGGAAAAACAAGGTTCTAGGCTATGTTAAGACACTGGGAGGAGTTCCAGATCGCTCTCTAATGACAGAGCCAAGGTCCCTCCCTGCCTCCTGCCCATCCAGGGTGTGGCTGGCTTTACCCTCTTTTAATAATTTCCATCAATATGGTCTTATTTTAAAAGTATCAAGATACTGAAGTGGGAAGTTTGCCATCTAGAATTCTTAAAGTTCAGTGCATTAGATTAGAATAGCACTCTAGCAAAAGAACAGGAGGTAAACGTCCTGTTGCTTTATGTTGTTATGTTCACTGCCTCAGTCTCTCACACTAGCCTTACAGCATTTTCACTGTTCAACTGCTTTGTTAGTAAAAGCTTTCTCTTGGGAATTTAGAAACAAATGAATTGAATTTTTATAATTGAGAGAAAAACTTTCTTTTAATAACCAAGATTGGCTTTTGACAATGTGTTTCAAATCACCTACATAAGAAGGGCATTCATATTAATCACATTTTATGTTGGACACCTGTTTCTTTGTGGGAAATCCACTAAGACCTTTGCCAGGAAGAAGATAACAGTTCTATGAAATCGGTAAAAATTCTGTTAACAATATTGAGGTTTTTAAGGTTAGGATAAGAAACTATGTTAATTGACATAATTAGTTCACGTATATCTGTTTAAACTACCAGATGTATAGTTTCAGAGGAAGGACAATTTTCCTAAATCTAAAAGTAAAATGGAGTCCATAAAGTTACATCCCCAGTACTCAGGAAGCTGATGCAGGAGGATTGCTGTTTGAGTTTTAGGGTAGGCTGTGCCAGCTGTGGCACTCTGTGTTAAGCAAAAAAAATGTTAAGTGCCAGTATTCCTACCTTGCCAGGTTTGCCTGAAGGAAACATAGTTATCAACACTCCATATCGTCCCACTGTCTTCCTCACTGTTGCAAAGAAATGTTTGTTAATGTTTTAAAATCACCCAAATGCTACTTGTTAACAGTAGAGTGCCGTTACAGAATGCATCCTAGAGCTCAAGGATGCCCAGCCTCAAATTTCATTTGAACTACTTGATAGTTGAGTAATAAAGTATAGCTTTTTGGAGTTACAGACTCCATATAAAAGGAGATTATGTATAAGCCTTTACAATTTGCTGTGAAACTTGAAGATAATTCTAACCGTACTAAAGATTTTTCCAGCATAAGATGGAAAAAAACGGCATAATTTTCTGAGTAACCCAGGACTTTATACAAAATGGGAACATCGGTCTCCACTCAGAACATAAGAATATAGAATTATTTCATGAAATTGAGCACACAAAGGGTTCTATTTCAGCTGAACACTGCTTTCTAGAAAGTCTGATAAGAAATGTGAGAAATTATTAAACTGGTATTGGAGTGTTGGCTGGTTGTCAGTCTCCATGACATAGTCGTTTAAGAAGTCTTACATAGACTCTTTTATTTCCTGTAGGTTATCTTCGTAGTGTGATTTTGTGAGTAGTGTACATTTTAAAGTTACATTATAAGTAATTCAAAGTAAAAACAAGTCTATAAAGATGGAGAGAACATTATGCATCAGAGCTGCCCACCGGCTCTGCTGAGTGTACACTGCCTTGCCTGCCCCCTTTTCTACCTCTTTCCCATCTTTTTTATTCTTTTTTTATTAGATATTTTCTTTATTTACAAAAGAAGTCATTAGATATGCACTCACTGATAATTGGATATTAGCCCAGAAACTTAGAATACCCAAGATACAATTTGCAAAACACAAGAAAATCAAGAGGGAAGACCAATGGGTGGATATTTCATTTCTCCTTAGAACAGGGAACAAAATACCCATGAAAGGAGTTCCAGGGACAAAGTTTGGAGCTAAGACGAAAGGATGGACTATCCAGAGACTACCTCTTTCCCATCTTAGGACCTACCTCATTTTGGCACTGGAGACAATCTTTACCTTGACTTTAGTGTTTTATTCAGTAGTTGCTTTCCAAAGAATTTATTTTGTATTCTGTCATTGTGTTTAAGCTTAACTTTCTATGAACGTAAATACTATAAGAGCCAAGCTGCTGTATGTTTTTTTTCCTTTTGTGCATTACAGTTCCTAGTTAAGATTGGGATATTAAGACAGTGATAACTGATACCCTTTTTTAAAGAAGTTTTATGACCCTCTTCAGTAAATAGTTTGGTTGACAAAGAATATTCAACTTCTCTCCTTTTGTCCCTTTTATCTGGTATTAGTGTTGTGTCTCTCTTCTTTAAGCCAACAAAACTGAATTTTTGTTTTATATATATAAGAAAATTAAGATAAATTCAACCTTGGTTTCCCTTCACCACCCAACCCTCCTTCATTTTAATGCATAATTATTCAAGAATGTTCATCAAGACTATATTTCTCCTTAACCGTATTTTATCTTTGGGTACATCTGTCTTTTCTCTAATAATCTGAGTAATTTTAACTTTTCAGCATTGCATTTCTTTCTTGCTACTCAACACAACCACAAACCAAGGTCGGTTGCTGTCACCTAGGCCTTAACATCAGGAACCTCTGACCTGAGTTAGCATTTGGGCAAGATTCCTGCACATACAAGTTTGAGGCACAGGAGTGAGGATGTTTTTGCTGTTTTCTTTGAGTACATTTTGTTCTATTTCATTAGCAGTTTTACATAAGAATTAGCAGTTCTGGCGAGACTAGATGAAGTAACAAGCAGCACACATTAGTAGTGACTTTCATTAACCGAGATACAGGGCACTAGGTTCCTAGTCCACCCTTGACTTGAATTATATGAATTAAGAGAAATACAAGTTGCTCTTAGATTTAATAAAGAGAATCTTTGAATTGATATGTGGTTGAAGTTAGTTTGGCTTGTATTTAATGCTGAGTGTTAGCATAGAAGGAAAAGGGAGATTTCCACAAGAGCTGACTTAAAAGTAATTGTAAATTACCTCTAGCCCGGACTTGGTCAACATATTAAGAAAGAAGGCAGCCCTGGGTCTTTAGTAAATCATTTTCCTTTCACTTTGTACCTTTAAAGTGCCCTTTCTCACCTCCTGGAAGAAGAGATCCCAAAGGACTTAGCTGTTGAGAAGTGTGCCTGCAAGGGCCACTCCCCCTGCAGCACAGCATGTGTCTGGTGTCTGTCCTGTTCTGCCTTGCTGTCTCCTGCTCTGCTCGTTGCTATCCAATCTTCCCCTGCTTCAGCTGCCCATCCCTACACTCTATTTCATCATTCTCTTTGAAATTTACTTTCTCTTGCTCCTCTGATTTAAAATTGTAATCACTTGTAACTTTTTTGTTGCTTTTGGCTAATGAACTGACAAATGATGATGCATTGTATGTATATAATAAGGTATTTTACTGTATTTTTTTGGTCTGGTTTGGCTTAACTTTCTTATATGTGCACACACACCCAACAACAACAAAATCCCAAGCAAATCTAGATTGTGGTAGTTGTTCTGGTTTCCTGAAACTTGAAAGTTCTAAGTGTTCTCCCCGACCCCCAAATGTGTTTAATGGAGGAAACATTGTCGGTTTGGCTAGAACTCCTTAAAGAAGGTCACAGTTCTCTGAAGCCATTCCAGTTCATAATGTCAGTAGAAGCTGTCTCAGGGACAATGGATGTTGCTTCTGTGGTTGTTTGAGCTCTTCTCTAAGTCTGGAATGTTCTGATATGAAAGCACTTAGTTACAGAGGCATCTGTAGAGTATAAGCACTGATGACACTGTCACTGTATGGTGTTGAGACCTCATTATACTGTGGTGAGACCTTCGTCAGCCTTAGTTTTCACTTCTGTGAAGTAGATAATCACTGCCTCTATTGACCTGTGAAGACCACATGAAAGAGTCCCATTTCATTGTCAGCTTTCTCTTGTCCCTGTTGTGGTATTTGGCATTTCCTTTAGGAAGGGTCCCCTGCCCTACCTGCTTTTGGCTTATTTTAAATCTTCAGAAGATACTCGGTGTATGTTATCTATTGGAGGGCGAACAGACACAAAGAGCCCCCATGGCACCTTAAAAATAAAAAGTGCACTTTGATATATCAGGGAACAGCTTAAATGTGAATTTCATGTTTGCTTCGTGGTTCTTTGGAAAAGCTACAAAATGGAAGCAGGAGACAACCCAGCTGAACTAAGCTGGGTAAGGAATACACAAATGCCCACATGCACCTCATCATGTATGGTCTGCTTCCGAGTCCTCCGTGTTAAGGACCACACTGGTCTCCATTGTGGACTTACTTCAGATAAGCCCCCTGCCAATCATTCCTATTAAGCTACTGCCCTCCTTCATTCCTTTCCTCAAACACATGCCAATACATCTTCAGACTGAAAAGTTGTATTTACAGCATTAAACATTTTAACCACTTAACATGGAAGATTATGCTGCTGTTTTTGAGTCTTTGGCACCGATAAAGATTTTGAGTGCCTTATTGCAACCTTATGGTGTTTCCTTATGTCCCATTTTTGCCAAGTGTGGCAAGAAGTGACCATTTTGGTTGTGTGTAGTAAAGTTCATATTGTTGCAGCATATAGCAAAAGGATGTAAAGTTGGACTTTGAAAAACAAGATTGGGTTTCCAGTTACTAATCACAGTAAGTTGGTCCCCAAAAGTTAGTTCTCGGCTCCTTTCCTCACCAATGAAATGGAGTTGCTAGTCTGTCTTTGCCTGGTTAAGTCTCAAGGGGGTAGTTAGTAGTAACTACAAATTATCAAGTGCCATGGGAATATGTTTGGTAAGGGCCTTTTGCACTAATTTCTGGATGATGACATTACAGTTTTCTGAGTGAACAGATTTTCATCCTCAAAACACCTATGTTATACATGAATAACTTAACTACAAGCGAGCAGAAGAAACAAAATTTAGCCTTGAGGATTGTCATTAAATGACCAGTATTGATTTCAAGTCTGCACCCTTTTAAAAATAAGAATTTTTGTCACCCACTAACGATTTGAAGTCAAATGTGAGCCTGAGGTTGTTGCCATGTACACTAGTTTGACTAGTCAGCCGAGGCCACAGGTATACTAACATGACTGACTGACTTTTTTCCACAAGAGCCGCCTTCCTATCTGCTATGCTCTAAGTTTAAAAATACAGATGATAGACATCCTGTGCTGACATATACTTTTAGCCTCTTGAGGATCATCCCTCATATTACAAATACCTACTAATAATCCAGCTTAGAAAACTGATGGAGAATGTCCACTAAAGTATACTTCTGTCATGTAATGGGGCCTTTAGCCACCAGATAATAGTCCAGATTAGTAACAGTGCGTGGAGAAACACCTAGACTCCACTAGCATATGCTCTGTAAGATTCTTGGGAGTTACCCAGGTTTGGGAAAAGGGCGCAAATGTATATAGAATAGTTAAAAACAAATAAAAAAACTAAGATGGTGACATCCTGTACAAACTAAAAAGCTGCATGGCACAACAAAATCTGATAGATGGATAGATAGATAGATGGATGAATGATACAACTTAACAGCAGCCCATCCTCTACCTGTACCCCTCCCTCACCCAAGTCATTTTTTGAGAAGCAGAATCCCCTCTGGCTGCCCTACCCCAACACGCGAGGGCACACACAAGCACATCAACTACCTGCAGGACTAGGCTCATCCTCTGCCATTGAGGCCAGGCAAGGCTGTTCACATAGGGGCATGAGATCCGCAGGCAGGCAGACAACAGGCTCAGAGACAGTCCCTGCTCCAGTTGTTGAGGTATGCACATCAAGACCAAACTGCTCATCTGCTACATATGTGAGGGGACCTACGTCTAGCCTATGCTCCCTCTTCGGTTGGTAAGTCAGTCTCTGGGAGCCCCCAAGGGCCCAGGTTATTTGGCTGTTGATCTTCCTCTGGAGACCCTGTCCTCTTCCTGTCCATCAATCCTCCCAACTCCAAGACTCCCTGAGCACCATCTGAATGTTTGGGTATGAATCTGTATCTCTTTCCATTGGCTGCTGTGTGGAGCCTCTCAAAAGAGGATGGTTATGATAGGTTCCTGACTACAAGCATAACACAGTATCATTAATAGTGTCAGGGATCGGTTCTTGCCCTTGGGACGGTCCTCAAATTTGGTTTTCTAATCCCTCTATCTGCTCTTTGTCTTACACATCATGTAGGCAGGGCACATTTTGGGTGGAAGGGTTTGTGGTTGTGTTGCTCTTCTTGTCCACCACTGGGAGTCCTGCCTGGCTACAGGAAGTGGCCACTTCAGGGTCCATACCCACCCACCCCCACCCCCAAGCAGGACTCTCAGCTAGTGTTGCCCCCATAGACTCCCTGGAGCTTTCCCAGGTCTCTGACATGTCCTAGAGATAGGCCCCTCCTTCCTTGACCACTGCTACTCACTATTTTGTTTCTCCTTCTGAGAAGGGTTCAGCCATCCTCCTTTCAACCCTCCTTATTGGCTTCTTTGGGTCTATTGATTTTAGCATGGTTATTCTGCACTTTATTACTAATACCCACTTATAAGTGAGTACATACCATGCATGTCTTTTGGGGTATGTGTTACCTCACTCAAGATATTTTCTAGTTCCATCCATTTGCCTGCAAAATTCATGATGTCCTTGTTTTTAATGCCTGAATAGTATTCTATTTTTCAGTTGAGGGACATCAAGGTTGTTTTCCAGTTTCTAGTTATTTCAAATAAAGCTGCTATGAGCATAGTTGAGCAAGTATCCTTGTGTATATTGGTATATTGGGGCATCTTTCGAGTATATGCCTAGGACTGGTATAGCTGGGTCTTCAGGTAGAACTATCTCAGTTTTCTGAGAAAACACCAAATTGATTTCCAAAGTAGTTGTGCAAGTTTGCACTCCCACTAGTAGTGGAGGAGTGTCCTTACTCCATCCTTATCAGCATGTGCCATCACCTGAGTTATTGATCTTAGCCATTCTGACTAGTGTAAGAAGGAATTTCAAGGATGTTTTGATTAGCATTTCCCTTAAGGACTTTGAACATTTCTTTAAGTGTTTCTCAGCCATTCAAGATTCCTTGTTGGGAATTCTGTTTACCTCTGTACCCCATATTTTAATTGGGTTATTTGGGTGGTAGTTGTCGAAATTCTTGAATTCTTTTTATATTTCAGATATTAACCTTCAATCAGTTGTAGGATTGATGAAGATCTTTTCCCATTCTGTAGGCTGCCATTTGTCCTCTTAATGGTGTTCGTTGCCTTACAGAAGCTTTTTAATTTTATAAGGTCTGATTTATCATTGTGGATCTTAGAGCCTGAGCCATTGGTGTTCTTTTCAGGAAGTTGTTTCCTATACCAATTAGCTCAAGGCTATTCCAACTTTCTGCTCTATTAGATCTAGTGTAACTGGTTTACGTTTGAGGGCTTTGATCCACTTGGACTTGCGTTTTGTTCAGGGTGATATATACAGATCTATTGGCATTCTTCTACATGCAGACATCCAGTTAGACCAGCACATTTGTTGAAGAGACTTCCTTTTATTTTCCTTTGTATGGTTTTGCCTTCTTGGTCAAAAATCAAGTGTCCATAGGTTTGTGGGCTTATTTCTGTGTCTTTGATTCAATCCCATTGATCCACCTGTCTATTTCTATACCAACACCATGCAGTTTTATTATTATTATGTAGTGTAGCTTGAGGTCAAGGATACTGATACACCCAGAAGTTCTCTATTGTTCAGGATCATTTTAGCTATTCTGTTTTGTTTGTTGGTTGGTTTCATATGAAGTTGAGAACTGTTCTTTCAAGATCTCTGAAGAATTGTGTTGGAATTTTTATGGGACTTGCATTGAATCTGTAGATTGCTTTTGCTGAGATGGTTATTTTTGCTATGTAAATCTTATTAATCCATGAGCATGGGAGGTCTTTCCATCTGATATCTTCCTCAATTTCCTTCTTCAGAGTCTTGAAGTTCTTATCATGCAGGTTTTTCACTTGCTTGTTTAGAGTTACACCAAGGTATTTTATATTATTTGTGGCTATTTTGAAGGGTACTGTCTTCTAACTTCTTTCTCAGCCTCTTAATTGCTTATGTAGAGGAGAGGAGAGCTACTGATTTCTTTGAGTTAATTTTTCATCTAACCACTTAATTGAAGGTGTTTATTAGCTCTAGGAGTTCTTTGGTAGACTTTTTGAGGTTGCTTATATATGCTATCATATCATCTGTGACTAGTGATACACTGGCGTCTGCCTTTTCCATTCATATCCCTTTTTAGTTGTCTTATTGCTCTAGCAAGAACTTCAAGTACTATATTGAAGAGATGGGTGGAATTTAGCCTTAATTGGTTCTTGATTTTAGTGGAAATGCTTTTAAGTTTCTCTTCCCTTAATTTGATGTTGGCTATTGGCTTTCAGCAAATTGACTGTATTGTGTTTAGGTATGCACCTTGTATCCCCTCTCCCCACGACTATCATGAAGGAGTGTTGGATTTTGTGAAAGGCTTTTGCGGCATCTAGTGAGATGATATGCAGATTTTATTTTTCTTTCCATGTGTTTATATGGTGGATTGCATTGATGGATTTTAGCATACTAAACCATCCCTGCATCCCTGGGTAAAGCCTATTTGATCATGGTGGATGATGTCTTTGATGTGTTCTTGGATTTGGTTTGCCAGTATTTTCTTGAATATTTTCCCATTAATATTCATAAGGGAAATTGGTCTGAAACTCTCTTTGCTGAATCTTTGTGTGGTTTATGTATCAGGGTAGCTGGCCTCATAAAATGAGTTTGACAGTGTTTCTTCTGTTTATATATTGTGGAATCGTTTTGAGGAGTATTGGCATTAGCTCTTTGAAAGTTTGGTAGAATTCTGCAATAAAATCATCAAGGTTCAAGGCATTTTTTGATTGGGAGACTTTTAATGACTACTTCTATTTCTTTATAGAACTCTTCAGATAGTTTACCTAATCTTGATTTAGATTTTGGAATTGGTATCTATCTAAAAATATCATCCATTTCATTTGGATTTTCCAGTTTTGTGAAGAACAGGCTTTTGAATAAGGCATGCTGAGTCTTTGATTGTCCTCAGTGTCCACTGTTATGTCCCTGTCTTCATTTCTGATTTTGTTAATTTGGAGAATCTCTCTGCCTTTTAGTTAGTTTGACCAAGGATTTGTCTATTTTGTTGATTTTCTCAAGGAATCAGCTCTTGATTTAGGTGATTCTTTGTATTGTTTTCTTCATTTCTAATTGATTAATTTCTGCCTTCAAGTTGATTATTTCCTATAATCTACTCTTCCTGTGTGTATTTGCTGCTATCGCTGCCTCCTCCTCCTCCTCCTCCTTTTCTCCTAGAGCCTTTAAATGTACTTTTAATTTGTTAGTATGAGAACTCTCAAATTTTTTTATGATGACAGTGCTATGAACTTTACCGTCTTATAAGTTTGAGCATGTTGTTCCGTCATTTTTATTGAATTCTAGAAAGTCTTTAATTTCTTTTTTTCTTAACAAATTACTTCTTCCTTCCTCTCTCTCTCTCTCTCTCTCTCTCTCTCTCTCTCTCTCTCTCTCTCTCTCTCTCTCTCTCTCTGTCTCTCTCCCTCCCTCCCTCCCTCCCTCCCTCCCTCCCTCCCTCCCTCCCTCCTTCCCTCCCTCGACCCAGTGATCACTGAGTTGTTCAGTTTTCATGAATATGTAGACTTTCTGTTGTTGAAGTCCAGCTTTAATCCATGGTCATCTGATGAGATGCATGGTGTTATTTCAATCTTATTGTATGTGTTGAGGCTTGCTTTGTGAGTGATTATATGGTTGATTTTGGAAAAGATTCTGTGAGGTGCTAGAAAAAGGTATATTCTTTTGTGTTTGGGTGAAATGTCCTATAGATATCTATTGAGTCCATTTGAATCATAACCTCTTGTTAATTTCATTATTTCTGTTTAGTTTCTGTCTCGATGAGCTGTCCATTGATGATAGTGGGGAGTTGAAGCCTTCCTCTATTAATGTGTAAGGTTTGATGTGTGATTGATTTTTAGTAATGTTTCTTTTAGGAATGTGAGTATACTTGCATTTGGGGCATAGATGTTCAGAATTGAAACATCTTGGTAGAGTTTTCCTTTGATGAGTATGAAGTGTCATTCTCTGTCTCTTTTGATTACTCTTGGTTGAAAGTCTATTAGAAGGGCTATTCCAGCTTGTTTCTTGGGATTGTTTGCTTGGAAAACTTTTTTCCAGCCCTTTACTTTGAGGTGTGTTTCTTTTGTACAGCAGCATGACAGATTCTGTTTACACATCATCCATTCGGTTAGCCTGTTTCTTTTCATTGGGGAATTGAGTCCATTGATATGGAAAGATATTAATGACCAATGATTGTGAGTCCCTGTTATTTTGGTGGTGGTGATGGTGGTAGTGGTGGTGGTGGTGTGTGTTTCTCTTCAATTGGTTTTAATGGTATGAAATTATATCTTGTGTTTTCTTGAGTGTAGTTAATCTCTTTGGGTTGGAGTTTTCTTTCTACTATCCTCTTTAAGGCTGAGTGGAAAGGTATTCTTTAAATTTGGTTTTGCCATGGAATGTCTTGGTTTCTCCATTTATGGTGATTGAAAGTTTTGCTGTGAATAATAGTCTGTAATGACATCTCTGGTCTCTTAGCATCTGTAAGACATCTGTCTAGGCTCTTTTAGCTTTTAGAATCTCAGATGAGAAATTTGGTATGATTCTGATAAGTCTGCCTTTATGTGTTAGTTGGCTTTTTTGCTTTCTGCTTGTTCTATATATTTAGTGTTTTGATTATTACATGGCAGGAGGATTTTCTTTTCTGGTCCAGTATGTTTGGTGTTTTGTGTACCTTATAGGCATCTCTTTCTTTAGGCTAGGGCAATTTTCTTCTGTGATTTTTATTAAAATTTTCTTCTGGGTTCTTAATCTTGGAAACTTCTATTTCTATTTTTCCTAGGTTTGGTCTTTTCATAGTGTTCCAACTTTCCTTCATGTTTTGTGTCATGAACTTTTTAGGTTTTGCATTTTTTTGACTGATAGATTCTTCTACATCTGAGATTCTCTCGTCCATCTCCTGTGTTCTGTTGGTAATATTTCTGGCTGTAGTTCTTGTTCTTTTTCGTAGGTTTTCCATCTCCAGGATTGCCTCAGTTTGTGTTTTCTTTATTGCTTCTAATTTCCTTTTCAGGTTTTAGACAGTTTTACTCATATTCTTCACCTGTTTGATTATATGTATATTTTGTATTTCTTTATATTTATTTGCTTCCTCTTTTAATATCTCTACCTGCTTCAATGCATTTTCCTATATATTTTAAGGGAAATATATGTCCTCCTTAAAAACCTCTATCATTTTTATTGGATTTAAGATCCTCTTCTTCTGCTTCAGTTTCATTAGAAAATCCAAGGTTTGTTGTAGCAAGATAGCTGGACTCTGGTGGTGCCATATTGCCCTGGTTCTTGTTGTAAATTTTTTTGAATGTATTTTTTATTAAATATTTTCTTCATTTACATTTCAAATACTATCCCCAAAGCCCTCTATACCATAACCCTGCCCTGCTCCCCAACCCACCCACTCCGGCTTCCTGCCCCTGGCATTCTCCTGTACTGGGGCATATGATCTTGTTGTAATCTTAAGCTGTCCTTTAGGCATCTGTTTTTTCCTAATATTGACTAAAAGATCCTGATAGCAACAGGTCTTCTTCGGAAAGTCCGATCCGTGGACTAGACAATGGAGGTCCGGGTGCCTGACACCGCTGGCTGTGCCTCAGGCAGACCCCACTCTCCAGGTTGTGTTCTGGTTGGTCTGTACCCAGTAGGACCCAATTGGGGTGGCGGGCCGATCTGACAGAGATGAGATTGCTGAAGTAGGAATTCAAGTTGTTTAGTCTTTGGACCCCTAAATGTTTCTTCTGGGAAGCAGGACAGATATTCTTGTGTTCCCCTAAGTATCCACCGGACTGAAGAGTGAGCTCAGGGCAAGGCAGTGGGGCTCAGGGGACCGCGTGCCCCTCACCTCTGTAGGCTGTCCCAGGCACACCAACTGGGATGCCCTGTGGATCCCACTAGGACGGGATTGGTCAGGCAGGATTCTGAGCTGCTTAGTTTTAGGGCCAGCAAAGGTTTTCATGGGGAAGTAGGTCACTCGTGGGGTCCTGCAAGTCTTCTCAGGACCCAAGAGCTACCCTAGAGCTAGACAATGGGGTTCAGGATCACACACAACTCACCCAAAATCTGTTTTGTTTATTTTTTAAATTAGCATTCAAAGTACCATTATGCCATTTTTCAGCTCTCTCTTTGTGGGACTGGGGAGATGTGGTACTGGGGTCGGGGGAGAAGGTTGAGGTTTCACGACAGGTCCAAACCTAGGAAATCTCGTGCAGAGATCTGCAGTAGTCTTGTAGCCCTGTACCCCCACCTTTGATCCTCTGGAGATCATGTAGCCTGATAGCCTGGTTAAACTTCCTCTCTGATTATAAGGTCATGTCCAGCAGCACCTGGAATTTCTCCTTATGCAAATGAGGCATCCTTATTACATAGCCCCTACTCACCCACAAGGGTTTAAATAGCCTTTGTTCCCCCCATTCAATGAGCTGTCTCACTGAAGCTGCCTACTGACTGTTTTCTCCATGCTCATTGCCTCCTTTGCCTGTGGTCTCTTCTGCTCCTGGCCAGCTCGCCTCGCTTCCCGACTCAGTTCGCAATGTTGTGATTGTGGCCCAATCATATGGATGGAGAAGCAGAGCCTGAACCGCATGTTTCAGTAGATTGGTCTTCCCCACCCAGGGCTTCTCCATCCCCATTTTAAAGTTCCCATCAGTCTATCTTGACATCCCAAAAGTCATTTTGTTTCATCCCCACCGACCAGTTCCATTGCTTCTCAGCTATTCTTACCCTCTCATGATGTCCTTCTTAGTTTTTAAGGCTTTTCCTCACTCAGCACCTGTATAATAGTGTTTTATGTATATACATTACAGACTTGAATATGCATATTGAAGAGGGTGGGGTTTGTTTGCCTGAGCTGAGTTTGGATCACTTAATATGCTTTCCAGATCCGTCATCTTCCTATTAATTTCCTGATTTCAGTTTTTATAAAAAATTTAATGTACTCTGTGTTAGGGAGGGTGTGTGTGTATGCAGATGCTAACAAGTGAATGCTCCTCTTGAGACCAGAAAATGGTATGGGATTCCTGGGGCTGGAGTTAAAAGTGGTTGAAACTGGACCCAAACTCTGCAAGAGTGGTGCATGCAATTCACCCCTGAGTCAGACTTCTGGTCCTCAAAATCTCGTTGTCTTTACAGCTGAATAAAATTCCACCTTGTGTATGTGCCACGTTTCATTATCTGTTGTAACCTGATGGACATTTAGGCTGACTCCGTGTTCTTGCTATGATTAAGACAGAAGATGGACAGAGATGGGTGTAGATAGGACCAAATGAAGAGAGACAGATAGGGAATAGTCAGGTTACAAGTCAATGCTGAGTTGTTTAGAGTATTCCAAGACCAGGAGGCAGCCTAGAGATCTAAAATAAAACCACTACTTTAAATTCTTAAGTCTGAGCAATATAGGTGTATTGATAATCCCGGCAGCAAGTATTTGACCAGATTTTTCCTCTTTTTTAATTAATTTATTTTAATTAATTTATTTTTTTGAATTTTACTAGCACACTTTTATTGCAAAATAATTATTTTTCATGTTAATGTCTCTATTATCTAGCTAGTTTTTAAATTAAAAATCACCTTACTGTAACGAACCCACAAATAAAATTACAAAGCTAGAATAAGGTAGCCAATCTAGCAAACACTTGACCCTGGTTTAGTAAAAATTAACATGGCAATTGTGAAGCAAAGTGTGGCTTAAGGTTTTTTTTTTTTCCATATTCATCATTTTATTTTTTTCAATTTTTTATTAGATATTTTCTTCATTTACATTTCAAATGCTATCCCGAAAGTCCTCTATACCCTCCTCCCGCCCTGCTCCCCTACCCACCCACTCCCACTTCTTGGCCCTGGTGTTCCCCTGTACTGGGGCATATAAAGTTTGCAAGTCCAAGGGGCCTCTCTTCCCAATGATGGCCGACTGTGCCATCTTCTGCTACATATGCAACTAGAGACACGAGCTCTGAGGGTACTGGTTAGTTCATATTCTTATTCCACCTATAAGGTTGCAGACCCCTGCAGCTCCTTGGGTACTTTCTCTAGTTCCTCCATTGGGGGCCCTGTGTTCCATCCAATAGCTGACTATGAGCATCCACTTTTGTATTTGCCAGGCCCCGGCATAGCCTCACAAGAGACAGCTATATCAGGGTCCTTTCAGCAAAACATTGCTGTCATATGCAATAGTGTCTGAGTTTGGTGACTGACTATGGGATGGATCCCCAGGCGGGGCAGTCTCTGGATGGTCCATCCTTTTGTCTCAGCTCCAAACTTTTTCTCTGTAACTCCTTCCATGGTTATTTTGTTCCCTCTTCTAAGAAGGAATGAAGTATCCAGGATTTCCTGTAGCCCAAACTGGCCTTGAATTTAACTCTGAACCTCATTGTGTAGCTGACAATGGCCTGCGTCCAAGCCAGGGGGTGCATTTCTATGTGTGTAGACAGACTGTAGCTCCATAAGCTCATATTGATTTGGACTCCACAGTGTTCCTGTCACTGCCTCCCAAGTGGTACAACTAGAGGTATGTCTTAGGGTTTCAATTGCTGAGGTAAAACTCCACTACCAAAACCAGGTAAGGGAGGAAAGGAAGTGTTTATTTCAGCTACCATGTCCCAATCACAGCCTATTATTAAGGGAAGTCAGAGTGTGTAGGAACTCAGGCAGGAACATGGAGGCAGAAACTGGAGCAGAGGTCATGGAGAAATGCTGCTTACAGTCTTCATTTTCATAAACACCCCAGGTGTTTAGCTGTAGCATCACCCACAATGGGCTGGGACACATCTGCCTACCCTCTGATCTTAGAGCAACAGTTTCTCAGTTGAGGTGCCTTCCTTTCAAATGATCCTGACCTGTGCCAAATTGAGAAAAATCTAGCCATCACAAGATTTGAGCCAACAAGCATGGTTTTTTCCTACCTTGTTGTTGTTGTTGTTTTGGTTTTTTAAAATACAATGCTGTCTTGGGCAGGGGGTAGATACATGAACTATTTAATTCTTTTAGATTAATTTGAAATGTATGATAGGAACAATTCAAATGAATAGTGAGACACTAGAGAGTACCAGTCATGTAATGAGATTTCTGAAGATAACAGACTCAGTCAGATGAGCCTATTTCTCTTGGGCCAACTACATCTAACAATCAATTCATTCCCAGGGGTTTAGGATTATGGTGACCCCTTTTCTGTCCCCAAAGAATGAAACATTTTATCAGGAGCTTCTAGCAGCTGTTTGACTGTGTGGAGAAGTACAAGAAATACAAATACAAGTGTCCATCCAGGGATCTAAACTTTGTTAGATTATTCAGTACAAAAGAACAAAGTCCTTTAGATTGAACCCAATACTGAAATCATACGATTGCTTCCTTCAGTGAAAGATGAGCTTCCTCCAGTCTTACCATTGGCTCTTTACTTCCTCATCTCAGCCAGTGTTTGATATTATTGTCTGCTAGCTCTCCTTTAAGAAAAGAATTATAGGACAAGAAGTTTGCAGTTCAGGGACAGTACATAAGCATACATAGACACTCCTGCATGATATAGGGAGAAGGAGGAGGAGGAAGAGAGAGAGAGAGAGAGAGAGAGAGAGAGAGAGAGAGAGAGAGAGAGAGAGAGAGAGAGAGAGAGAGAGAGAGAGAACTGGGGAGGGAGAGGGAGAACTGGCTGGGTCATTTTAAATGACAGCAAGGACTTGGCCTAGTGAGACAAAGTTAGGGACCTTTGGGATCTAGGTGAAGTATGCCTAAGGAGTCTGCCTGTTTTCCAACAGGGCAGCAAGAAGGAGAGAGTTAGCCTAACACAGCCCAGTCTGAGGGTCACTGTGGCCTAACGGTAGGTCAGGGAAGAGGTTAGCCTTCTGGCATAGAGCCCAACATCCTGCCAGAGAAGAAAAAAGGCTCAGTGATGAGGCAGGCTTTGTTGGACAAGAGTCCAGGAGTAAAGCCCTCTGGAATCTAGCATGGAAGTCCTCAGAGATCATTCCAAATGACCTAGGACCTCTCCTCCGAGTGGTCTACTGGTTAATAATTAACTATCTCCCTCCTTTCCTCAATTCTAACATTTGTATTGTCCTTTGGATATAAATCCTGCACATATAGGTCATGTGTAAGTATACAGATCGCATTTGGATTATACAACCAGTATATAATCTAAATAATTTTGGATGAAAGTCAGACGTTTCTTCTCAGCTGTCCCCTGTCTGTGAGTTAGAGGATTTAACAGGAAGGAGACCTCAGTATTCCTTTCTTAGTAAAGACACTGTGGGAACAGTGACAACAGGAAGAGTCCTTGGTGTCCAGTAGGTGTGGACTGACCCATCTACTCTGGAGCATGTTTAATGGGAGAAACTTACAGCATACTTTACTATCACAGGCTGAGCCCTATCATCATTAGCTTGCTTGGGACTTGGGACAAAGCATGAGGCAAGTATTATGTTTGGGGAGAACAGGGATCAGTAGGTATAGCAAATGGTAAAGCCCGTGCTTTAAACAGAACTCCTCCAGTCACCCCTAGCCCAGACTATTAATAGTAATACTTTGTCATGTGTCTATAAGTGTCTATAAATACCTTTTTTAAAAAGATTTATTTATTTATTATATGTAAGTACACTGTAGCTGTCTTCAGACACTCCAGAAGAGGGCATCAGATCTTGTTACAGATGGTTGTGAGCCACCATGTGGTTGCTGGGATTTGAACTCCAGACCTTCGGAAGAGCAGTCGGGTGCTCTTACCCACTGAGCCATCTCACCAGCCCCCTATAAATACCTTTTGATAGCTTTTGGAAAGCTGTAGTTTCATGGCAGAGCCTACTGGAGGCGCTAGGGTTCAGAGTCAGAGAATAGGACAAATAGCTTCATTAGGCTCACTTCCTAGTGGCTCTGTGTTTCAATACTGTTGATCCTTCAAGTTAGGTACAGACATCAAAAGTGCATTTATTTTGTGCACAACATAATTATGGTCCATTTCAGGCTATCTCTGCAAACATTTTTGGTTTTGGGATCCATTTTTTTTTCTCCGAAGCTTTCATCCTCTGGCTTCCATCCTTCTGCTGTCAGTATCAACTATAGCCTTTGCAATATCTTCTCTGATGTCTAACCACAGACGTTCCTCTTCATAATGTTTAATCACCTCATTCATTGAACGTAGACCTTTCACTGGTCATGTGCAGTTGCCAAGAAAGCATCTACATTCAGATGTAACTTTGTGGTAGTGTTCTTCACTTTAGCTCCCTGGACCAGAATTATATTTACCTGATAACTTATGAATGTGTATTCTCAAGATGAATCCTATGTCCACCAAATAAGAAACCTGAAGGGTTCATGATCTATTAAAAAAAAAACCCAAAACAAACAAACAAGCTGTCTAGACCGCTAATGGACACTAATGTACAAGTTACATTGACCTAAACATGAGTTCACTGACTACCACCAACATCTATGTCTGTACAGGCTTCTAGCCCCTTCACTGTGTTCTGATTTGTAAGAACTTCAGGACAGGGTGGCTACCATCTGCGCCAAGTTTCTTTATACTCTAGATTCCATTTTCATAGGGAACCTGCTCCTCCTCCTCCTCCTCCTCTTCCTCTTCCTCCTCATCTCCCTCTTCCTCTTCTTCCTATACAAAACAATGTTGTATTAAAATTATGAGATGAGAGCTAATTTTTACAAAAGTGTAATAACTATAAGAAAAAGACAGTGTTAGAAAGTGCTAGGAAGTCAGGGCCCTTACTTACTTACTTACTTACTTACTTACGTCTTTTCATTTCATCTTTAATTTCCTTTCTATATTCTGGTGAAAATTCAGGGAATTTCAGTAAGTTAGATCTTGCTGTTCAGAGTGAGAAAACTAACCATTGATGTCAGCTAAATAGCACAAACTAACTTTAATTATATCCCGGCTGCCTGTTTCTCAAAATAATTCTTTGAATTCTAAAAGTTCTGTCATCTACTCACCCCTGTATTGATGGAAAAATTTCCCAACAATTACATCAATGCTATTCTTAATTAAACTATAGTACATACAGATTCTTAAATTTTTAAAATATAATTAAGATAAGACAAATCATCACATTAAAGTTGGACAAAGCAAACCAACAGAAGGAAAATAGTGCCCCCCCCCCAAAGGCACAAGAATCAGAGACCCACTCATTCTTACACTCAGGAATTCCAGGACCTGGTGCAGACCCACATAGGCCCTGTGTTTGTTGCTTCCGTCTCTGTGAGTTCATAAGAACTTTGTCCAGTTGATTTCTATGAGCTTTGTCCAGTTGATTTTGAGAACCTTGTTCTGTTGTCCTTCAGCCCCTCTGCCTTCCATACTCTTTCCACTGCTTCTTCAGCAGGGTCTTCTGAGCTCTGAGGGAAGGGATTTGTTGGAGAGATCTCATTGAGAGCTCTGAGTTCCAATGTCCAATGACTGGCTATAGTGCTCTGTATTTGAGGGAACCTATTCTTGGTACTAACTACCACATGTACAGATCAGACTAATGTTTTCTCTTGGATTTCAGCTTATTAATAATAGATATTATTTAGGAATTCCAGTCTGGTAACTGAACACAAAAGAATTTATAGAGTTTCCCAAGACTTGGCAAAGTTAAATTTTACCTTGGAAAGAACCTGCCCTAGTGACCCTTAACACTTTGGAGTCAGCTAACTCATGTTTAGAGGTTACAGGTTTACAAGGTTAGCTCAAGTCCTCAGCATCTCCTTCCTCTTAATGCTGTACGTGGCTGTGCCTTCCTGAGCCATCTCTACACCATCATGCTCTCTATGGGTCTGTAGCTCTCTTGCTCCAGAACCAGAATCCTCTATGTCCATAGTGTCCTGCTATGCCTTTCCTACCACTCTATTAACAGCACCTAGTGGTTCTTACTTCACATACATTCTAAAAGTGAGCTCTACTTTCTCTTATGGTTTCATAGGAACGTCTACTTTCAAAAAACAAAACAGGCTGGGCGGTGGTGGCACATGCCTTTAATCCCAGCACTTGGGGGGCAGAGGCAGGTAGATTTCTGAGTTTGAGGCCAGCCTGGTCTTCAGCCAGAGCTACACAGAGAAAACAAAACAAAACAAAACAAAAAACCAAACCCCCAAAAACCAAACAAAAACCCCATACAACAACAACAACGACACCCCCAAATGATGGCCACATTGAAGAATTTGCAACTGGCCAAGTCCAGACCACATTCTCTCTTCTACCCATTTTCATCTTACCAATCATATTGATGCTTTTGTATTTACGGAAGTCATTTGCTCTTGACTTCTTTATTTCTACCCAACATCCCGATTGTGTTCTGTAACCTTTTCGATTTATCAACAGTCTATGTTATCCTTAAATTGTCTTGCGCTCCTAAACTAAAAGGATACAGAATCCCCTTGCCATCGCTATCTCTTGACAATTGTAAGTAGGATCCTATATTTTCCAAAGATCTTTACTTCTGGAAACTCCATCTTCACCTTGGCATTTGTCATTTTTCCCTTCTCTACTGAATCTCTCAAACTTAAACGTTTGGCCCATGAAAATTGCTTATTAAGTGTCTACAAGATCCATGAATTAAAACTTTGGAGCATCTCAAGCCCAGTATATCTGACTTTGGAAAACAGCTTATATTCCCAGCTCTATATAATCTGAAACCATATAGCCATCTCACCCACTCTCAATAATATCTTTACTTCCCTTGCTATGTGTAGCCTGTGTAACAAACTGTATCATGGCATGTACTATATAGTGTAAGAGAGTGAGAGGTAGCAGCATGTTTGAAAACTTTTGTTGGGACATCTACCTTTAAAAAAGCATACATAAAACAAAGAAAGGAGACAGGAGCAGAGTCAATATCTGGAGTGACCTTGGACTATATACCTCAAGGATAATTGCTTGAATAGAGTGGACGAGACTTCTATAGAAAGGGGATGATGGTGGTGGTATACTTACCTGTTTATTTATGTTATCAATCCTCTATGCTAAACTAGACCGAGTTCCCTGAGGGCTGGGTGTGCAGCCATACAGCCTATCCCTCTAAAAACCCAACAGCACAAAATGATACTTCCTGATGAAAGAGCATCTGCTTAGGCAACGTGCTACTTTTTGGATCCTTTGTGTTTAAAGCAACTTACCTTGTTCTTGGCTTGTGCATCTCAGTTCAATTCAGCACAAAGCAATTTAGAAGGTAATTTCTGGCAAGGTACACAGTGTAAAGAAATGCCACCGTGGGGAAGGATGTGGGTGCCCCATGGACTTAACTATGTCACTGTAGACACGGCCTCTTTCACCGTAGGAATCTTTCAAGCACATCGAACAGTTTTAGTTGCTGTTGTTTGGCAAAGTGACTTTGACAATATATTCTAACTTATAGAGTCCTGCCTTCAAGTTTAAATCTATGCTAATCTGGAAGGTTACAACAGACAAATGGATCTGAGTTCTGAATGGCTTTTACCACATATATGAAAATATACATAGACTATTACTGCCACTTCTGTGACAAAAATTATAGATATACTATTGGAGGAATTACACAAGTCTGCACTTACATATATTCTCTGGATAGCCTGAATCTAAATTTACAGTCACATTAACATTTTGTTTGTGTTCTTTGTTTTCTTTTTTGCTCTTTTCGGCTGGGTGAACGTTCTCTCTCCCTCGTGTTCTCTTCTCTCTCACCACACTCACACACACACTCCTTGTTCCATTAAGACCTGAGTTAAATACGCAATTTCCTAAGATGTCCTTGTCAAGCGACATTATGGAAATTATTTGAATATCATTGCTAAGCCAGGTGAGCCATTTAAAAATGTAAATAGCTTGCAATGCCACGAGTCTAGCTGATGAAGAGCCACCTTAATGCTGATTGATTTATTAGAATCTTTTCCTGATTAGTAATTGCTTCCAAATCTCTTTTCTGTGGTTCAGTTTATCATTTTAGTGTCAGTTCTTAATATATAACTGTGTAACTATCAAGTCTGCAATAAGCATTGCCCATTGTCTCTTCCCTGTGTTTCCAGCCAGAGATGGAAGCAAGGAACTGTATCCCTTCTAGCTATTGACTGCATACCCTTGGTGCCAGGCTGGTCATGTTAATGATCCAATTTATAAATGCATCAGCCCTTGGCACTGGTCCTCCTCAGCACTGTTTTTCTGCAGATTGTTCTGCTTTTAACATTATTGTGACAACAGAACAACATTCAGGTTATGAATGAACTTTCAGGGTGTTTTTTGCCTATTCCTCAAAATTAATTTAAAAGCGAAAAAGTATAATCATAACTTTGAGACGTTTTGAACTCGAGCCTCCCTTAAAATTCACAAACTTGATTATGATCTTAGGAAGCAGTCAGTGTCGTAGAGTTGTCTTATTTCTGTAATGAAGCTGCCAGAAATTTTCATTTATTCTCAAGTTAAATCTCAGGATATCTATTTCATCGCAGGAAATCAAGCCAGAGCTAAAATACTGCTTTGACTCTGGAGTTCACATTTATCTGTAGAACTCCTGAGGAATGTCTATCAGTCAATTATGGATATTTTATTGCCTATCATATTTATTTTTAATATAAATTTCAATTTAGCATTCTCTGAGGGGAAGTACTCTGTGTGTTGCTACTTTATCATGCTACCATATCTTCCTTCATCATACTATAAATATGTTAGGAAATTTGCCAAAGTCTACATGTCATTGATTTGGGTTGGGTTGTAATAGTTGAATTAAGTATAGTGCACATTAATTTTAAATTTTGTGGTTATGACTGCTTTTCTGTCTTCTACTTAACAGAAATAAGGGGTAGGGTGCACATTTGTTGTTGGGCAGGCGAGATAGCACAGCAGATAAAAGCACTTGCCACTTCTCTGATGTGATGACCTTGGTGTTAGCTCAATTGCTAAGACCCACGTTGTGAAGGAGAGAAGCAACTGTGGGAAGTTGCCCTTTGACCTCCACAGATAACGCATACACATAAATAAGTAACAAATGGAACCTGGACAAAGTTGTGCTGAGTTGTGCACACACCTCGTAATGCCAGGACTTGGGAGGCTGAGGCAAGGAGGATAGCAGGTTCGAGGCCAGCCTGGGATACATGGAAACCTTATCTCAAAACCAATCAGACAAGAGCAACATGTGTGGGTGGGAGAGGAGAGAGTGAGAGGAGGCTATAAGAATTCTGACAATTTGAAATGAAGATTGCATTGAGGTTATTTTGATAACTATGATGATCATAAAAGCAAGAATAAACCTAAGGTAAGACTAACATTTGTTATATCCCTGAAAATGAGGACAAATCATCTACTAACATTAAAGCAAGTATTTATTTCTTTTGTATGTTCTCCAATGACTCAAAAATCTTATATACCGATACTTTTTTATTCCAAAAATATCATTCTATGAAAAATATAAAATCCTTGGTGCTAGAAGGATAGTTCACAGGCTAAAGGGCATTTCCTGTTTTTGCAGAATATGCAGATTTAGTTTCCAGCATTCATATTGGCAGCTTATACCCACCTCCAACTCTACTTTCAAAGGCATGAGCGAGTCACTCAGACAGGCACACATATTCTTCTCAGTTGTTTTCTATTGCTGTGCTAAACATCATGACAAAAAGCAACCAGGAGAGGAAATGGCTTATTTGTTTCATCTTACAGTTTACAGCCTATCATGAAGAGATGTCAGGACAGAAATCTGGAGGCAGGAGCTGATGCAGAAGCCATGAAAGGATGCTGCTTACAGGCTTGCTCCCCATGACTTGTTCAGACTCTTTTCTTAATCTATCCAGGACTACCTTGTCAGGAGGAGCACCACCCACAGTGAACCGGACTCTCCCACATCAATCGTTAATTAAGAAAATCCTTTTCAGGTTTGCCTACACACAGTCTGGTGGAGGCATTTTCTCTATTGAGGTTCTTCTCCCAGATAACTCTAGTTTATGTCAAGATGACATAAAATCAACCAGAACACTGCTTACTGCTCTAGAGGAGGTGGTCCCTGGGAGAGTGGAGCTGATCAATGAGGCAGACTAAAGTCTCATGTGACAGCTACCTTTATTCAGAGCACCAGACAATTTATATACAGAAGGTTAAGAGGATCGAGTGATTTACACAACCACAGGGCCAAGCCAGATGGGGCAAACAAGCCACACATAGCAAAAAAACATGTTTTCTGTTTCCATAGAGGCATGTAAAAAAAATAAAAATAGCAATTTATAATGAATAATCTGAAGCAAATGTACTTCTATCTACTATACCTGGGAAGGGCATGAAAGCAAACCTGAAGGATATTTTTTTTTTTTTTTTAAGAAACAGAGGCTACAAGGCCTCTTGGTTTCTTGGTGTTTTCTCGTAAGAACTCAGAAATCTCATATAATTCTATTCTTGGACCGTGTTCCAATAGAATACAAATTCTCAAATTTTATTAAAAGAATCAAAAGCAACATACTTATGTAAATGATGTGCCAGTATTTATGGTGATTATTATTAATTCAGGGAAGACAATGTATCAAAAACTATAAAATGATAAGATTCAGCAGTACTTCAAATATAATGATTTTTCTTTGTATATTAAATGTTAAGTAATTTGGGTAGCTGGAATCCTATGTAAGTTTTATAAGTTCTATTCTCTTTATATGAAATATAGGTTAATTTCATTCCATTTAAGTTTAACTAGGCAGGGATTTGTCAGAAATAAATACATCATTTGTTTGAAACTATAAACTATCAGAAGTTATGAGGACTATACCATTTCTGAAGTCAGTAGTGACAGACAAGCTAGAAGAATCCTAACAAAGTATATCAAAGACCTTGAGGTAAAATCTGAAATTCAGAAACTGCTCCAAGAGAGCACAGAGCTCAAGAGCCTCTGAGAAGTGAAGATACAGGAATGGAGACTTGAGGACTGCAGTGGTCTAGGACAAAGAAAAGTAGTGTGTGTGTGTGTGTGTGTGTGTGTGTGTGTGCGTGTGCGTGTGCGTGTGTGTGTGTGTGTGTGTGTACCTGAGGACTCCAGTGGTCTAGGACAAGCGATTGTGGTGGCAGTGGTGGTAGAGGAGGAGTAGGATGGAAGGAGAAGAAGGAGGAGAGAGGGGAGGAAGAGGGGGAAGAGGGGAGGAAGAGGAGGAAGAGGGGGAGTAGCATTACAGCAAATAAAAAATTTTCTGCACAGCAAAAGCAGCATCAGGGTGAAGAGACAGCTCACAGAATAGGAGAAAAATTTTTGCAAAGCTGTTCATCTGATGCCATTAATATCCAGAATTTATGAAGAGCTCCTGATCAGAAGATGGAAAATGAAATGAGCTGACAGTTCTTTTAAGTGAGAAGTAGAAATGGCCAATAAATATATGGAGAAATATTCACTATTCTTAACCTTCAGGGAAGTGCAGGTCAAAACTACTCTGAGATTCCATCTCTCCGCAGTTAGAATGGCCATCCTCCAGTAAACAAAAGGAAAGGTGGTTAGTATACAAGAGACAGAAGAATAATACAGATGAGTGATGCTTGTGCAAACACCATTTAGTACAGCCACTATGATGTCAATGTGTAGTTCTCTCAAAAACCAAGAATAGAACTCTATGGTGCTCCTGGGTGTATACCCAAAGCATCAACGTGTGTAAGTGAGATACCTGCATGTCTGTATTAATGGTTGCACTAGTCCAAATAGGCAAGTTCTAAAATCAGTCTAGATACTCAAGATGTGAATATATAAAATGTGTGCTCACACACATACAACAGAATTTTATTGGACCATTTAGGAGAATATTAAATATATTTCAAGAAAACGGAGGGAGCTGGAGATTGTTGTGTTAAGCAAAATAGGACTCAGGAAGACAAACACTATATGCATGCATCTTTTTGTACAGAATCCAGTCTCTCTTTTTCCCTTTATCTGTGTGTGTGTGTGTGTGTGTGCACGCGTGCGCGCATGTGTGTGTAATACATATGATATGAAAATAGAATTATTTGAAAATAAGAAGAGGAACAGAGCAGCATAACAGGGGAGGGGCAAGAAGATAGTGTAATAGTAGTGGTGAATATGATCAAAGTGTGTGGTATCCATGTATGAAAATGTCACGTGGTGGGTTGAATAAAAATGGTCCCCTAGAAGCTCATATATTTGAATGCTTAGTCACTAGGAAATGGCACTATTTGAAAGGATTATAAGAATTAGGAGGAGATGTGGCTTTGTTGAAGTGACCCTGTCACTGGGGATAGCCTTTGGGGTTTCAAAAGTACAGGTCAGGCCTAATCTCTCTTTTGGTCTGCACATCAGGATGTAACTCTCAACTCCATTTCCAGCCCCATGCCTGCCGTGCCTGTTGCCATGTTCCCTGTTACAGTGATCATGGACTAAGCTTCTGAAACTGTTCTGTGGTCATGGTGTCTCTTCACAGCAATAAAAGAGTGGCTGATACGTGTCACAATAAGACCTAACATTTTATAGAATAAATGCCTGTAAATGGGCTGGTGAGATGGCTCAGTAGACAAGGGTGCTTTGAACCCATATGGGAGAAGGAGAGAGCAGTATCTGGGGCATTGTCCTTGTACATCCATGCTCATGATATGGCTGGGCACATGTATATGCCTTTCTACAGATGTGAAACACAAACAAGTGAGTACAATTTTAAAGAATGTCAACATAGTCATAGTGCATTTATTTCCCAACTAACTTCATTAAACCTAATTTTCTTTTTCTTCCCAATTAAAAACAAGTGATAGTTTAAAATGCCTAGTGGAATCCTGAAGTATTAGAATAAAAATAAAATCATTATTTTTGTGGTAAAGCCCACATTTGGAACCTGGAGATTTGATAACCCCAGATTTATACATATATTTGGTTCAATTATATTTTTCATCTGGAAAATTTTTACTCTACTGCAAGAAATTCTTTACAATTAAGACACTATATAAGAGAACACATAAAAATTCTGGGAGAGTGAGCCACTCATGACTCTGATTGATTTAAATCTGACCTTGAATAAATCATTTGTCCATTTAGAAGCTACATTTTTCTCATAAATAGATTTAATTTGATTAATGGATGCAATTTCAGAGAAACTAAAATATATTTCCATCTAGAAAAAGAAATACATTTCCACCTATCTATTTTCATAAGAAGTGTTGCCATTTTGAAAGTGCTGAGGAGGATGGATACTTCCCATCGCAAAGAAATTGCAGACTTGATCAGTAGAAACACAATCCTTTTCACAACTCAGTACAGGGAACTTAGGTGGCTGGAAAAACAAGGATGTCCATTATGAGAGCTGAATTCCTAGACTATTCTGCCTAGGAGCGGCTCTGACTTACTGTTAGCTCCTGTATCACGGTCATCCTGAAAGATCTCTGCAGGACTCATGTATGCAGCCTCCTGAGGCCATATCACATTGTGTAGTTACAGGAAGAACATCCTACTTATCAGCTTTGCCTATTCGCTTGGCTCAGGGCAGGCTGTACCCACACTCAGAGGTGGGGATAATATAATGGCATGACACCAAAAGAAAGTAAATGGTGGATCTTCCATGTCTGTACTTCACTTTTCATCACTAATATTCATTTTTCCTCCCTGGGGTGACTTTCCTTCCCTTTGACTAAAAATACTTTGACTGTATTTTTAATTGTTGATTACTGTACAGGCAGAGAGCTAAGTGCTGGCAGGATTTTGACATTGTTTCTATGGCCAGCCATCGGGTCTTCTTTTTGTAAATGCTTGTCCTTTCACACCTGCCCCAAACATGAAGGTCAGGCAGCTTTCAATGTCTTAGGCAAGCAAAGAGATAGACCAGGCATTGTCTTATTGCTGACTGGTTGTAATAAAGTCAGCCAATAGCTGGGGCAGATAGTACAGGGGCAGAACTTCTGGGCAGTGAGAGAGACAGGAAGGATGTTGGCAGAGAGGGGAGATGAAGAGAGGGAAGGAAAAAAGCAGAAGGGACGGAACAGAGCTGTAAGGAGGGAGTGAGGGCCACATGGGGAGATGGGATGGCAGAAGAGTTAGGGGAAGGTCAGGGGAGTTAGCTGAGATTCCGCCTCATTAAAGGTCCTACACATTCAGAGGTCTCTGCTATTTATACCACAAGTGGGTCCAGGAGAAGCCCCATCATACTTTTTTGTTGTGTTTTCCTGGGAAATTTTCTAATCAACATTAATAATATGTATTAAAAGTGGATTTGTGGACCATGTACCCCTAAAAGGGGAAGAAGGCTAATGTAAGTTCAGACAGGTTGCCATACAGGAGGGGAAACTGAGGACCTGGAGGCTGTTTTTCTTAAGGCCACTCATGCTCATCTCCTCGTGAATGTCTTGGCATATTGCAACTTTCCCACCCATGCTTACATCTCACCACTCTACTTAAAGGTCTGATAGATTATTTGTGGTAAGAAAGCATAGAGAATCTGGGCTAGTGATGGGAAGTCTGCTACAGTCCTTATCTGGACAGAAGAAGGATGCCACAGGGGTACACTGAAACCCTTAGGGGTGGGTCTGTTTGGTAGCTTCTTGACCCTGGTTCTCCTCATCACTGTACCATGGCTAATGAACCCTGCATCCCCGTTTGTCCTTTCTCTTTCACACAGCTGCACAGGATTCTGCAAATTCATGGAATTCACCCACAAATGGCTGTTAGAGTGATTTTGGCCATGATGGTTTCATTAGACACACCCTTTACCTAGAATACACCTATGTGCACAGGACTTTTATTTTGTATTGTGTGTGTGTGTGCATTATACCTTATAATAGCAAAAAGTTAATTGCCCTTCAGTAGAAGACAGATTCCATTTTGGTGCATGTCCTAAAGTCATTAGTCAAAGTCAGAATTTCTTGGGCCCAAGATGTTATCTAGGAAGAAATAAATGGTTAAGGAAAAAGTAAAGATTAGAATGGTAGAAGGATTGAGGACAGGGTTATGTATTCTGTGATCATGAGTGGGCTACATCTTAGGAATCAACCTTGATAAATTTGTAGAGCCAAGAATAGAGAACTCTGTATTTTATTCCCAGGGAAAGGCCCAAGGGAGGATGCAGACACTGGCTTGCCTGCTCTCACATGTCTACAGAGTACTGTTATATCACAATGGCAGAGTTCGGTCAATTGGAACAGGCACCTTCTGACCTTCATGGGCACGTGCAAAAAAGAACTGTTAACCCCTAGCCCAAGACACTGGCAAATTCTAGTGCTCTAAGTTTACCATCATGTGAAAGTAGAAGAGAGAGCTATTACACCTGAAGCAAGTATAGCACACGAAACTCAAAGATTCCCATGCACCCAACATGACAAAGAAGATGGAAAAATGAAGGTTGGCTTAGGGAGTGTCCTCTGGTGCTGTGGGCATGGAATCAACAGAACAGTAATTGTGCAGGGATGACTAAGAGACCCATCAGCTATTGAAGGAGCCAGGACAAATAATAGCAAAGGCATGGTCAACTTTCTGTGATTGAATGGCCACAGCACCAAAGGATGTCAGATAGCTTAATAGATACCTGACTGGGGCTCTTCCGGTCTGACCAGCACCGGGATAGCTAGAGCGCAGGATCGGCTGACACCCGCCAGCTACCCACGACACCCGCCACAGGATCTTAAGACTTCTGGTGAGTGGAACACAGCTTCTGCTCCAGTCCAATCATGCGGGACCTGAGACTGCTTCGGTTGGGGAGGCAGAAATCCGGCCTGAGTAGGGCCACAAGCCTCTTCCGGTCAGACCAGCACTGTGGAAGCTAGGGCCCAGGGTCGGCTAACACTCGCCAGCTACCCACAACACCAGCCACAGGATCTTAAGACTTCTGGTGAGTGGAACACAGCTTCTGCTCCAATCCAATTGTGCGCGGGACCTGAGACTGCATTAGTTAGGGAAGCAGAAAACCGGCCTGAGTAAGGCCACAAGTCTCTTCCTGTCAGACCAGCACTGGGGTAGCTAGAGCGCAGGGTCAGCTGACACTAGCCAGCTACCCACGACACCTGCCACAGGATCTTGAGACTTCTGGTGAGTGGAACACAGCTTCTGCTCCAGTCCAATCGTGCGGGAACTGAGACTGCATTGGTTGGGGAGGCAGTAATCCGGCCTGAGTAGGGCCACAAGCCTCATCTGGTCTGACCAGCACCGGGGTAGCTAGAGCACAGGGTTGGCTGACACCCGCCAGCTACCCACGACACCCGCCACAGGATTTTGAGACTTCTGGTGAATGGAACACAGAGTCTGCTCCAATCTTTAAACAGTGACAACGATAACAACTAACCCCAGAGATTACAAGATGGCTAAAGGTAAACGTAATAATCTTACTAACAGAAACCAAGACCACTCACCATCATCAGAACCCAGCACTCCCACTTCGCCCAGTCCAGGGCACCCCAACACACCAGAAAAGCTAGACACGGATCTAAAAGCATATCTCATGATGATGGTAGAGGACATCAAGAAGGACTTTAATAACTCACTTAAAGAGAGAATCTCAGGTGCAGAAGATTCTATAGAGAACATCGGCACAACAATCAAGGAAAATGTAAAACGCAAAAAGATCCTAACTCAAAACATCCAAGAAATACAGGACACAATCAGAAGACCAAACCAACCGATAATAGGAGTTGATGAGAATGAAGATTTTCAACTCAAAGGACCAGCAAACATCTTCAACAAAATTATAGAAGAAAACTTCCCAAATCTAAAGAAAGAGATGCCCATGAACATACATGAAGCCTACAGAACTCCAAATAGACGGGACCAGAAAAGAAATATCTCCCAACACATAATAATCAGAACAACAAATGCACTAAATAAAGATAGAATACTAAAAGCAGTAAGAGAAAAAGGCCAAGTAACATATAAAGGCAAGCCTATCAGAATTACACCAGATTTTTCACCAGAGACTATGAAAGCCAGAAGATCCTGGACAGATGTTATACAAACACTAAGAGAGCACAAATTCCAGCCCAGGCTACAATACCCAGCCAAACTCTCAATTAACATAGATGGAGAAACCAAAGTATTCCACGACAAAACCAAATTCACCCATTATCTCTCCATGAATCCAGCCCTTCAAAGGATAATAACAGAAAAAAAAAAAAAAACAATACAAGGACGGGAACCACGCTGTAGAAACAACAAGAAGGTAATCCCTCAACAAACCTAAAAGAAGACAGCCACAAGAACAGAATGCCAACTTTAACAACAAAAATAACAGGAAACAACAATTACTTTTCCTTAATATCTCTTAATATCAATGGACTCAACTCCCCGATCAAAAGACATAGACTAACAAACTGGCTACACAAACAAGACCCAACATTTTGCTGCTTACAGGAAACTCATCTCAGAGAAAAAGATAGACACTACCTCAGAATGAAAGGCTGGAAAACAATTTTCCAAGCAAATGGTATGAAGAAACAAGGTGGAGTAGCCATTCTAATATCTGATAAGATTGACTTCCAACCCAAAGTCATCAAAAAAGACAGGGAGGGGAACTTCATACTCATCAAAAGTAAAATCCTCCAAGAGGAACTATCAATCCTGAATATATATGCTCCAAATACAAGGGCAGCCACATTCATTAAAGAAACTTTAGTAAATCTCAAAGCACACATTGCACCTCATACAATAATAGTGGGAGACTTCAACACACCACTTTCACCAATGGACAGATCATGGAAACAGAAACTATACAGGGACACAGTGGAACTAACAGAAGTTATGAATCAAATGGATCTGGCAGATATCTACAGAACATTCTATCCTAAAACAAAAGGATATACCTTCTTCTCAGCACCTCATGGTACCTTCTCCAAAATTGACCAAATAATTGGTCACAAAACAGGCCTCAACAGATACAAAAATATTGAAATTGTCCCATGCATCCTATCAGATCACCATGGACTAAGGCTGATCTTCAATAACAAAATAAATAATAGAAAGCCAACCTTCACGTGGAAACTGAACAACACTCTTCTCAATGATACCTTGGTCAAGGAAGTAATAAAGAAAGAAATTAAGGACTTTTTAGAGTTCAATGAAAATGAAGCCACAACATACCCAAACTTATGGGATGCAATGAAAGCATTTCTAAGAGGAAAACTCATAGCTCTGAGTGCCTCCAAAAGGAAACTAGAGAGAGCACACATTAGCAGCTTGAAAACATACCTAAAAGCACTAGAACAAAAGGAAGCAAATTCACCCAAGAGGAGTAGAGGACAGGAAATAATCAAATTCAGGGGCGAAATCAACCAAGTGGAAACAAGAAGAACTATTCAAAGAATCAACCAATCAAGGAGCTGGTTCTTTGAAAAAATCAACAAGATAGATAAACCCTTAGCCAGACTCACTAGAGGGCACAGGGAAAGCATCCTAATTAACAAAATCAGAAATGAAAAAGGAGACATAACAACAGATCCTGAAGACATCCAAAACACTATCAGATCCTTCTACCAAAGGCTATACTCAACAAAACTGGAGAACCTGGATGAAATGGAGAAGTTCCTAGACAGATACCAGGTACCAAAGTTGAATCAAGATCAGGTTAATGATCTAAACAGCCCTATATCCTCCAAAGAAATAGAAGCAGTCATTAATAGTCTCCCAACCAAAAAAAGCTCAGGACCAGATGGGTTTAGTGCAGAGTTCTATCAGACCTTCAAAGGAGATCTAATCCCAGTTCTTCACAAACTATTCCACAAAATAGAAACAGAAGGTACTCTACCCAACTCATTCTATGAAGCCACAATTACTCTGATACCTAAACCACAAAAAGACCCAACAAAGATAGAAAACTTCAGACCAATATCCCTTATGAATATTGATGCAAAAATACTCAATAAAGTTCTTGCTAACCGAATCCAAGAACACATCAAAACAATCATCCATCCTGACCAAGTAGGTTTCATCCCAGGGATGCAGGGATGGTTCAATATACGGAAATCCATCAACGTAATCCAGTATATAAACAAACTCAAAGACAAAAACCACATGGTCATCTCGTTAGATGCAGAAAAAGCATTTGACAAGATCCAACACCCATTCATGATAAAAGTCTTGGAAAGATCAGGAATTCAAGGCCCATACCTAAACATGATCAAAGCAATCTACAGCAAACCAGTAGCCAACATCAAAGTAAATGGTGAGAAGCTTGAAGCAATCCCTCTAAAATCAAGGACTAGACAAGGCTGTCCACTTTCTCCATTCCTATTCACCATTGTACTTGAAGTCCTAGCCAGAGCAATTCGACAACAAAAGGAGATCAAAGGGATACAAATTGGAAAAGATGAAGTCAAAATATCACTTTTTGCAGATGATATGATAGTATATATAAGTGACCCTAAAAATTCCATCAGAGAACTCCTAAACCTGATAAACAGCTTCGGTGAAGTAGCTGGATATAAAATTAACTCAAACAAATCAATGGCCTTTCTCTACACAAAGAATAAACAGGCCGAGAAAGAAATTAGGGAAACAACACCCTTTTCAATAGTCACAAATAATATAAAATATCTTGGCGTGACTCTAACTAAGGAAGTGAAAGATCTGTATGATAAGAACTTCAAGTCTCTGAAGAAAGAAATTATAGAAGATCTCAGAAGATGGAAAGATCTCCCATGCTCATGGATTGGCAGGATCAACATTGTAAAAATGGCTATCTTGCCAAAAGCAATCTACAGATTCAATGCAATCCCCATCAAAATTCCAAATCAATTCTTCAACGAATTAGAAAGTGCAATCTGCAAATTCATCTGGAATAACAAAAAACCTAGGATAGCAAAAACTCTTCTCAAGGATAAAAGAACCTCTGGTGGAATCACCATGCTGGTCCTAAAGCTTTACTACAGAGCAATTGTGATAAAAACTGCGTGGTACTGGTATAGTGACAGACAAATAGACCAATGGAATAGAATTGAAGACCCAGAAATGAACCCACACACCTACGGTCACTTGATCTTCGACAAGGGAGCTAAAAACATCCAGTGGAAGAAAGACAGCATTTTCAACAAATGGTGCTGGCACAACTGGTTGATAACATGTAGAAGAATGCGAATCGATCTATTCCTATCTCCTTGTACTAAGGTCAAGTCTAAGTGGATCAAGGAACTTCACATAAAACCAGAGACACTGAAACTTGTAGAGGAGAAAGTGGGGAAAAGCCTTGAAGATATGGGCACAGGGGAAAAATTCTTGAATAGAACAGCAATGGCTTGTGCTGTAAGATCGAGAATTGACAAGTGGGACCTCATGAAACTGCAAAGCTTCTGCAAGGCAAAAGACACCATCAATAAGACAAAAAAACCACCAACAGATTCGGAAAGGATCTTTACCTATCCTAAATCAGATAAGGGACTAATATCCAATATATATAAAGAACTCAATAAGGTGGACTCCAGAAAGTCTAATAACCCCATTAAAAAATTGGGCTCAGAACTGAACAAAGAATTCTCACCTGAGGAATACCGAATGGCAGAGAAGCACCTGAAAAAATGTTCAACATCCTTAATCATCAGGGAAATGCAAATCAAAACAACCCTGAGATTCCACCTCACACCAGTCAGAATGGCTATGATCAAAAATTCAGGTGACAGCAGATGCTGGCGAGGATGTGGAGAAAGAGGAACAGTCCTCCATTGTTGGTGGGATTGCAAGCTTACACAACCACTCTTGAAATCAGTCTGGCGGTTCCTCAGAAAATTGGACATAGTACTACAGGAGGATCCAGCAATACCTCTCCTGGGCATATATCCAGAAAATGTCCCAACCGGTAAGAAGGACACATGCTCCACTATGTTCATAGCAGCCCTATTTATAATAGCCAGAAGCTGGAAAGAACCCAGATGTCCCTCAACAGAGGAATGGATATAGAAATTATGGTACATTTACACAATGGAGTACTACTCAGCTATTAAAAAGAATGAATTTATGAAATTCCACGCCAAATGGATGGACCTGGAGGGCATCATCTTGAGTGAGTTAACACAATCACAAAGGAACTCACACAATATGTATTCACTGATAAGTGGATATTAGCCCAAAACTTAGGATACCCAAGATATAAGATACAATTTGCTTAAAGCATGAAATTCAAGAAGAATGAAGACCAAAGTGTGGACACTATGCCCCTTCTTAGAATTGGGAACAAAACACCCATGGAAGGAGTTACATAGACAAAGTTTGGAGCTGTGATGAAAGGATGGACCATCTAGAGACTGCCATATCCAGGGATCCATCCCATAATCAGCTTCTAAACGCTGACACCATTGCATACACTAGCAAGATTTTGCTGAAAGGACCCAAATATAGCTGTCTCTTGTGAGACTATGCCGGGGCCTAGCAAACACAGGAGTGGATGCTCACAGTCAGCTATTGGATGTATCACAGGGCTCCCAATGGAGAAGGTAGAGAAAGTACCCAAGGAGCTAAAGGGATCTGCAACCCTATTGTTGGAACAACATGATGTACTAACCAGAACCTTGGAGCTCTTGTCTCTAGCTGCATATGTATCGAAAGATGGCCTAGTCGGCCATCACTGGAAAGAGAGGCCCATTGGACTTGCAAACTTTATATTCCCCAATATAGGGGAATGCCAGGGCCAAAAGAATGGGAATGGGTCGGTAGGGAAGTGGGGGGCGGTATGAGGGACTTTTGGGATAGCATTGGAAATGTAATTGAGGAAAATATGTAATAAAAATATTAAAAATTAAAAAAAAATATTTAGTCTTTTCTACAAAAAAAAATAGATACCTGACTGGGACTATGAGCCTGTAATACAGGCCAGGAACTTCCCAGTTAACATGCTAATACATTAACAATTCAGTCAACAATAGGGAAGTGTAGGCAAAGACTCTCCTCCATTCATTTATCTGTCCATCCATCCATACATGCATCCATTCATCCATTTACTTGTTCTCATCCATATTTTCATTCCACAACTTCTCCAAACACTTTCAATTTTCTTAGAACACATTTAAAACTGAGAAACCAAAATTAAACATAATTGCACATGTGTAATATACATAAGCAATTTTTCATAATAGTTTTCACTGTTTTAAAGTGTAGAAAAGTTCACACATGTTGAAGTCCCCAAAAGGATCACTAGCTAACCTGTTAATAATGGTGAGTAAATGTATTAGAATTTCATCTTGACCAGTTTCAGAGTGCCTCAGAAAAGAAATGTCACCTGCAGAATATTGTTGTGCATGAGGCTTGGACTTGAGTAATAGTTACGTGAGTCTTTCAAAGTAAAGGGCAGAATGGAATTGGGAACTTGTGGGTGGTTTGCAGGATTGGTGAACATGGGGACTTGAGTCTTAATGTGTAAACTGAGGATGATGAGTAAACTCTGCTCAGAGAAACGCTTCTCGGACAGACTGCCCGCCAAGGTATCTTCTATAGAAAATAGTGGGATTGTTTATTAATTCATAGCCTGGCTTTATATTTACAATGCTTTTCTAGAACAGATAGGTTATGCTTACATAGGTGATATACTGATCTCACCTATCTATCATTATCTATCATCTATCTGTCTGTCTGTCTGTCTGTCTGTCTATCTATTTTCCATCTCTATAATCTATTCTATTATCTATTTTCTGTACTTTCTATTATATATACTTTCTATTGTATCATATCTTCCATCTGTTTTTCATCTCATATATCATCTGCCTATCTAATCTATCATCCATCTATCTACCGTACCTATATCTACCATCTACCTCTAAGTAACTAACTGACTGACTGACTGTCTGTCTGTCTGTCTGTCTATGTATATCATCTGTCATCTATCTTCATCATTATCTATCATTATCTATGATCTATATCTACCTATCATCTCAAATGGCAACAGATGCTATGGAGAAAAACAAACAAGCTAAACAAGGAGGAAGGGGATTGGGATGGAGGGGTATGCTTGAAGAATGTGATTAGGAAAGCTTTATTGATCAGGAGACATTTGAGTAGTGTCCTGCAGGGTATGTAAGAGAGCTTCAAAGAGGTGTCAGAATGGCCTGAGGGTTTCTCTACCACTTTAGAAACTAGGGCTCTATAATTAGTTCAGTCAGAGAAAGATGGAGTCGTTTTTGTTCCTCACCTGAGACTGAAATGTATTACCTGCCCACTAATGCAATAGGCAGCCATCACTTTTCTCTTTACCATGTCTTTCGTGCTTTAGTCTCCACTGCCCTTGTTTTATCTGTTGATAATTTCGAGATGCCTGTCACATCGCCCAGGTGTTTCTCTGGGAAAACAATTTTGTCCTGCGGATGTCTTGGCTCATCCTTCACTTCATGTTTGTCTTCTTTTTTCTGCACTTCCCATGGGTCTTGCTGAGCAGAAAATACAGGCACACACACACACACAGAGCGAGACAGACAGACAGACAGACAGACAGACAGACAGACAGACAGACACACATGCATGAATATGTGCAGGCCCACACACCCATATACAGTGTGTAAGTAACCTATCACTCTGCACACATCACCTAGAGGAAGCTAGAGAAGACAGGTCACTCTTGAGACTTTTTCTGGGGAGGAAACTGAAGCACAGGTTGCAAAGGAATTTCCCTAGCAGACAGTAGTGGAGCCCTGGCACTCTCTGGACAGACTCCTTGCTCTGATGGGCTGAACAAGGCAGGCTCTCTAATGCCCGGTGTGGAATGTGCTGCCTAACTCTGAAAGCTTTGTGTTAGATTTGACCTTACCCATCATAGCTCAGACTCTTAGATCTGAACTTTGCATTTAGAATAGTCAGGCCTCGTACTGCATTTGCCCAGCATTTGCTTCTCACACATCTTTACATTCATTTGCAATTAATGTATGTTCTCTGATGTATTCCAACCAACAATGGTGATGAAGACAATGACAATGACATTAACTTACTTTTACCTATGGCCCCGTCTGTCCAAGAAGATTTCTATAAATTAGCATTTTACCATCACCAAATCTCCTGGGTTTCAGCCCTACTTTACTGGCTAGGAGACTAAACGTAAGTAAGGCTTGTTGGGATGTTAGTTGTAAGTTAGGATTTAAAGCAGTACTCTCTAATGGAGCCTGTACCTATATTCTCTATTTTTGGCCTCTAGATACAGTTATGCAAACAGAGGCTTGAATGTTGCTTTTCAATGGTGAAACTAGAAATGGTATAAAAAGTTTAATAATCTCACTGCTTCATAAAACCTTCTATAAACAACCTTCCATTGTTTTGCTAGCTCAAAATGGAAGCCTATATATATAGGCTCATATATATGAGAAAGAGAGAGGAAGAGGGGGAGGGGGAGGGGAAGAGGGAGCGGGAGGGGAGGGGGGAGGGGGAGAGGGAGAGAGAGAGAGAGAGAGAGAGAGAGAGAGAGAGAGAGAGAGAATAAGACACAGTCATTTAGGAACAATGTCAGTAAGGAACATTCAGGCCCAGGATCTATCTATCTACTTCCATCCCCATAGCACAAGGTATAAGAACTTGTTTATAGGTTAACAGAAGAAAACAAAAAATCCTGAAGAAACCACTCTTCATGCAGTCCTATAATATACTTAGCATTAACAGCCATGCTCCCCCAAGGACTGTTTAATCCATGGCACTGGAGGGATAGAAGCAGGGGGCTCAGAGTGTCTGCCATCCATGCATGATAACCTGAGGTCAGATCCTCAGCTGCTGCACAGAAGCCGAGGCTGGCAGGGTGCGTCTGGGATGAGGAATTAGGTACCCAGGTTCTTGGAGCTTGGCCAGCCATCCTAGCAAATAGATGAACTCCAGGAAAACGATAGACCAGGTCTAATAAACAAACAAGTGGACTCTGGGAAGAGAGGGAAAAACCAACCTCTGGCCTCCGTGTGCATGCATACCTATCTACAGGTATGCTTGCACAACCCACGTGAACTCTTGGCTGCACCCTGCCCCCGACCAACAAGCGCCTAACAAGAACAACCAAAAACCTCAAACCTTAATTTCTGGAGTATCTCTGTTCCTGACTTGAATACAGTTGCTGTTCTAAGTTAGCGCAGGAGAAGAGCCAGCGTGGAGATGTGTGAGAGACTCTTCTGGGGATTAGCCGCAGCTTGAGAGAGACAGGCAGCTGCTTGGTGAACATTTTCATCCTTAGAGTATTCCAGTTTGTTCTCATAAACACTCTGTTGCTTGCTATGGTCCCTGTGAGGGTATATATGTCGTAGGCAGCACCCCATCAGCGAGACAGAACAGAAGCAGACTATCCTGAAAGGGTTCCAGCAGCTCCACGCCTCTCCTGCTCCCTCTGCATTGAGTCCCGTGGCTCACATTCACTATCATATTTGGCCTTTCTCATCTTCAACCCCCCCACCCCCCCGCGCGCGCCGGATGGTTGGTCTGTGAGCTTTCTGTCACTTTGGCAATATTCATGGGATATGTCAGGACATCAAAGAAGACAATTTAGGGAAAAAAATGCTCATTTTGGTCCAGGGTTTCATAGGTGCCTGTCCATGTCAGGCTTACTGTATTGTTTGGGGACCTGTGGAGAAGCAGAACATCTGACAGAGAGCAGGAAGTACCCGAAACCCAGGAAAGGGGATCAGCAGGAAGGAGAAACAGCAATGAAGACAGAGATAGAAGGATAGAGAGGGAGAGAGACTGAGACATGGAGCGCGGAGTGATGGAGGGATGGGGCCAGCATTTCATTATCCCTTTAAGAGCCACACACTCCCAAATTTAAAATTTCCTTCTTTTAGGTCCCACCTCTTAAAGGTCCACACCCCCTCTCAAAAGCACCACAGGCTGCAGAATGAGCCTTTAACAACATGGCCTTTGTGTGACATTTTCAACCCAGGCAGCCTGTGATTGGGTGATTCGTCTTTGCAACCCTCTCTGGAACTTCATCCTCTGTCTGTTCGAAATGCAGCCGCTGAGGTAGAGAAGTCAGGAAGTTAAGAGATTTGCAAAGAGCTAAGGAGATATTTCCAGAAAGCCGAGATTAAGATGGAGCCAGATCGTTGCCTGAGGTTCTGCGCTCACAGACTTCTTTTGCTCCATGAAAAATACATGCCATTTAAATATTTACATTTTGCTAACAGTAGCAGATAGAATGCCAACAAATGTTAATTAAGCAGCCAGAAGATGATGCTCACACTGGCACCGGCCTCCCCAGCAAGTGTAAATCTATTAACATTTCCTACTGACTCAGATGTCTCACTGTGATATGTCTCCATGAGCTGAAACAAAACCAGGTTTTTTTTTTTGTTGTTGTTGTTGGTTTTTTTTTTTTTTTTTTTTTTTTTTGATCAAAGGGATTTTTCTCAGGGGGGAATCAACTTTGTGAAGAGCTGTGCAGTGCGTGGCTGGTGGGGAGTGGATTCTTATCTGAGGGCAGCCAGAAATGGCAGCATGCCCCTTAGAAAGGATTTGTCATTAAAAATAGTTACTCTCTGGGGGTCAGGCTTGAACTAGCAGCTCCTGCCATTACTGGCTTCTGCCATTTCTTGAACAAGAAGACATCTTTGCTTGCTGCTTTGACACATAGCATCTGACTGCTAGCAGAGGTGTGGTCCTTTTCCCTCCCCAGGTTCTGTAAGCCACAGAGGTCTGGTGAGCTGAGGTGTTAGGGACCATGCATGCTTGCTCCCTCATCCAGCAAGCTCTTTCTTTAGTAAACTGGGGCTTACCTATGGCTCATGCTGGGCAGGCTATTTTCATTTGCATTCCAACACCTTGACTGCCTTCTTCAGTGTTTTACTTCTTCCCTCCTGTCATATGAGTCACGAACAGGTTTTCTTTCCTGGTATGGAATTTTCATCAGCCTTACCAGATTTGCTCTTTTTATTAGCTACACACACACATGCACACGCACATGCACACACACACACACACACACACACACACACACACACACACACAGAGAGAGAGAGAGACAGACAGACAGACAGACAGAGTTTTCATTTTCATTTTTCTTTTCTTTTTTTTCTTTTCCATTTTCCGTTAGGGTCCCTTCTTCTTGACTTGCTCCCTGACACTATGTATTTGGTAGGCAGATAACATCCAGCTTCCATGCCAAGAGTTACCATAACACCCGAGTTTCTAGTGGCTCTGGAAGTCACAGACTTGTCACTAAAGAACCGAGGGCTTTTCTACCAGGAATGGCATCAGTTACAAACCAGAATTTATAGTATGAAGACTCTCAAAGTAATAATTGCTTCATTTGTTGGGTCAGAAAAATACCCTCTTCGGTGTTGGGACTGCAAAGCCATGGTGATTATCCCACAGGAACTCAGGAAGTAACAGAGGAGATATAACGTCTTCAGTGGTCAATTCAGTGAGCGGAGAGAAGTATCCTAAAGACTAGCATGTGTTCCAAGTTTATACAGGGGCATCAAAGTTAGACCAACAGAGTACGGAAGCCTGCATGGTAGGGGTGATACTGATGGTTATTTTTGAAGAATAAGTCTACTTAGGGCTTAGTAAGAATAAAGTAAATTATAGTTTGGATTATGAATAAGAGAGTTAAGAACCCTTGAGATGGTTGTTGATCTCTCTCTCTCTCTCTCTCTCTCTCTCTCAACCAATGCTGTAACAGCTCTAAGTATTTACCCAACCACTGAGCTCTACTTCCATCTCTGATTTCTTTAGAGTCTCTTCCAAGACAAAACGCTGGCCACTGAGAAGGGAACTCAGGAGTGGGATGGGGTTGTCAGAGAAGACAAGCTTGTTTTGGACATTTCTTTTGAGCGGCTTGCAGCTCAACCAAGTAAAGGTGGCATCCAACTTGCTCTTGTTCCAAGGCCTCATCTGTAGATGCAAATCAAAGAATATGTTGTCAGGTGCCAGTAAAGCAATTTGCAGCTAGCAAGGACTCAGAAGTTTTTTAAGCAGCAGAATCCCTTTCTAAGTACTTTAGGACCAGAAATCTCCTTAGATTGAACTAGCTGTGTGTTCAACATCTGTCTAATCATTACCATAAGCCTTGGACATCAACAAAAGTAATGTGTTGCCATTGGCTGCCACATGAAGGATACAAATGACCAAAGAAGGATTTCTGTTCTACAAACACAGCACCTAGGGATGAGGAAGCCTGTCTCTGCATGAACAACTAAGCCTACAGTGCTTGTGTGTGGAAAACAATCATGGCAGCAGGTATACACTGAACCACTTTGTAATTAGACAATCTCGTCTAAGCAAAAGAAACTCTTCTCTGACCCTGCCCAGAGCTCTGTGTCACAGAGCCTCAAACAGGGTAGAACAAGATCTGACAGAGTATTGGAGCAAGAATCTGAAAGATAAGGCCATTTTCCCTTGCTATTTTCCCCCTCGTACTCTGTACTCTAATGCAGAATAATCTAACATTCATTGAATTTTACAATGCTTTGCTGAGGACCATGAATTGGAGACAGAAAGAAAAGTTAGGATGTGAACTCCATCTTTGGACTGATGGAGCCAGCAAAGTAAACACATTTGTAAATGGAGTATTGCAGGATTAGTTATTAATTTGTTCTTCTCATAGGTTATTCTTTCAAAAGTTAAACCAATGAGGTGGTTTAGCTGCGGGGGAGGGAACTTCTGCCAACAGAGGACCTGAATCTGATCCCTGGAAACCACATGGTATACAGAGAAAAACAAGTCTTACAAGTTGTCCCCTGACATCCACCTGCACTGAGCACACACACACACACACACACACACACACACACACACACACACACATGCACGTGTGCACAAACAAAATAAAAATAAAAAATATTAAGTGTGAGAAGGGCTGAAAAGATGGTTCAACAGTCCATAGTACTTGCTGTGTCTGCACAGAAACTTGGGGCTTGGTTATCACTGTGCACATGGAGTGGATCACACCACCTGTAGCTCTAATTCCTAGCCATGGGATCTGATGCTCTCCTCCAGCCTCTATGGGCATCTACATATATGTGCTTTTTCTCTCTTTCTCTCAGATGAACTAATCTCAAAAACACTGATATCTTTAAAAAGAAAAAGACAGTTTCAGAAAGTAGCAAGAGGGGGAGGGCTTAGTAGACTCTGTTGTGTTTTGAAGGAGAAGTGTCTTTCATGGGCTCGTGTGGTAGAATGCCTGGTGCCAAGCTGGTCTCAGATGGTTATAGAAGCCTTAGGAAGGGAAGCCTGCTTGTGAAAAGAGGGTCTCTGGCTCTACTTCTGGGGTCTATCTTTTCTGCTTCCTGATCCACCCAGATATGAATGAATATTGTCAAATCCTGCTGCCGTGCCTTCCCAAATACTGTGAGTTGAAGTAAGTCATTTCCCTTTAAGTTGCTTCTCATCAGGTCACAAATAAGAGGGAGAACTGATACTGTCCAGCTGTGGAGACCTGAGGCAAAGAATCATGCAGTTGTTGTTTATTTTTCTTTAGAAAATGATCTTTAGGAGAAACCATGAGACATTGTGGAAAGAGAATGAAAGCCTGAGAAGTTTGAGTTCTAGTGTGAATGATATACATTCTAAGCTACTCCCAGAACCTCTAGTTCTAGTACTCAAATGCGAATGTTTTTGCTTTTCATTACACTTATTTATTGATCTGTGTGTCAGGGGCGCATGCCACTACAACACCTTTTGAGAGTCAGTTCTCTCCTTCCAATGTGTAGGTCCCAGGGATCCCAAACTCAGGTTAGCAGGCTTTGAGGCAAGCATCTTTACTTCCTGAGCCATCTTGCCTGCTCTCCACCCATCCATCCATCCATCCATCCATCCATCCATCCATCCATCCATCCTCCCACCCACCTACTCACCTTCCTACCTACCTACCTACATACATACCTGCATATCAGGAGATATGTTTTACAGGAACACTAGACTGAAAATAAAAGTTTTATTCCTCCCTCTCCCTGTTTTTTATTTGTTTATTTTATTTTATTTTATTTTATTTTATTTTATTTTATTTTAAAGAAAATGAAGCAGCCAGTGGTCAAACTTCAAGATGACTTGAACCAAAACACAGGTCAATGATCTCAACCGGATTTATTTTAAAAAGGAAAAGGAAAACATACTTACAAATACTTAGAAAAGAAAGCACAGTTAGCAGATATCCTTCCCATATGGCCAGTGCACTGAAGGATCATGAAGACACAGTTGACATGATGCATTCAACTTATTTGGCTACAACACATGTGATTTAAGGGCCACAGTTCCAAAGGTAATTTGAGAACATTCCAAATCCCCCAAGTCCAGCCTTTCAGTCATGCTCTGGGTGTAATTCAGTCAGTGTAATTGTCTCTTCCTGTAGCCCCATCACTGAAAGCCTTTGCCCAGCCCAGGAGGTGTTTAAAGAAAGCTCGTCACTTATATTTTAGATTTTAATTCATTTTCTCTTAGGCAATCCCCTCTCTCAACTCTTCAACCTTCCCACTAATCTGATAGCCTCCTTTTGGATGCTATTTGTTTTAGGTTGCCTTTCTAAGGCCCTGGGACTTGACTAAAGAAAAGATCTCTGCAGTTCATCAAAGCCAGAGGAAAACCCAAGCAGTCTATCCTTCCAAGTTTAATGAAACCTTGCTTCATTCCCATGTTTATTAACAAGGTCAAGGAGTGAACTTGGGCCTCTGAGAGTCCTTGTTTGACCTTCATATGGGCCTGGCTTCTTTGAGGTAACAACAGTGGACTTGAGTGTAGATTGGTCCTTATTTTGCAGGCACTAGTTCAACAGCTTGTCAGGGTATTTTTTCCCCTGCAGCAACTCATATTATAGATGGCTCTCATGTATGCAGCACAATTCATGGTTACATCCAGATTATAGGGTGTGTCTGAGATCACACTGGGCACAGTTTAGAAACAAACAATTTTTGGTGGCCTGGACCTAAATCCCTTATCCACTTTTGCTAAGGAGTATGTTCTGAACTGGGAGTAAAATTCCTATCATCACAGTGGCCTCATCTGGATTCTGGTCTAGTGTTTATGAGAAATCTGTGTGTCCCTATAACTTGGTATTTATTACAGGTGGCAAGTTACTTGTACTATTTCATAACTGCTGGGAGTTTCAATGAATTGAGATACCCATGCCAGGATCTATACTGGATGGCAACCAATGAGCCAAAGGCTTGATCCTTCAGCACAGCTAATTAGATGAAGGAAAACTATTTTGTGTAAAGTTTTCTGTGTCTCTAAAAATGAAGAATTTTCTGGACAGGTCACTCCTTGTTTTCTATGATGCATCGAGTTATTTATTAGCTTAACACACACACACACACACACACACACACGAGCCTGCTCTGCTAGATTTCACCTATTTTGAGCATCTTACGTTGTGGCAAATTTTGTTCTGGAATCAGTCTTCACTAAAGTATATGATTAAATTCATGTGCTTTTAAATTTCCATAGGAAGCATGCTGTTTGCATTTTGGGATCTTATTTCAACCATGGCACAAGGAGTATTTGTCTCTATGGATAATTTTAAGAACTTGCTTAAGAATCTGGTGGAAAAGATGACAGTCCCTTTTCTGATATCCTAGAGCAAGACTCTTGACAGGGAGGTCACGTGGGCTCCTTGACTCCTAAGTTAGGTGCTGGTAGAATTTGCAAGCTGATGTCAGCTACTCCTTATGCCTGCTGGGAGCAGGAAGCAACCCATTTCACCAAGCTTCAAGATTGCCCTTCTTCCTAAGAACAGTTTGATACAGTTATTTTCACAGGCTATCTTTTTTACCTAAGAGTTCTAGATTTCTGGTAAGATGCTCATAAATTGGATATAGGAAAGCAAATGTCAAAAAGACAGAGAGCCCAGGGCTTAGGAACCATCACAGAAGAGGAGGCAGAGATGAGATGCTGGATGGACGAGAGTGATGTGAAATGCTGTTTTCTGCTCACACGGCCATTGTGCTAATGACTTACAGCAGCTGCTACCAGCACAAGACCTGCACAAGACCTTCTGCCTATGAGCAGAACAGGGACATAAGGTGTCCCCCCCCGTCCCCCATTAGCCAAGCAGCCAGTGGCAGTGAATGGCTACCTCAAAAGGAGGGTCATTTATTTTTGTAGTGTACTCCTTGGTTTGTTGACTATACTTCAGTAAAATGTCACATGCCTATGCTCATTCAAACACTACTAGGTAAACTCAGAGGACTGGGTTATTAAGAGATATGGAAGCTGAAAACATGGCTCATTGGTTAAGAGTACTTGCTGTTCTTGCAGAGGATTAGAGTGTGATTCCCAGAATCCACATGTGGCTCTCAATTGCCTCTAAGTCCAGTTCCAGGGAACCCAATACCTTGAATGTATCATTTAAAATAATAATAACAACAACAACAAACATTTTAAATGTAGTTTTAAAAAAGACATAAAAATAGAAGGAAAACTCATTTGGAAGAAAAGGGGGCCTAGAGGCAGTGGGAGGGTGATAAGAAAGGGTGACTGGAGATAAGTATGATCAAAAATAAATCGTGTACATGTTCTAAATTATGAGGCATAAATAAAATATAGTTAAAATAAAAAGTAAAGAAAATTAAGAACACAAATGTTTCATATTGACCATAAGCCACAGACAGTCATAGAAATTTATTTATAATTCTGTCTATACCCTTTCTGAGTTAAGTACACATGATAGGCAACTAAGCGGGGTTTTGGTTTTTAATTAAAAATTAGGACTCAATCCTGGGAAACAAAATCCCATTGACTAATCTAAGTGGTAGGCATTTACATTCAGCTTAAAACAAACCATACCCCTGATTAGGTATTTGCTACATTTCAATTTCTATAATTTGAAAACTCAAATTGCAGATAATAAGCACCATTTGAAATAAAAGGGTCTAAAATATACCACAAATATTAGCAAGAAGCCAAACATTTGTGGCCGCCACAGGTTTCCCTCTAGCCTGATGTGCACAGGCAGGACCTTGGTTTCAGAAGTACATTAGTGTAAGGGACTGTCCCCTGAGAGCTCTGACCCTCAGGCTTCCCTGTCTTCAGTGCTTTCACACAGCACCTCCGTCCTTCAGAGTTGTGACTGTGAGGAGCCTCAGCCAAGCTGATGGTGTAGATCCTGTCCTCATTTTGCTGGTGATGTGTGCTTCCCAGACACCTCTGTTGCAAAAGTCAGTTCTCATGATAGAAATGATAGCACAGGTGGGTGTCTTACATCTAGACAGCTTAACTCTCAGGGCCCTGGAGGATGGAAGAGAAAAGAAGGTGCCAGAATGACAGGGCTAGTTAGTGCTGCACCTTGGCCTGTAGGTGGCCCCCTGCCCTATTTGTCGTCCGTGGCAGAGACAGTCTCCTGGGGCATTCCATCCTCTCTTCCCATCACCATCTCACCTCCATGACCTTCAGTAACCCTATAGGCTTCCCAAAGTCTTCCCTTGCAATACTATCACATTTAGCATGTGAATCTGGGGATACACAGATAACCAACCGGTTAGCAACCTCATCATGTACAGCTCCTTTAAAATTCTCCCATACTGGGAACGCTTTTGGCACACTCCTCCTTGCCTACCTCTGACTTCTGATACTTCATCTTCCTGTCTAAATCACCTACCCTGCATTTTCCGAGAGCTTACAGACAAGATTTTATTTTATTATTGTTATCCCCCTTCCTAGCTTCTCCTCCGAAAACTCCCTATCTCTTCCCACTCCCAACACCCGTTCCCCAACCCACCCATTCCTCCATCCTGGCCCTGGCAGTCCCTTATACTGGATCATATAACCTTCACAGGACCAAGAGTCTCTCCTCCCATTGATGACCGACTAGGCCATCCTCTGCTACACATGAGCTGGACCCTTTCAGAAGACAGCTGTACCAGGCTTCTGTCAGCAAGCTCTTGTTGACATTCACAGTAGTGTCTGGGTTTGGTGGTTGTTAATGGGATGGATCCCCAAATGGGGCAGTCTATTCCTTCACTCTCCGCTTCACACTTTGTCTCTGTACCTCCTTCCATGGATATTTTGTTCCCACTTCAAAGAAGGATCAAAGTATCCACATTTGGTCTTCTTTCTTCTTGAGTTTCATGTGTTTTGCAAATCATGTGTGTTCTTTTTGTGATTGTGTTACCTCACGAATGATGGTATCCTCCAGATCCATCCATTTGTTTAAGAAATTCATAAATTCATTGTTTTTAATAGCTGAGTAGTACTCCCTTGTGTAGATGTACCACATTTTCTGTATCCATTCCTCTGTTGAGAGACATCTGCATTCTTTCCAGCTTCTGGCGATTTTAAATAAGGCTGCTATGAACATAGTGGAGCATGTGTCCTTATTACATGTTGGAGCATCTTCTCGGTATATACCCAGAAGTGCTATTGCTATGTCCTCAGTTAGTACTATGTCCAAATTTCTGATGGACTACCAAACTGATTTCCAGAGTGGTTGTAAGATCTTGCAATCCCACCAGCAATGAAGGAGTGTTCCTCTTCCTCCACATCCTCGCCAGCATCTGCTGTCACCTGAGTTTTTGATCTTAGGCATTCTGGCTGGTATGAGGTGAAATCTCAGGGTTGTTTTGATTTGCATTTCCCGGATAACTAAAGATTTTGAACATTTTTTAGGTGCTTCTCAGCCATTCGGTATTCCTCAGTTGAGAATTCTTTGATTATCTCTGTAACCCATTTTTAGTAGGGTTATTTGGTTTTCTGGAGTATACAATTCCACCAGAGGTTCTTTTATTGTTGAGAATAATTTTTGTTATTCTAGTTTTTTTTTTGTTGTTGTTGTTATTCCAGATGAATTCATAATTGCCTTTTCTAACTCTGTGAAGAACTGAGTTGGAATTTTGATGGGGATTGCATTGAATCTATAGATTGCTTTCAGCAAGATAGCCATTTTTACTATATTAATCCTGCCAATCCATGAGCATGGGAGATCTTTCCATCTTTTGAGATTTTCTTCGATTTCTTTCTTCAGAGACTTGGAGTTCTTGTCATACAGATCTTTCACTTCTTTAGTTAGAGTCACACCAAGGTATTTTATATTATTTGTGACTATTTCGAAGGGTTTTGTTTCCCTAATTTCTTTCTTAGCCTGTTTATCCTTTGTGCAGATAAAGGCCAGTGATTTGTTTGAGTTAATTTTGTATCCAGCTACTTTGCTGAAGTTGTTTTTCAGGCTTAGGAGTTCTCTGGTGGGATTTTTGGGGTCACTTATGTATACTATCATATCATCTGCAAATAGTGATATTTTAACTTCTTCCTTTCCAAATTGTATCCCCTTGATCTCCTTTTGTTGTCTAATTGCTCTGGCTAGGACTTCAAGTACTATATTGTATAGGTAGGGAGAAAGTGGGCAGCCTTGTCTAGTCCCTGATTTTGCTTCGAGTTTCTCTCCATCTAGTTTGATGTTGGTTACTGTTTTGCTGTATATTGCTTTTATTATGTTTAGGTATGGGCCTTGAATTCCTGATATTTCCAAGACATTTATCATGAAAGGGTGTTAGATTTTGTTAAATGCTTTCTCAGCATCTAATGAGATGATCATGTGTTTTTTTTCCTTTGAGTTTGTTTATATAGTGGATACCTTGATGGATTTTTGTATATTAAACCATCCCTGCATCCCTGATATGATGCCTACTTGATCATGATGGATGATCATTTTGATGTCTTCTTGGATTCAGTTTGTGAGAATTTTATTGAGTATTTTTTGCATTGATATTCATAAGGGAAATTGGTCTGAAGTTCTCTATCTTTGTTGGGTCTTTGTGTTGTTTAGGTATCAGAGTAATTGTGGCTTCATAGAACAATGTGGGTAGAGTACCTTCTGTTTCTGTTTTGTGGAATAGTTTGAGAAGTATTGGAATTAGGTCTTCTTTGAAGGTCTGATAGAACTCTGCACTAAGCCCATCTGGTCCTGGGCTTTATTTGATTGGGAGACTATTAATGACTGCTTCTATTTCTTTGGGGGATATAGGGCTGTTTACATCATTAACCTGATCCTGATTCAACTTTGGTACCTGGTATCTGTCTAGAAAATTGTCCATTTCATCCAGGTTTTCCAGTTGTTTTGAGAATAGACTTTTGTAGTGGCATCTGATGATGCTCTGGATTTTCTCAGATCCTGTTGCTATGTCTCCTTTTTCATTTCTGATTTTGTTAATTAGAATGCTTTCCCTGTGCCCTCTAGTGAGTCTGGATAAGGGTTTGTCTATTTTGTTGATTTTCTCAAAGAACCAGCTCCTGGTTTGGTTGATTCTTTGTATAGTTCTTTTTGTTTCTACTTGGTTGATTTCAGTCCTGAGTTTGATTATTTCCTGCTGTCTACTCCTCTTGATTGAATTTGCTTCAGTTTGTTCTTGAGCTTTTAGGTGTGCATTCAAGCTGCTAGTGTGTGGTCCCTCTAGTTTCTCTTTGAAGGCACCCAGAACTATGAGTTTTTCTCTTAGGACTGCTTTCATTGTTTCCCATAAGTTTGGGTATGTTGTAGCTTCATTTTCATTAAACACTAAAAAGTCTTTAATTTCTTTCTTTACTTCTTTCTTGACCAAGTTATCACTGAGTGGAGTGTTGGTCAGCTTCCACGTGTATGTGAGCTTTCAATTATTTATGTTGTTATTGAAGATCAGCCTTAGTCTGTGGTGATCTGATAGGAGGCATGGGATTATTTCAATATTTTTGTATCTGTTGAGACCTGTTTTGTGACCAATTATATGGTCAGTTTTGTAGAAGGGACCATGAGGTGCTGAGAAGAAGGTATATCCTTTTGTTTTAGGATAAAATGTTCTATAGATATCTGTTAAATCCATTTGTTTCATAACTTCTGTTAGTTTCACTGTATCTCAGTTCAGTTTCTGTTTTCAAGATCTGTCCAATGATGAGAGTGGGGTGTTGAAGTCTCCCACTATTATTATGTGCAGTGTAATGTGTGCTTTGAGCTTTGGTAAAGTTTCTTTAATGAATGTGGATTCCCTTGCATTTGGAGCATAGATGTTCAGAATTGAGAATTCATCTTGCTAGATTTTGCCTTTGATGAGTATAAACTGTCCCTCCTTATCTTTTTTGATAACTTTAGGTTGAAAGTTGATTTTATTCGATATCAGAATGGCAACTCCATGTTGTTTCTTGCGACCATTTGCTTGGAAAATTGTTTTCCAGCCTTTTATTCTGAAGTAGTGTCTGTCTTTGTCACTGAGGTGGGCTTCCTGTATGCTGCAAAATGTTGGGTCTTGTTTACTTAGCTAGTCTGTTAGTCTATGTATTTTTATTGGTGAATTGAGTCCATTGATATTAAGAGATATTAAGGAAAAGTAACTTTTGCTTCCTGTTATTTTTTTGTTAGAGTTGGGATTCTGTTCATGTTGCTATCTTCTTTTAGGTTTGTTGAAAGATTACTTTCTTGTTTTTTCTAGGGCATTGTTTCCGTCCTTGTGTTGGAGTTTTTCCTTTATTATTCTTTGAAGGACTGAATTCATGGAAAGATATTGTGTAAATTTGGTTTTTGTCATGGAATACCTTGGTTTCTCCATCTATGGTAATTGAGAGTTTTGCTGGGTATAGTAGCCTGAGCTGGTGTTTGTGTTCTCTTAGAGTTTGTATGATATCTGTCCAGGATCTACTGGCTTTCATAGTGTCTGGTGAGAAGTCTGGTGTAATTCTAATAGGTCTGCCTTTATATGTTACTTGACCTTTTCCCCTTACTGCTTTTAATATTCTTTATTTGTTTTGTGCATTTGGTGGTTTGATTATTATGTGACTGGAGGAATTTCTTTTTTTTTTGTTCCAAAGTATTTGTTTCTGTAGGCTTCTTGTATTTTCATGGGTGCCTCTTTCTTTAGGTTAGGGAAATTTTCTTCTATAATTTTGTTGAAGATATTTACTGGTTCTTTAAGTTGAAAATCTTCATTCTCCTCTATACCTATTATCCTTAGGTTTGGTCTTCTCATTGTGTCCTGGATTTTCTGGATGTTTTGAGTTCGAATCTTTTTGCATTTTCTTTGATTATTGCACACATGTTCTCTATGGAATCTTCTGCACCTGAAATTCTCTCTTCTATCTCTTGTATTCTGTTGGTGATGCTTGCATCTATGGCTCCTGATTTCTTTCCTAGGTTTTCTATCTCCAGCGTTGTCTCCCTTTGTGATTTCCTTATTTTTTTGTACTTCCACTTTTAGATCCTGGATGGTTTTGTTTAATTCCTTCACCTGTTTGGTTGTGTTTTTCTGTAATTCTTTAAGGTATTTTTGTGTTTCTTCTTTATAGGCTTCTACCTGTTTACCTGTGTTCTCCTGTAATTTTTTTAAGGGATTTTTGTGTTTCTTCTTTAAGGGCTTCTACCTGTTTAGATGTGTTCTCCTGTATTCTTTAAGCGAGTTATTAGTGTCCTTCTTAAAATCCTCTACCCACATCATGAGATATGATTTTAAATATGAATCTTGCTTTTCTGGTGTTTTGGGGTATCCAGGACTCGCTGAGGTGGGAGTACTGGGTTTTGATGATGCCAAGTAGTCTTGGTTTCTGTTGGTAAGATTGTTGCATTTTCCTTTCACCATATGGTAATCTCTGGTGTTAGATGTTCTTGCTGTCTCTGGCTGGAGCCTGTTCCTCTTGTGAGTCTGTAAGCCTCTGTCAGCACTTCTGGGAGACGAGCTCTCTTCTGGCAAGAGCAGTGCATAGAGGGTTGCAGAACTGCCCTGCCTCCTGGGTGTAAATGTGGGCCCATAGGACCCTTTCCAGCTGCTCTGTCACTTCTGAGGCCTGTGAGCTTCTGAGTGAACCTGTCTTAGAGAGTCACTGGAGAGAAAATAGCAATCTCACCTGAGTCCCAGGGTCAGACCTCTCCTGGAGGCCAGCTCTCCTCTGGCAGGGAGGGTGCACAGAGGACTGAGGATCTGCTCTACCTCATGGGTGTAGATGTAGGCTGTAGGAGCCTGTCCCAGGTGCTCTGCTGCTTCTACAGCTTGTGCGCTCCTGAGTCAAGATTTTATTTTTAATCATGTACATGTGTGTCTGTTTGTATGTGACTACATGCACATAAGCACAGACTTTCATGAAAGCCGGAAGAGCAAGTAGGATTTCTTGGAGCTGGGATATGAATGCTAGGTTCTAAACTGGTGTCCTCTGCAAGAGCAATGTGGCTCTTAACTGCTAAGCCCTCCCTCTGGCACCCTTTGATGACTTTACTACATCTCACCCCACCCTTGTTGAATCCCTTCTTTAGTTTATCTTCCAAGTTTTCATGCTTTCCACCAGAGGTAATGGATCCTCCTGCCTCCTCCTATCTGCCCCACCGGCTTCCCTGCATCCAGCCAAGGAACAATTTTGTTCTCTTTAGTTTCTCAGGAAAAACAAAGCAAAAGACAAAGAAACCCAACCCTGATGTTTGATTTGAAAAGCTTTCTGTCCTCTGTGAAAGACAGACTGTGGATTGGAGAAATAATGAGCTAGATGATAGTTTTTAAGCCCAACTACAGATGTAAGCAGCAGATATGAACTCTAGCTGGGAGGAGAAGAGGTGTTTGGGAGAAAGGTTTAAGAAAACTAGGTTGTGTGTGTGTGTGTGTGTGTGTGTGGCTGGATGGACAGGGAGAGGTTCTTTGGAGAGTCTCATGAGATGCTGGAACCCAGGAGGCTGAATTAGTCCCTGAGAGTCCCAGAGGGGAGCTTTCTGGTGGCTCATCTATGCAGAGGTCCCTAGAGCTGAGTTTAGGTTTAGGAGGCTGATCCATCTTAAAATGCTCTTCGGAGGGGAGAAATGTGATAGGGTTATTAGCTTTGCTGTTTCCTAGTGAGTGCAGTGAGAAGGAAGTTCTTCAAGGGTGCTGTGAGGTTTGCCTTGGACTTTGGCTTATGTCAGGGAACATCATGTGCAGGGCGATGGGTGTGGTTGTAGACAACAGTGTTCGGCCCCACTGCCATGCAACACAGCACCTAGCCAGGCACTGCTAACACCCCCAGAATGTGAGTAAACCCCATATTAATCCAGATGAAGATCCTGCCATCTGGTAGGATGAATTCTCAGGACTGAAGGTGAATTGAACTTCATTGCTTCTCAGGATTTTGGCTAAAATCAAATATACACATTAAGTTGAACTTAAAAATATTGAAAGTTTAGTGTATTGTTTATCTGAATTTGTAGACTATTTGATTCCACTCTGTCGTGTCTTACTTTGGACATCATGAAACTTCACACCTCAGGGAAAAGGGAGGGGTGGGTGCCCTTCTTTTAAAAGGAAGGGAGAAGTGATTTCTTCGTAAGTGTAGTAGAAGCACTGTGATAGTGTGTTTATAAAGATATAGCGCTGTGTCTGGCTTGCAGAGAGCCCTCAAAAGTGTGTGACTTTTATTCCAAATGTCTTTCTTACTGCTGTTTGCATGACAGACACTTAACTCGTGCTCACTGCTGCAAACCTTGATCTGCAGCCTAGTTAGTTAATAGGAAAGAATGACACCCATCAAAACACAGGTATTTATACATGATATACCATGTACTCTCTGGAGGGTGTGATACACATCTCTCAAAGCAGTCCCACAGTGAGAGGGAAGAAGGAGTGGCTTTTGCTAGTAGTCTAGCTTCCTAAAACATGAACTCTAGGAAACAGGGAAGTTTGCTTGACAAAGAAATCAGGTGTCTCCAAGGTGATGTCAGATCATTTTCCAGCCCCTGGACCACTGTAAACATCGGCTATGCTTCCAGCTTAAAGGATGCAGGGTCACACTTGAACCTAAACACCCATCAAAATCCATCCTGGCATTTGGTGAAATTTGAGAGCAGTATTAGAGAGGACATGAAGTGAACCATGTGGGTTTGCAGCACAGTGAGACCTGCCACAGGTGGTGGTGATAGGAAGTTGTTAAGAAAGAGAAGACATGATAGAGATTACTGAATGAATCAGCTACCTATAAGGATAAAACCAAGACAAAGAGTAGGAGAGTGTAATCTAACTCTGGAAAAGTAGACAAATGTTCAAGGTTAATTAAGAAATGTTAAGGGAAAGAAGAATTAAAAAAAAAAAAGAAAGAGAAGACTGGGGCTCACAGGAAGAGGAAACAGGCAAGGCAGCTACTGGCTCAGAGCCACGGGCCACCCACCTCCACAGTCTAGGTGTTGGATGTCTTGCTGAGGGCCTGCACCTTGGCAACATTAAGGAAATCTAGACTGGCATTGCTAATCAGACACCTGGTAAGTGTCTTCATCTGCATGAAGTAGAAAATTAATTGGAAAGCAGACCTACCATGAAGGTGTGAGACACCCAGGAGGGTGAGTTGATACAATGCCATGCTTGCCTGGTTAAAAAGAAATTCTGCAAATTAATGGGCAGGTAAGAATGAAATGAAATGTTATATGAGTTCCACTGGTCCGATTGTCCCCTCTGTCTCCACTCACACTTCCCTTGCTTAATCCCCTCCCCACTTTGTTGTCCACAGAGCCTCTTCTACCCCTCACTAGACATTCATTGGGGGAATAGGCTTGAGGCAGCCACAGAGACTGCAACCCCTCCTCCCGCTAAGGAAAACATAGAACCCCCAAATCTCCAAGGGACCCCAGAAAGAGGAAAGGGAGCCTACATTATTTTCATAAGAAGCTCTACACCAAGAGGAATAGAGAGAATCTCAGTGAAGCTCTGTTGTTTGCGAATGTGAGCATGGGTAGGTGTCCTTGTATGTTCTCACACAAAGGAGTTCACAGATTAGCATGTGTCTGTTTGTGTGTATGTATGACCAACTATTTCCATCACTGGCATTGGTGACATTTGAGGCTGAAGGCTTAGGTAGTCTTGCTGCAGGAAACTTGACTCCTCTACTCTTGGGAGTAGCGCACCCTCCCAAGAGTAACTGCTGACTGACAAGCAGCACATTGCGGGCAAATTGACTGCATAGTGTTCACTGGTGTTTGTGGTGTCTGGTGTCGGGTAGAAGCCCTCTCCATAGTGAGTTGATAATTTTAGGTTGATCCAAGTTTGGAAGTAGAGAGGACCACTGTTGTGAAATTTGTGACTTCTTCAGGTACCTCCAATGTATTTTCTAGATTCTCCAAGTACAAGGATAGCATGTGCCTTGTGGATGAGTTCTATCTAAACTCTTAAAAGCCTTGGGGCAAGGCTGTGATGGTGACTTAGGTGGATATTAAAGGAAGACTAAACTTGGAAATAGCAATGAAAATAAAGTTAATATATTGTCCTTTTAATTAATTAATTAATTAATTAATTAATTAATATATTTGAGACAAGGTAGTCTGGCTGTCCCAGAGTTTGCTATGTAGACTACACTGCCCTCAAACTCACATAGATCCACCTGCCTTTGCTTCCCTCCTATGTGCTGGGATTAAAGGCATGGTCTTCCATGCCCAGCTGTTCTTTTTATTTTTAGTTTTATTTATTTTACTTTATGTGTATCAGTGTTTTGCCTGAACGTAATTGTGCTCACCATGAGTGTGTCTGGTGCTCTTAGAAGCCAGAGGAGCGTGTTGGATACCCTGAAATTGGGATGATACAACTTTGGGAGTCACCTGTCAGCTCTGGATGTTGAACCTGGGTTCTTGGCAAGAATGGCAAATATTCTTGACCACTCAGCCAACTCTCTAGCCCCGGTTGTCCAAAATTTTAATGTAACCCACAGTGACAAAACAAAGCAAGCAACAACTCTATAAAATCTACTGAAATAACACGTTACACTTTCATGAAACCCTGTAAGGAACAGGAGGAGGAATCAAGTGGGTACAGTAGTATCCAGTCACTACCAACTCACTATCTTTACCTAGGCAGACACTTGTTCAGGACCACTGCTCAGAACACCATGCAAGGAACTCAGATTTGTAGCTCAATTGCTGCCATCTCTGAAGTTCAGACACATAGGGGCAGTGTATCTGAAGTGGTTTGGAAAACCTAACAAAAGATTTTAATATGCCTTGGGTGAAGTGATGCTCTCCGATATTCAGGCACATCTGGGGAGAGGCACATCTGGGGAGATATACCTACACAAGCCTCCAGCTGTAAGACATTTCCATGAAGGATTTTAAGAGGGAAACATATGGACATTGGGTTAAAAAAGCAGAGAGAGCTGAGACACCCAACACACAAAGAATGCTGGGCTTTTAACTAACAGTATGCGTTCTTCTAATACCTGCATTTGAGAGGTTAAGCAAGTTTGGACTCTCTGTTTCACTTTGCCCTTTTCTACCCTGGTGCTTACAATAATCCTGGCTCTTTTCTCCTTTTCCCAGGGAACTTGACCCTTGCTGGTACACAACTCGATGAGAGATTAGAGGAGTATTGTCCAGGGAATAATGAGAATTGGGGGATAAACCAGGCTAGCTTACAAAACGGCTTCAAAGAGTGGTTGCTGTGGGTGAGGCCCAGGCCTGGGCTGTGGGTATGGTGAGCTTCATCAGTCCTGCGCCTCAGTCCACCACTTTCTATCTAAGCACGATCACCTTGAAAAAGATGTTCATGTGCTATTGACCAAATTTGCAAATAGTACAAAGCTTGCAGGTGAAGGAGATAAAGAAGATGACATATTACAATCACAGCAGGATATAGATAATTCAGGGCATCGGCTGAACAAAAAGTGAGATGAGGTTTAATATAAAGACATGCGAGATAATATATGCACCCGAAAGAAAATAACTCTCAGCACAGATTCAAATTATGGGGGTATTACTCAGGAAGCTGTCGTGCTGAGTGAGATTTGGGGAGCTCGGTGGATAACAAATTGAATAGGAGTTCACAGTGCAGTGCCACAGCAAAGAAGGACATCGTTATTTTGAGATGGATGGACAATATAAAGTGATCTTTGAAATCACAAGAGAGGACGTCAGCTCTGCTGTACACCGTGCAGGCCACATGTCACCTTGAACTCCCTGGTGCGCCGACTTTAACAAAGATGCAATGAGGTGGAAGATTTAGCAAAGAGTCATTTGAATGCCATTCAACACGATGCACAGGATTGTGTTCCTATGCCAGGCAGGTGCATCTATAAAAAAAGTTTTCTGTGACAAGGTCCTCTTGCTATTATATTTCCTTTAATGCCTTTTTGACTTTCAGGAAGGGGAAATAATTGCTTAGATGAGAGAAAAAGACACAGAGAAGGAAACAACCATATAAATTCTTTCGGGGAGCAGAAAAATGAGCATTTCATGTGTTCAGCAATATTTATGGGCTCTAAATTCCTGCCTGCTTAAAAAAAAAAAACTTTGGTTTTAATGAGAAAAGAGGGAGTAAAAATTATCATACAAAGGCAAGCAGAGTGAGGACAATGCTGGCTTCTGGAGAACCAAGGCTGTAAAGTTTCAAAGAAGAGGTTAAGGGATTTTAATAAGCGTTTCGTGTGTGTGTGTGTGTGTGTGTGTGTGTGTGTGTGTGCATGTGCACACACGCGCACCTGTGCATGTATGCATGCATGTGCTTGTCAATGTGTTTACCTGGTGTCAGTGGAACTCAGAAGACGTTGTTGGATTTCCAGCCATTGGAGCTACAGGCACTGGAGAACAGCCCAGTGTTAGTGCTGGGAACAGAGCTGTAAATGGTGGAGCCATCTCTCCAGGTCTCTCTTATTTACACCATTAAAGAGCAGCCAGGTGGGACGCTAGAGTCAGGAAGCTGGTGGATGCTTGATGCCAAGTCTCCAGCTCTCTGGGAGACCTTGGATGGGGCTGAGAAGAGGCTAGGGAAATTTGGGTGAAGAATATTCAGCACTCGGTGGGAAGAGCAAAGCTTTGGCATCAGATGCTATGTTTTAGTTGGGCTTTAGAAATGAGTGTGGTGGGTGTGGTTCTTTTACTCTCTGTAGGAGTAATATTTTAGTTTTTCATTAATTAACTACTTTTCAAGATTTCTCTGAGAATTGAAGCTCACATTTGTGAATCACAAATGCAGGCCTATGGCGGATTTGGTCAGTCACTGATTAACCCTTGAGACCCAGGAGAAAAAATTCTGACATGAAGTTAGGACCATTTTAGAAGCCCAGAGACAAGTGAGGAGTTACTAGCTCAGCAAAGGGTCGGAACTACAGTTTACCTTTGTTGAGTCTGAAGAGGAGTGAACACTGTGGCTTTTCATTTTGTTTCGTATGCCTTCTCCAAATCAGTTTTTAATTTGATGAGAAGGGGGGCATCACCGGTAGTCAGGGTCTCAGCTGGGTGTTCTCAGGTTCTTGATTCCATATTCAGGAATGAGATACAGCAACACACAGATGAAGGCAGAGCGAGGACTACACTCTGAGTCTTGTCTGTGCTTGCTATGTGGCACTGCCTTGAATGTCAGTATCAGAACCTATTCTTCAACAGAAAGGCTCGTTCCCTGGATTATCATGGTTGAAAGAGGTGATACTGAGAGAATACCACTGAAAATCAGACTCAAAAGGAACTTTGTCCATAATGTGGTTCAGTCAGCCCTGTATTTTTATATTCTCCTCCTGGGAAACCATGCTGCCTTTAGGTCTGCTCTGGAGAGTCTTTAAGCTTTCCTCATCTGCTGCAATACTCACTCCCATCTCTCACATGCTCTTCCTTTCCAGTGAATATTATTTTATACACTCTATGCTCCATCTTAAAGTCAGGGTTAAAACAATTAAGCAAAAGGAAAACAGAATAAGAAACTTGCATTCTCTTCTCCACCTGAGAATAAGTAAATCATTTCTCTGAATCACAAAGTCATAGTGGCATGGAATGGTTAAGTCATACCCCCCACCCCCAACTTCTAAGTTCCAACCTAGGGCTCTTCCACCTTTGCAGGGTAAATGCTGCCTTCCTGAAGACAAAATCATTTAAAGGCCCATTATAGAAATGAATGACAAACTGGGAGCCAGAAATAAAATCTTAAGGAAAACAACAACAAAAAACAAAAAACCAAGAAAATCATCATCACCATCACCACCACCACCATCATCATCGTCGTCGTCGTCATCATCATCATCATCAGTATCAGCATCAGCAGGAGACCGTTTCATCAGTCCAGGAACTGATTCAGTGTTACAGCTTGGTATGGTTTGAGCTTTCCTTACTTGCTTCCTTCTCACGTCCGAGGACAACACTTTGTAAAACTCCCTAGGACAATTATCTACTTAAGGAAATAAATGAGACTTTACACAAAATGGTGCTTCTTTTTCAACCATGTAGAAAGATATCTCAGAACGTATCCCCTGGACAACTTAGAGAAGACATGAAAAATATTTTTTAAGCTTCACACATAGCCCTGGGGAAGTAAAAGCTAAACCATCGGTAAGACAATTATGAAAACCACAAATGGACAAAATGTTTTTTTTTAAGATAATATAATAAAACACATTATTTATAAATGCACTGGTAATGGAGTAAGCTTATGAATGCAGTTCTTCACTAAACTACAACAACAAAAGCGTGGTTATTTCAGCCCTCAGAAATGCTTGGTGCAATTTTATTTACTATTAAAATAAAGGTACTATTCTTAATGTAGATTATGTGATAATTGAGACTATTACAGTGCTTTTGAACGCACAGTCTGAGTATTAAGTCTTACTAAGTTCTATAACATGAAGGAAACTGGATCTCACAAAGCTCTACTATTAAAAGGCTTTTAAGACTTTTACATTTTTTCCTTAAAAAAATTATATCATTTGTGTGTATGTGTGTGTGTTTGTGTGTGTGTGTGTACTATTGTACAAGTACTCATGGAAGCCAGCTGGGGCACTAGATACCTCAGAGCTGGAGTCATATGCGTTTATGAGTCAACTCATATAGGTGCTGAGATTCAAACACTGGTTCTCCAATAGATCAGTTAGTCCTCTTAACTGCTAAACCTTCTCTCTTTCAAATTGTTAAATATTTTTTCAAATTTCAATTGCTTCCGTTGCTGGCGATGATAGAATAACTGGTACACCGTTAGCCCCACCTCACCCACCAACCACAGTGGACAGCAAGAAGCTGAGATAAACTATAGACTCATTTTGTTCGGGAGCTGATAACTGACAGAGCATATCTCTGAGCCCTCAGAACATAAAGACAAATGTCACTAGTCTTGTATTGTCCTATAGTGTTAGAGACACTTTTTCAAAATGGAAATGTTCCAGGTCATGACAGTATCACAGATTATGGGGTCAGAGGTGAGCATTCAGGAAGGCAGGATCAGTTAGAATTTTGGACACCGGACTATTAGGGATTAAAGGGTTCCAGGAATTTGCACAGAAGACCACTGTGCCTTTGAATAGTAGGTAGAAAGCTCACAGGACAGGGTTAGACGAAGACAGCTGAGAAATATGAACTTCTGACCATCTCAGAGAGCCACCATTGAACACCTGAAACAGTCAGTAGAGAATCCAGAATAAGGAGTCTTTATTTATTTATTTTTTAATTAGGTATTTTCCTCGTTTACATTTTCAATGCTATCCCAAAAGTCCCCCATACCCACCCCCCCAATCCCCTACCCACCCACTCCCCCTTTTTGGCCCTGGGGTTCCCCTGTACTGGGGCATATAAAGTTTGCAAGTCCAATGGGCCTCTCTTTCCAGTGATGGCCGACTAGGCCATCTTTTGATACATATGCAGCTAGAGACAAGAGCTCTGGGGTACTGGTTAGTTCATATTGTTGTTCCACCTATAGGGTTGCAGTTCCCTTTCGCTCCTTGGGTACTTTCTCTAGCTCCTCCATTGGGGGCCATGTGATCCATCCAATAGCTGACTGTGAGCATCCACTTCTGTGTTTGCTAGGCCCCGGCATAGTCTCACAAGAGACACCTATATCTGAGTCCTTTCAGCAAAATCTTGCTAGTGTATGCAATGGTGTCAGCGTTTGAAAGCTGATTATGGGATGGATCCCCAGGTATGTCAGTCTCTACATGGTCCATCCTTTCATCTCAGCTACAAACTTTGTCTCTGTAACTCCTTCCATGGGTGTTTTATTCCAAATTCTAAGAAGGGGCAAAGTGTCCACACTTTGGTCTTCATTCTTCTTGAGTTTCATGTGTTTTGCAAATTGTATCTTATATCTTAGGTATTCTAAGTTTCTGGGCTAATATCCACTTATCAATGAGTACATATCATGTGAGTTCTTTTGTGATTGGGTTACCTCACTCAGGATGATGCCCTCCAAGTCCATCCATTTGCCTAGGAATTTCATAAATTCATTTTTAATAGCTGAGTAGTTCTCCATTGTGTGAAGGTACCACATTTTTTGTATCCATTCCTATGTTGAGGGGCATCTGGGTTCTTTCCAGCTTCTGGCTATTATAAATAAGGCTGCTATGAACATAGTGGAGCATGTGTCTTTCTTACCGGTTGGAACATCTTCTGGATATATGCCCAGGAGAGGTATTGCTGGATTCTCTGGTAGTACCATGTCCAATTTTCTGAGGAACCACCAGACTGATTTCCAGAGTGGTTGTACAAATTGCAATCCCACTAACAATGGAGGAGTGTTCCTCTCCACATCCTTGACAGGATCTGCTGTCACCTGAATTTTTGATCTTAGCCATTCTGACTGGTGTGAGGTGGAATCTCAGGGTTGTTTTGATTTGCATTTCCCTGATGATTAAGGATGCTGAACATTTTTTCAAGTGCTTCTAGCCATTCGGTATTCCTCAGGTGAGAATTCTTTGTTTAGCTCTGAGCCCCATTTTTTAATGGGGTTATTTGATTTTCCGGAGCCCACTTTCTTGACTTCTTTAAAATATTGGATATTAGTCCCCCTGATTTAGGATAGGTAAAGATCCTTTCCCAATCTGTTGGTGGCCTTTGTGTCTTATTGACAGTGTCTTTTTTTTTAAAGACAGTGTCTTTAGCCTTACAGAAGCTTTGCAATTTTATGAGGTCCCATTTGTCAATTCTCCATCTTACAGCACAAGCCATTGCTGTTCTTTTCAGGAATTTCCCCCCTGTGCTCATATCTTCGAAGCTTTTCCCCACTTTCTCCTCTATAAGTTTCAGTGTCTCTGGTTTTATGTGGAGTTTCTTGATCAACATAGATTTGACCTTAGTACAAGGAGATAGGAATGGATCAATTCCCATTCTTCTACATGATGATCGCCAGTTGTGCCAGCACCATTTGTTGAAAGTGCTGTCTTTTTTCCACTGGATGGTTTTAGCTCCCTTGTGAAAGATCAAGTGACCATAGGTGTGTGGGTTGATTTCTGGGTCTTCAATTGTATTGCATTGGTCTACTTGTCTGTTGCTATACCAGTACCATGCAGCTTTTATCACAATTTCTCTGTAGTACAGCTTTAGGTCAGGCATGGTGATTCCACCAGAGGTTCTTTTATCCTTGAGAAGAGTATTTGCTATCCTAGGTGTTTTGTTGTTCCAGATGAATTTGCATATTGCCCTTTCTAATTCTCTGAATGATGGAGTTGGAATTTTGATGGGGATTGCATTGAATCTGTAGATTGCTTTTGGCAAGATAGCCATTATTACTATATTGATCCTGCCAGTCCATGAGCATGGGAGATCTTTCCATCTTCTGAGATCTTCTTTAATTTCTTTCTTCAGAGACTTGAAGTTCTTATCATACAGATCTTTCACTTCCCTAGTTAGAGTCACACCAAGGTATTTTATATTATTTGTGACTATTGAGAAGGGTGTTGTTTTCCTAATTTCTCTCTCAGCCTGTTTATTCTTTGTGTAGAGAAAGGCCATTGACTTGTTTGAGTTAATTTTATATCCAGCTAATTCACTGAAGCTGTTTATCAGGTTTAGGAGTTCTCTGGTGGAATATTTAGGGTCACTTATATATACTATCATATCATCTGCAAAAGGTGATATTTTGACTTCTTCCTTTCCAATTTGTATTCCCCTGATCTCCTTTTGTTGTTGAATTGCTCTGGCTAGGACTTCAAGTACAATGTTGAATAGGTAGGGAGAAAGTGGGCAGCCTTGACTAGTTTCTGATTTTAGTGGGATTGCTTCCAGCTTCTCACCATTTACTTTGATGTTGGCTACTGGTTTGCTGTAGATTGCTTTTATCTTGTTTAGGTATGGGCCTTGAATTCCTGATCTTTCCAAAACTTTTATCATGAATGGGTGTTGGATTTTGTCAAATGCTTTCTCTGCATCTAACAAGATGATTACATGGTTTTTGTCTTTGAGTTTGTTTATATAATGGAGTACATGGATGGATTTCTGTATATTAAATTATCCCTGCATCCCTGGAATGAAACCTACTTGGTCAGGATGGATGTTTGTTTTGACGTGTTCTTGGATTCGGTTAGCGAGAATTTTATTGAGTATTATTGCATCGATATTCATAAGGGAATTGGTCTGAAGTTCTCTATCTTTGTTGGGTCTTTTTGTGGTTTAGGTATCAGAGTAATTGTGGCTTCCTAGAATGAATTGGGTAGAGTACCTTCTGCTTACATTTTGTTGAATAGCTGGTGAAGAACTGGAATTAGGTCTTCTCTGAAGAACTAAACCCAGCTGGTCCTAGGCTTTTTTTTTTTTTTTTTGGTTGGGAGACTATTAATAACTGCTTCTATTTCTTTAGGGGATATAGGACTGTTTAGGTAGTTAACCTGATCCTGATTTAACTTTGGTACCTGGTATCTTTCTAGAAATTTGTTCATTTCATCCCGGTTTCCCAGGTTTGTTGAAGGATCTGATGATGTTTTGGATTTCTTCAGGATCTGTTGTTATGTCTCCCTATTCATTTCTGATTTTGTTAATTAGGATGCTGTCCCTGTGCCCTCTAGTGAGTCTGGCTAAGGGTTTATCTATCTTGTTGATTTCTCAAAGAACCAGCTCCTCCTTTGGTTGATTCTTTGAATAGTTCTTCTTTTTTCCTCTTGGTTGATTTCACCCCTAATTTTGATTATTTACTGCCTTGTACTCTTGGGTGAATTTGCTTCCCTTTGTTCTAGAGCTTTTAGATGTGTTGTCAAGCTGCTAGTGTATGCTCTCTCTAGTTTCTTTTTGGAGGCACTCAGAGCTATGTGTTTTCCTCTTATAAATGCTTTCATTGTGTCACATACATTTGGGTATGTTGTGGCTTCATTTTCATAAACTCTAAAAAGTCTATAATTTCTTTCTTTATTCTTTTATTGACCAAGGTATCATTGAGAAGAGTGTTGTTCAGTTTGCATGTGGATGCTGGCTTTCTATTATTTATGTTGTTATTGAAGATCATCCTTAGTCCATGGTGGTCTGATAGGATGCATGGGACAATTTCAATATTTTTGTATCTGTTGAGGCCTGTTTTGTGACCAATTATGTGGTCAATTTTGGAGAAGGTACCATGAGGTGCTGAGAAGATGGTATATCCTTTTGTTTTAGGATAAAATGTTCTTTAGATATCTGTTAAATCCATTTGTTTCATAACTTCTTTTAGTTTCACTGTGTCCCTGTTTAGTTTCTGTTTCTACAATCTGTCCATTGATAAAAGTGATGTGTTGAAGTCCCCCACTATTATTGTGTGAGGTGCAATGTGTGCTTTGAGCTTTACTAAAGTCTCTTCAATGAATGTGGCTGCCCTTGTATTTGGAGCATAGATATTCAGAATTGAGAGTTCCTCTTGGAAGATTTTACTTTTGATGAGTATGAAGTGCCCCTCCTTGTCTTTTTTGATAAGTTTGGGTTGGAAGTCTATTTTATTCGATATTAGAATGACCACTCGAGCTTGTTTCTTCAGAAAATTTGCTTGGAAAATTGTTTTCCAGCCTTTCACTCTGAGGTACTGTCTGTCTTTTTCCCTGAGATGTGTTGTTTCCTGTAAGCAGCAAAATGTTGGGTCCTGTTTATGTAACCAGTTTGTTAGTCTATGTCTTTTTATTCGGGAGTTGAGTCCATTGATATTAAGAGAAATTAAGGAAAAGTAATTGTTGCTTCCTATTATTTTTGTTGTTAGTGTTTGCATTCTGTTCTTGTGGCTGTCTTCTTTTAGGTTTGTTGAAGGATCACTTTCTTGCTTTTTCTAGGGCGTGGTTTCTGTCCTTGTATTTTTTTTTTCTGTTATTATTCTTTGAAGGGCTGGATTTGTGGAAAGATAATGTGTGAATTTGGTTTTTGTTGTGGAATACTTTGGTTTCTCCATCTATGGTAATTGAAAGTTTGGCTGGGTATAGTAGCCTGGGCTGGCATTTGTATTCTCTTAGTGTCTGTATAACATCTGTCCAGGATCTACTGGCTTTCTTAGTCTCTGGTGAAAAATCTGGTGTAATTATGATAGGCCTGCCTTTATATGTTACTTGACCTTTTTCCCTTACTGCTTTCAATATTCTATCTTTATTTAGTGCATTTGTTGTTCTGATTATTATGTGTCGGGAGGAATTCTTTTCTGGTCCAGTCTATTTTGAGTTCTGTAGGCTTCTTGTAGGTTCATCGGCATCTCTTTCTTTAATTTTGGAAGTTTTCTTCTATAATTTTGTTGAAGATATTTGCTGGCCCTTTGAGTTGAAATTCTTCATTCTCATCTACTCCTATTATCTGCAGGCACGTTTGGTCTTCTCATTGTGTCCTGGATTTCCTGGATGTTTTGAATTAGAATCTTTTTGCTTTTTGCCTTTTCTTTGATTGTTGTGCTGATGTTCTCTATGGAATCTTTTGTACCTGAGATTCTCTCTTATACCTCTTGTTTTCTGTTGCTAATGCTTGCATCTATGTTTCCAGATTTCTTTCCTAGGTTTTCTATCTCCAGCGTTGCCTCACTTTGGGTTTTCTTTATTGTGTCTACTTCCCTTTTTAGATTTAGTATGGTTTTGTTCATTTCCATCACTTGTTTGCATGTGTTTTCCTGTTTTTCTTTAAGGACTTCTACCTGTTTGGTTTTGTTTCCTGTTTTTCTTTAAGGACTTGTAACTTTTTAGCCATCTTCTCCTGTATTTTTTAAGTGAGTTATTAAAATCCTTCTTGATGTCCTCTACCATCATCATGAGATATGCTTTTAAATCTGTCTCTAGCTTTTCGGATGTTTTGGGGTGCCCAGGACTGACTGAGATGGAAGTGCTGGGTTGTGATGATGGTGAGTGGTCTTGGTTTCTGTTGATAAAATTCTTACATTTGCCTTTCACCATCTGGTAATCTCTGGAGTTAGTTGTTATAGTTGTCTCTGGTTAGAGCTTGTTCCTCTTGTGATTCTGTTAGCCTCTATTAGCAGACATGGGAGACTAGCTCTCTCCTGAGTTTCAGTGGTTAGAGCACTCTCTGCAGGCAGGCTCTCCTCTTGCAGGGACGGTGGACAGATATCTGGTATTTGGACCTGCCTCCTGGCAGAAGAAAAAGGCCCCAAACAGGGCTTATCCCAGAATCTGTGTATCTTCTGTAGTCCACACTCTCACCTGCGCAGACTAGTCTCCGTGGGATCCGGGAACCAAGATGGCTCCCCCAGATGCTCTAAAGAGGGATTTAAAAATAACTATTATTAGTATCCTCATAGAATTATGGGAGAAGTATAGACACAATGAAAGGAAACATGGAGGTTTTTAAACCAGGAAAAGCCAGAGCTGAAGCAATCAATCAATCAAACAAACAAAACTGCAAAACCCCACCCCACCTCCCCACACTTGTCCTTGTTAACAAAAACAAAACTTACTGGATGAGCTTGTCAGAAACTTCAGTATTGTAGACTTCAGCTAGAACATAAAGACAGAATGATGTAAAGTGAAGTATCTACAGGGGTATAAAATCATTGAAAAGGTTTGAACAGATCTTAGAGACTTCTGGCATAAAGTCAAGGTATCGACAAGGGAAGCAGCATTTCAGGAAAATCTGGTGCCTGCAAAAACCAGTGAATGACCCCCAACGCTGATGACTATGATGAAAACCATTTTCGTAGACTCAAGAGGTTACAGCGAGTCTCAAACACAATATTTACAAAGAAGCACACAGCAAGACATTGCTGTAAGATTATAAAAAGTTACTAGTGCACATATCCATTAAAACAGAAAAATATTGCATATTCCAATATTACTTCGCAGATTTTATTAAAAATAATGAAAACCAGAAGGCAATGAAGATCTTTAATAAAGTTCTGATAAAAAAAAACCTAGCTATTAAGGAGTCTACCTACAGTAAACACAGTTATCATAAATGAAGGTGAAAAGTATCTCACATACAATCTCAAAACTGGGCATGGTTGTTCATGGCAATAATCCTAGCACTTGCAAGGCTGAGCTAGTCGGTCAACAGTTTAAGTCAGCCTGTGCTCTAAAGTGAGTTCAAGGCAGCCTAAGTAACCTGAGAGACTGTTAAAAAAAAACAGCCAAAATTATCTATATACTTATTATATCACATGAAATAATTACTATATTATATAAATATGTTTATGTAATTATCAATAAACATCAATTAATATATTGATGGATATGTAATTGTGCAGATTGAAAATTCTATCTATCTATCTATTTATCTATCTATAATACATTATAATTTTTAATTTCCCAGGCAGGGTGGTGCTTGCCTATAATTTAGGTTCAGGTAAGAGAATCACTACAAAGAGAAAGCCAGCCAGGTTGGATGCAAATTATTTAAGTTGGCATGCTAGGTTTCTGAAATGGAATTTGGAGTCCTAGACCTGTAGGATGTTTGAGAAAAGAAAAATTACTTCTGTTTTCTTGTTAATTAAAACACTAACTGACCAGGTAGAGCAAGACTAATTGCATGGTGTGCATTTGTAGCATGTGCAAAAGCAAAATTCATGACCCTGGTACACAGACCTCGAGCTCATGCATCACAGCGCTGTTAGCTGAGGCCACAGCTGCCTTGGCAGTCCAATTCAGCACATAGTTCCCATTACTTAGGAACTGTGTTCATCTTTTACCCAAGAAAAATGAAAGCCTGCTCCCTACAAAACTTCAGCACAGGTATTCAATGATGCCTCCTCTTTTTTTTTTTTTAAACATTTCTTTATTCTTGAGGATTTTGTATAGGTATACAATGAAATCTGATAATATCTGTGCTTTATTGCCTCCACCTGTGCCTCCCCTCAGATCCCCCAACATGTCTTCTACCTAAATCCATGCCTTTTTTCTTGCTAACCCACTAAGTCAAGTTAGTAATGCCCATATGTGCATGGAAGTAGGGCCATGCAATGGAACATGGAAACCTTACCAGTGATCACATCCTCCAAAATAGATTACTCTCCCTTCCCCAATAACTATCAATTGCCAGTAGCTTCTCCGTAAGTTGGCTTGGAGATAGTTTCCCCCACATATGCTGAAATTCTGGCTGGCTGCAAGTCTTGGGTAGGTAGAGCTGCTGTAATTTCCTGAGTGTGATCATCATGTCCAGAAGATAGCCTTTGCCAGCTTTCCTTCCCACTCTTGGGCTCTTACACCCTTTCTACCCCCCTCTTCCTTGATGATTCCTGAGCCTTGGTGGTGGTGTTAGTGGGGTTGCTAGAGGTGGTTTATTTAGGGCTGAGCACTCTGACTCTTTATTCTTGGCACTTTGACAAATTATGCTTCTCTCCATTAACTGCTGCCTACAGTAAAAAGAAGCCAAGGTAGTAGCGACATGACTGCATGAGGAAACTAACTGTTTAATGATGGTGTTTGAGGGGGGAATTTCATTCCTGGAAGTGTAACCTTAGTCAAAATCTTTGGAGGCCATAGACCCTAAGCTAGAACCTGCTGTTGTTATTTTGCTAAATACTCATGCGGTCAAATTACCTTCTAAATATTTATGTTTAACCACAGACACGAACTTCTGTCAACCTTGGCCAAATGCCTTCTTCATTCATCAGACATGCTCATCATAGCCATACATCGGAGATAAGCATATAAATGATGGATGATAAATTTTGCTATATCCCTTTGGCATTTTTTAGCTGTTTAATTGGGTTCTTATATCTACCACCATATGATCCTTCTTCCACCCTAATCTCTTATAACCTCTCAACAGTAGGTAGCAAAGAAGGCAGTTTAGAGAGGAAAGAATGTGTAGATCTCTTTAGACTATTTCCTGCTGATTAAAGGCATTTCATTTTCTTGAGGGAAAGTCTAGTCTGTGTCTTCAGACTATCCCATTTCTTTTTCTTGTTTCTTTGTCCATGACCACTTGATAAACCACAAGAACTGGAGCCATCAGAATCCTGGGCAACAGTAGGGAGAGCTGCAGCCACCCAGGTCCTCTCAGGGATCTCCCATTTATACTCCTCCTAGAGTGCCTACAATTAAACTATCTGTGACTGGCAAAAACCATGCCTTCCCCCTTCCCCTATAGTACAAAACAACCATAGTTAATGGGCTGGGCACCAACTGAAACAGCCTCATATCCCACACCTGGAATTAAAACAAAAACATATTTATATAACATAACTGGGTTATTCAAGATGCTAAGATTGTCATTACAATATTTATAAAATGAAATGCTATGATATTTGGGGTCAATAAAGTGATCTCCAAAATACGATTTTGAGTGAATGAAGTAAGCTAGACACAGAAGTAAGAACACTATAATTTCAGAGTTTTTTTTTTCCAGATACTGGAATGAGTATGTATGTATGTTTGCATGTGTGTGCTTGCTTATGTACATGTGTACTCATACATGTATGTGATGGTGTGTATGTATGAACAATGTACAGGGTTAGTCCTAGCTTTCCACTTTGCTTTGGGACAGGGTCTCTTCACTGCTGCATGCAAGGATGACTCTTCTGAGAGCTCTTGTAGACTCCCTTTTCTCTGCCTCCCATCTCCCTAGAGGATTGCACCAGGATAACAAACACTAATGTACATTGGCCCTGAGTGGGTTTTGTGGGTTCAAGCTCAGGCTGTCCATCTTAGGGAGCAAGTGCTTTACTCACTGAGCCAACTCTCCACCCCCAATTAGTGTTGACTGCATGTTGGTCAGTGTTACACCTGGTCACAGTTCATAGATTAATTACAAATGAGCCATGGAAGAATCTTTGGAGTGATGGCGGTATTATACAGTTTAACTACTGTAAGCATAAAGGCGTACATACACTTGTCAAACCCATCAAATTACTGTTTCAAGACCTTTTGCTTAAGAATGAATATAAGACTTATAAAACTATAGGGTTAAAATGTATTCTATGCATTCTTCTTTTAGCGTGTGAATTATGACCAACAAAGTCATCTAAGAAGAAAACTAATAAGAGAATAGAAAAATGGGACATTTCCATTTATTGAACAAAATTTTTCAACCAACTGATATTATAATATAATTGATAAAAAGGTTTATATCCAGATTAAATGAAAAATATTGTTTTTTAAAGTACTCACATTTTTATTAATAAATTTAATGTCTACAGTGACTCACTCAGATCTGGTTAAATACCTTTTCTTTTCAATTGATTATGGTTTTCTGACTTCAAAAGATATTAAGAATTTCTCCTGGACAAGATTGATATCTTATTGATCTTTGTTTTTGTTTTGGCCTTATTTTTCAGTTTGGAGATGGTACCCTATGTGCAGTAAATTCTCAATAGAAAATTATCGAATATATTAGTTGAACATTGACCAAACATAGTTGACCAAGGTGGTGTCATTAACAAGACTGTTTATTTCCCTGCCTCTTTCCAGGTTCGTATCTTGCTCCCTGTAAGAAGGAAGAGTATAGTCAGTGAGGGGTAGGCAAGTGAGGAGAACTTTATACATAGGCAGTAGAAATTCAAGTAGGCAAATAGAAGGTCACTATGTGAGAGTGCCAAGGGAAACTGAACTCAGGGTAGAGCCAGATGTCAACCCAGAGGCTAACATTGCCTACAGGGCTCTGAGTTCTTGATAGGTCTTGGAATGGTAAATGAGAGTTAGGCTCCATTAGCAACCAGTAATGGGACCCAAGCCCAGTGCACTGACAGCTTCAGCTGCTGGCAAGGTGATAGAGCAACGTGAGTTCTCCCACTCCTTCTTAGTTGGAATGGGATTTGGTATAGCCATGTGGAGGACAGCTTGGCAGGTTCTTACTGAAGGAAAGATAGACCTATCCTGAGATCCAGCAATAATGTTCCTCTAGAGAAAGCTGCACAGGTTGGGTCATATGAATATGTGAAGTATCTGTACCCTACTTTCTATTTTGCTTTGTTGCTAAAATGCCTGTAAAAATTATGTCTTTAACAAAAGTCACAACAAACATGAGATAGTTAAAGGACAATTAGCAACCTGAAAAATTATATATAATATTATATATTTTAAAATATTAATTATTATATTACATAATAAAATTATAAATACATATATAATTGTCCATCCTAATTGAAGAAAAATAATCAATATATATTAAAATGGAGATGATCACTATATCAACATATAATACATCAAAGCATTGCATACATAGATAAACATCAGCTATAAACATGTGCACATACATGTTCATACCTTCACAAAATAAACCCAAACACATTCTAGGTGATACTTAACAGTAGGAGAATCATAAGCCAATTAAAAATTTTTTCTAAATAGTTAAAACAACAAGGAAACATATATCACTATCATAGTCACCACTTCCTCTTCTGGAAAAGAGAGTTACATATACGATTATCAGAGACATCATGTGGAATAATTTTAGGTGCTCTTGGCAGTATTGTTTATTCCCTAAGATTCTGCCTCCCTCCCAGACTGCCCAGGTGGTTTTCCCTTGTATGCTATTCTCCACAGCTCCATCCTTATTAGAACACCAGGGGTAATTTGTAAGGGTGTTTGTCTGTCTGAATTCTCGGTGAAGTTTAGTCTGTGAGGAGGCTCGCAGGCATTGCATTTGGTCCTGGCTTTAGCTTGGGTGACATTCCCAGTCAGTTTCAATCAATCACAAGCCACTATCCTCTAAGCTTTGGGTTTTTCCAGATGCTTCAACCCTCTTGAAGCCTCTCTATTCACTTTAGAAACTCCATTAAATTTGTTAAAAGCCAATTCGAGGGATCTCTGCATCTCTAACCATTCTTCCCCAAATCTGTTTACCAAGCTAATTTGTTTGCTTACTTTGAGGATCAGGCCCACTTGCATGGGATTAATCTCCGCTATTTGGGACCTGTTCATCCACAATACATGTTGTTCTGTGGTTAATGGCCCTTGTCTCGGGGCAGGGATGAAGAAAAAATGCATTGAAAAGAAGCAGATGGAGCTTGTTTTTGCCTAATTTCCCTTTGTCATTTCCCCAGCCACTGTGGTGAAAACTCTAAGTTTAGCTGGAGAACAAGCTAGCTTCTGATTGCTGACCATCTCCTTCTTTCCCATCTGCAGGGCACGCTGGGCAAGAATGGCTCAATTTGGCTGCTTTTCTCCCCCTTGAGCCTGAAAGTACATTTTCAAGAGTAAATGTTTTGTAGACAGTTTGAAATAAAAGAGTGGAGTAGGACATTTGGATCGGAAAATAACATTGGAGTCTACTCTCAGTGATGGTTTAGAAGAGATCTTGAGTATACTTAAATCCTTAGTGAAAGTGTTGGTGAAATAAAGCAGGCAAATAAATATGTATCCTATATACTAAAAGCCAATGCATACTGGCTTTAATCTCTGTATGTATTATAACAACCATGGGGATATGCCCAGTCACAGAGCAAGGTCCTAGGGTTGGTCCTCAGCTTGGGGAAGAAGGACTATAAAAGGAGAAGAGAATAAAGATTACTTTAGAGAAGGGGAAGCGTTAAGCTAGCTTTTCATTGCTGTGATGAAATAACTGAGAAAACTCAAAAGAGAAAATGTTGAGTGTAGCTCTTGAGTTGGGAAGTTTTGGTCTATGGCGACTTGGGTATATCGTTTCCAGGCCTGTGTTGAAACAGAACATTATGTTGGAGTGGCTGGGGGTGGGGCATAGAAATGTTGCTTACCTCATGACAGCTAGGGAAGAGAAAAAGAGAGGAGGAGGGAAAGAAGGAGGAGAGAGAGAAGGAGAAAGAGACAAGTGTGTGTGGGGGTGTGGGGGTTGGTGGGGGACAGAGAAACTTGAACAAAATATGCCTGCCAAAGCAATGCACTCCAGAGACTTATTTTCCTCTATCTAGGCCTCACCAACTAATGTATCTACTACTTCCAATAGCTCATTAAATTATGAATCCATAAATACATTGATTTATTAATGGGACTCATGTCCTCACAATCTAGTGACTTGCTACAGTGCCCCAAGTCTACTGAATTGTAGAACAAGCCCCCAGCTCAGGGATTTCCAGGTGGCCCTGGAATTGTAGTGACAGAGAGGTGGAATGGCCAAGGGTTCTCCCAAGGATTACTTTCCTATCTCATGCTAGTCAAGGACGGTGTATTAGTGCACAGGGACCCATTCTGTTTCTGTTCATACTTGCTGGTCCACATTCTTTGAATATCCATCCACAGGTTCCTTCTCTTTTCAAACACCAGCTGCAACCTTCCATCTTGCCCTCTCGTTCCCCTGCATTCTCTCCTTGCCATTTCATTCCACAGTCTCAATTCCTGATGCTTTGCTGCCCAACTTCTCAACTGTTGGTTGAGACTCACAGTGGAGTTGCCAAGGAGTTACAGCAATTAGAGGTTTCTGGACACAGAACAACCTAAAATTAATTCAAAATGAATTTTAAAAGATAGCATTGGATTGGATTGTGCGAGGATACTTGATTTTAAAACGTACTGCCTCCTGCCCCTAGAGGCATTGCAGGTGTGGCTGCTGTGTCCATCACATGCCCATCACATGTCCATCGCATGTTCATCAGTAGGTGGCAGAATAGGTGGAGAGAGGCTATGTCTACACTCTGACCCATGAACACCTGAATAATTAATAGAGTTTAACACTCTTGGAAAAAAGGGAGACTGAGCACCCATCCAGTACAGCGCCAGACTGGCCCTGACAGCTCCCAAGATAGGGAGCAACTGGAGACCAGAAGAACCCTGGGCAGGAGCAAGCCTGAGACAGGGGCTATTCTGGTAGACTGGGTGAGGATCAAGCCACTAGACTGGTGCCATGGGGCCGGGAGAGGCATCTAGCCTGAGATGACCAGGTCTGGGAGGGGTGCAGACTCCATGCTCTAGGTGAGCCTCCTGACCCCATAATGTTATAGGCAGGGCATAGCATTCCTGAGACCAATCCTGAGATGACCCCAGACACTCAGAGACCACTGATGCCACTAGAGAATCAAGTAACTGGTGGAGAAATGAAAAAGAAAGAGAAAGAGAGGGATGTAGGCATAATGAAGAGAGGTGGAACTGGAGAATCAAGGGTAGTGAGGAACAGCCTGATGTGAATAGCTGGTGATGCCACCTGGAACCAAAGTAGAGTCCAGATCAGTGCTACCACTGGAGGCCACTTCTGGGTCTGTGGCCTGCAGCAGTAGGAGTCTGTTACCACCAAAAGCCAGGTGGATGTCCCTGTTCTGGGTTGCCATCCTGGGTCAGGTGATGTCTGAGGGCATGCAGAACTGTATCCACCCCTTACCTGGGCATCTTGGGAGAGCAGGGCCTGGAGGCATGAGAGTGGAGAGCTGACCCCAGCCCTAGACAGCTGCAGTACTTGGGAGAGCAGCCCCTACATGTTTTAAGAGTTGCTGGTGAACTGGGTCCCTAAGGATGCCAGCATGGGAGAGCTGACCCTACTGGTTGTCTCCTGTGTGGCGTTATGAATGAGGGAGAGATACCCTCCTCCCCTCTTCCCATTTACTAGCTGCTACAGGTAGGAGACCTGTCCTTGGGGTCATGAGAGCAAAAGAACTGGTCCTGAACCTTGCCTGGGAAGAAGGATAGAGCTGGTCCTGGTTAAGGGGAACACTGGTGAGCAGGTCCTGAAGGTGGGGAAGCCAGAAAGCCAGTAGGCTGACCAGCTCAGATACCTCTTAGGCCCAGATAGAAGGCTTTGAATTAGTTCACTCCAACATCTACCCCATCAATGAACTGCTGGAGTCCATGAAGGGGCTGATCTTACAGTTCCAAAACTGTAGGATCTCCATGACACAGGGCAAAAACATGATATTCTAGAGGAGTCCCAGTGATTGCCCAGTGTTGATAGAGTAGCTGAAGGTGAAGGGCTCATACCACACCGAAGAGTCATTGCAATGAACATTTGCGAACAAAGAAGTGTGGACAACAGGGTGTACTGTGGAACACACTGTTAGTACTACAGTTTCCAAATTGAGAATTTTTTTTTCCTTTATTGAGGGGGAGGTTGCAAGGGTGGAGGGCAGGTGTGAGGGGAGATGAGTGGAATTGGGAAATTCACAAAGAATCAATAAAATGTTAAAAAAAATTTACTGCTTAACTTTCTGACATGAATCTCTCCCCCCCCTCCACAAATAATAATAATGTGTAAATAGATTTGGCTTGGGGTTAAGGCAGAATTTCTATCAGTTTCTCAGTGCTCCTGAGCACACTTCTGCCATGTTTGAACTATGTATTAATATTGAAATGACATTTTAAACTTTGGCAACTATAAAAACAAAATATTGGCCAACTCTAAAACAGAGTTGAAGGTAATTTCCATCTTGCAATATCAAATGTTCATTCAAGATTGTGTTCTTTTCGTTAATTTTTAAAATTACATTTATTTATCTATTAAAGTGGTGTTTTGAGTGCACCACACAAGTGCATGAAGTTCAGAGGACAGCTTTCGGGAGTTGGTTTTCTCTTTCCACCACGTGGGGCCTGAGGATTGAACTTGAGTTGCCAGTCTTTTCACCAAGCACCTTTGCCTACTGTTCAAGTCCAAGACTGGATTTTTATGTAAAAATAAAACAGCCCATACAACTCGGGAGTATACACATTTGTTTTTGTCGGTGGATTCCAAACATTTGTTTTAAACTGAAATTTAAAATGATTTATTACCAGTAAATGTTTGATTTGAGTTTCTGCTTTATAAACCTACATAAGCAGGATTATGTGAAAAATTCTTGAATGAAAAGGGGAGGTGAGAGGAACATGTTTGAGATGTCTTGCACTAACATGTGGGGGCAGGCTGGACCATCAGTAGAGAGAGGCAATTGTGGAGACTGTTCAGCAAGGCAAAGGTGGAAGAGCCACTCTTCAGGGATGCTCAAATAGATACAGACTGATTCTTTTCATAGCTGTCTATCATCTTCATGACAATGGCCTCCTGAGATGCCACTGGGAAAAGAAAAGGACTTTATTTTTTTTCAGAGAGAGATTTTTAAAACAAAAGATCTGAATTTCACCATCATATGAAGTGGTGTTTTACTCAAGTTCAATACAATTCCTGAAATGAACTTCAAATTTCAATTACTGTCCTTCCTCATCTACAGCATTCGAGGATGTGCCAAGACAGAAACTTTGGTTTGAGAATACATAACTGCAATTAAAGCACCACACAGAGATCACCAAAGGAGGCTTTAATAACCCAAGCAGATTCTCTTTTTGCAAACAACATGGACATTGGGGATTTAAACTCTGTTCAAGCACCTTTCCAATTATAATTTGAATCGAACAAAAGCACTAGTCAATAGATTTGTTTTTCTTCCTTGGGGATCTAAGAAGTCCACAACAGGAAATATGTTTGGGGAAAGGAGTCCAAGGAATTTATCTACAGAAAAAAATTAATCATATCTATTATGATGATTTGATCTTGGGGGTGAAGAGAGCCTTTGAAATAAGCTGCTTATTCAACCCACCAGAGTCCAGACATCCTTTGTTCCACCTCCCTAGGGATGTTTTGATGTGATTTATGCTACTTTCTTGCATTTGTTATTTTGTGACTCAGTGCCAATGACGGGGGAGCTGAATTTGTTCCCTCTATTCTTTCTCACACCCTGGATTGATTCATACAAATCGAGGCAGCATGTGGAAGAGGTTTCATTAATTTTAGACAGGTCATGGACTGGAGAAACAGATAGAGCGCTAATTGAAAATACTAGGTTGTATGCTGCCTCCTTCTTAATTCCCTAGGCTAAAAGCTTGTGGGGTGTCTCTATTACAAAAGATCATGTGCATCTGGTATGTGCCCCTTTTCAAACTAGCTTTAGATTACTGCATAGTTGACACAGTATATTGAAGCTTGAATTGGACCAAATTATGATAAGGTGTTTGATTGCGTGAATGTGTGGATGTTTCATTTCTCTGCCACAATCTCATGTAGGTTACACAGGTTGAAATTCTGAGGGTAATATAGATAACAAAATGTCATGGTCTATTTCACAATCCCCTTGTAAAGTTTCATAAGGAAAGAGGTCTCAGAGTCTCCCCTTTATAGAATTATGTGCTATATTGCTTGGGTATAAGGTTTCATAAAGTAGTAATTCTTGACCAAGTGGCTGTCATATCAAAATTAGGTCTTAATAAGCCATCCTGAAAACATAAGAGTGTATATGGTGACTTTAACTTTATTTATTTTTTATTTTTTATTTTTTTTTAATATTTTTATTACATATTTTCCTCAATTACGTTTCCAATGCTATCCCAAAAGTCCCCCATAGCGCCCCCCACTTCCCTACCCATCCATTCCCATTCTTTTGGCCCTGGCATTCCCCTATATTGGGGCATATAAAGTTTGTGGTCTGTGTGTGCATGTGTGCATGTGATTGCGTGTGTATTTGTATGTGTATGTCTGTGTCTATGTGCATTGTGTAATTGTGAATATATATATATGTGTGCATGTGTGTATTGAATACATAATTTTGTGTATGTGTATGTATAATTGTGTATGTGTATATATGTATATTATGTGTATATATATGTATATATTGTGTGTGTGCATGTGTATATGTGAGTGTGTATGTGAGTGAGTGCATTTTTGTGTATGTGTGTATGATGTGTATGTATGTTTGTCTGCATGTGTATGAATGTGTGTATATCTGTGTGTTTATATGTGTGTATGCATATGTGTATGCCTGTGTAATTGTGTGTGTATGTGTATATGTATGTGTATGATATATTTGTCTGTGTATGTATATCTGTGTGTATGTATATGTGTGTTAAGGAGGAGGATTGCAATCCCATTGGAGGAACAACATAGCTTGGCCTGACCTCTCCAGCTCTCCCAGAGACTAGACCATCAACCAAGGAGTGTACCTAGAGGGATCCATGGCTCCAGATACATATGTATTAGCAGATGGCCTTGCCTGACAGCATTGGGAGGGGAGGCCCTCAGTCTTGGGGAGGTTTGATGCTCCAGTGTAGGGGGATGCTGAAGCTGTCAGGAAGAAGAGTGTGGGTGCCGAGGAGTGCTCTCATACAAAGGGGAGGGCGGAGGGCAGTTGTGGGATGGCGAGGTGGCAGAGGGGTAAACAAGAAGTGAAATAACATGGGATGGGGGGTTAGTGGAGGGGATAGCTGGTAAGTGGAATATCATTTGAGATGTAAATGAATGGAATGATTAATAATAATGATGATGATAATAATAATAATAAATTTCACAGTCTTGCTTAGGAGGAAACACACCCCCAGAAAGCTATACTTCACTTTCCCACCTCCCTTCTTCCTGTCTGCTGTGAGGTGAACAGCTGAGGTCACCATTCTCTTCTGCTATGGGGTTAGGTCTCAACTGGTATAGAAACAAAGGAGCCAGCCTTTATGGGCTGAAGAGTCCGAAAGTGTAAGCTAGACTGTTTCACCTTCTTTAAATGGTTCTTATTGTCTATTCGTCATAGTAATTAAATGTATGTATTTAAACATATAACTAAATAATAATATATTATGGTATTATAAAATATACATAATTTAATAATAATAAAATTATTATTAAATATAAATTAAATTATTATTAAATATAAATTTTATATATTTATATAAATACATATTATTTACATAAATTTTAAATAACTCCAGATTTCTAAATTTATATATATGAAATATAAATATATATGGCAATAAAGCTGTATTGGCAGCTCCATTGTGTACCTGACAGGCAGTTAGTATCCAGAATCCATGAGATCCTACAATTTAAATCAAAAGAAAACTTAAAACAGACAGAAAGTGTGACTGGGCATTTCTCCAAGATGACATACGCATGGGCTGATAGTTACATGGGAAGTGTTCAGCCTCATTCTTCACTGGGAAAACACGCATCCATATAGAGCAAGATAACACTCACACATGCTGTGATAGCTGTCATCAGATATGTAGGGACAATAACAAGTGTGGGCAAGGAGGTGACCAAATTTGACCCTTTCACACCAATGATGGCAACCTAAAATGATACAAGAGCTGGTACAGAAAACAGAGTATTTATTGCTTGAATTACGTATAGAGTCACAAACGATCTAGCCATCTCACTTCTGATTACTTATCCCAAACTATCGATAAGAGGACCTTATCATTGCATGGTTGTAGGATGACCACAGCTGCCATTGCAGAATCATTCACAGTAACAACAGATGGAAATACTTAATGCCTGTCATTAGGTGAATGGGAAAAGAAATAGAGCATGTATACATAATGAAATATTCAGACTTAATAAAGAGAAAATGTCATCATTTACTACAATGTAAATGAACTTGGAGGAAATTATGCCAAGTGAAACATTCCAGAAATAGAAGGGTAAACACTTTCCTTCACTATCTATCTAAAGTATCAGAAGTAATTAAATACATAGAAGCCAAATGTGGCGTGCTGGTTGCCATGGTGAGTTTTATGTAATGGGTGTAGTGTTTCCATTATGCAAGATAAAAAGTTCTAGAGGTCTGCTATACACAAACAAACAAACAAACAAACAAACACAACCCTAAAACAGCTATAGGACTGGAGAAATGGCTCAGTTGGCAAAGTGTTTGCCAGGGGAATGTAAGGACCTAAGTTTGAATCCCCAGGAAAATATTGAGCACAGTAGGACATGTGTGTAAGCACTTTGCTCTTTCAGTGAGCTAGGCAGTAGGCATTGGAGACAGGAGAGTCTTCACAAGCTCTCAGGCCAGTCCATCTGGCATACCAGTGAGAAACAAAACACTGTCGCAAGCAAGGTCAAAGGTGAGGACCACCACCTGGAGTAGTCCTCTGACCTTGTGCTGTGACATGGGTACGAATGTTTGTGAATACACACACACAAACACACACACATACACCACACACAAAGACACACTCACACAGGCACATGTATACTCTCTCACATACATAGTTTTGTGCTATATGTACATTTAAAAGTTTAACAAAGATGATGCAACACTTATTTATTTATTTATTTATTTATTTATTTATTATATTTTTGCAACTTTTTTTAACAACCAAAAGAAAATTTTGTGTCTTTAGATATTGCTGATTAAATAAAATTTTGGGATTTTTAGAATGTTTAGAAATGTTCGATGGGTGTTTGAAAATATTATATACTATTCCTTTAAACTAAGCAATAAATATTATCATTGAATAAATGGTATAATTATATATTATTTTAACCATCTGTGTCATAACGTTCTTTATGTGCGTGTGTGGGGGCCTGAGTGTTTGCTTGTGCACAGCATGCAGGCAAGTGCATGAGAAGGTCAGAAGAGCACGTCAGATTCTCAGGAGCTGGAGTCACAGGCCGGCCGTGAGCTATCCTGTGAATTCTGGGACCCAAAGTCAGGTGCTGAGCCATCTCTCCAGACCCCATGTCATTGTTTTAGCAAGTGGGTCTTCTGTAGATTGACACTGACTTATGAATCATATATCTCTCAATTTCTCCTTCAAATATCAAACAACTTCCCATTGCATTTATATGTCTTTATATATCTGTCTTATGTAATCTTTTGTTTTGACCTTAGCATCTCCTTTATGGTTTGAGCATCTAACTAATACAACTTCAATAATTTTCATTTTTTTCAGCTTTCTCTTTATTAGTAGCATATAACCTGCTTATGTTTATTGTCAAGCTTAATGCCTTACTTTTTTCTTTTCTTTCTCTTTCTTTCTTTCTTTCTTTCTTTCTTTCTTTCTTTCTTTCTTTCTTTCTTTCTTTCTTTCTTTCTTTCTTTCTCTCTCTCTCTTCCTTTCTTTCTTTCTTTCTTTCTTTCTTTCTTTCTTTCTTTCTTTCTTTCTTGATTGGATATTTTCTTTATTTACATTTCAAATATTTTCCCCTTTCCAGGTCTCCCCTTCAGAAACCCCCAATCCCTTCCCCTTCCCCCCTGCCTCTATGAGGGTGCTCCCCCACCCATCTACCTACTCCTCCTGCACTGGCATTCCCCTACACTGGGGCATCGAACACCCTCAAGCCCAAGGGCCTCTCCTCCCACTGCTGTCCAACAGTGCTTTACCTTTGCAACTTTATTTGTCTTCCTAGTTCTTCTCTTATGTCTTTAATGTTCCCTTTATTTCCATCTTCTTTAATGATGTGATATGTATATGTCCTGCATTGAACTCTATTTGCTTTCAGGTTGCCAGCAAAATACATCCAATTCTCAACCATCATTTGTTAAACTGGAGCATCAGGTGGAAATGCTGCCCTCCAGTTTACTCAGGAATTGCTGCTTTTCTTTGTCCCCGGATCAATGTTATCTTTGAAGGTGGAATAGTTATTATGTCTGTTTGTGTATTTTTGCCCATGTAATTACTTAATTACTGTAAATGTATTTGCAGAAGTTGTATTAGTTGTGTGTGTTGTATGCATCTATCGATCTATCGATCTATCGATCTATCTATCTATCTATCTATCGATCGATCGATCGATCGATCGATCATCTATCTATCCATAGTTTGAGCAGAGGGAAGAGAAGGGTATTGGGATGCCTTCCTCTAGATCACTGTCTTCCTTTTTCCTCCGAGACAGGGTCTTTCACTGAACCTGGAGCCAGCCCACAGTTTCATCTGGACTGGCTGTCCAGTGCTACTGGGGTCTACCTGTCTCTGCTTCTTCAGCTTTGTGGTTCCGTTTGCAAGCTGCTATGTCCAGCTTTTCAGTGGGTTCTGGGGATCTGAATTCCGGTCCTCAGGCTTGCAAAGACAGCACTCTTACCCACTGAGCCATCTCCCCAGCCCTGCATTCATTGATTTAAGTGCTTCAGCCTTCCCATTCTTGCTCTCTGGACTTTGATGCTCTCTTTGTAATTCGTTCTAAATGGATTTTGATGTAGTACATGTTGTCACCAGCATCCTGGTTCCCCCTGTTCAGGCATTAGTGTGGTAGGAAACATTGGAAGCTAGCCCGATATTTTCCTTAATTAGACTCTGTGACAGTCATATTGTCTGTTTCTCCACTATCGCTGGCAGCTGTGATGTGCCCAGATGTGTCCCTCCGATGGTCAGTCATGCCTGGAACATGCTGAACTCTTGGAGTTTATACACAAAGAATGTTTTGATCTCTAAAAATAATTCTTTGAACACATCCTTGATTACTCTATTTGACGATGTTGGTGACAGTTATTCCAGTGCTGACAATAAGTATATTAAATGATTGATGTGCAGCATCTAACACAATCAAAACAGGAGACAGTCTTATCCTTCTCTTAAAGATAAATGCTTAAGATGTTAATTCACCCCCCTTCTCCCCCAGCTGGTAAACAGTTCTCAGGTACAAATGCCCCATTCAGTACTCAGGGAATGCTTTAAATATCCCCTGAAGGGCTCTAAATTCCTGATGTTTCCTCTCAGTCTACTCTGTACATGGGAACACAGCAGTTCATCCTACACCAGGTATTTTCATATTCACACTGAACTCTGCTCCTCTTGTAGGATTCTAGGTACACATACTGAGTTGGACCATTGCCTCAACTATTTGATTTTCATTCTCTATCAACTATTTTTCTTTTAAAGATGTGCTTATTTTATACATATTCATATTTAAAACCCTGCATGTATGTAAGTCCACAGCATGCCTTCCCGAAGAGACCAGAAGAGGTTGTTGGATGGATCTCCTTGGAGCAGGAGTTACATTAAGATACTTAATGGGGGCTAGGAACTAAGTCTGGGTCCTTTGCAGGAGCAACCAAGTGTTCCTATCTGCTGAGCCATCTCCTTAGCTTCTTAATTTTGCTTTTTTTTTTATTACCTAAAGTTTAAGAATTTTGAGCTGTATTTCAGAACTCATTTAAATCCTTTAAAAATTTATTCACTTTTTTTTCTATTTAAAATAATTTTATTGGTTTATCCTGTGCTGGGGGCAGGGTTCCACCACAGCACATTTGTGAAGGTCAGAGCAGCCTCTGGGTTTTCTCCTACCATGTGGGTTTCAGGAACCAAACTCAGGTCTTCAGGGTTGGTGACAAATACTTCTATCAGAGGAGCCATCCTGTCAGGCCTCTTTTATTTCCAGGTTTTCTTTGATTTTGATCACACTGTAGTTTCAATGGTTTTGGTATTGGTGGCACAGACGTCGTCATCTTCCTGAGCACACTGAAGGATGCTTTACAATACTCTCATCTGTTCTGAACTTTCAATGCCCATCTTCCCATTTTCCCCAGGTTGCTTCCTTTTTCCTTGAGAAGAGGCTCCTTTAAGCCTCTTGTTGACTGGTTGACATGACTCATGGGGTTTAACCTTCCATTTCTCCTCTTGGCAAGGCCTTCCTCTCAAGACTCAGACCCTGAAACCAGAGCATAGGCCCTTACTTTCAGTTTCTAGAACCCATTCTATGTCAGGTGAATGTGCCTGGTGGGATGCAGTATTGCTCTAAGTGCTTTCTCCACTTTGCCAGGGAGATGAAGAATTCTGCTCTGGTTTTGGGCAATTTTAGAATAGGGAGATCCTGTCCTTTTACCCCCTGCATCCCAGCATATCACAGCACACAGCTTTCTCAGGAGCCCATGCCTCCTAAGATGCTGTTTCCCATAGACTGTCCTCATTCTTTATGACCATGTTTGTTGACTTCTTTTATGTGAATTATTAAAAAGCGGCAGGCTCATGGAAATCTATAGAGGACAATTATTTTGGTCAGCCAGGTTTAGAAAGACATCCACATGTTCATTAACACAGGCTAATATTATAATTAAAATCAGGGTGCTATTTCCTTCCAATTTTGTAGAAATTTTTGTTATCTACAGTATTCTTGATCAGATACAAATCTATTTAATCTAAGAATATTTTATTTTGACTCTCTCTCTCTCTCTCTCTCTCTCTCTCTCTCTCTCTCTCTCTCTCTCTCTGTGTGTGTGTGTGTATGTATGTATCACAGTGCACACTTGGAGGGCAGGGAACAATTTTCAGGAGTTGATGTTCTCTTTCTACCATGTGGGTCTCAGGGATTGAACTCAGATCATCAAGCTTGGTGGCAAACACTTTTATGTACATGCCATAAGAATATGTCTTGGTATTAAATTTAGTGGAAGACCTAAGAATTTAGATATACATTTTAGAAGCTGTGGCTGGCTTACTACTTCTATTGCTAAGTCTTCCACCATCCCTCATGCTAGGGATCAAATTCAAGCCTCAGGTAATAGGTAAGTACTATATCACCACCCCTGAGGATAGTTTGTGTATCTCCCGTAGGACTCTTTAGTTGCTATTGGTAACTATGCTGTTTTCAGTTGTATGACCTGAAAGCAGAGGTGGGACCTATATTTTATTTGGACTATGGTTGTCAGGATATGTGGGACACTGCTCCCCAATTCACTTATGCACAAAATCTGGACAGGCTCCTGTAACATCTGATAAAGGAAATTAGCCCAAAATCTTTAGTGTGGGAGGCAAAGACTGAACACATTTGGAGCAAGTGCTCTCAGAACATAGCACCATGAAACTGGTCAGCTAAGTGCACAGCACCTTTAGGATTGGTGACTAGGGAAGGCATGACAGAGGCTCAGAAATCTGGAGTGAAGAAGAACCTGCTAGGGATGAGAGAATCTCTCAGTAAAGATCTGAAGAAGCAAATACCAAAAGCATGTCAGAGTAGAGTTATTTTCAATTAGACTCAGCATTTCCCGAGATTCTAATAAACTTGAAATAGCTAATATTGCTCACAAGTTTACTGATGTTCTGAGATTTTATTTTTTTCATTTTTGGATACTGTGTGAATTAGAGAACCAACACATCTGTTAAACTCTCCCTGACAGGAGCCTGTGTGTCTGCAACATCTGCTAATCTGACCAAAGGCCTTCATCTTACTTCCTGTGTGACACATGTCATGTCTATGAAATCCATGAATGGAGATAGGTGACCCACAGACTTCACACAAGTGAATATTAGAGCAATTCAAGCAAAGGACAGCCTTAAGGAAACGGAGGATACTAAGGAAAGAGAGAGAAAGAGAGACACAGAGAGAGAGACAGACAGAGAGAGAGAGAGAGAGAGAGAGAGAGAGAGAGAGAGAGAGAGAGAGAGGAGAGACAGAGACACAGAGAGAGACAGAGAGAAAGAGATGGAGACAGAGACACACAGAGATACAGAGAGAAACAGAGAGAAAGAGACAGAGACAGACAGAGAGGAGAGACAGAGACACAGAGAGAGACAGAGAGAAACAGAGAGAAAGAGAGACGAGAGAGAGAGAGGAGAGAGAGAGACAGAGAGAAAGAGATGGAGACAGAGACACAGAGAGAGACAGAGAGAAACAGAGAGAAAGAGAGAGACAGAGAGAGAGACAAGAGAGAGAGAGGAGAGAGAGACACAGAGAAAGAGATGGAGACAGAGACACAGAGAGAAACAGAGAGACAGAGAGAGAGAAAGAGAGAGACAGGGATAGACACACACAGAGGCAGAGACAGACATAGAGACAGAGACAGACAGACAGACAGACAGACAGACAGACAGACAGACAGACACACACACACACACACACACACACACAGAGAGAGAGAGAGAGAGAGAGAGAGAGAGAGAGAGAGAGACCCTGGAAATCCTGCTGGAGGTCCACTTCATGGATTAGCACCTATCCACCTGCCTCTCATCAGTGACAAGATTCCTTTCAAAGCAGCGAGAAGCATCTTCAGGCTGGAGCTGAGAACCCCTGGAGAGGACAGAATGGCGACAATGAACTAGTGCAGTGGTTCTCAACCTTCCTAATGCTGTGACCTATATCCAGTTCCTCATGGTAATGGTGACCTCTAACCATAAAATTCTTCTTGTTACTACTTCTCCACTGTAATTTTGCTACTGTTACAAGTCATAATGTAAGTATCTCTGTTTTCTGATGGTCTTCGATGGCCCCTGTGAAAGACTCACTTGGCTCTCAGTGGGGCTGTGACCCACACACAGGTTGAGAACTGCTGAGCTAGAGGGAGGCTTGCCTACCCCTAACATCTGATGCTTAAGTTAGAGATGTCAGCAATTAAAACAATTATCTTATATATGTAATCTATCTATGTATGTGTCTGTATGTGTATGTCATGTGTGTACAGGTGCTCATGGTCTTGGGAACCAAACTCAGGTCCTCTGGGAACGCAGGAAGCACTCTTAGCCACCAAACCATCTCTCTAGCCCCCAATACCAGCTATTTCTAACTTGCTGGGATTCCAGATTCAGGAATTGTGCCACAGTTAGAATTTGATGACTATTATTTGCAGCAAGCTGGCCAAAGGATTAGTAAGAGTTAAAGATATTGCAAACTTGCACATAAACAAGTAAATAAATATGAATTTAAAAGTTTTTGATTTTGTACTCATTTGAGAGTAATAGAAAATTAGAGACTAGTTTCATGTTTCTTGCCTCACTTTTCATAGTGCTAATGCTGTAAATATCAACCATCCAATCATCACTATGAGAAAATTGCCATGGTTCAATTCTGGTAACCAAACGTCAAATTCCATTTAACTTCTTCATGTCTGTCTTCTTCTTTTTGTCCCATGATCCTTCCCTGGGTAGGTACTGCAATTGTCTTTAACTATCTGGTCTCCTTAGTCTTTCTCCTTCTGGGACAACTGCTTGCCTTTCCTTGTGGTCTAAGGCTTTGACCAATTTAAAGAGTAGCAATAAGCCATCTTGTAGCATGGCCCTCTGATTTCCCCAACATTTTCTCACAGTTTGAATAAACATTCGTATTTTTGTCAAGGAAACCAAGGAAAGGATGTTTTGCACTTCTATGTGGACATAGGTAATTTTTATTTTCTTAGTGTGTGAATTTCATCCTCAAAGTCCAGTTTCTTGTGCATAAAAGATGAACTCAGAGATGTTCTGTTTAATTTCTTGTTTTGGATGTGAAATTGAGGTCCCTAATGTCTATGATGCTTGTCTCTTTATAACAGTGTATGATCTCATTTAATCTCTTAACACATAAGTAACACATAAATCTTTGCTGTAGATCTACTACACACCAGGCATTGAAACAGTGACACACTTATTAAACTGATCAGTATTGCTACACCTTCAATCCCAGCACTTAAGTAGAGTTAGGGGGATCTTTGTGAGTTTGAAGCCAGACTGGTTTATATAGTAAGTTTCATGCCAGACAGAGCTACATGATGGGACATCTTCTGGATATATGCCCAGGAGAGGTATTGCTGGATCCTCCGGTAGTACTAGGTCCAATTTTCTGAGGAACCACCAGACTGATTTCCAGAGTGGTTGTACAAGCTTGCAATCCCACCAACAATGGAGGACTGTTCCTCTTTCTCCACATCCTCGCCAGCATCTGCTGTCACCTGAATTTTTGATCTTAGCCATTCTGACTGGTGTGAGGTGGAATCTCAGGGTTGTTTTGAGTTGCATTTCCCTGATGATTAAGGATGTTGCACATTTTTTCAGGTGCTTCTTAGCCATTCAGTATTCCTCAGGTGAGAGTTCTTTGTTTAGCTCTGAGCCCCATTTTTTAATGGGGTTATTTGATTTTCTGGAGTCCACCTTCTTGAGTTCTTTAATATATTGGATATTAGTCCCCTATCTGATTTAGGATAGGTAAATATCCTTTCCCAATCTGTTGGTGGCCTTTTTGTCTTATTGACAATGTCTTTTGCCTTGCAGAAGGTTTGCAGTTTCATGAGGTCCCACTTGTCAATTCTTGATCTTACAGCACAAGCCATTGCTGTTCAGGAATTTTTCCCCTGTGCCCATATCCTCGTGGCTTTTCCCCACTTACTCCTCTATAAGTTTCAGTGTCTCTGGTTTTATGTGAAGTTCCTTGATCCACTTAGATTTGACCTTGGTACAAGGAGATAGGAATGGATCAATTCCCATTCTTCTACATGATAACCACCAGTTGTGCCAGTACCATTTGTTGAAAATGCTGTCTTTTTTCCACTGGATGGTTTTAGCTCCCTTGTCAAAGATCAAGTGACCATAGGTGTGTGGGGTCATTTCTGGGTCTTCAATTCTATTCCATTGGTCTACTTGTCTGTTGCTATACCAGTACCATGCAGTTTTTATCACAATTGCTCTGTAGTAAAGCTTTAGGTCCGGCATGGTGATTCCACCAGAGGTTCTTTTATCCTTGAGAAGAGTATTTGCTATCCTAGGTTTTTTTGTTATTCCAGATGAATTTGCAGATTGCTCTTTCTAATTCGTTGAAGAATTGAGTTGGAATTTTGATTGGGATTGCATTGAATCTGTAGATTGCTTTTGGCAAGATAGCCATTTTTACAATGTTGATCCTGCCAATCCATGAGCATGGTAGATCTTTCCATCTTCTGAGATCTTCTTTAATTTCTTTCTTCAGAGACTTGAAGTTCTTATCATACAGATCTTTCATTTCCTTAGTTAGAGTCACACCAAGGTGCTTATGGTTTTCATGAGGTTGCATTCTAAGGAGCCAGCTTCTTGTGTGGAACTGAGAGAGCTTGCACCCCTCACTCCTGCATCGGTGTGTGTTAGGTGGGGATGGATATCAACATCTCTGCTCAGTTCTCCAAGTCAGTTTTATCATAAATGTCATGGATACTGAAAGCCTTATTTTCATACTCAAATATGGTGTCTTCTGACATAAGTCTAAAGGGAAGAATAACATAGGATTAATATAACCTCAGTGCAGAGATATTTGACTAAGTTTTACCGGTAAGAGAGAGACTATCAAGGATTAAAAAAAAGTATATATTTCAGGCACAGAGGTACCATTAAAGTGGCCAATATAGTATCTTCCTTCTTTACATTGGTTTGAAAGAAATTGTTTAATGAGACCGTGAAACAACAGCTAAAGAAATAGATACCATTTTTCTCATGGGTCCATGCTAACCTGAAAAATGTGACCCAGTATGGACCTGAAGACCAATCCTCAAAGTTTTTGTGAACTCATGCATGTATAAAAGATGAACTAGGAGGATTCTCCAGATGTGGGGTGTGTAAATAGAATAACATTCATGCATGTGTGTGTGTGTATGAGTGTGTGTGTGTGTGTGTGTGTGTGTGTGTGTGTGTGTATTGGAATGATGGGACATAAAAGAATATGTGACTAGAAGGAAAACTTGAATAGACTGTGTTCTTTGATAAAGAGATGTGCACTATTCTTTACTGGAACTGTGGCTGTGTGTGAAGGGTGTGTTGTTGGGAGGGTAGATGGGAGACAGGTGACAAATCACTAATCTTGGAGTGAAATAATGGCTTGAGAACCAATGTAATGGATGTGAGGACAGAACTTAGTCAAGACTACAGTGTAGTTGATTAAGCCTCAACAGGAGCTCTGGACTAAGGAGCTGAAGAAGGGAACATGGGTCACACATGGGGATGGGAAAAGACACTGACTGTTTGTTTGTTTGTGTGTTTGTTTCTTTGCTTCTGGGGAAATTCATGTGATTGTTGTTGGGAGTTTAGGGTTCAATGAATGATATTCTTTTTCTTTTCACTTTTCCAACTTGGAAGCAAAGGTGTTTGACACTCAGAGGTCAATACCTATGGCCAGGTAACTTCGTTCACATTTCTAATCTGGTTCAAATGTATTATCCTTTCACAGATGGACAATACAGTGAATTTGGAACCTGGAGGGGTATAGATTTAGAACATTTTGTTATTGGTGTGTGTATGGGACAGGGTCTCATGTTGACCAGGCTGGCCTTGAGAATCAATGCATTTCTTGAGTGCTTGATTCTCCTAGGTCCATCTCCCAATTGCAGGTCTGTGACACCATATCTAGCTCAGAATAAGTCTTTTCTAAAGGCTGGCCAATCTGAAAGAGAAGGACCTAGAAGTCCTTGACTGAAGCAGCCTCAATTCTTTTTTCAGATTCAGCAATCAAACTGTCTCTTGACATTTTAGGAAGAAGTGAAAGGCAAAGACACAATAAGAATGTTTCTCATTTTCCCTTTTCAATCTCTGAGATAAACATTGGTATTAATATCCATTTATATATGTAAAATGGAGATGTAAAATGAGTAAGTAAATTAATTAATTAATGAAAAAACAGAAATAGAAAGTAATAATTGTTCTGAGTGTACATATTAATGTTTATATGCACTGCAAGATCAAAAGAAATTAAAAATTATCTCCATTTAGTAGACAAATATAACTGAGACACAGAGAATGTAAATAAATTGGTAAGATCACAGATCTATTAAATGATGAGATCAAGACTTAAATCTAGGTTGCTTGATTGGGAATCCTGCATCTTTTGCTATTTTTTAGTTTCTGCTGTGTAAGGCCTGGAGTTAGGACATGCAAGCTTTAGGTACTGGCCAGCATCTGCTGGTGGAAGTATGCTGTGGGAACACTCCTCTGGGTCCAGAAGGCATCTAGAGCTTCACAGTTGTAACATTAGGAATCAGAAAGCCATGCAACTATTGAAGTGTTTCAATAAAATGAAATTATATTACAGGAATTATTAGATAAGAAGGAATGTGTGAAACAGAGCATTGTAGAAGGGAAAAACATCAAATTATTCATAGAATTAGAAATTAGTTGTTGTTGTTGTGTGTGTGTGTCTGTGTGTGTCTGTGTCTGTGTGTCTGTGTGTGTGTCTCTGTGTGTGTGTGTGTCTGTGTCTGTGTGTGTGTGTGTCTGTGTGTATGTGTGTCTGTGTGTGTGTGTCTGTGCGTGTGTGTGTGTGTGTACTACTAAGTTTTTCCTTGGGATCTATAACACATGATCAAAGAAATATCACTTGTCATAATTTTGCCTGTTTGTCCTCTCATGTAGTACAGTAGTCAAGTTTATTCTGTAATTGCGTGTTCGGTAACAGAATTTGTCTTTGGGTTGACAAACTCAGAGGACACAATAGGTTACTCATGATTGTTCCTGTTTAAGAACAGCTGTAGGATACCACAGCAACATGATTGGAAGAAAAGTGTGTCAGTTCAGGACTCTGGAGGGCAGCCTCTGACACTCTGAGATGTACAGCATCACCTGAGCATGCCCTACTTGAGGGTCCTTGTTGCTCTTAGGGTTAGCGAGACAGATGCCATAGGACAGTACCTCTAGTTCCTATTGTTAGGTGCAATGGCTTTACCTCTGGACATTGTTCATAATTTGCTGAATAATCTCAACAATAGGAATAGGTTCCTGGTGTAGCAAATAATCTTGGCTGGATTTTCCTTCATTTGAGTCTGGAATAAGGATACTTTTTTTGGCACTGGAAAAGGATTTACTGGATAGAATCTCCAGGTATCTCTAAGACAATGAAATGAAAATGAGCCATCACAGCTCATCAGTAACAGGAAAAAAAAAAAAAAAGAAAAGAAAGAAAGAAAGAAAGACGAGAAAAAGAAACCAAGTGAAATCTCAGCACATTTGCATTAGTTTTTAACTTACTTCAGTTATAATACAGTTAGTGAAGTAAAATGATCAATGATAACCTATGAGTGAAACAAAGAGCGGAGAAGGAAACCTATCCCCCAACAAGCCTGAATCTGTGATCTTAAATTGCTTTAAGTAAAAAAGGATGATTAGTTAAAATTCTAGAGGTAGGATATGTGACAGTGTCTTAAATGACACATTAGTAATGCTTCATTTGGTGTCTCTCCCCTCTGCCATCTCCACCCTTCTTTTATTTGAGGCTGGAACATGCAACAAAGGTGCTTAGTCTCTGTTATACATCCCCAGCCCTATATTGTGTTCTCCCCAAATTCTTTCCCTCACTACCTCTCGTAGGCATATTCCCATTCTTGAACCAATCACTGGATCACTGTGTGTGGTTATGCAGATGAATTTTCCCATGCTTATAGCTCAAGTTTATTTCCCATCTAAAGCACCATGACCAAGAACTATGCTTGGAGGGCATGTGATCTATCCTCATCAGAAGAATGATGAACAGATATGGGATGGCAAAAGGAATTAAGGAATAGGTACATCAAACCACCACCCCAGCTAGGTGATCTAGTCCTCTGTTAACATCATTGAAAGCCTGGCTTGTCATGACTGTACTTAGCTCCACTGATTTATGGAGTTTTTGCAGTGGTCAGGTAGGCATACTGACTACTTGACACCCATCTTTGCTCAGAAGTTAGGGATATTCAGGTATATCACCATTTTCAGTGGACTTAAGACTGCCTTTCCAGTTAGTTCAGATTCTTACAGGAAGGCTCTCTGGACCCACTGGCACAGGGTCACATTACTGTTCTTGTGATAATGTCGAAGCCCTGAGATGATTGCTACTTCAGTCCAATTTGGACCTACTCTTGTCTATCTGACAAATGACTGGTCTCAGGCACTTTTGTTACTGAAATGTTACAGCATCTCCAGATGCTTCTGGGAGAGACTGATATATCCCAGAAAAAATGAGTTGAGCAGGCAGAACCACAACCTGCATTTGATGGAAGTTAATGTTGTGCCCACAAGAATTTTCTTCTTGTACTTCGGAAGTAAACAATTTGAGTATGACGCAGATATTTTATAAAGACAAAGAGAAGGATCATCTGTGACTTGCACTTTTGTTCAGAACACAGGCAGGATTCATGTATAAGCCACTGAAAATTTATATAACTATATTTGAATGCACGTGAGAGGAAACATGAGATTCCTGGCCCCACGGCTGGTGCTCCTTTAACTGCCACAGTCATCAGACTAGAGAAAACAAATCTGCGGAAATGACTGGAGCTCTGTTACAGCTTCTCCTTAGTTATCAGTTCCTAAGTTAAGGATCAGACCAACAATAATGTTATCTCCTTTTGGACCAGAGTAAATTTGGCAATTTTCGTAGGTATTTTTCTTTTATATTTGAATATGTTGAATGTCATCTTTCGGAAATGGGGTTCAATTTGGAGGCTTTTCTAAAGTTACGTAATTTTAATAGTCCAGGAAGTGTGTAGGGCCATTTGTTAATGTAGATTGGACATCATTTGTTGCGTCTGTTCACCAGGTACCACACATTCCTTTCCATGTGATCCAAGTTTTTGTTCTTCATGTTCGTCTCTGGGAATGAGCTCACTGAAGACGATTAGCTCACCCCAAGGGCTTAAATGCAGCAGAATAATGATAACTTATTTAAATCTCACACATTTTGAGGATCATTAGGGCCTGTGTCCTATGAATAAAGGCGATTAAAATTCAACAGAGTTTTGTGTACTCTTAATGTGCGTTCAGTTTTCTCCACAACATCTCCTTTAACATACCATTACACTGTGTGCTGTGACTGTGTCTCATAATGGCCCATACTTGGTAATACACATGATGATACAGACTAACTCTAAATGTCTTTACATTATTCTTAATATAATAATGGTTCCTAGGGCTACATGCAGCTGTGAGTGCATATTAACAGGGGTAGCCCACTGTGAATTATGATTCTATAATACAGAATTTTCAGAAAAAAATACTTACTGTGTATGTAAAATAGCTGCCTTTTAAATGCTTAAAACTTGGGCTGTTTAAAATTGCTTCTAGTAATATTTTTAAAAAGAAAATATTCCAGAGGTAGGAAATGAATGGAATGGGTTTATGAATGATCTTTGTAAAGTCTTTTCAAGGTAATAAATCACAAAACCATAAGAGCAATGGAAAATTATCTTTTTATGCATGTATAATATGAAATCAATTCAAATGAATCCCAGTAACTAATGTTCTTGATGTTTTTGCCAACTTAATGGAGCTCATGATTATCTTTTATGCATGTTGATCGAATGATACTGGATCTTATTTCTTTGTTAATTTGAAGTAAATGTCTATAAATGTAGACAGTGTTGAAAAATAATCATTAATGACAATTTTTTTACTGTATTTTGTTGATTGCGCCTCTCTTATATATGTATTCCTAAAATATTTCTGAAATTCCCATCATCCTATGAAATAGTCTGAACATGTTAATATCACATATGAATTTCACGGGAACTGTCCTTCACACCCTTTTGAATCATCTTTTTTCATTTCCCAGACCCACAAATTGCACATCAGTGTTTGTGATCACTCATCCACTCTTGTTTTTGCCACTATGCTTTTGTAGTCCGAAGTCCCCACCTTCCTTCATGGACATTTCTTTTCAGTTTCACAGCAAGGTTAAAGGCCAATGCCTTTTCTGTATAACATCCTCACTATGAACCTAGTAATTCCTTCCTAATGGCGGGAAGCATGTTGACCTCGTTAGTGTATTGTTACTGAATAACACAGAGCCCTTGAATGAAAATACGTGTTTTTTGTAACTGGTTAGCTGATACTATAGGCATTGGCTACATTCTTTTTGTTGGCTAAAGTGATTTCATTTTTATGTATGTGTGTATGTGTGTGTGTGTGTGTGTACATATGTGTAGAGTATGTGTGTGCGTGGGTGTCTTCTATTGATTTCTACCCTCTTTTTTGAGACAGAGTCTCTCGCTGAATCTTTATGATTGGTTGGCCTGGCTAGCTAGTGATGTTGGAGCTCCTCCTGTCTCTGCCCATCCAACACTGGTTGCAGGCATGTGCTGCCACACTTAGTGTTTTACATGAATGCTGGGATCTGAACTCAGGCCCTTTTGCTTGCACAACAAGCATGCTACTGACTCAGCCCCTCCCTAGCCTCGATATGAGTTTTGTTTTCTTTTAATTATTTGTCTTTATTAATTGATGATCATGAAGATGGGAGGTGATAGTGTAATCTCATTGTACTCCTAGGACGAACCAAAATGCTAATCATAAAAGAATGACTAAGGATTATATGTTACATGAGTGGTTTGATGATTTGACTGAAGTAATATAGAACTTGTAGAATTATTTTACATGTTAGCTGATATGGTATTGCATCAGTTTTAGGACCTTTATTATATTTTCAATGTTATGAAGTTAGTCGGGATCATCTTTGTGCCATAATGAAAACGCACAACGTTTCTGTGGCTTGGCAACCATTTAACCTAGCTCTTGGTTCAGTCTAAGAAGGCTCAGAGGAAGGGTTGAACTGATAAGTTTTAATGGTTAATTTCTAGAATCACCTGAAAGCAAGTCTCAGGATGGGACTGTTCTGGTTAGATTGGTCTAGGGACATGTCTATGAGAGACAATTTTGAGATTATGCTAATTGAGTTAGGAAGAGCAGTCCATCGTGGGTGGCACCATTCCCTAAGCAGAGGATCCTGGATTGTGTAAAAGGGGAGAAAGAGATGAAATCCCTACTATGCGTGTATTAATTTATTGCTCTCTACTTTTGACTGTGGATGTAATGTGACTAGACACTATTTTTTTTTCTCAATGCTTTTCTTTCTTTTTCTTTTCTTTTTTTTTTTTAGGTATAAAAGTCAAACATTTATTGCTAACAAATCATAAAGAAATATATCTTACAACCATTCTTGAGGAAAGGTTGACAAAACCAAAACAATTCTTTGGTAGACATATTATATTACCATTTATCAATAATTAAAGCAAATTTGCATACTAATGAGATGGGTATGTTTGCTTATTGCTACAAAGGTTTGATACTGCATGACATAGAGCTGTTTCAATGTTTTTCAGAGTTGAAGAATATGTTTTAAATTTTTGTATTAATTCTTGGAGAATTCTTTTTTTTTAAAAATTTTTAATATTTTTATTACATATTTTCCTCAATTACATTTCCAATGCTATCCCAAAAGTCCCCCATAGCGCCCCCCACTTCCCTACCCACCCATTCCCATTCTTTTGGCCCTGGCATTCCCCTATATTGGGGCATATAAAGTTTGCAAGTCCAATGGGCCTCTCTTTCCATTGATGGCCGACTAGGCCATCTTTCGATACATATGCAGCTAGAGACAAGAGCTCCAGGGTTCTGGTTAGTACATCATGTTGTTCCAACAATAGGGTTGCAGATCCCTTTAGCTCCTTGGGTACTTTCTCTAGCTTCTCCATTGGGAGCCCTGTGATACATCCAATAGCTGACTGTGAACATCCACTCCTGTGTTTGCTAGGCCCCGGCATCGTCTCACAAGAGACAGCTATATTTGGGTCCTTTCAGCAAAATCTTGCTAGTGTATGCAATGGTGTCAGCGTTTAGAAGCTGATTATGGGATGGATCCCTGGATACGGCAGTCTCTAAATGGTCCATCCTTTCATCACAGCTACGAACTTTGTCTCTGTAACTCCTTCCCTGGGTGTTTTGTTCCCAATTCTAAGAAGGGGCACAGTGTCCACACTTTGGTGTTCATTCTTCTTGAGTTTCATGCGTTTAGCAAATTGTATCTTATATCTTGGGTATCCTAAGTTTTGGGCTAATATCCACTTATCAGTGAATACATATTGTGTGAGTTCTTTTGTGATTGTGTTACTTCACTCAAGATGATGCCCTCCAGGTCCATCCATTTGGCTAGGAATTTCATAAATTCATTCTTTTTAATAGCTGAGTAGTACTCCATTGTGTAAATGTACCATAATTTCTGTATCCATTCCTCTGTTGAGGGACATCTGGGTTCTTTCCAGCTTCTGGCTATTATAAATAGGGCTGCTATGAACATAGTGGAGCATGTGTCCTTTTTACCGGTTGGGACATCTTCTGGATATATGCCCAGGAGAGGTATTGATCCTCCGGTAGTACTATGTCCAATTTTCTGAGGAACCGCCAGACTGATTTCCAGAGTGGTTGTACAAGCTTGCAATCCCACCAACAATGGAGGAGTGTTCCTCTTTCTCCACATCCTCGCCAGCATCTGCTGTCACCTGAATTTTTGATCTTAGCCATTCTGACTGGTGTGAGGTGGAATCTCAGGGTTGTTTTGATTTGCATTTCCCTGATGATTAAGGATGTTGAACATTTTTTCAGGTGCTTCTCTGCCATTCGGTATTCCTCAGGTGAGAATTCTTTGTTCAGTTCTGAGCCCCATTTTTTAATGGGGTTATTTGACTTTCTGGAGTCCACCTTCTTGAGTTCTTTATATATATTGGATATTAGTCCCTTATCTGATTTAGGATAGGTGAAGATCCTTTCCCAATCTGTTGGTGGTTTTTTTGTCTTATTGATGGTGTCTTTAGCCTTGCAGAAGCTTTGTAGTTTCATGAGGTCCCACTTGTCAATTCTCGATCTTACAGCACAAGCCATTACTGTTCTATTCAGGAATTTTTCCCCTGTGCCCATATCTTCAAGGCTTTTCCCCACTTTCTCCTCTATAAGTTTCAGTGTCTCTGGTTTTATGTGTAGTTCCTTGATCCACTTAGACTTGACCTTAGTACAAGGAGATAGGAATGGATCGATTCGCATTCTTCTACATGTTAACAACCAGTTGTGCCAGCACCATTTGTTGAAAATGCTGTCTTTCTTCCACTGGATGTTTTTAGCGCCCTTGTCGAAGATCAAGTGACCATAGGTGTGTGGGTTCATTTCTGGGTCTTCAATTCTATTCCATTGGTCTATTTGTCTGTCACTATACCAGTACCGTGCAGTTTTTATCACAATTGCTCTGTAGTAGAGCTTTAGGTCCGGCATGGTGATTCCACTAGAGGTTCTTTTATCCTTGAGAAGAGTTTTTGCTATCCTAGGTTTTTTGTTATTCCAGATGAATTTGCAGATTGCACTTGCTAATTCGTTGAAGAATTGATTTGGAATTTTGATGGGGATTGCTTTGAATCTGTAGATTGCTTTTGGCAAGATAGCTATTTTTACAGTGTTGATCCTGCCAATCCATGAGCATGGGAGATCTTTCCATCTTCTGAGATCTTCTATAATTTCTTTCTTCAGAGACTTGAAGTTTTTATTATACAGATCTTTCACTTCCTTAGTTAGAGTCACGCCAAGATATTTAATATTATTTGTGACTATTGAGAAGGGTGTTGTTTCCCTAATTTCTTTCTCAGCCTGTTTGTTCTTTGTGTCAAGAAAGGCCATTGATTTGTTTGAGTTAATTTTATATCCAGCTACTTCACCGAAGCTATTTATCAGGATTAGGAGTTATCTGGTGGAATTTTTAGGGTCACTTATATATACTATCATATCATCTGCAAAAAGTGATATTTTGACTTCATCTTTTCCAATTTGTATCCCTTTGATCTCCTTTTGTTGTCGAATTGCTCTGGCTAGGACTTCAAGTACAATGTTGAATAGGTATGGAGAAAGTGGACAGCCTTGTCTAGTCCCTGATTTTAGAGGGATTGCTTCAAGCTTCTCACCATTTACTTTGATGTTGGCTACTGGTTTGCTGTAGATTGCTTTTATCATGTTTAGGTATGGGCCTTGAATTCCTGATCTTTTCAAGACTTTTATCATGAATGGGTGTTGGATCTTGTCAAATGCTTTTTCCGCATCTAAGGAGATGAACATGTGGTTTTTGTCTTTGAGTTTGTTTATATACTGGATTACGTTGATGGAATTCCGTATATTGAACCATCCCTGCATCCCTGGGATGAAACCTACTTGGTCAGGATGGATGATTGTTTTGATGTGTTCTTGGATTCGGTTAGCAAGAACTTTATTGAGGATTTTTGCATCAATATTCATAAGGGATATTGGTCTGAAGTTTTCTATCTTTGTTGGGTCTTTTTGTGGTTTAGGTATCAGAGTAATTGTGGCTTCATAGAATGAGTTGGGTAGAGTACCTTCTGTTTCTATTTTGTGGAATAGTTTGTGAAGAACTGGGATTAGGTTTTCTTTGAAGGTCTGATAGAACTCTGCACTAAACCCATCTGGTCCTGGGCTTTTTTTAGTTGGGAGACTATTAATGACTGCTTCTATTTCTTTGGGGGATATACGGCTGTTTAGATCATTCACCTTATCTTGATTCAACTTTGGTACCTGGTATCTGTCTAGGAACTTCTCCATTTCATCCAGGTTCTCCAGTTTTGTTGAATATAGCCTTTGGTAGAAGGATCTGATGGTGTTTTGGATGTCTTCAGGATCTGTTGTTATGTCTCCTTTTTCATTTCTGATTTTGTTAATTAGGATGCTTTTCCCTGTACCCTCTAGTGAGTCTGGCTAAGGGTTTCTCTATCTTGTTGATTTTCTCAAAGAACCAGCTCCTTGATTGGTTGATTCTTTGAATAGTTTTTCTTGTTTCCACTTGGTTGATTTCGCCCCTGAGTTTGATTATTTCCTGCTGTCTACTCCTCTTGGGTGAATTTGCTTCCTTTTGTTCTAGTGCTTTTAGGTATGTTGTCAAGCTGCTAATGTGTGCTCTCTCTAGTTTCCTTTTGGAGGCACTCAGAGCTATGAGTTTTCCTCTTAGAAATGCTTTCATTGTGTCCCATAAGTTTGGGTATGTTGTGGCTTTATTTTCATTGAACTCTAAAAAGTCCTTAATTTCTTTCTTTATTCCTTCCTTGACCAAGGTATCATTGAGAAGAGTGTTGTTCAGTTTCCACGTGGAGGTTGGCTTTCTATTATTTATTTTGTTATTGAAGATCAGCCTTAGTCCATGGTGATCTGATAGGATGCATGGGACAATTTCAATATTTTTGTATCTGTTGAGGCCTGTTTTGTGACCAATTATGTGGTCAATTTTGGAGAAGGTACCATGAGGTGCTGAGAAGAAGTTATATCCTTTTGTTTTATGATAGAATCTTCTGTAGATATCTGCCAGATCCATTTGATTCATAATTTCTCTTAGTTTCTCTGTGTCCCTGTTTAGTTTCTGTTTCCATGATCTGTCCATTGGTGAAAGTGGTGTGTTGAAGTCTCCCACTATTATTGTATGAGGTGCAATGTGTGCTTTGAGATTTACTAAAGTTTCTTTAATGAATGTGGCTGCCTTTGTATTTGGAGCATAGATATTCAGGATTGATAGTTCCTCTTGGAGGATTTTACCTTTGATGAGTATGAAGTGTCCCTCCCTGTCTTTTTTAATGACTTTGGGTTGGAAGTCAATCTTATCAGATATTAGAATGTCTACTCCAGCTTGTTTCTTCATACCATTTGCTTGGAAAATTGTTTTCCAGCCTTTCATTCTGAGGTAGTGTCTATCTTTTTCTCTGAGATGAGTTTCCTGTAAGCAGCAAAATGTTGGGTCTTGTTTGTGTAGCCAGTTTGTTAGTCTATGTCTTTTGATCGGGGAGTTGAGTCCATTGATATTAAGAGATATTAAGGAAAAGTAATTGTTGTTTCCTGTTATTTTTGTTGTTAAAGTTGGCATTTTGTTCTTGTGGCTGTCTTCTTTTAGGTTTGTTGAGGGATTACCTTCTTGTTGTTTCTAGGGCGTGGTTCCTGTCCTTGTATTGGTTTTTTTCTGTTATTATCCTTTGAAGGGCTGGATTCATGGAGAGATAATGTGTGAATTTGGTTTTGTCGTGGAATACTTTGGTTTCTCCATCTATGTTAATTGAGAGTTTGGCTGGGTATAGTAACCTGGGCTGGATTTTGTGTTCTCTTAGTTTCTGTATAACATCCGTCCAGGATCTTCTGGCTTTCATAGTCTCTGGTGAAAAATCTGGTGTAATTCTGATAGGCTTGCCTTTATATGTTACTTGGCCTTTTTCTCTTACTGCTTTTAGTATTCTATCTTTATTTAGTGCATTTGTTGTTCTGATTATTATGTGTCGGGAGGTATTTCTTTTCTGGTCCAGTCTATTTGGAGTTCTGTAGGCTTCTTGTATGTTCATGGGCATCTCTTTCTTTAGATTTGGGAAGTTTTCTTCTATAATTTTGTTGAAGATATTTGCTGGTCCTTTGAGTTGAAAATCTTCATTCTCATCCACTCCTATTATCCGTAGGTTTGGTCTTCTCATTGTGTCCTGTATTTCTTGGATGTTTTGAGTTAGGATCTTTTTGCATTTTACATTTTCCTTGATTGTTGTGCCGATGTTCTCTATGGAATCTTCTGCACCTGAGATTCTCTCTTCCATCTCTTGTATTCTGTTGCTGATGCTGGTATCTATGGTTCCAGATTTCTTTCCTAGGGTTTCTATCTCCAGTGTTGCCTCATTTTGGGTTTTCTTTATTGTGTCTACTTCCCTTTTTAGGTCTAGTATGGTTTTGTTCATTTCCATCATCTGTTTGGATGTGTTTTCCTGTTTTTCATTAAGGACTTCTACCTGTTTGATTAGGTTATCCTGTTTTTCTTTAAGGATTTGTAACTCTTTAGCAGTGTTCTCCTGCAATTATTTAAGGGATTTTTGTGCTTCCTCTTTAATGTCTTCTACCTGTTTAGCAGTGTTCTCCTGTATTTCTTTAAGTGTGTTATTAAAGTCCTTCTTGAAGTCCTCTACCATCATCAGGAGATATGCTTTTAGATCCGTGTCTAGCTTTTCTGGTGTGTTGGGGTGCCCTGGACTGGGCGAAGTGGGAGTGCTGGGTTCTGATGATGGTGAGTGGTCTTGGTTTCTGTTAGTAAGATTATTACGTTTACCTTTCGCCATCTGGTAATCTCTGGGGTTAGTTGTTGTCGTTGTCACTGTTTAAAGATTGGAGCAGAAGCTGTGTTCCACTCACCAGCAGTCTCAAAATCCTGTGGCGGGGGTCGTGGGTAGCTGGCGGGTGTCAGCCGACCCTGCGCTCTAGCTATCCCGGTGCTGATCTGGCCGGATGAGGCCTGTGGCCCTACTCAGGCCGGTTTCTGCTTCCCTAACTAATGCAGTCTCAGGTCCCGCAGTGCAATTGGATTGGAGCAGAAGCTGTGTTCCACTCACCAGAAGTCTTAAGATCCTGTGGCGTGTTTGTGGGTAGCTGGCGAGTGTCAGCCGACCCTGCGCCCTAGCTACCCTGGTGCTTTTCTGACGGGAAGAGGCTTGTGGCCCTATGTAGGCCGGATTTCTCCCTCCCCAACCAGAGCAGTCTCAGGTCCCGCGTGATTGGACTGGAGCAGAAGCTGTGTTCCACTCACCAGCAGTCTCAAAATCCTGTGGCGGGGGTCGTGGGTAGCTGGTGGGTGTCAGCCGACCCTGTGCTCTAGCTACCCCAGTGCTGATCCGGCTGGATGAGCTCTTTTTCTTTTCTTTTATTGGATATTTTATTTATTTACATTTCAAATGTTATCCCCTTTCCCAGTTTCGCCTCCGGAAACCTCCTATCCCCTCCCCTTCCCCCTGATTATATGAGGGTGCTCTCCAAGACACCTACTTCTGCCTCCACACCCTGTCATTCCCCTACACTGGGGCATCGAGCCTTCATAGGACCAAAGGCCTCTCCCATTGATGCCCAACAAGGACATCCTCTGCTATATATGTGGGTAGAACACTCCATGTGTACTCTTTGGTTGGTGGTTTAGTCCCTGGGAGCTCTGGAGGGGGCATTCTGGTTGGTTGATATTGTGGTTCTTCCTATGGGGTTGCAAACCCCTTCAGCTCTTTCAGTCCTTTCTACAACTCCTCCATTGGGGACCCTATGGTCAGTCCAATGGTTGGCTGTGAGCATCTGCCTCTGTATTTATCAGGCTCTGACAGAGGCTCTCAGGAGACAGCTATAACAGTCTCTTGTCAGCAAGCACTTCTTGGCATCTGCAATGGTTTCTGGGTCTGGTAACTTTATATGGGATGGATCCCCAGGGGAGGGCAGTTTCTGAATGTCCTTTCCTTCAGTCTCTACTCCACACTTTGTCTCTATATTTCCTTCCATGAGTATTTTGTTCTTCCTTCTAAGAAGGTCTGAAGCATCCATACTTTGGTCTTCCTTCTTGAGCTTCATGTGGTCTGTGGATTTTATCTTGGTTATTCTGAGCTTTTGGGCTAATACTTACTTATTAGTGAGTGCATACTATGTGTGTTCTTTTATGATTGGGTTACCTCACTCAGGATAATATTTTCTAGTTCCATCCATTTGCCCAAGAATTTCATGAAGTCATTGTTCTTAATAGCTGAGTAGTACTCCATTGTGTAAATGTACCACATTTTTAAAATCCATTCCTCTGTTGAAGGACATCTGGATTGTTTCCAGCTTCTGTCTATTATAAATAAGGTGGCTATGAACATAGTGGAGCATGTGTCCTTGTTATATGTTGGAACATCTTTTGGTTAAATGCCCAGTAGTGTTATAGCTAGGTCCTCAGGTAGTACCGTGTCCAATCTGCTGAGGAACCACCAAACTGATTTCCAGAGTGGTTGGTACCAACTTGCAATCCCACTAACAATGGAAGAGTGCTCCTCTTTCTCCACATCCTCACCAGCATCTGCTGTCAACTGAGTATTTGACCTTAGCCATTCTGACTGGTGTGATTTGGAATCTCAGGGTTGTTTTGATTTGCATTTCCCCGATGACTAAGGATGTTGATCAATTCTTTAAAGAACAGAAGAAAAGCTCAGTGAAAACAATGAGAGGAATGGGGGAGGGCTGAGAGGAATGTGTTGAGGAGTAGCAGATATTTTGTTAAGCAGTGCTCAGTAAGGACAGAACAAATTCTAAATTATCAGAACACTAAAACTTCATCTTTCCACTTTGGGGTTATTCCACTAGCACCTTGGGTGTGTATTTCTCCATTGCACTAAAATCTCTAAGCTAAATGTGAGAGTTACGTTATGCACCAAGTATGGGTTTGCAAAGTACTCATAAAGAAAATATCACACATATGCACACACACACACACACACACACACACACACACACGTATGCACACATGTGCACACTCTTCACTTCTAAAAGGGTTTTTGGCTTGTTCCTAATAAGGCTGTCAGTGTACTAACTATGGCAGACAACTTTGGCTTCTTTGCCATATCTTTGCATCTGCCCTGAGTCTGTCCTCGGCTGTGGAAATCCTCTTCAGAGGAGCCTGAATTGTGGTCATTGTGCTGTCCTGGCTCTGCCTTTAGTTCTGTGCTAAAGATTTATTTCATTTTTTAATTGTGTGTGCGTGCATGCGTGTGTGAAACTCAGGTCCTCTGCAAGAGCAGTAAACATTCCAAGTATTGAGAACTCTCCCAGCCTCTCTTTCTGGCCTCTTCATGGGACCCTAAAAATAAATAAAACAAAACAGCAACAACAAACAACAACAAAACCCAAAACAAACAAACAAAAAATCAACCAATTAACCCAAAAACACAAAACCAAAAACCAAAACACAAAAATATAATTTGGTAGACAATCAGAGGATATATAGTCATTTATTTCAGGCATATATTTAGATCTTTAAAAATCTTTCAGAAATATATGCTTTCCTATACTGTCTAAAGTCAAAGAGAATGATGTGCTGAAATCAGGAAGCATCCTCTGGAACTACAGCCCAAGAACACATTTGTCAATTAATGAAGACAATGCAGAGTCAATACATGATGGATGCCTACTCAGCTAAAAAATAAATAAATGACAAAAAACCAAACCAAACCAAAAACCAAAAACAAAAAACCAAAAACAAAAAACCAAACAAAAAACCAACCAACCAAACAAACAAAAAACAAGTGAAACACAACCAAAACCAAAACTCCAAAACCAACCAACCAACCAACCAACCTTTCAAAAAACAGAAGCAAATCTTACCATTTGTGATTACCCAGATGGACCCAGAAGACATCATGTTGGGTAAAATAAAACTCCATAGGAAAAACCAATACCTGATAGTATCATGTGCATATGGGATGACAAAAATAAAATAAAAAAGACAGCATAAAAAGTACTACTGAGACTGCTGGCCTTCTTACAGGGTCCTCCTCCTCCTCCTCAGTTTCTTCCATCTTTCCCTAATTCGACCACAGGGTTCACCAATTTCTGTCCATTGGTTGGGTGTAAATATCTGCATCTGACTCTTTCAGCTGCTTGTTGGGCCTCTCAGAGGGCAGTCATGATAGGCCCCTGTGTGTAAGAATACCATAGCATCAGTAATAGTGTCTGGCCTTGGGGCCTCCCTCTGAGCTGAATACCAATTTGGGCCTGCTACTGGATCTTCTTTTCCTCAGGCTCTTCTCCAGTTTTATTCCTGCAGTTCTTTCAGACAGGAACAATTCTGGGTCAGAGTTTTTGTCTGTGAGATGGCAAACCCATCCCTCCACTTGATGCCCTATCTTTCTACTGGAGGTGGACTCTCCAAGTTCCCTTACGCCCCATAAGGCATTTCATCTAAGCTATCTTTGAGTTTTATGAGCCTTTCACCTCCCAGGTCTCTGGTACATTCTAGAGGGTCCCACCATACTTCCTACCTCCCAAGGTTGCCTGGCTTCATTTTTTCTGCTGGCCCTCATGGCTTCAGTCCTGTTCCCCTCCCTCAATAGGTGATCATGTTCCCCTGTTCCCCTTCCTGTCACCTTTCCCACCCAGGTGTCCTTCCCTCCCTGCTCCTGTGATTGCTTTCTTCTTCCTCCCAAGTGGGATCCTCACTTGGGCCCTTCGGCTTGTTAGTCTTCTTGAGTTCTGTGTATTGTATCCTGAGAATTCTGTACTTTTTTTTTTTTTTGCTAATATCCACTTATTAGGGATAGTAGGCATGTCCTTTTGAGTGTGAGTTACCTCACTCAGCATGATACTTTCTAGTTCCATCCATTTCCCTGCAAAACGCATGGTGTCCTCATTCTTAATAGCTGAATAGTATTTCATTGTGTAAGTTAACCACATTTACTCTATCCATTCTTCTGTTTTGAGACATCTGGGTTGTTTCCAGCTTCTCTCAGCATATAAACAGATACATTGAATCTAATAGAAGAGACAGTGGGAAAGGGCCTCAACCTGGGGATTTCCTAAACAGAACTCCAATGGCTCAGGCTCTAAGATCAAGATTTGATAAACTGGACCTTAGGAAACTGAAAAGGTTCTGTAAGGCAAAGGACACTGTCAATAACACAAATCAGCAATCTATAGATTGTGAAAAAATCTTAAAGAACCCAAGAAGCTAACCTCCAAAAACCCAAACAACCCAATCAAAATATGGGGTATAGAGCTAAACAGAGCGTTTACAACAGAGGAATCTCAAATGGCTGAGAAGTACTTAAAGAAATGTTAAAAGCCCCTAGTCATCAGAGAAATAGCAAATCAAAACAACCCTGAGATTGCACCTTATACCAATCAGGTGACAGCACATGTTGTCAAGAATGTGGAGAAAGAGGAACACTCTTCCATTGCTGGTGGGATTGCAAACTGGTACAACCACTCTGGAAATCAATCTGGAGGTTCTGCAGAAAATTGGAAATAGATCTACCGGAAGACCCAGGTATACCTTGGGCATATACCCAAAAGATGCCCCACCAAACCACAGGGACACATGTTCCACTCTGTTTAAAGCAGCCTTATCTGTGATGCACTAGTTTTCCTAAGGATGTAGTATTTCTTTACTGTAGATACACATTGAAAGTTGTCCAGTTATGATCCTCTCAAACAAGAATGGAAGCGGTGATTCATGGCTTTTCTTAGTTGTCAGCAGCCTGAAGGGGTGGGTGGGTGGGACTTCTACTAATGAGAAAAAGCATAGTTTTCCCTAACTTTTGTCATGCTAAAGCTCTATACCTCTGTAGGGCCTACATAAAATAGTATGAGAGGGGCACCATCTAAGCTCTTGCTATAGAAGTTACCTGTAGGGGAAAAGCATCCTTAGATACATACTTTTTTTTTTTTTTGAGACAGGGTTTCTCTGTATAGCCCTGGCTGTCCTGGAACTCACTTTGTAGACCAGGCTGGCCTAGAACTCAGAAATCCGCCTGCCTCTGCCTCCCAAGTGCTGGGATTAAAGGCATGCACCACCACGCCCGGCTAGATACATACTTCTTGTACTGATTTGCTTTCCACAGCGCTGATGTTCGTTGTTAGAATGTGGTCCCCAAAGCTTTCATAGGTCACATTTTGTTACATGTATCACAATGGCAATGGGCTTATCAAAAACTGATGCAGATAGACTGTAGTCTGTTAGGAAATAGAGCCATGCTTATACAAAAGGCACTCTTCAAAGCAATCCTATGAGGCAGGTGTTAGTATGTTGCTTTTATAAAGAATAAATTAAGACCCAAAGAGGCTTTACTTTCTTCAAAGTTCCACACTTGTAAATGGCAAATCTCAAGGCAAATCTGGTTGAGTTGGTCCTCACTGGCCCATCACTGAGATGACAAAATAGGTAATATCTTTCTGTACTTATTGTATGTGATTTGTCTACTAATCTATATTACTCCCTAATGCTTCTTCTAGAACATCTTCAGCACCTCTTCTGCAGGACACTGTGACTTGCAGGCTTCATGAATGGGAAAAAGAAGCCATTTGGTTAAAGCATCCTTAGCATGAACCTGGAAGATGATCTGAGTTGTGGGTATCTAGATATGGGTCATAGGAGAACACACCATTATAAAAAGCTCTAGTCTCACTCAAAACGTTCCCAACCACTAGGATGCACTCCTTTAAAAACAGTCATTCTCTTCAAGCTCTCATCTTTCTCTCTGTCTTAGCTAGATTTCTTCTTCTTCTTTTTTTTTTAGGTTTATGTACAAGATTTATAAAAACTCAGAAAAATTTTATTGCAATCAAATAAAATTAAAACATATAATTATGTAAATATGTATAGTACATGTGTGTATGAGTTTCCTAGAGACCATATGATTTGATTGATTTTTTTTTTTTTTTTTTTTTTTGTTTTTTGGTTTTTGTTTTTTGGTTTTTGTTTTTTGGTTTTTGGTTTTTGGTTTTTGGTTTTTGGTTTTTGGTTTTTGGTTTTTGGTTTTTGGTTTTTGGTTTTTGGTTTTTGGTTTTTGGAGACAGGGTTTCTCTGTGTAGCTCTGGCTGTCCTGGAACTCACTCTGTGAACCAGGCTGGTCTCAAACTCGAAATCCACCTGCCTCTGCCTCCTAAGTGGTGGGATTTAAAGGCGTGTGCCTTTTCCTCATTTACATTTCCAATGCTATTCCAAAAGTCCCCCCTACCCTCCCCCCACACTCCCCTACCCACCCACTCCCACTTTTTGGCCCTGGCGTTCCCCTGTACTGGGGCATATAAAGTTTGCATGACCAATGGGCCTCTCTTTCCATTGATGGCCGACTAGGCCATCTTTTGATACATATGCAGCTAGAGACAAGAGCTCCGGGGTACTGGTTAGTTCATAATGTTGTTCCACCTATAGGGTTGCAGATCCCTTTAGCTCCTTGGGTACTTTCTCTAGCTCCTCCATTGGGGGCCCTGTGATCCATCCAATAGCTGACTGTGAGCATCCACTTCTGTGTTTGCTAGGCCCCGGCATAGTCTCACAAGAGAGAGCTATATATGGGTCCTTTCAGCAAAATCTTGTTAGTGTATGCAATGGTGTCAGCGTTTGGAAGCTGATTTTGGGATGGATTCGCAGCTCCAAACTTTGTCTCTGTAACTCCTTCCGTGGGTGTTTTGTTCCCAATTCTAAGAAGGCAGATGCTGGCGAGGATGTGGAGAAAGAGGAACACTCTTTCATTGTTGGTGGGATTGCAAGCTTGTACAACCACTCTGGAAATCAGTCTGGTGGTTCTTCAGAAAATTGGACGTAGTACTACCAGAGGATCCCGCAATACCTCTCCTGGGCATATATCCAGAAGATATCCCAACCGGTAAGAAGGACACATGCTCCACTATGTTCATAGCAGCCTTATTTATAATAGCCAGAAGCTGGAAAGAACCCAGATGCCCCTCAACAGAGGAATGGATACAGAAAATGTGGTACATTTACACAATGGAGTACTACTCAGCTATTAAAAGGAATGAATTTATGAAATTCCTAGGCAAACGGATGGACCTGGAGGGCATCATCCTGAGTGAGGTAACACAATCACAAAGGAACTCATACAATATGTACCCACTGATAAGTGGATATTAGCCCAGAAACTTAGGATACCCAAGATATAAGATACAATTTGCTAAATGCATGAAACTCAAGAAGAATGAAGACCAAAGTGTGGACACTTTTCTTCTTAAGGCTCCAAAAGAATTGTCTGCAGTGGCGTACTGATTTCCCTTTAGAGAGACATTGCTGCTGGGGTGGAGAATGGGCCTGAAAGGGTTGATTCTGATCATTGTGGTCAATTTCCAAACCAACACACTTTGCCTGCCAGTGAATAAGTGGTTACTTTGACATGTAGTAGACATTTAAAAATTCTCCTCTTCCAGCAGATCCCCAACTTCACCTCCATTTGTTAGTAGGTCAATTCTGTTTCCCTCTTTCTTTCCTCTCTGCCTCCACCATTTTCTCTCAGTGGCCATCAGCAACAAAACATGATTTCCTGTGGCCTGGATCTCTCTGTGTTAGCCCACATCTTTCAAGGGCCTTGCACCTGAGGGCCCTGCTCTCAGCCTGTTCTGAGAGCCTCCATGGAGGGAACGTAGTGTATCCTGATTTATTCAAATCTAATCAGCGAGACTTAATGAATTCCTAGGGGCAGGAGATCAATCATGTTCTATTTATATTTAATTAATTTCATGTTGCCTCACTTGTCTTTTATAACTACTTTAAGGCATTTGAGAGAAGGCATATTTGTGATGCATTCTTATCTTCGAATAACTTCTGATATTTTTCACAGCTTTTACTACAGCAAATTCATAAAAACCTTTGTTTCCTCAGCACTTTTAGGACATGCACAGTAATAATATTTTTATCAGCCGAAGCAGCTTCATCCCACATTTCTTTATTTCTCCTAAGAAAGAATTGATCCTATTCTCATTTTCTATTTTAGTCCTAAATTAAACTCAATCACTGCAAGTGTTTATTCATCTGTCTCCCTTCCTCTATCATTCTGCACACCAGAGAGTCACTAATACATAAAGTAGAAGCATCGGTGTGTTATTTCACTTGAAAGGGTGGAAGACAGAGTGGTTTAAGAATGACAGAGGATAAGATAGCTGAGAGAATGTCTGGTTACCCAGAAAAGTACCAGGTGAACGATGATCCCCTACAGTGTCATTACATGTAGAGCCACATATGAGATACTCTATCCGTCCGGTTGCTGACAGTTTGGTAAGGGAGGAAGAATGTTTTTGAAATATGGGTGTGGAGAGAGAAGACTGTGTGGTCAGAATTAGGACATAGCTGGGCCCATGTCTTTGAAAAGTTGCTGGGAAATGGGCTAAGTTCTTCATGGAGAGCTCTTGTTACTATTCCACTTTATAACTAATGTTCATTTACAAACTAGTGACCATGTCTGGTGAGGATAACAAGATTTCTCTATAAAGCATCATATAATAAATATTTTTAGGTTTATGGTCCTCTTTTCTCTGTAGAAAACTCACAACTCTAGTGTTATAAAAACAGCCACAGACTCTATGCTAATATTTGCACAAATTCAGGACTTGGATTGAATTTGACCAAAGACACAATCTACTAGCTTCAAACAAAATACAAAAACAAGAGTGGAATGGGGTTAGAAAGATGATTTAGCAGTTAAGAGTGCTTGCTCTTTTGTAGAGGAACTTTAGCTCTTGGGGATCTACCCTCTTCTGGCTTCCTCTGGTACCCACACTCATAACCATAGACACACAGACACACACACACACAAACACATGAGCACACATAAACACATAAATATTTTTATTTTTATTTGTGTCTGTGTAACTGTGTATGTAAGTACATGCATTCTGTACCCACAGAGGCTGTCAGATTTTCCTGGGACTGGAGTTATAGATGGTTATGTGCCTCCATGTGGGTGCTGAGAGGCAATTCCATGTCCTCTGGAAGAGCAGTCAGGGATCATTTCCTTTCCTCCCTCCCTCCCTCCCTCCCTCCCTCCCTCCCTCCCTCCCTCCCTCCCTCCCTCCCTCCCTCCCTCCCTTCCTTCCTTCCTCTCTTTGTTTTTTGCTTTATTTCTTTCTTCCATCTACATCCAGACTGCTTTACCCCATCCTGGTACCCCTGTCCCATAGTCCCTCCCCCATTTCCCTTCCCTTCTCTTCTGAAAGAGTGAAGCCATCCAACTCAGTCCTCCCACCCCAACACCATTCTGGCATGTCAAGTCACAGAGCTAGGCATTTCTCTCACTGAAGCCAAACAAGACAGCAGAATTGGGGGAAAGGATTTCACAGACAGGAAGTTTTAAGGCTACCTCCTGTCCTTTTGTTCTGGACCAAATGTAGACAGAGCTGCACATCTGATATACATATGTAGGGTGGCCTAGGTATGTTCTGTGTATGGTCTTTGGTTGTTGGTTCAGTATCTGAGGGCCTCCAAAGATCCAGGTTAGTTAACTCTGTTGGTCTTCCTGTGGAGTTTCTGTCACCTTCAGGTCCCATAGTCTTTTTCCCAATTCTTCCATAAGAGTTCTTAAACTCCATCCAATATTTGGTTGTGGGTCTCTTCATCTGTATAAGTCAGCTGCTGGGTGGAGCCTCTCAGAGGACAGCCATGCTAGGCTCATGTCAGCAAGCATAATGGAGTATCATTAATAGTATCAGAGATTGGTGCTTACCTGTGGGATGGGTCTCTGGTTGAGCTGGCCATTGTTAGGCCATTTCCTCAGTCTCTGCTCTGTCCCCTTTCTCTATATTACTTGTAGGCAGGATAAATTTTGGATCAAAGTTTTGTGGGTGGGTAGGAGCCACTATTACTCTACTGGGGTTCCTGTCTGGCTACATTTCCCTCCACATCCCCTCTCCCAGCCAGTTCTCTCCCTCTGTCTTCCTCCTATGACTATTATATTCTCCTTTCTAAGTAAGATTCAAGCCTACTCCCTTGGGCCTTCCTTCTTGTTCAGCTATTTTGGGTCTGTGCAGTATAGCATGGGTACCCTGTATTTTATGGCTAATATCCACTTATAATTGAGTACATATGATAAATATCCTTTGGGGTCTGGGTTACCTCACTCAGAATGATATTCTCAAGTTCCACTGATTTAACTGCAAAGTTTATGATGTTTTAGTTTGTTTTTAGTGGCTGAATAGTATTCCATTGAGTAGACGTACCTCATTTTCTTTATCCATTTTTCAGCCAATATTCCCCAAACTATTCCACAAAATGGAAACAGAAGGAATTCTGCCAAACTCATTCTATAAAGCTACAGTCACCCGGATATCTAAACCACACAAAGACTCAACAAGGAAAGAGAATTTCAGACCAAATTCACTTATGAACATTGATAAAAATAATACTCAATAAAATACTTGCAAACCAAATCCAGGAACACATGAAAAACATCATCCACCATGATTAAGTAGGCTTTATCCCAGGGATGCAGGGACAGTCCAATATATGAAAATCTATCAATGTAATCCACCATATAAATAAACTGAAAAAAAAAACCACATGATCATCTCATTAGATGCTGAAAAAGCCTTTGGCAAAATTCAACACTCCTTCATGTTAAATGTCTTAGAGAGGCCATACAAGATTATGGCCTCAGTGGGAGAGGATGCACTTAATCCTGTGGAAACTGGATGTCCCAGGGAAGAGGGATGCTGGGGGGGGGTGAGTTGGGGTGGGTAGGTGAGTGTGGAAGCACCTTCTCATGGGGGGAGGGCAGAAGAACTCAGGGAGGGGGAACAAGGAAGGGGGGACAACTTTTGGAATATAAATAAATGAAATAATTTAATAAATATAGTCTTAGAGAGATCAAGATTCAAATAAGTAAATAGGTTAGCTAAAATTCCTGAGCTATAAGAGGTCTTATTAATAAATCAAAAAGTTTATCAAAGGTCCCTCCGTACGAGTCCTGGGAGTCTCAGGGCTTCAGTCCTTTTCCCTCATGCAAACCAGATGAAGTTCCTCTCTAACCTCCCTTCCCCTTGCCCCCCCTCCCTGTCCACTTTCCCTCCTAAGTCCCTCCCTCCATCCCCACTAGTGATTGCTTTCTTCTCTCTCCCAAATGGTACTGAGGTGTGCTCACTTGGACACTTCAGCTTGCTGAGATTTTTGAGTTCTGTGGACAGTATCTTGGGTAATCTGTATAGGTTTTTTTTTTCTTTTCTTTTTGGCTAATATCCACTTATTAGTGAGTACATACCATGCATGTCCTTTTGGGTCTTAGTTACCTCACTCAGGATGATATTTTCTAGTTCCATCCATTTGCCTGAAATGCCCGACAGTAGGGAGAGAGAACTCATAGAGCCCACCTCCAGCAGGAAGACAGGGTGTCAAGTGAGGAATGGGGTTGCCATTCCATAGTCACACCTCTGACTCATAATTGTTTCTGTTTGAATTGAGGAAAAGAAGGTCCAGCAACAGGTCCAAAGTGGGATCCAGCTCAAGGGGAGGTCCCAAGGTCTGACACTATTACTAAGGTTAGGGAGCACTCACAGAAAGGGACCTAAGCATGTTTGCCCTCTGAAAGACCCAACAAGAAGCTGAAAGTCAGATGCAGTTATTTGCACCCAACCAATGGACAGAAGCAGCTGATCCCTGTTGTTGAATTAGGGAAGGCTGAAAGAAGCTGAGGAGATTCTGTAGGAGGAGCAGCAGTCTTGATTAATCTGGACCCCCAAGATCTTTCAAACACTGGACCACCAAACAGACAGCATACACCAGCTGATATGAGACCCGCAACACACATGCAACACACATACAGTTCCAGGTCTGTGTTCATTCAGAGACGAAGCACCTAACCCTCAAGAGACTGGAGGCCCCAGGGAGTTGAGAGGTCAGGTGGGGTGGGGGTAGGGGCATCCATGTGGAGATGGGGTGGGGTAGAGAGGAGATGTGGGATGTGGAGCAGTAGGAGGGCAGATGGGGAGGGGCAGGAAATGGAATATGGAGTGTAGAAAATGAATTACAAATAAAATTAAATTAAAAAATCAAAAAGTTCAAATGACTGAGGTGAAATCATTTTGCTGATGCTTCTGACATACGGGTTAAGTGCAGTAGTAGTGGTGGAAGACAGAGTAGAGTTAGAAGTGATAAATGAATTAAAAGTAACAGGAACTGTTAATATTCAGAGGAAAATAAAATAAACATCTCTCCTCTCAATGTTTGCTTTAGCATTGGCCCAGCTCACCTAAACTGTCCATAGAAAAATTCATGTAGATTTCTTATCAACAATAGTTTTATAACCCCATGACTTTTTTTTAAATAAGATTTCTGAGAAACTAGTTAAAATAATTTGACCACAGAAAGAATAATCAAATTTCAAAAGATGTGAGTTGTAATGCCTCTCCATAATTTCTTGGATGCGAAATTCAGACCAGAGTGGCAGAGTTCTTATGAAAATGCAGTTGTAAATCTATATACAAAATGGTTACGACATGGTTATTACTCATCAAGATTTACAGTTAAACAGAGCAGAAATTAGAGTGGGATGATATGAAAAATATGTAGCGTCTTAGGAAAAAATGCTTGGATTTATTTTAAGAAGAGTGTCTGTTAGTTGTCCTTTGACAACTGAGTCTGAGTTGCTAAACCTTTGGACAAGGCAAATATAGACAACATAGCTTTAATTGCTAAAGAGGTAGCTCAAATTAGGAGAAAATGTATACTTGTTACAGTGACATTCAAAAAGTTTCCTAAGGGCAAGACCCTTCACTTGTCAAAATATCTGGCTTTTAAAAACACAAAAGTTAGACTCCAGAGAACCAAATAACTGTATTAAAAATGGGATGAACAAAGAACTTTCAAGTGAGAAATATCGAATGTCTGAGAAGCACCTAAAGAAATGTTTAACATCCTTAGTCATCAGGGAAATGAAACCAAAATGACCCTGAGATTCCACTTCACACCAGTCAGAATGGCTAAGGTCAAAGACTCAGGTGACAGCAGATGTTGGTAAGGATGTGGAGAGAGAGGAACACTTCTCAGTTGTTGGTGGGATTGCAAGGTGGTACAACCACTGTGGAAATCAGTTTGGTGGTTCCTCGGAAAATTGGACATAGTACTACCTGATGACTCAGCTATGCCACTCCTGGGAATATACCCCAAAGATGTTCTAACATATAACAAGGACACATGCTCCACTATGTTCATAGCAGCCTTATTTATAATAGCCAGGAGCTGGAAAGAACCCAGATGCCCCTCAACAGAGGAATGGATACAGAAAATGTGGTACATTTACACAATGGAGTACTACTCACCTATTTAAAACAATGACTTCGTAAAATTCTTAGCACATGAATGGAACTAGAAAATATCATCCCAAGTGAGGTAACCCAATCACAAAAGAACATACATGATATGCACTCACTGATAACTGGTTATTAGCACAAAAGCTTGGGATACCCACGATCCAATACACAGACCATATGAAGCTCAAGAAGAAGGAAGACAAAAGAGTGGATGCTTCAGTCCTTCTTAGAAGGGGGAACAAAACAATTACAGGAGGTAGAAGGAGGGAGCAAGAGAGGAGGAGGAGGGAACAGGGCAGGATCAGGTGTGGGAGGAGAAGCAGGAAGAACCCTGGAAATTGAGCAGAGGTGTGTAACAGTAGGGGATGGGGAACTGGGGATAGCCACTAGAAAGTTCCAGATACCAGGGATGTGAGAGGTTCCCAGGACCCAACAGGTATAACATAAGCTGAAATATCCAACAAAGGGTCGATAGAATCTGTAAAGACCATATTCAGTGGATAGGAAAGGCCCCTGTTTGAGGGATGGTGCCACCCACACATATAAAAAATATTAACCTAGAATTGCTCCTGTTTAAAGGAAATGCAGGGACAAAGTGTGGAGCAGAGACTGAAGGAAATGTCATCCAGAGACCATCTGACCTAGGGATCCATCGCATCTGCAGACACCAAATCCACACACTATTGCTGATGCCAAGAATTACTTGCTGACAAGAGCATGGTATAGATGTCCCCTGAGAGGCTCTGCCAGAGCCTGACCAATACAGATGCAGATGTTTGCAGCCAACCATCAGACTGAGCACAGGGATGGGATCCAATGGAGGAGTTAGGGGAAGGACTGAAGGAACTGAAGGGGTTTGCAACCCCATAGGAAGAAAAATATCAAACAACCAGATTCCCCAGAGCTCCCAGGGAGTAAACCACCAACCAAAGACTACACATGGAGGGACCCATGGCTCCAGCTGCATATGTAGCAGAGGATGGCCTCATCTGACATGAAACAGAGGGAAGGCCCTTGGTCTTGTGGAGGATCAATGCCCCAGTGTAGGTGGATACTAGGGCAGTGAGGTAGCAGTGAGTAGGTGGGTAGGGGAGCACCCACATAGAAGCAAGGGGCAGGATGATAGGATAGGGGGTTCATGGAGGGAAAATGGGAAGAGGGAAAACATCTGAGATATAAATAAATAAAATAACCAATAATAAAAACAAACCGTATACATTCATTTGGAGCTTGAAGTGAGATCAATAGAATCCTTTACTGGCAAACAATGACCTAGGGAAGAGTTTCCCAGTTTCAGTTATGAGGGCACACAGAAGTTATCCTCCAAAGTTTTGGGATACACCTTGAAATGATAGCAGAACTAAATGTCATCAATACAGCAATCAGTTTGTAGGTATGGAAGGTACTCTAAGAAGGGGGTCTTGCAGTCTTGTATGTTGAGAAAGCTAGTGAGTCCAAGCAATGTGTAGTAGAATCAAATTCTCTGCACGGAGCTCCCGAGTAGGCTTCAAGTGAAGCCTTAAATGTGAAGCCCAAATTGCAGTGGAGAGCTCAGAAGCCAGAACTTTCAATGCTCAGCAAGAAAAGATGAGGACACTGAGTATAGATAACCCCAAATAGCCCCAACCGCTGCAAACAGCAGCCCTGCAAGGGCAGAGGTATCCGTGACCACTGGACTCCAGATGATGGCATCATTAAGTTTCAGCTCCAGACACAAAGCTGCCAGGCTTGGTATTTATTTGCCTTAGTTTATTTTTGCCTTGCTTTGACCTGATCGTTCCTTTATTTTGGAAGGGAGAATTGTTTCTTCTGTGCCATTGTGTATTAGAAGTATGGACATATGTATGTATGTATTCCTCACATGAGTTCACAGTTGAGAGTTTTCTTCCTGTTTCAGAAGAGATTTTAGGCTTTGGGATTTTGAACTGTGTTCATGCTATTAAGACTCAGGGGACTTTTTGAGATTGACTAAGTGCTCTTTGTATTATGAGCTCCACACAAGACCAGGAGTGAGACGTTATGATTCCAAGTGATGTGTTTTGGTGTCAAATTGGTAAGGAGTAGACGTGTGATAGTTATTATTCGTTGTCAAGTTGACTAGACTTAGAATTACAAGGCGATGTTTCTGTGCGTGTCTGTGATGATGTGTGTACAGAGGATTAACTGAGGAGGAAAATCTACTCTAAATGTGTGTGACACCATTCCATGGGTTGAATAAAAAGGGAAAAGGAGAATGTAAAAGTTAAGACCTGGTTCTTCTTCCTAGCCCCGTGCTGTGCTCCCAGCAATAAGAATCAGACTCAAAATATATTGACAAATATCTTGCCCATATAGCTAGGCTGTTCTCTGGCTACATTATAATTTAAAATAGCCCATTTATTTTAACCTACATTCTGTCATATGGATGGTTACCTGAGATCGGATACCGTGTTCTGTCTCTTCACTTCTCCCCAGGCCAATCTCTTGTGCCTGGTTCTATCCCAGAATTCTTTCTGTCTCCCAGATGTCCCACCTCCTATTTTCTGCCTAAGACATTAGCCCTCATTTATTATTGACCACTGCCAGGTCCATCCAGACATAAGATGTTCTCTCTACAGGAGACATTCACCTAAGTTCTGACAGTCTCCTCCAGGTGAATTCATATTGGGATATGAACAAGCACCCCACTCTCTCATTGCTGGCGATTCACCTGAAACCATGCTTTCTCCACCATGATTGACTGTTTTCTTTTAAACCAAGAGCCAAAATAAATTCTTCCCCATTTAAGTTTTCTTTATGAGGTAGTTAGTGGCAGCAGTGAACAAAGTAACTAAGCCTAAAAGCAACACAAAACTTCCCATAGCCAGAAGGCAGGCCTTAAATTGACTTGAGTTCAGAGACCTTGTTCAATTTTATTTATGCAAGATTCTTTCCCAAGATACTTCATGTATCTAGAATTTAAATATGGCTTTTATTCTTGGGCTTCGTTTCCCTGCCTGTTCTCACGAGAGAGAGAGAGAGAGAGAGAGAGAGAGAGAGAGAGAGAGAGAGAGAGAGAGAGAGAGAGAGAGAGAGAAATTGTTCTTTAAGCACTAAGTTCTTAGATTTATGGATTCAATAAAACACAGTGCCTCTTCAATTTTTCAGGGCTTGTGCTGATTTATATGGGCTTTGCTGGCACAAAAATTAGATTAAAATTTTTTTATTGAATCTTGTCTGAAATGCTTAAAGTTGAAGGGAGACTTAAAAAAAAACGAAAGAAAGAAAAAAATCATTCTTCTAATTCTCTCAGTGGATCTGGCTTTGGAACAACAGAACCTGTGCACACTAACTAGGCAACTTGTTTATTTCTGGACACATCCCACTCCATCCAGTCTGTTAGAGGAATAGATTCTCTGTGCCATTCCTAAGCTCATCAGAACTCTGGGCTGGATGCTGCAGGGTGTGGTTGTCTCCATGTTTATCTATTGTGAAAGGCATTTGAATTTCACAGGATCTCACAAGTTGATGCAAACTCCTTCCCACCTGAGCATCAGTGAGAGAGTGATCAAGAGACTTTTGTGAATTTAGAAGATTTGTTTGCCTGAGCTCAAAATTCAGATTTCTGGGTTGCAGCTTCCTGCTGCTGTAATCATATCTCTTCTCTGCTTGGGTATGATTTCCTTCATTTCAGCTCGGTTTGGTCTCCAGAAGTCCAGTAGCGCTTCATGCACCTGGATGAGCACTGAGTCAGGAGGACAATTAAATCTCAGAGCACAATGGACTCAGGGCACTCTGCCTTTCTTCTTTGTTTAAATTCAGGAATTCTTCTAGGCTTCTCTTTCAGGATGATCAAAACCTTTTGGTTTTATCCTTTGGTGGCAGACTACCAGCAAAGTGTGGAATTGGTTTCATTACCTTGTGAGATTGTAGGCGACAGTGGCTCATGCAGGCACGGTTATTTGCTTCCTGTGATTTTTTCCTGCCATGCAGGTGGTTGGTTATTAAAAAAAAATGTTATTTTCAGATATGTCCTGAAATAATATCACCTCTGTTGGGTTGTCTACGGTAATAGGACACTGAAGGATAAGAGGTAGGGGGTTTGGTCTTGTACAATGGCAGCAGAAAGGTGCCAAAATGGCAGTCTGTGGTAGAATACCTGGATGCAGACGACAATGCTGGGGTGACTTGGGTCTTAAAAATATCAGGAAATCTTTAATAACACAGTTATTCACTTGGCTGACCTGGTAGGTGGTGGTAGCTTTATTAATGTAAATTTGAGTAACGTTTTAATATAAAAAAATATGCACGGTGAAACTTAGAAAATTTGATGCCTCTTTTCTGCCTTTTTCCAAGTGTGCTCTCACTTTTGTCACCCCCCCCCCCCCAAGAAAGAATCCCTTTTCTCATTTAGAAAAATGAAGATTACATTCTTAGGAAGAATTTTGCTGACAGAACCAATGTTTACAATACTTCTGAAGTATCGATGACACGGGGATTTTGTTTTGTTTTGAGACAGGTTTTCATGTAACCGAGGCTATCCTTGAATGTTACATGTAGCTGAAGATTTTAACTCCAAATCCACCTTCCAAGTGCTGGTATTACATATGGCTGATACCACACCCAGTCATTTGGTACTGGCCATTGAACCCAAGATTTAGTGGATGCTAGGCAAGCACTCTGTCAATTGAATCAATTGAGCTCTATTATTATCATTTTAGATTGATTTTATACATGAACGTATCACTAGAATTTGTATATCAATACTACTAATAAGTTGGACGTATTTCACTAAGAATCCACTTCCACAGACTAGGCATGTAGGCACTTCATCTTGATGTAGATAGCAGCCTATGTTCTAGTTGCTCTACTTTCCTATGTGGTAAACACACTAAATTCAGTTATCATTATAAATTACACCAACCCCGTAAAATGGTTCCTCTCTGTCCTTGTCCCTGTCCCTGTTCCTGTCCCTGACCCTCTCCCTCTCCTTCCCCCTCTCCAACTCTCTCTCTCTGCCTCTGAGTGTGGCTGAGAGGTCATGGCAATCCAAGATCACATCTCTTCAATGATCAAGAAGTTCTTCCAAGAAACAATGGGACCGTGGCCCTCGTGGGACCAGTGGCAGCCTGCTCTCTCCAGGTTGTCACTTTCAAAGGCAGTATCTTTTCCCTAGTTCCTTTTGCACTTGGGTTTTATCCCCTTATAAAAACACAGATCTCAGAAGAAGTGCAGATTTACTCTGAGAGGGTATTGCTGTCTCAGTCTTCTGAGATCTCGTCCCTTCCACACATTTGTTCGCAGTTGTTATGGATGGGATAGTTCACATTAATCAAGGACAGTATGATTTCCGAAATCGGTGCAGAGGGGAGCTTTTCTAGTGCAGGGTTCTATCATTTTTTAATTTGACAGCAGTAAAATTTCTTCAGATTCTGGGTCAGAAAAGGATCGAGGGAAAAATGAGGTACACTTTGTTCTTAATTGAAGACCCCATTTCTCACGATGAATGTGTTGACGTTAGAGGTGTGTTTTTTACGTTTTACATAAAGACTAGATGTCAAGTATTTCTTTCCGTCAAATATTTAATCTGATACAGACTTATTTAAAGCCTGAGATCCGGGAACTGTTAGTTTGTAAAGAATAATGTCTAATTGTTTTCTTTTTTTTTTTTTGAGTTCAAACATTGCTGAGAGAAAAGTAGGCAAGTGGGATCAGACTCTTGCTTTGGCTGCTTCTCATTCCCTGGAAGAATAAGGAAAATGTGCTCATTTGTGTAATCCTCAGATCCAATTTCCAAGGACATGTTGCCATAATGAGATAATGACTTTCTCACTTATACTGAGAATAGAGGAGGTGAGATGAAGAACTCATTGGAAAAAAATAACTGTTCCTGGTGGTCAGGGTCTGTCTTGGCCGGATGGTTCAAGGTTCTGGTCTCTTACAAAATGAACTGAAAAAAAAAAACTGTTTTGTAAAGGAGACATGATAATTGTATCTAGTCTAAAGTGACAGACTAAAGAGGAATACAGTATAAAGATTGACATTGTGACATGACTGAAGACACCCATGGGCCCAGATTAGCCTGGGGTCTAAGAGAAGGGGAGGCTCTTTACTGAGAGTCATATTTGTGTGGGTCTCTACTTTGATTGATAGATTAGGTTGTAGAACTGTTTTTTGTTTGTTTGTTTTGCTTTTTTTTTGCTATATGTGTCCCGTTCTATAATACATCTGATTTTAATGCTATACATGTCCATTATACATAGGTTTAAGATGATAGATAGGGGGTCTGTCCTTATAGTTACTAGGGAACACGGTTTTGCCCATACTATGCACATCATCCAAAACTAGTGCAGACCAGATTGGCCCTTGTCTTCACACTCAGATAAAATTGGAATATATGTAAATAGAAACTGAGTTTTATTGTTAGCAGGGACAGGGGGACTCACACTAATGTTTAACATACCGCTGAGAGGCCCAGTGTTTCAGAGGTTGTCTTGGGGTATGGTTTGTAGAGAGATGTGTATGTACAGTATGTGCAGTTTAAGGAACCAAAAGCATTATTACAAGAAGAAAAATATGAAGAAGATGAAGGAGGATGAGGAAGAGAAGGGGAGGAGGAGGGGGAGGAAGAGGAAGAGGAAGAGGAGGAGGAAGAGGAGGAGGAGGAAGAGGAAGAGGAAGAGGAAGAGGAGGAGTGCATTACCCCAAACCAATGGGACTCCCAGGGTACTAAACTGTTTCCTATGCTTACTTGCCTTCTTTAAGGTACTCAGAAACTGTTTTTGTTAAAATGCATTGACTCTTTACTCAGGTTTACATAGTAAGTCACAGCAGGGTCAAAGTTCAAATCTTCATCTGAATTTTGTGTATGTTTCCTTTCTTTTGGTTTAGCTCCTGCTAGTCACTCAAAGGATAATGGGTTTACTTTACCTGCCTTATCCTTCTACTTTATGAAGGTGCATTGATGTATTTCTCCTGAACCTTTACACACTCTGGTTCCAGTGATAGCAAAGCTTGGCTGACAGACAATCACCCCTTCTCATGACCACAATCTACTGATGGTCAGGCTGTACCCTAGACAAAGAGTAATCAGGCCCCATGAACAACCATGCCTTCTTAAGTAATAGGAGATCTTTGGATGATGTTGCAGAACCAGAGGTGACAGACTGATCCATTAGACAACATCGTGACACAGATTGCTGAAGTGTGTTTCCATGATTCTTCTGCTTGTACTTAAGGCTCATAGCAATATTCTTGGTCTCCTGAATCTCCTCTTTGTGTTTTATTGGTACCCTTCATCTGCTTAATTGTGTGGGGACTAGGGTATCAGTGAGGAGGAATGAGTAAGTGTTGGAAATGCCAAGGTATGACATTTCATCTTAAAACACCAGCTATAGAATTCTACAGTGGAGGTAAGGGCCAGATAAGGGCCTCCTGTAGATTAAGTCAAGATAGATATTTTGTGTTTACCATGTTATTATTATTATTTTTTTCTGATTTTTAAAAAAAATTTTAATATTTTTTATTACGTATTTTCCTCAATTACATTCCCAATGCTATCCCAAAAGCTCCCCATACCCCCCCACCCCCACGTCCCTACCCACCCATTCCCATTCTTTTGGCCCTGTTATTCCCCTGTACTGGGGCATACAAAGTTTGCGTGTCCAATGGGCCTCTCTTTCCAGTGATGGCCGACTAGGCCATCTTTTGATACATATGCAGCTAGAGTCAAGAGCTCCGGGGTACTGGTTAGTTCATCATGTTGTTCCACTTATAGGGTTGCAGATCCCTTTAGCTCCTTGGGTACTTTCTCTAGCTTCTCCATTGGGAGCCCTGTGATCCATCCAATAGCTGACTGTGAGCATCCACTTCTGTGTTTGTTTGGCCCCGGCATTGTCTCACAAGAGAGAGCTATATCTGGGTAATTTCAGCAAAATCTTGCTAGTGTATGCAATGGTGTCAGCATTTGGAAGCTGAATATGGGGTGGATCCCTGGATATGGCAGTCTCTAGATGGTCCATCCTTTTGTCACAGCTCCAAACTTTGTCTCTGTAACTCCTTCCATGGGTGAATTGTTCCCAATTCTAAGAAGGGGCAAAGTGTCCACACTTTGGTCTTCATTCTTCTTGCGTTTCATGCATTTAGCAAATTGTATCTTATATGTTGGGTATCCTAAGTTTTGGGCTAATATCCACTTATCAGTGAATACATATTGTGTGAGTTCCTTTGTGATTGTGTTACCTCACTCAGGATGATGCCCTCCAGGTCCATCCGTTTGCCTAGGAATTTCATAAATTCATTCCTTTTAATAGCTGAGTAGTACTCCATTGTGTAAATGTACCACATTTTCTGTATCCATTCCTCTGTTGAGGGGCATCTGGGTTCTTTCCAACTTCTGGGTATTATAAATAAGGCTGCTATGAACATAGGGGAGCATGTGTCCTTCTTACCTGTTGGGACATCTTCTGGATATATGCCCAGGAGAGGTATTGCTGGATCCTCCGGTAGTACTATGTCCAATTTTCTGAGGAACCGCCAGACTGATTTCCAGAGTGGTTGTACAAGCTTGCAATCCCACCAACAATGGAGGAGTGTTCCTCTTTCTCCACATCCTCGCCAGCATCTGCTGTCACCTGAATTTTTGATCTTAGCCATTCTGACTGGTGTGAGGTGGAATCTCAGGGTTGTTTTGATTTGCATTTCCCTGATGATTAAGGATGTTGAACATTTTTTCAGGTGCTTCTCTGCCATTCGGTATTCCTCAGGTGAGAATTCTTTGTTCAGTTCTGAGCCCAATTTTTTAATGGGGTTATTTGATTTTCTGGAGTCCACCTTCTTGAGTTCTTTATATATATTGGATATTAGTCCCCTATCTGATTTAGGATAGGTAAAGATCCTTTCCCAATCTGTTGGAGGTCTTTTTGTCTTATTGACGGTATCTTTTGCCTTGCAGAAGCTTTGCAGTTTCATGAGGTCCCATTTGTCAATTCTCGATCTTACAGCACAAGCCATTGCTGTTCTATTCAGGAATTTTTCCCCTGTGCCCATATCCTCCTGGCTTTTCCCCACTTACTCCTCTATAAGTTTCAGTGTCTCTGGTTTTATGTGAAGTTCCTTGATTTACTTAGATTTGATCTTAGTACAAGGAGATATGATGGATCGATTAGCATTCTTCTACATGATAACAACCAGTTGTGCCAGCACCATTTGTTGAAAATGCTCTCTTTCTTCCACTGGATGGTTTTAGTTCCCTTGTCAAAGATCAAATGACCATAGGTGTGTGGGGTCATTTCTGGGTCTTTCATTCTATTCTATTGGTCTACTTGTCTTTCAGTATACCAGTACCATGCAGTTTTTATCACAATTGCTCTGTAGTAAAGCTTTAAATCAGGCATGGCGATTCTACCAGAGGTTCTTTTATCCTTGAGAAGAGTATTTGCTATCCTAGGTTTTTTGTTATTCCAGATGAATTTGCAGATTGCTCTTTCTAATTCATTGAAGAATTCAGTTGGAATTTTGATGGGGATTGCATTGAATCTGTAGATTGCTTTTGGCAAGATAGCCATTTTTACAATGTTGATCCTACCAATCCATGAGCATGGGAGATCTTTCCATCTTCTGAGATCTTCTTTAATTTCTTTCTTCAGAGACTTGAAGTTTTTACCATACAGATCTTTCACTTCCTTAGTTAGAGTCACGCCAAAATATTTTATATTTTTGTGACTATTGAGAAGGGTGTTGTTTCCCTAATTTCTTTCTCAGCCTGTTTATTCTTGGTGTAGAGAAAGGCCATTGACTTGTTTGAGTTAATTTTATATCCAGCTACTTCACTGAAGCTGTTTATCAGGTTTAGGAGTTCTCTGGTGGAATTTTTAGGGTCACTTATATATACTATCATATCATCTGCAAAAAGTGATATTTTGACTTCATCTTTTCCAATTTGTATCTCCTTGATCTTCTTTTCTTGTCGAATTGCTCTGGCTAGGACTTCCAGTACAATGTTGAATAAGTAGGGAGAGAGTGAACAGCCTTGTCTAGTCCCTGATTTTAGTTTACCACGTTATTATGAATTTAAATAAGCCTGTAGGAAGAGCCTATGTGTAGCCAGCGACCATGCCATTAGAAAGCAACAGAAGTAATGAATCTTTTTTGTTACGCAGGTAGTTGTTGTATCTCTTATCCCAAATTCCTCTGGTGCAGGTAGTCAGCTTCTATCAAAACTGAACATAGTTTTTATTATAAGACACCCATAGTCTAGCATCCCATACAACCTTCTTCTTTACAGTTTTTCTATTAAGTATCAAGTCTCAGATTCTAAAAGATATCACTCAGAATAATTTAACTTTCCTTTTCTTGACTATGTGTGGAACATCTATTGTAGGAGCCCTCTGGGTCTTCCTGTTCCTTCTTTTAGTTGGCTACCCATCTGAACAGCCTAGTATCTCAGCATACCTGCCTTAGATGCTCAGATAATGGAATACCCATTCCTCTTTGAAGGATGGCTTACAAGTTTTTGGATGTACTTGATTTGTTTCAACAGAATACAATTCCTAACTGGCGATTTGCCAGTTAGGAATTTTGTGTAGTGACTACATTTGGAATCGTTTAGCTCTCTCTACTTGCTAGTTTTCTAAAAGGAGAACTTTCACTTGTCAAATGATACTTTGCATTGCACCAACTGATGGAAGTGGGATGGGTTAAAGAAGAAGGGTTACTTGCTTAACCAATTTGCAGAGGGAAGCACAAAAGTGTGTTCCAGAGGCAACTTTCTTTTCAGTATGGTTGCTGAACATCTTTGTCTTGGAGTGCTCTGAGCATAACTAACTAGAAACCAATCCCAACAGCTTTTCTTTTTTCTTTTCTTTTATGATGCTGGGAATCCAACTCTTTCATGCCAATAATCCTTCTTCTACCTAGAGTCCCAATTTACTTATCATTTTTGTCTGTCAGTGCCATGAGAATCATTGCATCTCTACATTGCAAAAAAAAAAAATGTGTTGTTTATTTTTGGCCTGAAATCAAGCATTAAATGATCAAGTAATCAAATTAATTAAAGACTTCTTGAACTTACTTATAGGAATTTTCTAAAGATTATGAACCAGTGAGCTGAATCAGTGGGTAAAGGTGCTGGCTGAAAAGCCCAGTGACGTGGGTTTGATTCCTAGGACATACAAGGAAGAGAGAACCTACTTATGCAAATTGTCCCCTGACTTCTACATGAATGCTGTAGCATGCACACCCCCTCTAACTACCTAAGTAACTAAGTAACTAACTAACTAAATCTAATTAAAACATAAAGTCAGATGATTGCAATGTAGGGTTTCAGGCAGCAGCCATAGTTCCTGGAGTCCTAACAAATCAGACTTAGCAACCCACCTCACTGCACTGATTAAGGAGACCAATACTGGTGCAAGGCAGAGAGATTTGTTCAATGCCTTGGGAAGAGGACCAAATAAATAGGTTCAGTGACTGACCCCAAGACTGTCTTTAGGATACTGACTTGAATGACTAAATAATACACAAATATTTGGGGCAGGGAACCAGGGACCTACATAATTAAACAGTCCTGGGCAATGGTGTGCTGCCTGATTGGTCATTGTCTCACCTCTCATTCAAAGACATGATCCGATGGTACTGTTGTGGCTGAGAGAGGTTGATAGCATCCATGTGGCTTTTGTGGGATGTTGACTTCTGCTCTGTATGGGACATCACACTCTAGACTGTCTTTGTCTGGGGAGGTTGGTGGCTGATACAGTGAGGCTATGCTATTTTTGGCATTTGTGGTGACTCCAAGTTAAGAAAATGACTTATTTTTGTGCCTTCATCTTTAAAGGAGAATGATATTGGTTAACTGTACAGTGGCTCCTTTAATTACTAACATTCCTGTATAGAGTCAAGGAAGAATTGGACCCAAAGTAGAGAAGAAATAAAAAATGAAGACAGAAAAAACCAGCCTCTATCTTGCGTTTAGTTACTTCATAGGTCCAAAGAAGAGTCAATGCTTTTTAGCAAAAACACCCTCTCAATACCTGTACAACTGGATTTAACACCTATGTTAACTTGGTTTTACAGAATAGAAAAACCAAAAATGTTTATTTTTTTGACAGCATGTGTGTGCAAAATGAGGGGTGCCCGAGGTTGTCAGACATTATCATCAACAGCGCTTTCTTCCACCTTTATTCTTTGAGTCAGGATCTCTTCATCAGACCCAAAGTATAAGCTGGCCTATGAGAGCACTGATCATTTTAAAGACTTGCATCCCAGGTCCTGCAGAGACTTTTCTGAGACATGAAGGAAATTAGTGAGCTAGTTAATCTTCAGAAGAATTGTCACTAATTTAGATGTGAAGAAATACTTGCAGCTGTTTACTGAGGAAAATATTCTAAAGGAGTGCAAAAAGAGAAATTCTTTCTCCCACTTTTAATATGGCAAATTAAGCCTCTTATTTTTAACATGTATCTGCTCTTACACATGCAAATTTATAGAAACACCATCATTTGGTTTCATATTTACCTGCTAATAAAATCTGGTGTGTAAGTGTTTATCTCTGAGTATTGGAATCATGTTCAATGTTTTGATGAGTTCCAATTTCCCAGACATTTGGAATCTTCACTGGTAGAGACTTTCTTTGCAGAGTCTAAGACTCTCTTTATAGGAGTCAAGGGCTCTGATGTGGGTGTGTACACAGTCATACACACATATGTGTATCTATCTTTACACACACACACACACACACACACACACACACACACATCTTTGTTTCCTGGTTAAAATTTAGCATCATTCCCAATTTTGAGATCCTTAATTAATGTGGTTAGTAATTTCTCTTTGGCTTGCCCAATGTAATTATTATTAATGTAGCTATTCTTATTATATCCTCTTTGTTGTCTACAGCACTAACTCTTAACACTGGCTATACATTTTAGTCTTCAATGGACCTTTAACTATTAATCTTAGTGGAAAGTAAGACAGTTTTAAAACATATTTGCATTTATTTCTCTCTATCTCTGTCTCTTGGTCTCTCTGTTTCTGTCTCTCTGTCACTCTATCTCTCTGTCTCTGTCTCTCTGTCTCTGTCTCTCTGTCTCTCTCTGTCTCTCTCTGTCTCTCTGTCTCTCTGTCTCTCTCTCTCTCTCTCTCTCTGTGGGCGTGTGTGTGTGTGTGTGTGTGTGGTTGTGTGTGTGTGTGTGTGTGTGTGTGGTTGTGTGTGTGTGTGTGTGTGTGTGTGTGTATTGTCATGATGAGAACAGAGAAAAATTTTCAGGATTGTGTTAATTTTTATCTTCTTCCACTATGAGAGTTCTGCGATCAAATTTAGGTTGTAAGGTTTTTTTGGCAAGCATTTCATCCATTGAGCTATTGATCTAGCCTAGACACCTTGTTAAAGGTAGCTGTGTTCAGGATCCCATTTTCAGAGATTCCCATTTATTTGGTTTTCAATGGAACCCAGGTATCAATTTTTCAAAGATATCTATTGTGTATATGAAATTTCGAACTACTGGTTAGGATAAGTGATTGGCCTCTTAAAGGTACTCATTAATCACAGAGATAAATGTGTACATTACTTTCATACTCATCTCTGTGCAATATTGGGAACTTTGTTTTGCTGGACATTTTCTATGATGGGGGCATTTTCTAGAGAGGTTCACATTGCACATTATCATCCCATCAGTACCGACCCCACTGTTAGTACAAGTTACATGTTTGAAGTCTTGGTGCTTTACACAGTCTGGGAAACATTTGGTAAACATTTATGGAGTGAATAGCAATGGCCTAGTTATTAGACAGTGAGCATCAAAGAGGCAGAGCACGTAGCTCTTGCATGTAAAGAAGGTCTCTTCTGAAATTCCAATTCTAACTCTGGGGATGTGGGATCACAGCAAAACTCATGTACATGGTTATTTGCTGTTGAGAATAATTAAGGTGTGATCATAAGCTTTGAGGCTCTAGTAAAGGGGGGAACTCAAAGTCAGAGAAATGTGAGTGGTAATTAATTCCTGGATTTTCAAACATTTTAGTTATGAGATATCAATAAGATCTTTTCTGCCATAGTCTATTCATCTCTCTACTGAGACAGGGGAAAAACACCACCTGGATTCCTTGCTAAATCATCACTATTTCTTCCACTCTTGACTTGAGTGGGAGGGGTAATAGAGAAAAATATGTCAAGGAGAAAAATAAGGAAAATGTGTCTTTAGGGTTGAGGAGGAGCGAAGCAAATGAGAGAGGAAGGCAGAAAATTGATAGAGTGGGGCTTTGCTTTCAAGTCACGGAGAGTTCGAAGAGTGATTTTTTTTACACAAATGCAGTAGTGTATTGGCTTAAAAGACATATAAAATAATTCTGGTACTGTCTCTCTTATTCTATATTTATCTTGTACCTTTAGTAAATCTGCTTACTGGTTCCTGCACCAACCCAAAATTCACTTAAGACCCAGCCTAATATGCTCTTTGAAATCTGCAGTGGTTTTTCCTCCATTTGGATGATAGAGATTTAAGCACGAACTTATTTAAGAATGACCCAGTGAATTCTCATCCCTTGCTGTGATATTATAGTCTCACACATAGGTCCCTGAGAAGAAAGAAGAAAGAAAAAAGAAGAAAGAAGGAAGGATAAAGAAGAAAGAAAAAGACATACCAAATATTAACCTAGCATTCTGCAAAATTATGACAATGGTGAACCCCATGTGTAACACATTTGGAAAACTAGCAAAACTAGGTTGGCTAGCAAACAGATCTGTGTCACATGTGTGGAGAGTATTACATTAACTTACTTTGCTTGTATCATACATCCTGCTCCAGGTCTATAATAATGCCTTGTAATTATGTGTTATGTGTTGCAATATCATCCATGATATTATTGTGAGCCTTCATTTATTTCTGTTGCTGAAGGCCTAAGAAAGAGGGAGAAGTTGGATTTAGGAACATGGGTAGGAAAAGAAGGATGATGGGACCAATAAGATGCCTAAGTGCACAGAGGAGCTTACTTTCAAGTCTGATGACCTGAGTTTGATACTTAAATCTCACGTGGTAGAAGGAGAGAACCAACTCCTGTGTATTATCATCTGACTTCCACATGCACAGTGTGCTCTGTGCAGATCCCATTCCCAATAGCTATTGAGAGAGAGAGAGAGAGAGAGAGAGAGAGAGAGAGAGAGAGAGAGAGAGAGAGAGACGGAGAGAGAGACAGAGAGAGAGACAGAGAGACAGAGAGAGAGAGACAGAGAGAGACAGAGAGAGACAGAGACAGAGACAGAGAGAGAGAGACAGAGAGAGAATCTAGGATTATAACACTGTTGAAGTAGACCTTAACAGGGGTAGATTTAGTGAGTTAAAACCTTTGTATGCCACTTAATATGAAGAGAAAGAAATAGATCAAGAGGCCAGCCTAGCCTTTAAGTTTGTAATTATAGGACTGCTACCCTGTTCAGATGCAATCTTGCCTTTAGACACACAGCCTGTTCAAAAGAATTTTGATGAACATGAGCTGAGCATGTGCTGAGTGTTTTTGAGGAAAATTTAGGACAGTAAAGGAAATTCTTAGATTTCTGATGATTTTATAATTTTTAAAGAAACCCCATGTGGGTCATATTGTCTTTTGTTTTTATATCAGCTACTTCTTCCCCTGCTAGAAATTTATCATGTACCAAGCACAATTAACAATAATGTGGCTTTTACCATTTCACACTTAAACATGGCATACCCACAAAAGATCCTAAGGTAAGGGATTTGTGTGATGTGCAGGTTACCAGCCCTAGGAATTCAGTCCCTGAAGGGCTTTGCATTGAGTGCCTAATTTGGTGCAGATGAAGCACTGTGATTATCTTAGTGTGTGGATGAAAAGTTCAATGATTTACTTGAGATCCCATTGCTACGACAGCCGGTACCTGAACTCAGTTCTTTAGCTTCCCAATTCAATCTCCATTTTACTATAAGCACAGCTTTCTTTCCTAGGTACTCAAGTTTCCCATAAAAACAACCAGATAGTGTCTTAGTTACTTTTCTGTAGACAGCATGACGAAGACAACTTGTGAAAGAGAGTTTTGGGGGGCTTGCTTACAGTTTTAGAGTTTATGCCCATGACCATCATGGTGAGGGGCTTGGCAGTAGGCAAGCATGGTATGAAGCAGTAGCTGAGAGTCTACATGTTGTCATGAAAGACCCAACCTTTTGGACTTAGACACCATCTTAGAGAACCTGAACTAAGGTTAACCTAAAGTTAACTAACAGGCTGGTACCAGTTTCCAGGCTCCCCCCAAACAAGACCTGTGCTTAGCACCAGTTTCCAGGATATACCCCAACAAATTTGCACCTTCTGGATACAAGCCTGCCCCTGACACTTCATTCCCTAACAACCACCAAACAGGAGGAAAGCAGAAGTTATATTTATGGGTTGGCTTCTAGCACCAGCCAATTATGCTAAAGACCATAATGGCCCTCCAATCAGATGTATATCAGGCTAGTTACCCCTTTCTTGCTATAAATGCTTGCCGAAAACTAGGCTCAGGGCTCCAGCTTCCTATTGTGTCAGGATTTGAAGGGAGCCCAAGCTTGAGCTAGAATAAAGAAGACCCTAATGTGATTGCATCAGAAGCACCTTCTTGGGTTCACAAAAGTTTCCAGGAATAACAGTGACAACCATGAAGCAGTGGGTCAGGGAAAACTAAATAGAATGGTGTGAGATTTTGAAACTTTAAAGCCTACTCTAGTGACACACCTGCTCCAACAAGGCCATACCTCCTAAACCTTTTAAAACAGTTCCACCCACCAAATGGGGTCAGAGATTCAAGGGGCCATTCTCATTCAAACCACCACCATCAATAACTAATAGCTAATGTCTCTAAGGGCTTAATACATTTGTTAGAGGATTTATTCTATGCCTCTTTCAGTTAGTCCTCACAATGTTTCCATTTCACTTATCTCCTTATTTTATTGAAGGAGAACAAAGCCAAGGTGAGCTGAGGTTTGAAAGCGAGTCTTAGGTCTGTCTGACACTACGACTCACGGCTCAGCCACATAATTCCTTCTACCCATTTTCTATTGCTTCTGTGAAAATTTACCATAAAGTCACTGTTTTTAAGAACATAAATTTCTATGAGTTAAAAGTTGAACCCAAATCTTGGGTTTGGACAGAGCTGTCATTTTGGAGCAGTCCTGGGGAACTCATTTGGTTTCCTTTCCAGCTTTTATAAGCCAGCCACATCCCTTAGCTTCTGGCTACTTCTACCTGCAAATTATGTAAAAATCATCAAATTTTATGCTTCTGTCCATATTGGGTCTTCCCATTTTCTTTTAAAAAGAAGTCTTGGGATTATTTTGATCATACCTGGATAACCCAGAATACACTCCTTATGTTCAATGAATTAAATACCAACAGTGCTAATTCCATCATTTTTCCTTTTTCATGTTATTTAATGTTGCAGAGGTGAGATGAGAGCTGCTTTGGAGAAGACTGCTACTATGGTACTCCATTTTTCTTTCTCTGTCTACATAAATGGAGATTTGTAATATAGTAGTTTATTTACTTATGCAGATAATATTATAATATTTCAGAAGAAATTTTACTAATATGTATGGGACCAAAGTGACATAGTTAAGAATAAAGAAACAAGAAATATTGTTTTAATAAAACTGTTTAAATTGTACATAGCATAGGGGTTTGCAGTTTATAGCATATTTTCACAGACATCAGTTGCACACAGAGAACATTATGAAAAAACGGTACTGAGGCCTGACATTAATTAACCCTTTTCCCATCTGCTCTATTTCTTGTTCTCCTCCCAAACTTGCTTATGTTTATAAATGTTCCCGTGTAAATACATTATATTGTCCAGACATAGAGAAAATGGTAATTTTAATCTAAAATAAACATTAAAATTTCCCACCTTTTCTTACTTCTTTTTGTTTTTAAGGAACATGGTGGGAGGGTTTTTCCTAGTTTATCAAGAGCAAAATGAGAATCAAGTAAGCTATTATTAGGCAAAGAGATAAGTTGATTTTTAAAATTGATATTAAAATTAGAAAAGTTAATATTTACTTATTTGAAAGAAATGTATTGAGAATGCAGTATAAACCAGAAAATGAACTGTATAAGGAATTCAGTAATTTATATAATGGTTCCAAGACCCTGCCTAGGGAGTTTAGAAGAGATAGATGTGAACAAGTAGGACATATAAGGTATGCAGAAAGGAAAATGTTCTGGGGATTTGGTAGTAAAAGCTATTCACCATGAGGGAGCTGAAAACAAAGCATCCTAATGTGGTGCAACCAGAAACTGGAAGGAAGAAAGAGATGAGGGCCATGCAAAAAATTATGGGAAAGAGATTTCAGATAGAAAGAGCATAAGACAAGAGTATTCTGAGTGTATTGAAAGGAACCCGGACAAATGACCTGACATGGCACAAAGGAACAGAACTAGAGGGAAATAGAAACTGAGCTCAGAGACATGCTAAGTTCTGAACCCCAGATAAACATTTGAGGAGCTCAGCTTAAACCTAATTGAGATGAGGGCATAAGGAAGATTGTGGGAGCAGGGACTTGATGAAACTGACTCTAGTTATGAGCACATCTCTGGTTGCTAAGGATGGGGAAATGGACACAGCAGGTAAGACATTACTCGTACTTGTCTTAGTCACTGTTTTATTTCTATCATAAAACACCACAACCAACCTAACTTATAAACAAAAGCATTTAATCTTGGTTATGGTTTCAGAGGGCTAGAGTCTACGATGGCAGAGTGAAGAAACAGCTAAGAGCTCACATCTTGATGCTCAGTCATGGGGTAGTAAGAGGACACTGAGAATAACATGAGTCTTTTGAAACTTCAAATCCTGCCCCAGTGACACACAACCTCTCACAAGGCCAAGCCTCTTCATCTTTCCCAAACAGTTCCACCAACTGGGGACTGAATATTCAAATATATATGACTATGAGGCCATTCTCATCAAAACCACCATAAAGGTCAGAGCATGAAAAAATTTGAATGTTTCTTTGAAGGCTGCTGCTGATAATGTAGTGTGATATTAAAGTAAAGATACCAAGATTTCTATTTTGACCTATTCAAAGAAAGAGGCTCATATTTTCCTAGCTGAATAAAACCTGGAGACAGAGTAGCATTGGTAAACACATGATTATATATAGTAGTCTATTGGAAATCCAAGCAGCTATCTCAAGTAGGTAGTTGGATATCAAAGTCGAAAATCCAAGTCAAAACTCATCAAAATCCTGGATTATAGTGTGCATGCTATGAAGAGGGTGGAAGAAAGAGGAATGTCAGGAAAAAAACAGAGTTTGGCTAGTATGATAGGTAGAATAGCAGAAGGGATTAATAACCGGAAGTGACGTGAAGAACATTTTTCCAGAATGAGCATGAGGGTGGTGCTGCCAGTGAGGAAGGCAGAGGACTGAAATGTGACCTATAGGTTTAGAAACACAGAGACGACTTTGATACCTCAGCAAAGGTTCTTAGGGCAGTAGAATGAAGAGGTAATTGGTCATGAGATGGTGTGAAACAGCCAATAGAAAGCTGGAGATGAGTTTGTTAATGCCAACACACTGAAGAATATCTTAGGGACAGATGGTTCCTCTGAAAACTTCTTTCCCACTGAAGTAAGGTGCAAGGTCCTCCTTGAGAGTGGTAAAGAGGAAACAGCCTTGGGCAGCTTGCAGAAAGAGTGCCTATAGGTGAGGGGAAGATCCAGCACGCCACAGTCACAGCTCACTAAGAGTGCTGGTCCAGTTTCTTCATGGCTGTGCTTTTTTCTTTTGCTTCCCCTAGGAAATGGAGGTTACTAATCAATCATAATAATTGGAGTGGTAATATTTTTAAATTTTAAAAATATTGTCACTCACTGGATCTTAATAAAGTATTATGAATGAAGTCTTTAATGTTGTCCACCCTCTGGGGACATTTGCGTTTTCAGCAGTAAGAGAAATCTGTACTCACAGCCTCACAATTTAATAGTAGAATTTCACACGTCAGTAATGAGGTTGGTAGGGGAATGTTTTTGAAAAGTGAGAACAATTGCTGTTGTTCAAATAACCATATGTCATTATCAATCCGTGCATGAATTTGAAGCCTCGTTTATAAGCAGCTATAATTTCAGATAGTCACATTTTGACAGAGACTATTCATTGTCACCGGTATAAGGATATCCCTTTAACTGCTTTATGAAGAAGAAAAATAGGATCCAGGAAATATTTGAGGAGGTGAGACAGCTGCAAACCTTCCCTGTTTCTGTCCTGTAGTTGTCTTTTGAAGTTCATTCCCATGGTTTTTCTCCAAAGAGGAATGATAAATGTCAACAAGATTGTCCACCATTTCTAGTGGAATTCGTTGGCCAATTATCAGATGCCGACTTTTAATGTCTTTAAAAAACAAGAGCATGACTGTGTCCTAACAATGCGGGCTGTTAATTCAGATCACCGTTTCCATTGAATAAAGAGAAGATGATATCTTTCTGAATCTTAACTGGCAACCTTATAATCTGTCATAGTTCTGGGAGAGCAAAAAATTTTTTTTTCTGAGAAAAGTCTTCTGACATTTTTCCTCTAGACTTCTGGCAAAATCATATATAAAAGAGATGACATGAAGACAGCTTACTGCTCGGTCTTTTTGCCTTAATTGGAAATGCTGTTTCATAAGAAGCTCTGTTTTATTTTCATGTACTCCAAGCATAGACATCATAGTTTGATTAAACTAAGAAAACTCTTTGTTAGTGAGTGTTGTAGTTTCATCCTGTTACTGTGATAAAAACACTCTGACCAACAGGCAACTTAGAAAGAGGAAAGAGTTTATTTCAGCTTACAGGTTGCTGTTTGTCATTGTGGGACGTCAGCAGCAGAACTGAAGCAGCAATTAGAAGCAGAAACCATAAAGAATCAAAAAGCACTGGTCTCTGGCTCACTTATACAGAGTCCCATGCTTAGCTGACTTTCTCATATGGCCCAGGACTCAACAAATGGTGCTGTATACAGTGGGTTGGACCCCTACACCAAGTAACACTCGAGACCATTCCCTAAAGACTCACCCACAGGCCAGTCTGATCTGGGGAATCCTTTAATCAAAACTCCCTTCTTAGGTAGCTCTAAGGTGACAGTGAAAAATAAGAACAGTCCTTAAACACTGTGAAAGTGTATAGACATCCAAAGAGAGGCTGGGAGCATGACAATGCTTGTTATGGGGCACATTAGTTACCTTTGTATCACCAGATCATAATCCATGACAAAACAATTTGAGGGAGAAGATACTTATTTTGGTTCCTATTTTCAGAGGGCTTTAGTCCACCCTGTGGGGAAGGCACGGGGAAGGCATAATGAAATAGCTTAGCTTACATCATGATGGAGCAGGAAGCAGAGGGGATAGTGTTAGCTCTTTGCCTATGCTTGCTTTCTGTCCTCCCATTTCTATCCAAAGGGCTCCAACACATGGGGTGGTGCCTCCTGCTTCACAGTGGGGTTTCCTTCCTTGTGTTAACATCCTTTATAGAAATACCCTCTCAGACATGCCCAGAAGTGTATCTCATGAATCTCCTAGATGTTTCTTAGTTTAACCAAACTGGCAATCAAAATCAGCCATCATACTATTTTTGGTGAATCCTGAGTGGATTATTTCCAATGTGAGATAAATGTTACAAAATATATTTAAAGACAAAAGATACCACTTCTTTTCTTTTGCTTTCATAATTTATTAGTTGTCTATCAACAGAGATTATTATGTAGTTGTTAATTTATTTATCTGTCTATTCTGGTAGGCATTGTATGAGAATTCATGTTACAAAATAAAGCTGTGGAAATGATTAGTGGTGGCCATTGTGCTAAGGCAGCATCCAATCTAGTCTTCCTAAGGAGCCCACACTACTGGGGTGATTTGTGTCCCCTACAAAGTTTATGCAGACAAGAGACTCAGAATATGACCTTATTTAGAAATAATGTCAACATGAGACCACAATGCATTAGGGTGGACTCTCAATCAATGTCTGCTCTTCAGAAGAAGAGGGATATTTAGGTATAGACACAGACAGGGGTGAGCAGTTTGAAGTTATGCTGCCAAAAAATTAATGAATGACCATCATCCCTGAGCAGTGCCTTGAGAAATCAGGAAAGGTGATTGCCCAGCTTCCAGAGAACAGGGTCTAACCCGCTCCTTGATTTCTGACATTCAGCCTCCAAGGCTGTGTTGCAGTTGCTACCCACTGTAGTGAACCATTCGGTTTGTTTTTATTTGTTGTGACAGCTCTTTAAACCACTGAAGTGACTCAGCCATGGTACCCCACCTCCATGTCAGTCTTGTCTCCATCCTATCTCTTGTGAAGTCTTCCCATTTAATGAAGATGTGTTCTTCAGGGCTCCATGAGAGATGATTTGAGTTGCTGTAATATGGGAGCCCATCCTTACTTTTCCCCTTACCTTCACCAAGTGGTTTTTCTCTTCACTCAAGGCTGATGTTTTCTTTTTAAAAGCACATTTTTGGGACACTATGCTTTCAGAGTGAAAGTATTTTTATGGTGGATATAAAAGCTATTAGCAGAAGACTTACTTGAAGCTGAAGGCTTTTTTCCTCCTTAAACCAAACAACAAGCAAATGGTTTTTATGATTCTTCTTTGAATTTCAAATATATTTTGTGAGAAGCAAAGATGGAAAGAAAATGGTATCAGGACTTCTTAAAATGAAATGAAATTTCTACTTGGCCACATCTTAATAAACAGGAGCCATCTAAGCCATATATATATATTTTTTTTTCATCTGCACACAATGAATGGCATTTCAATCAATAGATCTAACAGCAAAGACATGTTATAGTGTGTACTGCTGCCAGGGTCAAATATAGTAAGTACTTGGGAAGACTTTGGCTGGGACAAGTTTTGTGCAAATTCTGTTTCATGAAAAGCAAATTCTCATGGTAATCGTTGGTGACCATGGAGATCATGTTCTGAATTAACATTGTGCAATTATTGATTTGCAGTAGGAGATGCATTTATTCCGAAGGCCATTACCTAGCAACAGCTAAGGCAGAGTCACCCTATCAGAGGTTGCCTCTGGCAGAACTACGGAGCCCAAATGGCATGCACTGTTCTGTTGTCGTGTTCACAAAGTAGGCCTGAATTGAATGGAATATTCATGGACATTGCTTTCAAATCTGCTGAAAGCCTGATTCTTTTTATAAAGGATAAGAAAGAACATGAAAATCCAGTTAGAGTTCTTAGGAAATTGAAAAACACAGAAAAAAATTGCTTCCATAGGTTAGTTTTCAAATTTCCTCCCTATAGTTTCTTTCTCTCTCTGTCTTCTCTGTCTCTCTTCTCTATCTCTCTCTGTCTCTCCCTTCTCTCTGTCTTTCTGTCTCTCTGTCTCTCTCTGTATCTTTCTCTCTTTTCTCTCTGCCTTCATCAAACTCTTATGTTTGGAACAATATTCAGAATTTTGAAACCCAAATAAAATTTATTCTTATTTGGCACTTATTTAAAGATAACGATGGTCAAGATTAAACAACAGCCCAATATTATGCAAACAAATGCAACTAATTTTCCCCGGGGTGAAGGATTTCATGAGATAAACTTTGGTGGGATGCCAGATTCAAAGTTTCCTTGTTTGCTTCATGGAGATAAGTAGTAATCCGAGGAGAAACACTGTTCTTTAATGACAGTAAATTTTTCTGGAACTCCTTTAAGTTTCTTCTCATTGCCTTGCACATTTCAGTGCGGTACAAAAGTGATATTTATCTTCACAAAAGTGAAGGTCTGTTTTGGAGTTATGATGAGTTGTATATTTAAAAATCTGCAGTAGTATCCTAGCACATGCACACACTGGACCATAAACTAAAGATTTTGACCTTCACTACATAGTGCCCTCAGGTGCTTGACCCAGATGTACCATTCCTTGGCATATTCCCAAAAGATGGCTCAGCATACTACAAGGACACGTGTTCCACTATGTTCATAGCAGGCTTATCTGTGATAGTCAGAAGCTGGAAACAACTCAGATGTATGTACTCACTAATAAGTGGACATTAGCCAAAAAAGTACAGAAAAGCTAGGATACCTATCCACAGAACTCAAGAAGGCTAACAAGCAGAAGGGCCCAAGTGAAGATGCTTCAATCACATTTAGAAGTGGGAATAAAACAATCACAGGAGGCAGAGGGTGGGAAGGAGGGACCTGGGAGGGAGACGTGGGGTGGCAGGACCAGGTATGGAAGAAACAGGAGATCAGCTCTGAGGGCCAGCAGAATAAATGGCTGGGGGTTGGAGGAAACCTCTAGAAAGTTCCAGAGACCTTGGATGTGAGAGGTTCCTCAGTGGGATGACCTTAGCCGAAATGCCCAAAAGTGTGGAGATGAAGCTGAAGGGACCACCTCCAGTAGAAAGACAGGGCATCAAGTGGACAGATGGGGTTGCCATCCCACAGTCAAAAGTCTGTCCCAGATTTTTTTCTGTTTAAAAGAACTGCAGGGACAAAGTTGGAGATGATACTGAGGGGAATGAGGTCCAGTGACCAGTCCAACTTGGGATCCATCTCAAGGGGATGCTCCATGGCCTGACAGTATTACTGATTCTATAGAGTGCTTATAGACAGGAGCCTAGAATAGATGTCCTCTGAGAGGCCCAACATGCAGCTGACTGAGACAGATGCAGATAACTACACCCAACCATTGAAATGAAATAGGGGATCCCTGTGATTGAATTAGGGAAAGGCTGGAAGAAGCTGAGGAGGAGGGTGACCCCATAGGAAGACCAGAAGTTTCAAATAACCTGGACCACTTAGATCGCTCAGAGACTGAGCCACCAACCAGGCAGTCTACATGAGCTTGTCCCAGCTCCCTCCCCTGAGTCCCGCAACACATACATAGCAGAGGACTGCCTGCTCTGGCCTCAGTGGGAAAAGAGACACCTAAATCTCAAGAAACTTGAGGCCCCAGGGAGTGGGGAGGCCTGGTGATGGAGGGGCATCATCTTGGAAACAAGGGGGAGGAGAACTAGCATGAGGAACTGTGGGAGGGTAGATGGGTAGCAGAGCAAGGACTGGACTGGAAAAAAGAAAAGTAATAAAAAAATCCCCAAAATTATGTTTCATTTGTTCACACAGCAATATATTTTCATATGAGGAAATGAAGAAATAAGTGTTTGTTTTTTTTTTATTTTTAAAAATATACTTGCTTGGTTTGGGTTACATCTGAATGAAATGGTTACTAGGAACAAACTGTACCCTAAAGTGAGCTCTATCAATATATCAGTCATGTCCGTAACTATATCTTGAATGATTAGACACTGGTCACAGATCTTTCCAAAATTTAATTCTTAGTCTTCAGAGAATTCACAAACACATCACTCATTATGCTGGATGTTAAAACTTTCTAATTGTTGAATGTGAGCATGAATGTTAGCATGTGATTGGATAATTTGTTCTGTCTAATCCAAGCCACTGGTTATTGAACTAATAAAGGTAAGCTTGTAACCAATCAGCTAGTAAATGAATACTTTGAGTCCCAATTAGGGCATCTGTGCTCTACTAAGTTGGCTTGCGACTGCGACCTTTCTCTACAGGATTCAAAGCAGAATGATGCATATCCTTTGGGTTTCACATCGGGTTTCAGTGCTGTGTTCCTGAGTACTTCCTGGGTATCTCCTGAGTACTTACTGGGCAGGCAGTAGGTAGGGAATGACCAACAAATGAAATAAAAATCCTGGTCTGTGTAGTTCACAACGAGTTGAGTAACATTAAAGGTCAACTATTAAATGAAGATCATACTTACTTTTGAGCCATGTAACTGACTTTTAAAGAATTGACATATAGAATATAATGTTCAGACAGGGATGAAACTTTTAATATTTGGATAATATATGTACCTATAACCACAATCATAGCCACACCACTGGGTATTTCATTAAGCCCAGAAATTTCCCTCAAGCTCTTTACCATGAACACATGTTCATAATCCACATAAAAAATGCCTGCGTTAATTTTTGCCAGCAAAAGTTAGTTCACTTTTCCAAACATCATATGGATGTAACTATATCCCATACTCTTTCTTGCCATGATGCTTTTACTTGTCATGCAGTACTTAAGATTCATTCATGCTTCTCACCATTTACTTTGATGTTGGCTACTGGTTTGCTGTAGATTGCTTTTATCATGTTTAGGTATGGGCCTTGAATTCCTGATCTTTCCAAGACTTTTATCATGAAGGAGCTACAGAGACAAAGTTCGTAGCTGTGATGAAAGGATGGACCATTTAGAGACTGCTGTATCCAAGGATCCGTCCCATAATCAGCTTCTAAACGCTGACACCATTGCATACACTAGCAAGATCTTGCTGAAAGGACCCAAATATAGCTGTCTCTTGTGAGACGATGCCGGGGCCTAGCAAACACAGGAGTGGATGTTCACAGTCAGCTATTGGATGTATCACAGGGCTCCCAATGGAGAAGCTAGAGAAAGTACCCAAGGAGCTAAAGGGATCTGCAACCCTATTGTTGGAACAACATGATGTACTAACCGGAACCCTGGAGCTCTTGTCTCTAGCTGCATATGTATCGAAAGATGGCCTAGTCGGCCATCAATGGAAAGAGAGGCCCATTGGACTTGCAAACTTTATATGCCCCAATATAGGGGAATGCCAGGGCCAAAAGAATGGGAATGGGTGGGTAGGGAAGTGGGGGGTGCTATGGGGGACTTTTGGGATAGTATTGGAAATGTAATTGAGGAAATTATGTAATAAAAATATTAAAAAAAAAAAAATAAAAGGTGTCCTCTGGGAAAAAAAAAAAAAAAAAGATTCATTCATGTCCTAAGTAAATCTCTCCTTGCTTTTCTTTTAAAGCTTTATTTGCATCTATGTGTCTGTGTCTTTATCCATGTGTGCCACATGGGTGCAGGTGCCTATGAAGGCCAGAAGAGGTTGGGAGATGCCCAGGAGCTGGAGTTATGGGTGATTGTGAGTGTCCTGACCTAGGTGCTGAGAGCTAAACTGGTCCGGTGGAAGAGCACTAAGAGGGCTTATCCTCTGAACTATCTCTCCAGCCCTTTTCCCTCTATTGCTGTGGATTATCTCATTGGATGAGGACAGAACAACTGGTCTATCCATTTGAATGCTGATAGACATGTGGGTGGGCTCCAGTTTCTGATCTTTGTGATTAACATTCTGTAAACAATCTGGCATAACTTTCTCCATATACATCTGTTGTCACACACACACACACACACACACACACACACACACACACACACACAGTGAATAGATTATTTCACACTGTAGCTTCCATTTGCATCTCTAAATGATGTCTTTTGATGAACAGACGTTTTCCATTTGATGAAATAAAATTGTCATTACTCCTTACAATTGTCGCTTTTTATTGCGTCTCTATGACATCTTGACCCGATTGAGCTACAGAGACATTTTGTTGCTCTTGAGAAGTGTAAGGGTTTTAGTTTTTCTTATAGATCTATGATGTGTTAGACTTATTTATTGCATTTGTATGTATATGTACCCTTGCACATAAGTAAATGCCATGATCTGTGTGTGGAGGGTAGTGCATAGCTTGAGGGAATTGGTTCTCTTTTCCCCCCATTAAGTCCCAGGGATCAATGTCAGTTCACCTGGCTTGGTGGCAGGTACCTTAACCTCTTGAATCAGCTCACTGGCCTATGTCTATAATTTAATTCAGGTTAATTTTTCTGTGCAGTTAAAGTTGAGATTATTTTCTTCTCCTATAATTACTGCAATATATTTTGGAGAGATTCTTCTTTCAGTATTGAATTGTGGGTCAAGAGTCTAAAGTTTTTGCATCTTAGCATAAATGCTTCTCGATTATTATATCTTTTTTTCCTTTTCATTGATTACAAAAACAGTGGAATATGGTACATAATGCCATGACTATGATGAAATAAACTTTCCATGCTCATGGGAATACATGGTAAAAATGTAATAGTCTACTTTTAATAGTACTATGGAAATAAGCCAGAGTTCAATATCTTTCTTTTTTTAACACTATTTAAGTTACTGTTTCTTTGTCCTTTTGATTATTTTTTCATCCATTGAATAATTAATTACTTAGGTTATATCCAGATTGAAGCTTCTCCTTCCCTCTCTCCTCCCAGTCCCTTCTACTCACTTTCCCTTCCCTTAGGCTCCTTCCCTTTTCCTGAGGGAAGAGACATGCCACAGAAATCAGCCTGTCTTGGCATATCAAGTTGTAGTAAGACTGGGCACATCTTTTTCTACTGACGTTAGATAAGATTGTCCAGTTAAAGAAAGACTGAAGCATCCTTTTTCTTAAGAATTAACTTTGAAATCAATAAAGCCCTTAAAGAAATACAGGAAAATAAAATCAAACATGAAATGAATAAAATTGTTTAAGACATGAAAATGGATACAGAGGTAATAAAAGAAACACAGATGGAGATGGAAGACCTAGGAAAGAGAACAGGAACTACAGATGCAAGCATCACCAACAGACTACAGGAGATGGAAAAGAGAATCTCAAGCATAGAAGACACAATAGAAAAAATGATTCATTGAGCAAAGAAAATGCCAAATCTATAAAGTTTCTAACATAAAACATCTAGGAAATTTGGGACACTATGGACACTAAAAGACCAAACCTAAGAAAAATAGGAATCGAAGACAGAGAATATTTTAAGCTCAAAGGCCCCAAAACTATCTTTGACATAATCATAAAAGACAACTTTCTTAATCTAAAGACAGAGATGACTATAAATGAACAACAAGTTCACAGAACACAAAATAGATTAGACCAGAAGAGAAAATCATCCTTCCACTTAATAATCAAAATATTAAATGTAAAAAAACAAGGAAAAATATTAAAAGCTACAAATGAAAAAGGCCAAGTAATATATAAAGGCCTACATATCAGAATTACACCTGACGAATTCTTCTTCTTCTTCTTCTTTTTTTTTTTTTAGTTTCTTGAGGTCCAATTTGTTATTTTATAAATTGTTTTATTTATTTACAATCCAAATGTAAATCCCCCTTCCCAGTCCCCCCTCCAAGAGTTCTTCACCCCTTCCCCCTTCCCTTTGCCTCTGAGAGAGTACTGCTCCACCCCCATCCCCACTGACTCACTCCCCTTAATCACCAACCACACCCACCTCACCCTTCCCTAGGGCATCAAGTTTCTACAGGATTAGGCTCATCCTCTCCCAGTAAGGCAAGCTATGGCAGTCCTCTGCTACATATGAACCAGGGGCATGTACCAGCCCATGTATGCTCTTTGGTTGGTGGCTTAGTCTCTGGGAGCTGCCAGGGGTCCAGATTAGTTGATTTTGTTGTGTAAATGAACCACATTTTCTGTATCCATACCATAGGTGATGTGAATGCAAACTGGCACAACCACTCTGGAAATTGTGTGTGTGTGCATGTGCTTAGAAACATATTTATAAGATATAGGTTCAAAACAATCCAAAGAAAAGGCTTATGCATATAATTCTCTTTTCTTGGTTTTATATCTAAAGCAAGCCACAAAGAACAGGCTAATACATTAAAATAAAATAATTAGGAACGTGAATCTTAGGAAGAAAACACAGGAGGAAACCTGAACTAAACAGAGGCAGCTGCTCAGCCCTCCAGCCAAGACAGGCTGCCTCCAGGGTCCTCCAGTCACTCTGCATTTGGAGTTGGATGGACTTCTCAGACTTTTTGTATAGACACATTTGCTCTAATTTCTATTTCTGGTCCCTGGCTCCTGGTAACCTCTGCTGGCTGTATTGACATCTGGCAGCTCTCTGGCTCAGTAACTTAAGTCAAATTATCCCTTTTGCTTTGTTTTAATGAAGATTCCTTTCCATCCTCTGCCTCTGGAGCCAGAGAGAGGACAGAAGAAAGAAGCAAAACCCCTCTGGGGCAAAGTCTTAAATTTTTGAAAGAATTTATTTTGAATTCCCTTTAAAATCCTTTCATTTTGATAAATATAATCTAGCATGCATCTGGAGCCAGCCCAGTACATTTGTGAATATTCTCAGCTTCATCTCTGTTCTCTGAGAGAGAGAATAATTCCATGCTTTGCAGCATAATGAGATTTATTTGCACAACGTTCACAGGCATATCCATAGAATGTGCTCGTGGGTAAGAAGGGTTATTCAAGTGTGATCACCCGACTTCCTTGCTTTCAGTAAATGTTTGCTATTTGAGATATTTCTCTATGTATGTGTCTCTTAGAGTTTCTTTGCTTTGTGATGTGTTCTCCTCTTGGGAAGCTGGCCGTGTAAGTGGTTGACAAAGAAGCTAATAAATCCAAGGTTAATAGGACTCTAGACAGCAAAGTACATAGAATCAGGAGTCTCACTAGCTTCAGAGTTTTGTTGAAGAAGGAACTGTCAACATGGAAGCTGATTATTTTAAAGGGCAGGATGGAGTTCAGGAAACGTCCAGATACGTTTTCACTTCACCGAGGTAGTACCTCAAGTAGACAGATGCCTCTCCCAGGGACTTTGTAGTTGAAGAGAAAGGAGTCAGAGATCTCAGTGTAGCTTGGACTTAGAAGTTTTTCATTAGTGTGGAATACCTAGATGGGGGGAAAGTACGTAAGAATGGGGAGTGCTAAGGCTCAGATCATACACAATGCCATGCAAATGGCCTAATAAGGGAGCTAGCACGGTGTAAGCTCATGCATGTTTGTAATGACAAAAATGACCATTTGTGTGTTTCTAATTGTGTGTAGCATTTATGTGTGGCCTATTCACATGAGAGTGTGTAGCTATACATATAGAGGCTATAGAAGGATGGAGATCCTGTTTTATCATGTCCTGCCTTATTATCTATGAATAGGGCCACTTACTGAATCTGGCACTAGGCTGAAAGCCAGAAAGCCACTGCAATCATCATCCTGTCTCCACACCCCACAGTGCTGGGATTACAGGCACAAGTATCGCTATTACCATGGGAGTTGGATGTTCATATTCAGGTCCTTATTCATATAAAACAAGTCCTTTTATATGCTGAGGATCTCCCCAAGCCCTTTGTATGGATTTTGAAACAAACAAAAAATTCAGGTGTACTTAAATATCAATTATGGATGGCTTCATAGAATGCTTTGTGGGTACTCCTGCCTTTTCTTGAACTGACTATGCAGACCATGGCTAATATCTCACTTAGTGGTCTGAGGGAGACATGATGCTGTTGGGATCTAGGGGTGACTTTATAGCAGAGGAAGAGAGAGAGAGAGAGAGAGAGAGAGAGAGAGAGAGAGAGAGAGAGAGAGAGAGAGAGAGAGCACTTTTTGAGATTTAAGCTGAGATTTAAGCAGACAATCTGTGATGGAGACAGCGAAAGAATTTTCCTCATCCTTTAATACGAAAACATTAAGTATCCGAAACACTATACAGCAGAGAAGAGTAAGAGAAATAGCCTAAAAGGTGTAACTGACAGAAAGGCACACATACTGAAGTCAGCTGACTCTGATAGTGCAGATACTGACTTCTCTAAAACTCAAAGCAAGTACTGCAGCAAAGAGGAAATCTTCACATTGAAAGACCAGAGGTCCTTGTCTTAGAAAAGTAGATCAGGTAACAATGTTAGCTGAGACTTCCATATAAATCACCGGTCTCTTAGAATTCATTGGGTAGGAAGTTTGTATATTTGTTTCTAGGCACAGCAGTTGTCAGATCCTGTAGGAAGTCTACCTACCACTAACTCATTATGGCCAGGAGACAAGGAGGAAATACATCAGCAGATCCTTGAGGTGACACCCTATACCACATAGGCTTCTCTAGGTACCTCTTGTAACTCTGAGAGAGAAGGAAGGGAAGGGAGTATATCACTGAGAGAATCCAGAATCCCTAGCTCTGGACAGCTCTCTAATATGGATCCTGAGCCAACTTCATGCATTTGAACTAATTCATTTATTTACACTTCCTCCTTGAACCAATTTCCCATCCAGCTTATGCCAGTTTAAATATCTGTTCTTTTTCTCGCCAGACATACTTACAATTAACAAAAGAAAATGAACATTGAAGTAGGAAGAATCCTTCCTATTCTAATTTCCACCTTCCTGCCTTGTGCCTATGTGAGTGGAGTCCGCCCCCACCATCTTGAATACTTATTATTTTGAACTGCTCAGTGCCCTCCTGATGTACCTTGTTCCTTTGTAATTTTATCTAATATCCTGCTGCTAATAACGATGCCCCAGTAGATGAGACTTAATTCTTTCTCTGGTATCTGCACGTTAGGATATGCTAGCTTAGCCTGTGGCTGAAGTCAGCTGCCCTTGTTTTAGACTGCTAGTTAGTCACAGGCTGCATTACTGTTTACAACACAGCTTCCTCTGTGTATCTCCAATCCTGTCTGTCAATGTCCTACTTATCTAAGTCGCTTTAACCTCTGAATCTTCTCAATCCTTGTTCATCCTACTCTTACTTTCCTAAAATACTCTACCCACTGTGAAAATAATGGGTCTGTCCCTGAACTTCCTAGACCATTCTAAGTACTTTATATAGCCTAGCTCATTTATTATTAAACACTGTCTAAAGTGTTTATAACCCTCCACTTACCTCAGTTTAACAGATGTGTAAACTGAGGCAGAAAAGTCATATGATCCCAAATTCAGGTTGTCGTAAATAACAGACCCATTATTCAGACTGTCAGTGGCCTAGTTCTAGGAAAGATGTTTTAAAACCTTTATTTTATAATGCCTAAATATCTTCAGGGCTTTCTACTTAATTTAAAGGTGTTGGGGGGGGTCTGCCTTTTCCACAAGTTGCCCACTAGGGTGTCTTGCATGTTTTATAAATTCAGTAAACACTGGGTGGAGGATTGATTTCCTTAAATTGTTACTGTATCACTTTAGATGCTCTGGTTGTCCTCGAATTTAAGCAAACAACCTATTAGTTGATGGTCAATATGTTGATGTGTCCAAAGCCTTGTTAAGAGGACAGTAAGCCGTCTAATGCATCTTTCATGTCATCTCCCAGCTCCTCCTGCCTCAAGAAGAAAGTGGAATTGGTTTGACATGAAAAATCTTGTGTGCTGCTTCTAAACAACTCAATAACCTCCAGGATTTTTACAAATTGATCTTTTCCTTAATGAATTGCCCTAGAAACTTTCAGATTTGAGAGTCAGACCAACCGTTCCATAATTCATGAGTTAGGACTGTTGCTCCTCTTGTAATGCAGGATGAACTGATTAATTTTTTGGACATTTTGGCAAATCTGATCTGGATGACTAAGTCCCTGGCCTGTTTTAAATCTTATTTCTTAAGTCCTCTGGTCGGAATTGTATTATGTCTCTGACAACAGTAGTTCTCATAATGAGAGCTGAAACAAAACAGGCATTGAGCATGTCGCTGCTACCCAACCATTACTCATTTCTCTCTTAGCTGGAGAGAGCATCTACCCTTTATTTTGACTGTAGTTGAAATATGTTTTATGGTTGCTAAATGTTACATCCTTCTTGCTGAACTGATCTTGTGTATCAGAAGCATACGCATAGTCTGTAGCTTTGGATGGTAGAATTTGGATTCATTTATTCTTTGAAGGTTAAAGTTTGGGGATTATTTATGATAGCAGCACACTCATGCAAGCACGACCTTTACCTTGCTCATGAAGAAAGGCTGGTCCCACAGACAACAACCTCCTTAATCTTGCCTCATTATAACACATGAATACCTGGTAAAAATTCAGAAGCCCATGATACACTCAAAATAAACTAATACACCGTAATTGAAAACATTCCCTTCTTGCCTGAGGACTATAGTTTCAACAAATTTAAAATAAGGAGTCTATTTCTTCATTCAGCCCTATTTTCAATAAATATGTCTTGGCATTCTCTAATGTGCTGGAGGATCATGTGTTAGGTCTGAGAAATACAAAGATTATTAAGAACTTACCCTTGCTTGAGGTCAGTCGGGTGAGAGAAGACAGGTAAGTTACGTATCAACAAATATTGGTAATTCCAGAAACAGGGGTGACTTCCAAGGGGGCTTAGAGAAGGGAAATTTAAATCAGGTCTTTACAGTTAGATAATAATACATGAAACAGAAGACCAGGTGCAAATGCAAAGATGCTGAATATTAAAGACCCTAGAACAATGAGATTGAAAATTAGAGCCAGGTTCCGATGCAGAGGGATGTGTGGTGATTCTACAAGAATAGTCAATTATTTTTCTATAAAATTGTTTTTTATAAATGCTGTGTTTTTATGCAACTTGTGATAATAAATCTTCTCTATTTTAGAAAGAAAAAGAATAACATTATATTCTGAAGATTCAAATATGAAGGAGACTGGCCTTCTACCTTTGATGATTATGCATTGATTATAGCTATTTGCTCTATAGCATAACAGTGGTCTTGGGCATATTATCCCTGCTTGCAGAATTGAAAATGTTTCCCTCATCTATTGTTAGTCTTTGAAGTTCAACCAAAACTCTTGACATTTAAGCCAGCTCATGATCATCTGTGAGCTGTTTGAATAACAGGATTCAATAATAATCTTTAATGCACGTTTGGCAGAAAGATGGCCTTCAAAGTCATTGTGAGGCCCAAACACTCTCTGCTGATTAAAACAGAATCATGTTTTATTTAAGACATTGAGATTGTTGGCTGGGCATGGGATTCATAGAGCTGATACAGGCAGTGGTAACAGACTAAACACAGAAGGATGCTCCTCCTCAGTGTTTGAAATGTTAATATATGGTGATGATGATGATAACGATGATGATGATGATGATGAGTATGATCACTAATATGAATGGCCTCTGGGACAATGACTCTTCTTAGACACTTAGATTATATGTAGTATATTTAGGCTACTAGAACAACCTATTGTAGATTGATTGTCTTATAAATAAGAGAACTAAAATTTTCAGTTTGGCAATAGAGAAGTACAAGGCTAAGACACTAGCAGGATTGCTGCCTGGTGAGAGCTTGCTTCAGGCTTCACAGATGGCACCATCTTTCTGTAACACTAACATCACATAATAGAGAAGAATTCTCTCTGGCTTCACTTTTATATGAGAATTAATTCCATTAATTCCTAGTCTGTTCCTAAAGGTCCCACTAAGTGTATCATATTCAGATTAGATTTCTTTTGCCTTTTTTTTATTAGATATTTTCTTTATTTACATTTCAAATGCTATCCTGAAAGTTCCCTATACCCTCACCCCGACCTGCTCCCCTACTCACCCAGTTCCACTTCTTGGCCCTGGCATTCCTCTGTACTGGGGCATATAAAGTTTGCAAGACCAAGTGGCCTCTCTTCCCAATGATGGCCAAATAGGCCATCTTCTGCTACATATGCAGCTAGAGACATGAGCTCTGGGGTACTGGTTAGTTCATACTGTTGTTCCACATAGAGGGTTGCAGACCCTTTCAGCTCAGATTAGATTTCAACATTTTTTTTTACCCAATATTCTCTTGCTAGGATAAAATATTTTGACAGAGGCAATCTAGGGAGAAAGAGTTTATTCTGACTTAAATTTTGAGAGTACAGTCTGTCACTATGGAGAAGTCAAGGTGGAAGTAACTTGAAGAAGCTGGGCATGCTACACTGACAGGAATCATGGATAAATAAAAACATTCTGGGGCTCCATTTCCTTTCTCCATATAGATTTCCATACATCCCAAGCCCAGGGAATTGTGCCACCGAAACTGGGTGCATCTTACCACCTCAACCTATCTGACAATCAAGACAGATATGCCTAGATGCCAATCACAATCTAGACAATCTTCATAGGCATGCCTAGTGGCCCATCTTCCAGGGCATTCTAGATTTTGTCAAGTGAGTGACAATAGTCACCATCAATGTTTCCACTGAAGAATGGACAGAGAGCATAAACCAGTTTTTATAGTGGGTTGAAATACATATATATTGTTTGTTCTTTTAATTTGGCTTATAAAATTTCAGAATCTATTGCACTAGAAACAAACAAAACAAAACAAAACAAAACAAAATAAAACAAAACAAAGAGACACTTGCACAGGAATGGTGTCTATAATCCTTAAAATCTTTAGTTTTTAATGTAAAATGCCACTTATCTCATGGTCATAAGGTGTGAATCTTGGCATTCAGGATGTATTGAGTAGACTTCTGGGCTCATGAAAGGACTGAGGGATAGTATTTAGTGACCAAATAATAAAACACGCAAGGAGAAAAATAAAAACGGAATCCAATTTAAGGGCTAACACTTAAATGGGCTTTAAAATTGTTAAATTGTTTTAGAAAACATGAGTACAACAAACTAAAAGTTTAGGAAAATGCAGTGCATGGATTACTAAGACTTAGGCCAGGAAACATGCTCAGGTAGAGATGCTGCTCATTTTGGTGTCTAGAGATGATGATACACATAATGACAAGTCAAGACCAGAGCTTTTCAGATTGTGCTATGTAGCATTCTCATTGGTGGTGATGCTTCTGCTGCTGGGAATTGAACCCAGAGCCTCCGGTGTGATAAACGTATGCTCTAACACTGAGTCACACCGCTAGACTAGAGCTAGGATAAATAGGCAGCCATCTTTTGACTTATATCGAGACCCAAGTTTAAGATGTGGCTCTGTCATACACTCAGTTCAAATATGTATGAAATTCATTAAAGTCTAGTTTTCTCCTTTATATAAAGAAAATTAGATTACGTGTTTTCTAAGATACCCCTTAGTTCTATCATGACTTAATTTTGTGATGATATGATTGAATCTAAGAGGAAGTACCTGGTTATGTTCTGGTTGGGCCAGTTGAGCTGATCAGCTGATCTCCTTCTCATGTGTCACTCATCTTTCTGCCGCATGCTCTACAAAAAGCCTCTAGAATAATAACTTGATAGTACCCTGTTTCTTGGGACCTTTCCTGTCATCCAGGAGATTTATCTTTAAGCCTTCACCTATAAAACGACAATGTGCTTCTTTCTAAGGCTCACACTCTGTGGTATGTGAATTTCATTCTTTAAATATGAGAACATGAGCCAAGAGTCTACTGACACAGTGAAGTTTTGGGAAGTTGAAAGTCTGGTACCATGAGTTTTGGGTAAAAACACATCTGAGATTTAGAGGAAAGTCCTTGTTTAACCTCACAGGCACTCAGGTTTTTCCATATCAATGGTACAGACATAAGGGGTCACCCACACTCCTGTCTTATGATTGATTCACCAAGTCGGGTTTGGTTTAACCCTTGCTTTAGCCTGTTGTCAGTGCCTGATCTGGGATGAGTAGTCATTTCTTGGCAACTCCCCAGGAAAACATAACACAACACTTAATACATTAGGAGAATGAAGTGCCCAATTTGTTAGTTTGGCAGATTCTGCTTGGCTCTGATATCACGATGCCAGGTAATATCACAGATAAGGCAATGAGGAAGGGACTGTCTCTGTATTCCTTCAGTTTAGGAGCTGATCTGCCTATCTCAGTTTCTGCAAATTAATTTTGAGCATCGAGTTTCTAAGGTAAGGTTATAGCTACTTGGAGGATTGGCTCCACCAGAAGTGTAAAAGAAAGAAGCAATAGTTGGAGTCTCTTGGTACCTCTTTGCCATGCCCGTTTATTGTGATAGATAAAAAAACTGTCTACCTTGGTAAGTTAGTTATGTGATTTAGCCTCTCTGGGCTATACCTTCCTTCTTGGTACAGCTATGTGAATTCCATGATAGAGCAAGCTAGAGGATATAAGGAAATCATGTGAGAAATAGTTCTTATTGGTAAAAAAAAAAGGCAGGATAGAATGATAGCAAAAGATTAGGGAGCATAAGAATGGAAATGAGTCTCTTACTCTGCAACTGGTTGAGAGACCTTCTGTCTGACAACTGAGAGTCAAGAATTCCAGCAAAATTTATGTTTGCTGTGAAGGTGACCTGTAAAGAAAATGCTACTATGAAATAACACAAGCCATGCTTAAGTCTTATTCATATATGAGTGGCTAGATGACCTTTCTCCTTTTGTACTTGTAAACCAGTAATTTTCTAGGAGTCGCCTAAGCAAGACTATAAATTCCATTTACATATAAAAGACACATCTTAACCTGAGTGCAGAACTGTTGTGACATGTTTTTGATAGGGGCACTGAATATTCTCTATTATTTGGACTTAATTTGTGCCTTGTTCTATAGGAAGGAGTTTGTCTACATGTACATATTGCTAATGGTTTGCTTCCTCTGAGTTGACTGTTAGATTAGATGTAATCCAAGGGACCTGCTCAGGAGGAATACAGACTCAATGGCCTTGGAGTATGCCAGTACTCCTCTCCTAGAGAGGACAAGATATGGAGAAAAACAACAACAACAACAACAACAGCAGCAGCAGCAGCAGCAGCAGCAGCAGCAGCAGCAGCAGCAGCAGCAGCAGCAGCAGCAACACAATAATTCTGAAACAACACTGACTGTCCCGTTCAGTAGCAGGGCCTAGTTAATCCGTGGGTCGAGGAGGACCGAGGCCTGCATGAGAAGCGGGAGGAGAAAGGGGAGCGACCAAGCAAAGACTTGTCAAGGTCTGTTTAATGAAGGCTAAGAGCCTGATTATAAGCACACAGTGAGAGAAAGGGAGGGGTCGAAGGGGCATAATAAAATACAGAGAAAGGAATGGCCATCTGGGGTGAATGCTGATTACAGGCTTCTCGTAGCTTATCTTGGAATGTTGGCCCCCTAACAGTCCCGGGCGGCCTTCAAACATTCTGCAGTTTATCTTGGAGCGCCTGTCCTGACAAAACAGTCCTGGGCACCAAACGGAGACATGGAGGAGGAGGTGAAGCTGCCTTAATCTAAGCAGTTCTAGGCGCCAAGTGAAGGAGGGAGTGAAGCTGGCAGTCTCAGGCGCCAGGTGGAGGCGATGAAGGAGGGGGTGACATAATTCCCTTCAAAGGGTCAGCGGATCTTCAGGGTGAGAGTAACTGCGGGACTTAGTTTCCCATAGTTTGGTCTCTCATAACTGACTATATAACCAGAAGGTACTCTGGGTGATTGAGCCCTTGGATGACTGACTGCCTTTGTTTCCCCTCTATACTCAGCTGGGGGAAAATGAGATGGAAGACAGTTCCATAGGATCCTAAGCCCTTGTCTCCTTGGTTTCTAAGCTCTCTGAATAAAACATGGTTTAAAGACTCAGTTCTCAATTTTTTGCTTGTAGCAAGCAGTAGGGGGGCTTATGAGTTTTACCTATATTCTTACCCAAGGCAGCCCCAGGAAGCACCATATAATCACATTTACAAACAAAACAAAATGAAATAAAACAAGGAAATCTCTCCAACAACAAGTGAAATAAACCAAAAAGGTTATTTAGAAACTCTTTGAATGCTATACCTTTGGAAGCCATCAATGTCATGTTTACACTGCTAGGATACTTTAGTATATAGTCTCTTCTGAGACAGCCTCACCCACCCTTGGATGTATAACGTCTTCATGAACACTCCTCTACTTTTGATCTTTATGTTTAAATTTGCGGTAAAACATCTTATTAAATTCCAACTGATTCATCCTGACTTGTCCAGAAATCCTTTTTTATGGTTAAGAATTCCAGCTTCAACTGAGTTGCTGTCTTGCGAAAGAATTTCTTAGGCTGCTGCAGGGTGGGATATAGAGGAATTTCAATCCAGCAACATAGCTGTGCTGGCAAAGGATCACATCCAAAGACCTTCTAGATCTATGTGATCCAGCTGGAATGCAGACACACTGTGGATTACAGTATTATCTGTCCAGAATGCAGGCATGCCTTCAATACGCACCTTTAATCCCAAACAATTGAGGGGCAGACAAAGTGATGAATCAGAAAAAGATTTGACAGGGCTGGTGAGATGGCTCAGTGGTTAGGAGCGCCGACTGCTCTTCCAAAGGTCCTGAGTTCAAATCCCAGCAACCACATGGTGGCTCACAACCATCTGTAATGATATCTGATGCCCTCTTCTGGAGTGTCTGAAGACAGCTACAGTGTAATTACATATAATAAATAAATAAATAAATGAATAAATATTTAAAAAAAAAGGCTACTCAGCTTCATCTTTAAAAAAAAAAAAAAAGAAAGAAAAAGATTTGACAGAATGAGTCAGAGGTAGGATATGCCTAGCTCTCACAAGAACCTAGAGGGATCCATGGATCCAGATACATATGTAGCAGAGAATGGCCTTACCTGACAGCAATGGAAGGGAAGGACCTTGGTCCCGGGGAGGTTTGATAACCCAGTGTAGGGTGATCCTGGAGCAGTGGGGAGGGAGAGTATGAGTAGGTAAGGGAGCAACCTCATACAGTCAAAGGGGGGGAGGGTGGATGTGGGATGGGGTTTGGTAGAGGGGTAACTGAGAAATGGGATATCATTTGAGATGTAAACCAATGGAATGATTAATTAAAAAAAGAACAGACAGGAAGACAGGCTACTTAAGAGCAGTGCAGGGAGAGAAGTTGAGTTGAATTCAATTGAGTTTGTTGCAGTTCTAGAAAGAGCTAGGAAGAGTTTATTCAGCAGTAAGTCTCGGAGGCTGACACATTCTAGGCCTAGGTTAGCAGACAGAGGCTAGAAGGTAATCCTTTACTTGTCAATCAAATATATTCTTTGTCTTGCTCCATGCTCACTTTCTGAAGCCTTTCCCGCATCCTCTCTGCTGGAGCACAAAGCTTCCTGAATCTGGGTTGCCTGGTCCAGGAAACATCTTCTCAAATGTATTCTGAAACCTTAACTTGCTTGGGTTTATCTTTTAATGGTTGATAGAAAAGGGAGAAAAAGGACACAATTTTTTTTTCTAGCTCTGTAGTTTCATCTACAGAGCCTATTTGCTCCATTTTCTCATCACTCCTAAGCATATGGGTTTTGAAAGTGTGGACAACCCTTAGACTTTCAGAAGAAAATAGCAACGATATACTTAGAGGGAATGGGCTAGTTCCAAGATAGAAATGTTCATAAATACGTATGTCCACCCAATTATCCATCTTCTAGTTTTTCTTTCACTTTTCAATGTGAAGAAAAGATTTTGTTTATTTTCTATTAAATGGATCTAATTTTGGGTGGAAAGGGTACTGAAGGAAATTAACTATAACGGCCATATCATAAGAGAATCATCTCTCTAAAATTCAGTTTTTTTAAGATTAATTTATTTATTATATGTAAGTACACTGTCACTGACTTCAGACACACCAGAAGAGCCATCAGATCTCATTACAGATGGTTGTGAACCACCATGTGGTTGCTGGGATTTGAACTCAGGACCTTTGGAAGAGCAGTCAGTGCTCTTAAGCACTGATCCATCTCTCCAGCCCCTCAGTTGTGTTTTTTTTTTCCAGCAATATTGTAAATAAAATACAGGGAGAAATTTAAGCCATGGGTTATTTGTTCATTACTTTGTAGTTCACACATATATTATTAATTTGTCCTTGATTTTTGTTGCGGCCACTTTAAAAAATTGCATCCAAAGTGATCCAGATGTATTTCAGATGGCATAGGGGTAGATTTGGCTCAGATAAGAACTTCCAAACACTGGTGTATTTTATTTAGAATACTGGGAAAGAGACTTTCCCTGGAGAACTATGAAAGGAGTCTAGGCTTTTTCCTGTTCCTATTACTTTCTGTGCAGTGGAAGCTGAAAGCATGTGAATATGTGTGCATGTGGTGGGAGGTGAGTGCTTCCAAAGTCCTTTTTATACAGTGTAACTCTTCAGTTACCCCAAAGGGGAAGGGTGCTTCACAGAGAGCTGTTATCATCAGAACCAAGTTAATGACAAAGAGCAATTAAGCGTTTCTATGGTGGGTAGGATTCTGTGTCTGTTAGCTATTATTAAACTTATTGAGTTTTTGAAGGGATTTATCTCTTGTTGCCTCCCTTTGCCTTTGGCTCAATAGGGCAATGAAATCGGAATTGCATGCCTGAGACAATATGGGGCTTTGCTACAGAATGAAAGATGTTACCAATTTAGCTTGCAGACCACTTCAAAGTCAAGAGGAAGAACAGATGGGCCGGCATTGGGAAACCCTCCTACTTGCTTAAATGAAGATCACTCATAAAATAATAAAGATGAAAAATTGATTTAAAAATTTAAAAAACATAATTTAATTTTTAATTTATATTGGTGTATTTCCTAGATAATAAAGACATAGTTGATCTCAGATCAATGAAATTGTGTCATTGAGGGCTTCCTATTTACGTTGTGAGCCATGGTGTTCAAAATTAATGAACACTGAAGATGTGGACTGCTTCTAAGGAGACTATTAGATATATCAGGATGAGTTTCAAATGTACACAGTATGAAATATGTATATGTATGCAATATATATATATATATATATATATATATATATATATATATATGAGTGAAGGTTAGATATATATAAGGTATTAATGAGAATTAATATGAAATAGTGAGGTACGGGTGCTACTGCAGGACACTTCACGCAATATGCAATGCAAATAATGTAAAAAATAATTTCAAGAGGAGGTTACCATAAACTGTAGCATTAGTGTGCATGACTAGGCATTGCTGTGCAGAGAATAAATGTGGGGATAGAATGAAGAAGGCAATTAGGTATGACTAAGGAGATGGAGTCAAAGTAGAAGCCAGGGAGAATTTTTTTTTAAATTCTTAATAGAGCCTTGTATTTCTTGAGTTAGAATTTTAAGAGGTCAACCAAACCTGGAGGATGAGCTCAGGGAGCTGGGTGAGTTGGAATTAATATGGGCCCTAAATATAAAGCCCTGAAGGAAAGGCATCACATTTAGTGGTTGGAGAAATGTAAAAAACTGGAGATCAGATTCTCCCACGACATTATTTTGCAAGGTTAGAGGCATTTGTTATTGGAATTTTTTTGAATTAATGAAAAGCTGAAAAGCAGAATACCACAATGGATACAAACCTACTGTTAAATTTTAAAGACAGATCTAAATGTCTGGCGTAGATGTTCTTGCAAGCCTGGTAACAAAAATATTTGCAAAACATTTTCCCAGGATCAACTCTGTGCTGGGCACACCTGATAGACAAGCCTGTCCTCTTGGAGTGTACAGTAAGAATGTCTGAATTGGATGCCTGATACCTACCATTCCTGTCTAGTGGAACACATCTCTCCCTACAAACTGACTTGTTTTCCTCATGTCTCTCTTCCCATGGGTGGGAAGGAAGTGTAAACTTGTGAATGACCAAAGGTTTCTTCTTCTTCTTTGTCACTTTGTCCTTTGTCACTGAACACTTCCTGTGAGTTAAAACTTCAGTAATTTTAGAATTGTCTAGTCCCCACATGTTGTTCAGATGACTTTTAAAAGAAGACAAGGTCTTTTAATGAAATCCTTAACATTTACCATTGCAGAGGGTCTATTCTGGTGCCCTTCTGATCTTGATAAAGAAGAGATACTAATATAATCAACCAGTGGCGTTGTTGAGTTACCAGTGCTTGTGTCTGATGAAACAAAATTCTCTTGGTTGAAGCTTGGTTAGACTGTTGGGAGAAATCTGTTTCTGGAACTCATGATCAATCTGCCTCCTATTTAGTCATGTCTTTGCCCTGAGACTGGGGACCTGTAGCCTCAGTGTCACCACCAACAGCCTCAGCCTTATGTGTTCTTCCTGCTGTAGATCATGAGGTTCAGATATGCTATAAACATGGGCTTCAGAGCCATGTGACCTGAAGCATCTCTCTAGCTGCCTCCCAGGACTGTTGGTAGGTATTGCTTACATAGCAGGATGTGAAGTACACCCATCTTTCTTGACTCAGCACCACCAACTCTCTTGTCTTATGTCTGGTATCACTGGACATTACAACATGTAAGTATATTGTGCACCCACTTAGGTTCTACCCTTGCTTTAGACTGAATTGTGTCCCCTTAAATTCATTTTTATTTTATTTATTTATATTTCAAATGTCGTCTCTTTTCCTGGTCTCACCTCACCAAACTCCTCAACGTCTCCCCTTAGGTCTAAGAGAGTGTTCCACCACACAGCCACCTATTCCCAGCTCACCCCACCAGCATCTGCTTTCTCTGGGGCATAAAGCCTCCACAGGACCAAACACTTCTCCTTCCATTGATACCAGATAAGGTCATCCCATTATACTCTTTGGTTGGTGATTTAGTCCCTGGGATCTCGGTGGGGTCCCCTCAGTTGATATTGTTTTTCCTATGGGGTCACAATCTCCTTCAACTTCTTTAGTCCTTCCCTGACGTCTTCCATTGGAGCTCTGGGGCTCCGTCCAATGGTTGGTTGTGAGTATCTGCATCTATCTTAGTCAGGTGCTGGCAGAACCTCTCAGAGGAAAGCCATACCAGGCGCCTGTCTGCAAAAACTTCTTAGCATCAGCAATAGTGCTGGGGTTTGGTATCTGCGGTTGAGAAGGTTCCCAAGGGGGAGATGTCTTTGGATGGCCTTTCTTTCCTTCAGTCTCTGTTCCATTTTTTGTCCCTGCATTTCCTTTAGATAGGAACAATTCTGTGTTAAACATTTTGAGATGGGTGGGTGGCCTCATCCTACCACTGGGGCCATATCTATCTGCTGGAGGTGGTCTCTTCAGGTTCTCTCTCCCCACTGTTGGGTATTTCAGCTAATGTCATCCCCATTGAGTCCTGGAAGCCTCTCGCATCCCTGGTGGATGGGACTTTCTAGTGGTCGCCCCCCAACCCCCTCCCCCTCACACAGTCCCCTTACTTACTTATATTCATCCTGGCCCTCTGGGATTCTCTCTTGTCTCTTCCCATACCTGGTCCTGTCCTTCACCTTTTCCCCTCCCCCTTCTCTCTCCCACCCAGGTTCCTCTCTCCTTCTGCCGCCCGCACCCCCCCTCCTGTGATTATTTTATTCCCACTCGTATGTAGAATTGAAGTATCCACACTTTGGCCTTCATACTTCACACTTTAAGCTTCATATGGTCTGTGAGTTGTATCATGGGTATTCTGAGATTTGGGTTAATATCTACTTATCCGGGAGTACATAATGTATATGTTCTTTTGGGGCCAGGTTACCCCACTCAGGATGATACTTTCTAGTTCTATCTATTTGCCTACAAAATTCTTGAAGTCATTGTTTTTAATAGCTGAGTAGTATTCCATTGTGTAAATGTACCACATTTTCTGTATCCATTCTTCCATTGAGGGACATCTGTGTTGTTTGAAGCTTTTAGTTATAAATAAGGTTGCTATGAACACAGTGGAGCATGTGTCCTTGTTGTATGTTGGAGCGCCTTTTGAGTATATGTTCAGTAGTGATATAGGTAGGTATTCAGGTAGAACTATTTCCAATTTTCTGAGAAACTGTCAGATTAATTTCCAAAGTAGTTGTACCAGGTTGCAATCCTACCAGCAATGGAGGAGTGTTCCTCTTTCTCCACATCGTTGCCAGCGTCTATTGTCACTTGAGTTTTTTATCTTAGCCATGCTGATTGGTCTGAGGTAGAATCTCAGGGTCATTTTGATTTGCATTTCCCTGACGACTAAGGGTGTTGAACATTTCTTTAGGTGCTGTCCAAGATTCCAAGATTCTTCAGTTGGTAGTTCTTTGTTTAGCTCCCTACCCATTTATTTTTAATTTTAATTTTATTTATTATTATTATTATTATTATTATTATTATTATTTTGGTTTTTTGAGACAGGGTTTCTCTGTATAGTCCTGGTTGTCCTGGAACTCACTCTGTAGACCAGGCTGGCCTTGAACTCAGAAATCCATCTGCCTCTGCCTCCCAAGTACTGAGATTAAAGGCATGCGCTACCACTGCCCGGCCTCCCTACCCATTTTTTAATTGGGTTATTTGGTTTTCTGGTGTCTAACTTTTTGAGTTTTTTTTTTTTTTTGTATATTTTGAAACTTAGCCCTCTACTGGATGTAGAGTTGGTAAAAAATTTTTCCTAATCTGTGGGTTGCCATTTTGTCCTATTGCCAAGTGTCCTTTACCTTACAGAAGCTTTTCAGTTTTATGAGGTTCCATTTGTCAGCTGTTGATCTTAGAGCATGAGCCATTGGTATTCTGTTTAGGAAATTTTCTCCCATGCTGATGTGTTCAAGATTCTTTCCTACTTTCTTCTCTATTAGATTCAGCGTATCGGGGTTTATGTGGAGGTCCTTGAATTCCTGATCTTTCCAAGACTTTTAACATGGTATTGTATGTTGTCAAAGGCTTTTTCAAAATCTAATGAGATGATTGTGATTTTCTTTCTTGAGTTTGTTTATATGTAGACTATGTCGATGGATTTCCATATATAGAAGCATCCATGCATTCTTGAGATGAAGCGACTTGTTCATGGTGAATGATAGTTTTGATGTGTTTTTGGATTTGATTTTCGAGAACTTTATTGAGTATTTTGTTGCATTGATATTCATAAGTCAAATTGGTCTAAAGTTCTCTTTCTTTGTTGGGTCTTTGTGTGGTTTAGGTATCAGCATAACTGTGGCTTTATAGAAAGAATTGGGTAGTATTCCTTTTCTATTTTGTGGAATAGTTTGAAAATCTAAAAGTTTTGATATCAGGTCTTTTTTTGAAAGTCTGATAAAATTCTGCATTAAAGCCATCTGGCTCTGGGCTTTTTTTTTTTTTTTTTTTTTTTTTGGTTGGGAGACTTCTCTGACTGCTTCTATTTCCTTCCTTTGGATTTATGCAAGTGTTTAGATAATTTACATGCGCTTGATTTAAACTTGGTATCTGGTATCTGTCTAGAAAATCATCCATTTTATCTAAATTTTGCAGTTTTGTTGAGTATAGGCTTTTGTAGTAAGATATGATCACATTTTGAATTTCCACAGTTTCTGTCATTATGTCTCCCTTTTCATTTCTGATTTGTTAATTTTGATACTGTCTCTGTGCCCTTTAGTTAATTTGGCTAAGGATTCATCTATCTGATTTTCTCAAAGAACCAGCTCTTAATTTTGTTGATTCTTTCTATATTTCTCTTTGTTTCTAATTGTTTGATGTCAGCCCTGGGTTTATTTCTTGCTGTCTACTCTTCTTGGATGTACTTGCTTCTTTTTATTCTAGAACTTTCAGATGTTCTAGTGTAAGACCCTCCAATTTCTTTATGAAGGCACTCAGTGCTATGAATTTTCCTCTTAGTATTTCTTTCATTGTATCCCTTAAATTTGGGTATGCTGTGCCTTCATTTTTGATAAATTCTAGAAAGTCTTCAATTTCTTTGTTTATTTCTTGCCTGACCAAATTATCATTGCCTAGAGAGTTATTCAGTTTCCATGAGTATGTGGGCTTTCTGTTGTTTTTCTTGTTATTGAAAACCATACTTAGTCCATGGTGATCTGATAGAATGCATGGAGTTATTTCAATCTTCTTTTATCTGTTGAGGCTTGTTTTGTGTCTGATTATATGGTCAGTTTTGGAGAAAGTATCATGAGGTTCTAAGAAGAAGGTATTTTCTTTTGTTTTAGGTAAAATATTCTGTACATATCTGTTAAATTCATTTGATTCATAACTTCTGTTAATTTCACTGTGTCCCTGTTTACTTTCTGTTTCCATGATCTGTCCATTGGTGAGAGTGGTGGAGTATTGAAGTCTCCCACTATTATTGTGTAAGGTTTAATGTGTGCTTTGAGGTTTAGTAACACTTCATTTACAAATGTAGGTGCCCTTGCATTGGGGATGTAGATATTCAGAATAGAGAGTTCATCTTGGTATATTTTTCCTTTGATGAGTATGAGGTGTCCTTCTCCATCTCTTTTGATAACTTCAGGTTGAAAGTCTATTTTATTGGATATTATAATGATGATTCCAGCTTGCTTCTAGGGACCATTTTCTTGGGAAGTCTTTTTCCAGGCTTGTACTCTGAGATAGTGTCTGTCTTTGTCATTGAATTATATTTTCTATATGCAGCAAAATACTAGGTCCTGTTTATATATCCAGTCTGTTAGTCTAAATCTTTTTATTGGAGACTTGAATCCCTTGATGTTGGGAGATATTAAAGACCAATGTTGGTTCTTGTTATTTTTTTTTTTTGTTAGAAGCGGTATTATGTTCTCTTCTTTTGTGTTTGTTGTGAGATGAATAATCTTTTCGTTTTTTTTGGGTGTCGTTTCTGTCCTTGTGTTTGAGTTTTCCTTCTATTATCCTCTGTAAGGCTGGATTAGTGGAAAGATACTGTTTAAATTTGGTTTTGGGCTGAACTTAGGAACTTAGTCTGCACAGGTGAGAGTGTGCACCACAGAGGCAGACAGCTTCTGGGGCAGGCGGGAGCCACAGAGCCACTGAGGCAGCACCCTTTTGGGGCTGCAGACATCCGGCACCCTCCCAGCCGGACGACAGTGGTCCGCCCTGCACGGGAGCGCCATCTTGGTTCCAGGACTCCGCCAAACTTAGGAACTTAGTCTGCACAGGTGAGAGTGTGCACCACAGAGGCAGACAGCTTCTGGGACAGGCGGGAGCCACAGAGCTGCTGAGGCAGCACCCTTCTGGGGCCGCAGACATCCAGCACCCTCCCAGCCGGAGGACAGTGGTCTGCCCTGCACGAGAGACCTCTGCCTCAGGAGCAGGGAGCGCCATTTTAGATCCGGGACTCCACCGAATTTAGGAACTTAGTCTGCACAGGTGAGAGTGTGTACCACAGAAGCTGACAGCTTCTGTGACCTGCCAAAGCAACACAGCATCTGGGAAAGGTCCTGTTTTGGGCCTTCTTCTTCGGCCAGGAGGAGGTCCAAACACCAGATATCTGTACACAATCCCTTTAAGAGGAGAGCTTGTCAGCAGAGAGTGCTCTAACCACTGAAACTCAGAGGAGAGAGCCTGTCTCCCAGGTCTGCTGATAGACGGTAATCAGAATCACCAGAAGAACAATCTCTAAACAGAGACAACTATAACAACTCCAGAGATTACCAGATGGCGAAAAGTAAATGTAAGAATCTTACTAACAGAAACCAAGACCACTCACCATCATCAGAACCAACACTCCCACTTCGCCCAGTCCAGGGCACCCCAACACACCTGAAAAGCTAGACCTGGATTTAAAAGCATATCTCATGATGATGGTAGAGGACATCAAGAAGGACTTTAATAACTCAATTAAAGAATTACAGGAGAACATTGCTAAAGAGTTACAAGTCCTTAAAGCAAAAACAGGATAACACAATCAAACAGGTAGAAGTCCTTAAAGAAAAACAGGAAAACACATCCAAACAGATGATGGAAATGAACAAAACCATACTAGACCTAAAAAGGGAAGTAGACACAATAAAGAAAACCCAAAATGAGGCAACACTGGAGATAGAAACCCTAGGAAAGAAATCTGGAACCATAGATGCGAGCATCAGCAACAGAATACAAGAGATGGAAGAGAGAATCTCAGGTGCAGAAGATTCCATAGAGAACATTGGCACAACAATCAAGGAAAATGGAAAATGCAAAAAGATCCTAACTCAAAACATTCAGGAAATCCAGGAGACAATGAGAAGACCAAACCTAAGGATAATAGGAGTGGATGAGAATGAAGATTTTCAACTCAAAGGACCAGCAAACATCTTCAACAAAATTATAGAAGAAAACTTCCCAAATCTAAAGAAAGAGAAGCCCATGAACATACAAGAAGCCTACAGAACTCCAAATAGACTGGACCAGAAAAGAAATACCTCCCGACACATAATAATCAGAACAACAAATGCACTAAATAAAGATAGAATACTAAAAGCAGTAAGAGAAAAAGGCCAAGTAACATAAAGGCAAGCCTATCAGAATTACACCAGAGACTATGAGCCAGAAGATCCTGGACAGATGTTATACAGACACTAAAAGAACACAAATTCCAGCCCAGGCTACTATACCCAGCCAAACTCTCAATTAACATAGATGGAGAAACCAAAGTATTCCACGACAAAACCAAATTCACACATTATCTCACCACGAATCCAGCCCTTCAAAGGATAATAACAGAAAAAAACCAATACAAGGACGGGAACCACGCCCTAGAAACAACAAGAAGGTAATCCCTCAACAAATCTAAAAGAAGACAGCCACAAGAACAGAATGCCAACTTTAACAACAAAAATAACAGAAAACAACAAACACTTTTCCTTAATATCTCTTAATATCAATGGACTCAACTCCCCGATCAAAAGACATAGACTAACAAACTGGCTACACAAACAAGACCCAACATTTTGCTGCTTACAGGAAACTCATCTCAGAGAAAAAGATAGACACTACCTCAGAATGAAAGGCTGGAAAACAATTTTCCAAGCAAATGGTATGAAGAAACAAGCTGGAGTAGCCATTCTAATATCTGATAAGATTGACTTCCAACCCAAAGTCATCAAAAAAGACAGGGAGGGGCACTTCATACTCATCAAAGGTAAAATCCTCCAAGAGGAACTATCAATCCTGAATATCTATGCTCCAAATACAAAGGCAGCCTCATTCATTAAAGAAACTTTAGTAAATCTCAAAGCACACATTGCACCTCATACAATAATAGTGGGAGACTTCAACACACCACTTTCACCAATGGACAGATCATGGAAACAGAAACTAAACAGGGACACAGTGAAACTAACAGAAGTTATGAATCAAATGGATCTGGCAGATATCTACAGAACATTCTATCCTAAAACAAAAGGATATACCTTCTTCTCAGCACCTCATGGTACCTTCTCCAAAATTGACCACATAATTGGTCACAAAACAGGCCTCAACAGATACAAAAATATTGAAATTGTCCCATGCATCCTATCAGATCACCATGGACTAAGGCTGATCTTCAATAGCAAAATAAATAATAGAAAGCCAACATTCACGTGGAAACTGAACAACACTCTTCTCAATGATACCTTGGTCAAGGAAGGAATAAAGAAAGAAATTAAGGACTTTTTAGAGTTCAATGAAAATGAAGCCACAACATACCCAAAGCTATGGGACGCAATGAAAACATTTCTAAGAGGAAAACTCATAGCTCTGAGTGCCTCCAAAAAGAAACTAGAGAGAGCACACATTAGCAGCTTGACAACACACCTAAAAGCACTAGAACAAAAGGAAGCAAATTCATCCAAGAGGAGTAGACAGCAGGAAATAATCAAACTCAGGGGCGAAATCAACCAAGTGGAAACAAGAAGAACTATTCAAGGAATCAACCAATCAAGGAGCTGGTTCTTTGAGAAAATCAACAAGATAGATAAACCCTTAGCCAGACTCACTAGAGGGCACAGGGAAAGCATCCTAATTAACAAAATCAGAAATGAAAAAGGAGACATAACAACAGATCCTGAAGACATCCAAAACACCATCAGATCCTTCTACCAAAGGCTATACTCAACAAAACTGGAGAACCTGGATGAAATGGAGAAGTTCCTAGACAGATACCAGGTACCAAAGTTGAATCAAGATCAGGTTAATGATATAAACAGCCCTATATCCCCCAAAGAAATAGAAGCAGTCATTAATAGTTTCCCAACCAAAAAAAGCCCAGGACCAGATGGGTTTAGTGCAGAGTTCTATCAGACCTTCAAAGAAGATCTAATCCCAGTTCTTCACAAAATATTCCACAAAATAGAAACAGAAGTTACTCTACCCAACTCATTCTATGAAGCCACAATTACTCTGATACCTAAACCACAAAAAGACCCAACAAAGATAGAAAACTTCAGACCAATATCTCTTATGAATATTGATGCAAAAATCCTCAATAAAGTTCTTGCTAACCGAATCCAAGAACACATCAAAACAATCATCCATCCTGACCAAGTAGGTTTCATCCCAAGGATGCAGGGATGGTTCAATATATGGAAATCCATCAACGTAATCCAGTATATAAACAAACTCAAAGACAAAAACCACATGATCATCTCGTTAGATGCGGAAAAAGCATTTAACAAGATCCAACACCCATTCATGATAAAAGTCTTGGAAAGATCAGGAATTCAAGCCCATACCTAAACATGATAAAAACAATCTACAGCAAACCAGTAGCCCCTTCTTAGAATTGGGAACAAAACACCCAGGGAAGGAGTTACAGAGGCAAAGTTTCGAGCTGTGATGAAAGGATGGACCATCTAGAGACTGCCGTATCCAGGAATCCATCCCATAATCAGCTTCCAAACGCTGACACCATTGCATACACTAGCAAGATTTTGCTGAAAGGACCCAAATATAGCTGTCTCTTGTGAGAATATGCCGGAGCCTAGCAAACACAGGAGTGGATGCTCACAGTCAGCTATTGGATGGATCACAGGGCTCCCAATGGAGAAGCTAGAGAAAGTATCCAAGGAGCTAAAGGGATCTGCAACCCTATAGTTGGAACAACATGATGAACTAACCAGTACCCCGGAGCTCTTGTCTCTAGCTGCATATGTATCAAAAGATGGCCTAGTCGGCCATCACTGGAAAGAGAGGCCCATTGGACTTGTAAACTTTATATGCCCCAATATAGGGGAATGCCAGGGCCAAAAGAATGGGAATGGGTGGGTAGGGAAGTTGTGGGGGGGTTATGGGGGACTTTTGGGATAGCATTGGAAACGTAATTGAGGAAAATATGTAATAAAAAAATTAAGAAAAATAAATTTGGTTTTGGCATGTAATATCTTGGGTTCTCCATCTATGGTGATTGAGAGTTTTGCAGAGAACAGTAGCCTGGGCTGGCACTTATGTTCTCTTAGGGTATATATGACAAATGTCCAAGATCTTCTGGCTTTTATAGTCTCTGTTGAGAAATCTGGCAAAATTCGGATAGGTCTCTCTTCATATGTTACTTGTCCTTTTTCTCTTACCTTTTCACATATTCTTTCTCTTTTTCTGTGTATTTGATGTTTTAATTATTATGTGATGGGACAAATTTATTTTCTAATTGTATCTATTTGGTGTTCTCTAGACTTCTATTTATGGCTATCTGTCTTCAGGTTAGGGAACTTTTCTTCTATGATTTTGTTGAAGATGTTTTCTGGCCCTTTGAATTGGGAATCGCCACTCTCTTCCTATTCACTCTATCCCTACTATTCTTCGGTTTGGTGGTTTTCATTGTGTCCTGAATTTCCTGGATGCTTTTGATTAGAAGCTTTTTGCACTTTGTATTTTCTTTGACTATTCTGTCAATATCTTATATGGTATCTTCTATGCCTGAGATTCTCTTCTATCACTTCTATTCTGTTTGTGATGTTTGCATCTGCAACTCCTGATCCCTGTTCTAGGTTTTCCATCTCCAGAATTTCCTCCCTTTATGATTTCTTTATTGTTTCTATTTCCAATTTTAGATACTGGCCATTTTTGTTCAATTCCTTCACCTGTTTGATTGTGTTTTCCTGTATTTCTTTAAGGGATCTATGAGTTTCCTCTTTAAGGGCTTCTCCTTGTTTACCTGCATTCTCCAGTATTTCTTTAAGGAAGTTATTTATGTGCTCCTTAAAGTACTCTATAATGTTTATGAGTTGGGATTTTAGGTCAGAATCTTGCTTTTCAGGTGTGCTGAGTATTCAAGGCCTGCTGTGGTAACAGAACTGGGTTCTGATAGTGCCAAGTGGCATTGGTTTCTGTTGCTTATGTCCTTGTGCTTTCCTCTCACCATCTGGTTATCTCTGGTGCTAACTGACCTTGTTCTAATGGGAGCCTGTACTTCCCGTGAGCCTCATTTTGATGGACCTCCTCAAATCAGGCTGTCTCAGGGTAGACAGCCTGGGATGGGATGGGAGGGGATCTGGATCTCCCAGTCTTCCCTGGGCAGAGTTGCAGCCTGGAAGGAAGATGAGTCTCCAGCAGGGGAGATAGGTCGCACCTCAGCTGGGCCCAGTGATCATTCAAGTTAGGCCAGGTATTGGGGTGGGTGTGTCTCACCTGTGAGCCTGGTTATGATGGACTATCCAGAACCAAGCTGTCTTTGGGTATGGTTAAGGTGGGAGAGCTGGAGTACCTGATCTGCCCCTGGGTGCAGTTATGGACTGGAAGGCCCCTTATATTTATATATTGACTTTCTTTTTCTTTCTAGGGCCACAGAATGTGACTACAAATGGAATCTTTATCAAAGCAATTGAAGTGATGTCCAGTTATATATCAGGTTTAATCCAATTTGAGTGATGGCCATGTAGGATGGGGAAACATGGACACACAAATAGATCCTATGGTTTGGTACAAATGGACCAAGGGGGTAGGCCACAGTGGGCAAGCCTGAGTCAAGAGCCTCAGAGGGAAACACAACTACTTATATTTTGATCTTGGACTTCCAGTCTTCAGAGCTGTAAAGAAATAAATTAGGGTTGATTCAGCTCTCTTGACACTGATACATTATGACAGCCTTAATCAGCAAACCTGGCTCTCAGTGCAGAACACTGATCTACTACCCATAGAATTTCCTGGCTCTCCCTATCTTTTACATTTCAACAATTTATTGAGACAGAAACGTTAAATTTTTTATTTTCTATTATCTGTACATGAACTCTCCTTTCCTAACCCTCCTTTTAACCTGTTTACCAAGCCCCAGTCATTATTCACCATAAAAGAACAAGACATAAAGAAGGGCCTTTCTTCCTATACTAATGAAAAGAAACTATTGACCTAGGTCTTTCAGACTTGACTGTTTTAAGGGAGCCATGGAATAATTTCCAGCTCTTGCTGAAAGTAACATCAAAACACATTGTTTTCACTTCTTAATATTACTTTGATAAATAGCCTATGGGGGTGAGGAAATTAAGTTGATCATATAAACATAGAACTAAAAAAATGTAATTACAAAGTAGAAAAAATAAAATGAAAGGAAAAATAGGATCTTCTGAGATAGAGGTGGGTAGATGTCAAAGATTTCTTCTTCCAGAAGAAAGGCATTTCAGCTGAGGCCTGAATATTGAATATTGAAGTGGAAATGGAGGAACTGTGTCTCAGGGAGATAAACATAGAAGGAAGATAGGTAGCCCTTCTGTAGAATGGAAATGGACTCTGGGTTATGTGAGCTACTAGGGTAGGATAAACAGGAGTGGAGCATGAAATGAAAGTATGCTGAGCCCAGACCAGTTCAAGAAGAACTGATTGACCATTAGAACTTAGGATTTTGATCTTAGTGCTAAGAAAACCTTCTTGTATGTGTGCCTGCTACTGCCAGGTTAGAATGATGGACTCTTTACAGAGAATCTATATTTAAAGACAAAGCAGTAGCACTACTTACTGTGTGCTCTTTTGTATCAGGAGTTTTGTATGCTGTTTTTTTTTTTTTAACTCAAAATATCCAATAAAGTAATCATTGCCAGTATATTGAGCAGCAGAAGTGTTCTAGGGACAATATGAAGTGCTTGACCAACATTAAAAATATTCAATTACATTTATTTATTTATTTGTGTGTATACATGTGGGCCTGTGTGTGTTTCTCTCTGTGTGTGCATATGAGTGTGCATATGTGTGTGCTTGTGCCTGTACATGTTTGTGTGTGCACATGAACATAACAGGATAAGAATTAAGGGGGTCAATTCTTTTCCTCTGCCATATATGTTCTGGTAAGGAACTCAGATTGTTTGGCTTTACACAAAAGCACTTTTCTCTATTGAGCCATTTCACTAGTCCTTACAAGGATGTCTACTCACACAACTAACCAGCACAGGTGAGTTCTTGGTGATGATCAAGGCTAAATGTCAGAGCTGATATTCAAATCCTAGGCTACTCAAGCTATATATTGTCCCATAGTTGTAGACACATAGTATACCTAGCTGAATAAAGAACCTCAATATGCTAATGGTAGAAAGCAATGGAAGAAAAAAAAAGAAAAGAAAAAGGCCTCTAAATACTCTTTATATTTTAATCACATGAGCTCAGGCTGGACCAACCCTCACAGCTGACTTCTCCCAGTATGCCTGACCTGCTCACTCTCTGTGACACTTCTATTTCTTCTATCTGCTTTGGTAACCTGGCATTTCCATAAAGATAATGGCAAACTTTCTGGCTTACAATAATAATGTATTCTCTAGCCATTCCAGAGGCCAGAAGCCCAAATCAAGCTGTCACAGCAGCATGTTTGCTGTGAAGGCTTTGGCGAGAACTTCCATCTTCTTGTGCATCTCTAGATATCTTTTCTAAGGGCACTTGTTTTTGGATGGATGATGAAATAATCCAGGATCCTTTTATTCTACACTCTTACCTTGATTAGTCCTACACATTTATTTTCAAATCCACTCCCTTATACAGATTCTTCATCACAGACTCATTCATCCCAGGAATTTTTCACCCATGCTCTGAATTAGCACACTCAGAGAAACAAACAATAACTAGGGACCAGAACATTGCCTATCAAGTTGTGAGAGCTTGACTCCTCGAGGCCTGAGACCTCCCTGCACAGTTCTCTGTTGTGGTTAAGGCAACAGACTTAGTGCAAGAATGTTAAAGATCCACAGAAAATCATGTGACAACCTCCCTGTTAATTGGGGGACATTTGTAATATTATATAAGACCATACAATTTTCCTTTCTTCATCAGCAGGGAGCAACGCACACAATTTTATTCTCTGTTCCAGTTTGTAGAAAGGGCATTAGAATTTGTTGTTATTGAACCACGGAGTGAAAAGTGTATCTAGTGTATGAACAGCAGTTATGACTTGTTTTGTCTTTCTTCTTTAATTTGTTGGTGTGAGCCCAGTGAACCAAAGTGGGAAGAATCATCCCACGGCCCCAAGTTACCACACTCCATCTTCATTCATACATCAAAGCACCAGCAAGCAGGTTTAGTACGTGCTCAGAACGAGACTCTGCAATCTGACCTGCAGATCAAAAAAGTGCTAATAAGTGGCAATCAATCCATCAGCCAACAAATGGTTTTATTTTCACTCCGTGTGGGTATCACGCTTAAAGGGGAGATAGATAATTAAGACTTCATGTTTCAAAATATTAAATATTGATTTGTAGACATTTAGCAGCAGGCGTAATGCTCTCCTGAGGGATGGCAACAACTGTCTCAAAGATTATAAAAGATTTTATTTCTCTTGGTAGAATTTAGCATTTATTTCTTATTTAAAAGATGTGAAATGAGAGTTAGTAAAATATTATATCAAGGAGATAGCTCGGAGCTCTGCAGATGGATGTCTTGTCTGTGGTGTGTGGCTAGCCAGAGCTAAAATAAAACTGCTTTTCTGGTTTCATATCGGCTTTTGGTTTATTGAAGTGTCAGAAGGTTTATAAGCTCTTCAACTCAAGTTTTGATTGTTTTATCCAACTACTGTCACTTCTTATCAGAATTAAAGGCAGAAATCAAAGAAAAAGCCCAGGGGAGGAAGACTTCCAAGTGTTGCATTTTGCTGTCACAGTTGTAGCACGGATACTCTCTTGACAGGCCTCTTTCTTGACACCGCAGAGTAATTAGGGAGATTTTTTATAATAGGCTTCACCAATTAGTTAATACATTTTATGATTAAACACTCTTTTGTTTCAGCCTTAGAGAAACTGCCTACATGAGGTAGGGCTTGAGCTGGGACCTGCATCTGAAGCCAGGGGAGAAATGATATAAACAGAGCAGATGTCAAGCTAGTTTTGACCTTTACAAGACCTGGAGTCAGGAATCCTTGGTAGTGCAGCTATTAAGAATACTAGCACCCTGTGTCAACACAAGGGGTGCACTATTGTGATACCTTAGGAAATTTCATGTCTTTAAACAAGATTATTGTATTGTTATCATAATATATATATATGTGTGTATATATATATATATATATATATATATATATATATATATATATAATATAGTATTACATTTTGTATGTATTGTTCCATAGTATATTAATATAAAATATTAATTGTATCATTACATTGTTATATGTATCATTGTATTATTGCATTAATTAGCTCTTTTGGTTGATGACATGTTTAGATAGGGAAAATGGCATTAAGTTCAATGTATGTGGAAAAGTATACAGAATATTTTTAAGATTTGGTTAATAATTAACATAGAAAGTCCATTAAAGTTGCCAAGCTTCCCAGTGGGACTATCACATTTTCCCAGGTAGATTACCATTTTCATATTTTTAAAATACTGTTTAACTTGTTTCCTTAGAAACAAGTAATATATTAGAGTCTTATGCCTTTAAGTTTGTTGTCTCACATTTTAAATTTTTATTATTTCAATTAATTCATTTATTCACTTTACATTCTGATTACAGGCCCCCTCCTTCCTCTCCTCTCAGTTCTACCCTTCTTAACCCCCCCCTTCTTCCATCCCTCCCTCCCCTTCTCTGAGAAGGTACCAACCCACCCTGGCATGTCAAGTCCCATCAGGGCTAAGCACATCCTCTCCCACTGAGGCCAGTCAATTCAGTCCAACTAGGGGGAAAGAGATTGAGAGGCAGGAAATAGAGTCTGAGTCAGAGATGGTCCCTGCTCCAGTTGTTGGAGGACCTAAATGAAGACCAAGTTCTATATCTGCTACATATGTGTAGGAGGCCTAAATCCAGTCCAGGTGTTTCAGTCTCTGTGAGCCCTCATGAGCCCAGGTCAGTTGGTTCTGTAGGTCTTCTTATAGTGTCTTTCACCCCTCCAACTCCTTCAATCCTTCCTCTGACTCTTCCATAAGACTCCCTCAACTCTGCGTAATGGTTGGCTATAAGTCTATGCATCTGTTTCCATCAGCTGATAGATGAAGCCTCTCAGATGACAGTTGTGCTGGGCTCCTGTCTACAACCACAGCAGAGTATCACAAATAGTGTCAGATGTTGGCTCTCTACCATGGGGTTGGGTCTCAAGTTGGGTCAGTCATTGGTTAGCATAAAAATAGACAGGTTGATCAATGTAATAGAATCAAAGACACTGAAATAGAGCTCCACACTACAGACACGAGTTTTGACAAAGAGGCCAAAGCCATACAATGGAAAAAAGAAAGCATCTTCAATAAATGGTGCTGGTTGGACTGGGCATCTGTATGTAGAAGAATACAAATAGGTTCATATTTATCATCCTGCATAAAGCTAAACTCCAAGTGGATCAAAGACTTCAATATAAAGCCAGATGCACCAAATCTAATAGAAGAGAAAGAGGGGAAAACTTGGAACAAATTGGCATAGGAGATGACTTTCTGAGCAAAACACCAACCACTCTGGCACTAAGATCAACAATCAATAAGTGGACAATAATATGCCAGTTATAGCATGGCCTTGGTGGGCACAGAAATGAATGGTTCCTGCCCCCGGGTCAGGGCCAGCAGATGTGGGTCTCTACAAGTGTTGTTGGCTGCCATAGGCATAAGGCTTATTTGTATAATAGTTAATGTACATATTTACATTCCTCCATTAAAGAATGTCCTTCTTATTAATGTTAATGATAATCAGACAGTACAAGTCCTGGAGGGGAAAGTGTGGTAAATTCTTCAGGACATCCCTTCAGACTGTAGAAAAGAACTCTAAAAACATGAATTAGAAAATATATAACTTCTCAACTATGCAAAAATACAAAGAAGCAATATGAATTATATAAGGGGCTTCACGAATCTAAAGGAACAAAGGTATTAATAAGCCAACTTATCAGAAAGATACAAAAATCAGGCCAATACAAATGTAGACAGATTCCTGAGTTCAAGGTCAGCTCTGGGATATAGGAGTCCAGATCCAGTTCTGGTAGAAATGAGAATTTCTGGACAGGGTCCCACCCAGATTGCTTACTGTCTGTGCTTAATAGGGGCAGGCAGATCTCTGAATTCTTTTGCAATTTTAAAAGAAAATCCTTGCTATCTTCTAAGAATTAAGGGGCTGGGGTTATCAGATGCTGATTCTTGGGGTAATCAAAAGGAAACCTGAAGTAAATCACTGTACTAATGTGTAAAACATAATAGACTGGGCTTATGATCTGCAAGAGATGAGCTATACAGAGAATATTTTAGAATAGCAAGAGAGAACTGTTTGGAGAACTGCCTCGAGCAGAACATAGAGAGAGCTTTCTGGAGATCTCCAGAGAAAGTAGATCAGAGAGAGAAAGAAAGCAGGACAGAGAGAAAAGCAGGCTGGGAAGATGTCTCCAGTAGAACATAAGCCACCAGCTTGGACCCACAATTTGACTTTGAGTAACCCAGATACCCCTTCTCTCAGAACCTCTCTTCAAGACAAGGTTGGTCCTTGGCAACCTCATAAAATTGAAAAGCTTTTGTAAGACAAAGGTCACTGTTAATAGGACAAAATGAAAGCCTACAGAATGGGAAAATATCTTCACCAATCCTACATTCGTGAGAGGGCTAATATCCAAAATAAAAAGAACTCTAGAAAGTAAATATTTACAACACAAATAACCCATATTAAACAGAGAGTTCTCAACAGAGTAATCTGGAATAGATGAGAAACTCTTAAGTGTTCAACATCCTTAGTCATAAGGAAGATGCAAATCAAAATGACCCTTAGATTTCATTTTACACCTATTAGAATGACTAAGATCAAAAACTCAAGTGACAGCACATGCTGGTGAGGATGTGGAAGAAGGAGAATACCCCTCCATTTCTGGTAGGAGTGCAACCTGGTGCAACCACTTTGCAAGTCAATCTGGAGAATTTCCCAGAGAATTGGGAATAGTTCTACCTCAAGATGAAGTTATAGCACTCTTGGGGATATACCCAAAAGATGCTCCACCATTCCACAGGGACAGTTGCTCAACTATGCTCACAGCAGCTTTATTCAAAATAGCTAGAAACTGAAAACAACCCAGTGTCCCTCAACTAAAGAATGGACACTCAGGTTTTTATAATTGATAAAAGTAAAACATTGGACTTCTAAATGCAGGGTTATTTCGCTAACATAAGCTGTGAGGTAGAGATGAATTGAGAGGTACATCTGGTTCTACTTCTCATCCAGGACCATGAACATCCCTTTGGAAGGATCTGTAGAGTGTACCTGGAAGGCAAATTTGTTATGATTGTCTCTTCCCATTTTCTTGATGGAGAAGCTTCTCAACTCTTTCACTGTTCACTTTAATTCCCGGAAAGAGTGAGTTACTTGAATAAGATATTCATAATTTGTGTCAAAGTTCACCCAAATACCAAGCAGATCACTGGCCCTACTAAGCTCCTAAGATCAGACTAGGTCAGCTATACTCTGGTGGTTTATCAATTCTTATAAACTTTGTTATCTATACAATGCATTCATTTCATCCTTCTCCCACAATGTTTCTAAGGCCTGCATAGGGTAATACAAATGTCCTATTTATGGCTGAGCATTCAAAAATCATTTAGTCTTTGTACTTTGCCATCATTGATCACCGCAGAAAGATGCTTCTCTGATCAAATATGACATTAGCACTATTCTGTGGCCATAAACATAGTTTGTTAGAAGTCAACTTGATGGGCAGAGGCAGGCAGATTTCTGAGTTTGAGGCCAGCCTGGTCTACAAAGTGAGTTCCAGGACAGCCAGAGGTATACAGAGAAATCCTGTCTCAAAAACCATAAAAAAAAAAAAGAAGTCAACTTGATGAACATACCATGTCCATGTAATAAATGAACAGCAACAGCTTCCTAACTAGTACTCGTGACCACAGCAATTATTGGACTTTTGAATAGGTTTACAGTTATAGACATGAATTCCCCTACCCCCACCCCCCATGGAGTGACCCTCAAATTTAATTCCTCAAATCCAGTCACAAAATGGGTAGTTATCCCATAACAGGCTTGCTTCTGTTACACTAGTAGGCTCATCTTGGGTTTCATAAACTAACTTTTTCTATTTTTTATAGTATTTATGCATGTGGTGGTTTACATGTGAATGGCCCCCATAGGCTCATATAGTTTAATATTTGCTTCCCAGTTGGTGGAACTGTTTAGAAAGGATTTAGAGGGTGTGGCTTTCTTGGAAGGCGTGTGTCACTAGGGCTGAGCTTTGAGGTTTCAAAAGCTCAGGCTACTCTCCATTAGTTCTTTTTGTAACTATTTACTAATAAAACCCCATGACTAAGTCAACATAGAGAAAAACAAATTAATTTGAGGCGCAGGAATCCAGAGGGTTAGGGTTCATGACCATCACTGTGGGGAGGACAGTAGTAGGCAGGGAGGCGTGGCGCTGGAGTAATAGCTGAAAGCTTGTATCTGGATCCACAAGCATGAGGCAGAGAGAGTTAACTGTAGAAATCATATCCTATTGCCATGAATTGGCAATGAATGAGAACCTGAAACTCCAAGTTGTAGCCATGATCTCACCAAAGGAAGTTGTCCTCTGATCTGCATATACATTGAATTTTTTTTTTTTTTTTGTAAATCAATCACTCCATAGGGCTTCAGAATTGCTCATTAAAGAGTTGAGACAGAAACAAGTTAGGTTCAAGTTTTTATGCTGACAATTTGTACTCTGTAGAGGACTGGCTGGGCTCCACAATTCTTAGATGCTTCTGATGTCTCCATTACATACAATCTATGACAAAGTGACAAAGACTTAATAAATAGCTTGGTTGTATATGAAATTGAATTTTTGAGCAAATATTTGTTTGTATGCTTTTAGTGTAAACCAGACATGCAGGGTCACAGCCCATCATATTTTGTTTATTGAATAGGTATATTCAGTTTCAGAATTTTCCATTTAATAATTGGAAGTTCAATGGATGAATTTCAGGGCTATCTTCTGCTTGTCATGAAACACTTAGGATTAAAAATGCTTTCTTTTTAAGGTACATCCTTTTTTATTAGACATCTGAATGCATCACTCTGTTTTATCAGCATTCACAAGCAGAGGGTGGAATATGGAAGTGACAGAAATCCATTTGACAGAAAATGAGCTTTCTTCCTATGTGTGTTTGACTGCACGTGTGTGAGTAACATTATAGAAGTCATCATACAAGGGTAGGCATCTTTTAGCATAAAGATGGTTAATCATAAATTCAACACAATTTAAAAATTATGATTTATTTTGGTCACTTAGTTATTTCATACTAGCAGCAAATAGGAATATACTAAGACAAGAGAGACTCTTAGATCCCAGTGTACAGAATGGATAGGTGTGTGCATGTGTGCTGTGTGCATGTGTATATATGTGTGTGTTTAACAAATGAAAAGGAATTTGAAAGATATTATCTTTTTATGAAAAGAAAAAGAAACAATACAGCTAGAAATAAATAAACTCATATTTTATTTTAAACATATAGTCTAGAAAGCAAAGAAGCGTCTGTGGTTTCCATAAGAGAATCATTGGGAGTGCAATAAATGGAATATTTAAAGCTGTAAAGTTGAAGTGGGAATTCATACCAATTATCATCTCTTCAAATAATTTAGATAGTATGTTCTAGTGTGTGAAAACAAATCTCTAAAGTATACGAGTATGTTCATATTCATATATAGTCTTGGAAAAATAAAACAACACAACCAAGAAATAACTTTTTCTTTGAGGTCGGTAGGAAATTTGTCTTCAACATGAAAGCTACTTGTGTTTAATAGGTGGCATAGGAAGTATTTACTATTTCTAAAACACACAACCTTCAAGGCTGACAATAATGTGCCCCAAAGAGAGAAGATATGATATATTTAATAAAGTATATTTCATTTACAGTTCTGGGTACCCTCATCTTTCTGGTGATGACAGGTTTTCCAGTCATACCTGTGATAGATGCAGATCTCCAAGTACAGATTAAATAAAACAACTAAATTATACACTCAACAGAATTTATGAAGAGGAAATAGACATATTTTAGCATGGGAGAATATTTATGCATTATTTAACAGCAATAATGTTTGAATTCATACATTATGCAAATACAGTTATAATCAGGAAAATGAAAGAAGTTGGGCTACTGCAGTATCTTCATCCCACCATTAGGTACTTATTTGTGCATAATATTTTACACTGCACGATGCTTTTCAATGCTATAGGAAGTGTCACTCCAAGAGAAAAGTTATCAGAACATAACTGGGTGTAAAATGAAGAGTTGATGACCACTCATTGTTACCTTGATATTGACTTCTATACATTTATCTTCAAACAAGTATCAAAGTATTAGTGATAATTAAGAGGGTATTAGAACCAAATGCACCCAGTTAAATGCTGTCCCCTCAATTGCTTCTAGGTCTTTGGTCAGAAGCAGATGACTTTATTGTTTTTACCTAGATATTTTTATCTGTATGTAAGCTCAGCACTCAATATTTTGCTCAAAGTGCCTTATTTATGCCTATAACAATTATTTCCAAAAACTACATAGAGATAGACATCATTAATTTTCCTACTTTTATAGACAAGGGCATAGGTTTATTCAGTCAATGTCACAACTTTGGCTTTGAATGCATAAAGTCTGTATTATAAAACCATGATATCACATGGTAATTATTTATGTTCTCTTTTTTTTTAATTGTATTTTTCACACTGATCTCACTGCATTTAAAAGGATATCAATTTACTCTTTCTTTCATTCCAGACCCAGGGTCAGTCATCGCACAGGGAACCAAAGAGGAGTAAGCAAAACAGTTGCTCCCCAGGGTCTCCTAACTAGCAAGGAAGGTGCATAAAATTGCACTGTGTGGTAGGAAGCACAGAGCTTAGCAGATAGAGAGAGGACCAGTGAAGCCACAGGAAAGGCATGTAACCCATCTTGATGAATGGAGGTGGAAGCCTTAGGATGAATTCTGAAGGGTTAGTACTCTGGGACCAGTGATGGAGCATCTCCCTTGTACTTTCATTACCCATGAGCTCTCGGTCTGAGAGTCCATATGTGGCAGAACACTAGATCAACTTAATGCTAAGTCTGAAAGTTAGGTCACTCATTCTTGATAGAGCAGTCCAGCGACCCCCACACTGATCATTTCTCAGTGTAGATTACACAGGACACACTATTCCCTGACTCTACCCAGAGGCAAGGATTCATACAGTGTCTTATCAAATTCCAACTCTTGCCCCAGAATGTAACATTCAAGTTTTTATAAATTAATATCCACTCAGGGACCTCCAGAGGACTTTTACATAAAAGCAGAAGGGCTGGGCTATAGCAGAAGTACCTGGCAACAGAGAGCGACTCTTGGGCTTTTTGTTCAGCTTTAAGGATTGTACAATTCTTAAGAGGCGGGTTTATCTCCCAGTTGTTGTTTGTATCAATCTATTCTCATACAAGGAATTAAAATTGAGACACTTAAAATTTAATTAAATATGCAATTACCAACTATTGCTAACACACACATACCACACCATACATTCTAAATGAAATGAATAAAAATTACTGGCAAGTATTATTTTATGTTTTCATAGATCTCTTTGCTGTGTTAAAACTTGTCGATTTTTCACATCTCTGTGTTTTTACTCTGTTGGGATGTATTATTCTGGTTGAAAGACATAAAGGAAAATCTGTTCCCACACAGCTATAAAGTGGGAAAGGGATTCTTAAGAGGCCCCAGAAGATCACTGTGGAGAATATTCTTTGCTATTTCACCAAAACTTGCTAAGAGATTGCTTCTTGGAGGTCACCTGCAGTGCCATCAATGTTGAAGCCATGTTAACAAAACTCATATAAGTATTCTTTAAAATTCTATTGGCCGGCTCTGCACATTTTTAGACTCTGCAGTATGTTTGCATGAGTTTTGTAAAATAACATTTTGTGATGGTTGTTAATTTGGAACTGTAAATTCAGAGTTATACCCATCACTCAAATGCTGACAGAGTTCATAATACAACATGAAAATTCATTCACTGAAGCCACTATGAAGCCCATTCAAAAGTCCTCAAGTTTTGAAAAATGGGAAACCTCCTTCTGTGGCTACCTATTTCCCCAAAGTCTGGTTTCATTTGTAACCTATAATTTTGTCAAAAACAGCAACATCAGCAAACAACAACAATAGTAGTGACATCAGTAATAGAACTGTTACATTTCTCAACAGATCCATTTCATTTAGTTTTGACAAAATGACCCTCCACCAATATTTAATATGGCTTAATCAGAGCTTTTTATCCAATCTTTGAAGAAAACTATTTGAAAAAGACCATCTTGCCACAACATCTAATCAGAGAAGTTGGAGTCTAGGTATCTATGTCTACTGTCCTTCATGTCCTCTTCCTGTTCTCAATTCCTAATCTCTACTCTTAGAAAATGTACTTAAAAGAAAAGGTAAATAAAGTTAATGTCTTTACTAGACCAACAAGGACATTCTTAGGTTAAAACTGGATTTTTTAAAAAAATGTGATTCAGTGCAATTGAAGAGCACAACTGCTACACTGAATGGTAGTTGGTGTTTGTCTTGCACTTCAATAAGACCTCAGAAGTCTGATGTACAGTGCTTGGTACACTCATTGCAAAACTGCAAATAGGTAGCAAACAAAATGACAAAGATTATCTTGGATATATTATGAAAATGATGGAAGGTTAGAGGTAGCCTCTAATGCTCTTTCTGACCCTCAGGATGCCTTCACAGGCTCTTTCTGACCCTTTGAATTATACATTAGCCCTTTTGGACTGTGGACTGTGGACTACTGATATAGGAAGAGAATATATTGGAGGTTTAGGGGAAAGCTTTATAGGGACAGATATTAAGTAAAAGCAATGGGTATGCGGAATGGCTGTAGAGTTTCTGAATACCCACTACACCAAGTTCATCCTTGGACCACCCAAGAGGAAGAGGATGTGGTAGTTAATCTTCTGCTGCAGCTTCTGACCTTAGCATATTAAATGTACCGATATCTACTTCTCTGGATAACATTTAGATAAAGGTTGAGCAAGAAGTATCAGGAAAGAATTATATTCTTCTAGCCCCAAACAGATTTGAATAAATCTCCCAAGACAAAGGGTCTCTTGAAGAAGAAGCTTGTGTTATGAGCACATGGGTTTCAGAATAGCGTGTTGAGATCCACCTGGTAGACAGAGAAGCAGAGGAGCAGAAAAAGGCAGATCTGCAGTAATTAAAACTAAACTGGAGGTGGTGAACGATGCTTGTTATTTTGTGCTTTCATTGCAGAAGCATTCAGGTTGCCTCGTAGGAATCTATTAACATTTACATTACAAATCTCATTTCAACAGAGGTCAGAGCTCAAACTGAAATTCACTTGTGGTAGAGACTCTTTGCCTTTCTGTTGGCCCATGTCATGAACAGAACACTTCTCTGGTTTATTTCAGTTGTCTAAATATTGTAGGGCTGCCTGGCAATAAATCAACTGTATGTAATATTTTCCTTCTATTTATCTGTGGTCATCTTGAAACAGGAGGTTCCTTGCATGAGGGTAGAATCCTGTATAATATACAGATCACCGATAAGGAGATCGTGTAGTATTGTGAAACAGTTAATAAGAAAGATTATTACCAGCCATTCATCTTTCTGCTTCCAAGGCAATGAGTATCTTCCTGAGAGATAGCAGGCTATGCCCTTGTAAAACTGCAGGGATGGTTTACTCACCAAGATTATTGCCATCTGGATGGAAATTTGTGGTAGAAAGTCATCCTGAGCTTCAGATTTCATTCATGTGTTCTGATTTCCCTGGCACCATCATTTTGTTAAGTTGAAGTCTGTTTTGTAGATGTTTCATATGGTCCAAGACTCATTTTGAAGATGAAGTTAGCATTTGGCAGTGGTTTATGTCAAAGCCCTTTGCAAATGGAAGTTCCATGCTGTGGGGATGGATGAAGGATATGATCTTTTGGTTTACTAAATAGGAAGCACAGCCAACAACATGTATACTACTAGAAGAAGAAAAAGTCTGGAGCAGACTTTGTGACTGTCCCATACTTCTTCCATTTGTGATATTATTATTTTGAAGGAAAGACAAGTATACAACTTTGGAGAAAAAAGATAAGGGAGATCAGGAATAATATTTTGATTCTACCCATTTGGAATTCTAGGAGAGAGATTGGAACATTCTGGTTGTCCATATTTGGCTTTGAAACCATTGTGATGATGGAACATCTTTATATCCTCAGGATCCTTCATTTATAATAATTTGAGTATGGCTTTTCAGTTCTGTAGTAGCACACATTACATATGGTTTACAGAAATCAGACTTCAGAGTTTGACTTTTGGTCCTTTCTAGGGCTAGGAGCATGGGGAGATAGCTCAGTTGGTAGAAAGCATGAGTAGCATGGATGAAATCCTAGGTTCAGTTACTAGCACTGGTTTAACTGGGTGTGATGGCGAGGCACATGGCAGATGGCAATGGGAGGGTCAACAGTTCAAAGTCATCCTTGGCTACATGAAGTGATCTTGGGCTTCATAGGACAATGTCTGTCTATGGTACAGATGGTATATATGGGCAGTGCAAACAAGACACAGCTTCCAGTCAGTCATCAGACAACAAGTAAGTAACTGTTACTCCACAGTGTTCTGCATGGTGAAGCTATGCTGCTCTGTGAGGTTTAGTTAAATGCAAACTTAACTCTTTGTAAGCCAAGAAACTGTCTCTCTTCTGGACTAGCTGTAAGCAATAGATTAATTGTCCCTTGGGCACAGTGGGCAAAAATACTCAGTGGGTTTCTATTTCTGTATGTCTTATTTGAAATTTTGTATAAAAAGAGTCATAAGATGAAAGCATGATGGAGGTAAAGGGAGCTGTAGAGATGGTGAGTCATCCCCTTTCATTTTGAGGGTGAAATATGTTTTAGAGTTTATACCACAGAGTTTAAGAATTATATCATAGTAGCCAGTAAAATGGCTTAGCAGTAATAGCACTTGCTGAGACTCATACATAGGACAGAAGAACAAATCCAACTCCCACAACTTGTTATCTGACTTCTAGACACACAGTGTGGCCTGCATATGGACACACACTCCCTCACACACAGGCACACACACTAAATAAATCAACAAACAAATAAATGTTATTTAACAATATTTTTTAAAAAGGAATCATATCACAGGAGAGTGCACTTATATGTGGCAAATGGGTCAGAGATATTGAATGACTTTCAAGATTCAAACCTTCATGATTGAATAATGAACAGGTAGAGAATGTTTGCATTGAATAGAAGCCCTTCCTAAAATTCTAGCTATTCCTACCATCCTAATTGTTGCCTTAATATATAACAACGTGTAGTGACAATACAACCAACCAATGCTACCCTGATTTTGATACGAAGCCACTTCTCTGTAGAACCTTTCCAGGGAATAGAGAGCAGGTTTATCCCACGTGACTAGTCTTAGTAGGCAAGAGCTGAAAAGAGCTTAGATGTTTCCAAGTTGACACAAGAGTAGTGTACACATTACATCATTCTCATATAACCTTAAAAGAAAAAACCAGACACAAAAGAGAGAGAGAGAGAGAGAGAGAGAGAGAGAGAGAGAGAGAGAGAGAGAGAGAGAGAGAGGAGCAAAGCCTAAGCTCTTACCTCTCTTGTGATGCAGAATGGACATGGCTCAGGAAGGGGCCATGGGAAGAAAGGGCAGTTTCTCACTCCTGATGAAGACTGAACCTCTACTGTATGTTGATGATTGAAGTCTTTGTTTTCAGCGATCTGAGACCTTTCTCTGGTTTCCAAGGTGAAATGTGGACCCCAAAGCATTGTCCATCATAGTTTTGTTACTAATAGAGCTCTCGTGAATGCAAATGCTGATGCATGATCTGCCTGACCATTTCTACTAAGGAACCACACAAACAATATTTGACAACTTATTTATGTAGCTACTGTAATGTGAGTTTTCCACTACTCTTTACCTCTTGGGTACATGCTGGAATGCAGCATTATTTCGGCCTAGTTCTGAGTCTTTTAATATGCAAACTTGAATCAACATCAAAGGACAAATCAGCCAGCCTGATTTTCCATACTACGGACCTCGAATCCTTACTAAATATTATCATGTTGATTACGCCTACGTTTAAGATTCAATGGAGTCCTGCTGAGTTTTCTCTCTTTTTCTCTATTGGTCCATTAGTACCAATGTTTGCTCTTTTATTTGGGATTTTACATCCCTCTCATAGAAGTCCTGATTTCTGCTTCTAAAGTATGTCACGTATTAAATGTGTAATTTTAAATATCATCAAGAGTTCTCTGGGATCATGTTGTGAATGACACTTTAATTATTTTAAGCCACTGTCTGAGATGCACGTGAGCAAGACATTGCCAGTCTTAACATTGGGATGTCCTTCATGGGCAAGAATAGAACTGCTATGGAATTGCTGCCAGTCCGGCAGGACCCTAATCTGAAACTGTGTCTTGAGACCTGAGAGCTCTACTTTACTGTTAGGATACAAACATCTTGCCTCTTAAGAAAAGCATCCTAGAGAGAGGTCGCTAATTGATTTTCGCTAAGAACGATCTGTTTCTCTTTCAGTTTATTTTAGGATACACTGGCCTTTGTCATTTTCCCAATATTTAGAGCTGGCTGCCTTAATAAATGCACATATCGTATGTTGCTCTCTCTGTGTCTGATCGGCGGACGGTGTTGGGTGGAAGAAGGTCACGGTGATGTTAAATTTGCTGCTGAGCAAAGGATCAAAGTGTAAATGGAATCCTGAAAGCTGGGAACTGGGAGTGTGCCCGTGTAAATAATCTATTAATTATTGACAGTCAAGGGACTGAGAATCCCTATTTAGTCGTGACATCTTTATTTTCATACCAGCTGAACTATTCCTGGCATTTTTTAAATTAAAGTTTTCTTTTACTGTAGATAGGAGATATTTCAATTTACAGTAAATCTCTGCTAGTGCTTTCTCCTTCTTGTGACATTTCTGTTTGATTTCTGCATATTAAGGTAATATTGGAGGTGGCAGAAGGCAAGAGGAAATCCAAACATAAGGAAAAGAACAATGGTATGAGTATTGTCTAGAGGTTATTTTTTTAATGCTGAACATATACAAAAGAGAAACAAACTCCATGAAAAAGGAAGTAATATTCCAAACATGTTAGATATTTGCAGAGAGCCGATGATGCCCAAGAGGTTGCCATTTCTGAGCCTAGTTAGTAGATACTGCATAACTGTCACCATTGCTTCAATATTTTGAAATATACCCAAGTAAAAAGCAAAGCATATGTGAACTAGTTTAGTGTTCTTGCTCTGATTTTTGAAGCCATAAGTTGGACAACTTAGAACCTTCACAGTTCAGTGTCTCCATCTTTTTTCCTTTGGATATTTTGTTACACTTTGAATTTTTTTTTTTTGTTGTTTGTTTAATTAAAACAACCAGTGCTCTCCTCATCATAGTTTAGCTGCAAAGAGTATAAATTTAGCTGTTAAAAAAAAAAGGATTGGTACCATTGCAGAACATTTGGGGACTTCTAAGACGCAGCGGGTTGGTGCCCCTCTGTGTGGGGAGCAGCTTTTATTAACAGCAGACTTCCATTGACAAGATGACATGCAGACCTCTGATAACTATAAAGGCCTTCTCGTCTGGGTTTCTTAACAAACTCAAAGGTTGGACAGGTTCCCTGAAGTTAAGAACCCCTTTTTGTACATTTGGGTCAAGTTTGAAGCCCAAATGGGCCAATTTATGTTTTCAGGTTAGTTTTTGCTTTGAGTTGAGGAAATATGTTTGAACCTTCCATTCAACAATCAAACTCAGGGGGTGTGAATAACAGTGAACTTCGCACAGGAGCCTCTGCACACCCACACTGCTGTGTCTCCTACTGCTGGCCTGCTGTTCTGAACTGGCCTTGAAGGACTCGACACCAGGGGGAGGTCTTTTATGTTCCCCTGGCTTTGATTTCACACTCTGGGCAACTGATCATTTATGATAAACTGGAGCCTTCTGAGGTGAGCGATGTCATGGCTACTGCCAAGATTTGAAATGACACGATACAGATGGATTTTACAATGGAAACAAATATGGAGTATATCCTTTTCAGAAAGAAATGTTTTAGAGAAGATGAAAAGATAGGGAAGTGTACCCATGCGGAATATTTAGAAGTAAGGATTTCATTAGATGGTTTGTCGAGAAGAGAGCATGAAGGGTAAAGCAAGAGGCAGTTCTATTAGCAGATATGCAAATTACAGAACATTATTATTATTATTATTATTATTTTGGTGTAGCACATAGTAGGAGTGGGTCACGGTATCTTGTCTCCAGTTTGGAGAGAGATTGTTTTCTTCCGCAGTGAGTTGCTGTGTGCTGGGTGTTCTACATCGATGACATCAGAAATGGATGAGGTACAGACCCACCATTTTTCCTGTGATTATCAGCTACAGCCCTCCTGGAACACAGAATACTTGTACGGCCCAGCAGAGGGCACTAGTAACCAGTCATCGCGTCATGACGTTTCCGATAGGCTGAAAAACCCTGGTTTTAATATCATGCCTTTCCAACAGGAGTTAGAAGCAGGCAGCATTTCTTTCTTGTAGCTGTTACCATGATATATAATCTCTTTTTACCAAAGTATAAACTTCCAGTTCCACCAGTCCATGAAAATAACAGTATCCAATTCAAAGGCCTCTCCCCGTATCTAAAATGGGTCTGTTAAAACAAACTTACATGGACCTTATCACACTATTCAAGAAGATGAACTTCCCTTGATATTTCCACTCACTTTTACAAAACTCCATAGAGGCAAAAGAGCAATCCTAAATGTGGAGCCTTTTGTAGATCAGAGAGAGGCATCAGAATTATCCAATCACAATCCTTAGCTACCAGGAACCAGCCTTATGCAGAAGAGACCTGATCAAAGTTGAACAAAAGTTGATTTTATACGTGCACCAACAGAATTTTATTTAGCTATTATTTTGCAGATTTATATATCATGTAAAAATCTGTAATTTTGCAAATTATGTAAAAACAGCTAAATAAATGTCAGAAGTTGTATACATATTCTGATAGTTACATTATTTGACAGCCTTTTGTTTCTCCGGACCAGAAATTTACGTCAGAATCTCTCTCTCCACCCTATTTTTATTTTTTGAGATAGGATGTATTGTTGAATCCGGAGCTCATTTCAAGTAGAGTCTATCTCCCCAGTGAACACCCAGGATCTGCCTGCATGTACACCCCAGCACAGGAGTTATAGGCTTGTACTGCCATGCCAGGCTTTTTAGGAAAGCTCTGGAGATATGAACTCAGGTTGGTCCTCAGGTTTATAAAGCAAGCAGTATGGTAAAATTTGCCCACTGTCAACCTCCCTATCTTGAATCTTGCCCAATTTATTCCCCAGCAACCAAAATATACATAAAAGAGAAGCAATGGAAATTCATCTGTCCTAAATGTTCCTCATCAACAAATTCCAATAATTCATAAATTCCAAGTAAATTCATCAATAAGAAACAATAACAATGTCTCCAAGTCATTAGCAAAAAATACTTCTCCTGCACATGTCTGTACATTAGCAAACTAAAAAGACTGTTATTTTATGATTATCTAAATGAGAATTATAGGTATATTATCCTTGAAAAGAAAACATAAAAGATGTTTTATATTCAATTTTATTTATATATTTTTGTAAAATGTGAATGTGATTAATTTTGGATACTTGTTATTCTTTTTGTCCTGATCTTCATGGACATATGTGTTAAAAATATAAACACACACACAAACACACACAGACAGACAGACACACACACACACACACACAATCATCCAAACCAACCAACTAAACAAAAAGTTCTAAAACATTGACCAATCAACTAACCAACCAACAAACTCAACAACAACAACAACAACTAAACCAAACCAAACCAAACCAAACCAAACCAAACCAAACCAAACCAAGCCAAGCCAAGCCAAACCAAACCAAACCAAACCAAAGTAAACTAATCTATGAAACCGTTCAGGAGAGATGGCTCAGCATTTAAGAGCACTTGCTACTCTTGTAGAGAACTTGAGTTTGGTTCCTAGAACCCAAGTTACGCTACCCCTAACTGCCTTTAAATCAAGTTCCCAGGGATCTGCTATGTTCTGATTCTGGAGAGCACCTGTCCTCAGGTATACACACACACACACACACACACACACACGCACTAAAAGAGTAAAGTAAATCTTAAGAATAAAGTTGAGGAGATAGTGCAGAAGGTGAGGAAAGGGTTTGAGAACACAGGTAATAACAACTATATGGTAGAGCTGTGTGCTTTTTATTAGTTGCCACTTAAAAAATCAGTTTCTCTATATATTTATGCCATTTTTTTTAAATTAGGTAATTATTTCATTTACATTTCCAATGCTATCCCAAAAGTCCCCCACACGCTCCCCCATCCACTCCCACTTCTTGGACCTGGCATTCCCCTGTACTGAGGCATATAAGGTTTGCAAGACTGATGGGCCTCTCTTTCCACTGATGGCTGACTAGGCCATCTTCTGATACATATGCAGCTAGAGTCAATAGCTCTGGGGTACTCGTTAGTTCATCACGTTGTTCCCCCTATAGGGTTGCAGACCCCTTTAGCTCCTTGGGTGCTTTCTTTAGCTCCTCCATTGGGGGCCCTGTGATCCATCCAATAGCTGACTGTGAGCATCCACTTCTGTGTTTGCTAGGCCCTGGCATAGTCTCACAAGAGACAGCTATATCTGGGTCCTTTCAGCAAAATCTTGCTAGTGTATGCAATGGTGTCAGCTTTTGGAAGTTGATTATGGGATGGATCCCTTGATATGGCAATCACTAGATGGTCCATCCTTTCGTCACAGCTCCAAATTTTTTCTCTGTAACTCCTTCCATGGGTGTTTTGTTCCCAATTCTAAGAAGGGGCAAAGTGTCCACACTTTGGTCTTCGTTCTTCTTGAGTTTCATGTGTTTCACAAATTGTATCTTATATCTTGGGTATTCTAAGTTTCTAGGCTAATATCCACTTATCAGTGAGTACATATTGTATTAGTTCCTTTGAGATTGGGTTACCTCACTCAGGATGATGCCCTCCAGGTCCATCCATTTGCCTAGGAATTTCATAAATTCATTCTTTTTAATAGCTGAGTAGTACTCCATTGTATAAATGTACCACATTTTCTGTATCCATTGCTCTGTTGAGGGGCATCTGGGTTCTTTCCAGCTTCTAGCTATTATAAATAGGGCTGCTATGAACATAGTGGAGCATGTGTCCTTCTTACCGGTTGGAACATCTTCTGAATATATGCCCAGGAGAGGTATTGCTGGATCCTCCAGTAGTACTATGTCCAATTTTCTGAGGAACTGCCAAATTGATTTCCAGAGTGGTTGTACAAGCTTTCAATCTCACCAACAATGGAGGAGTGTTCCTCTTTCTCCACATCCTCGCCAGCATCTGCTGTCAACTGAATTTTTTATCTTAGCCATTCTGACTGGTGTGAGATGGAAACTCAGGGTTGTTTTGATTTGCATTTCCCTGATGATTAAGGATGTTGAACATTTTTTTCAGGTGCTTCTCAGCCATTCGGTATTCCTCAGTTGAGAATTCTTTGTTTATCTCTGAGCCCCATTTTTAATGGGGTTATTTGGTTTTTCTGGAGTCCACCTTCTTGAGTTCTTTATATATATTGGATATTAGTTCCCTATCTGATTTAGGATAGGTAAAGATACTTTGCCAATATGTTGGTGGCCTTTTTGTCTTATTGACGGTGTCTTTTGCCTTGCAGAAGCTTTGCAATTTTATGAGGTCCCGTTTGTAGATTCTTGATCTTACAGCACAAGCCATTGCTGTTCTATTCAGGAATTTTCCCCCTGTGCCCATATCTTCGAGGCTTTTCCCTACTTTTTCCTCTATAAGTTTCAGTGTCTCTGGTTTTATGTGGAGTTCCTTAATCCACTTAGAATTGACCTTAGTACAATGAGATAGGAATGGATCAATTCCCATTCTTCTACATGATAACCACCAGTTGTGGCAGCACTATTTGTTTAAAATGCTTTCTTTTTTCCACTGGATAGTTTTAGCTCCCTTGTCGAAGATCAAGTGACCATAGGTGTGTGGGTTCATTTTTGGGTCTTCAATTCTATTCCATTGGTCTACTTGTCTGTCGCTTTACCAGTACCATGCAGTTTTTATCACAATTGCTCTGTAGTAAAGCTTTAGGTCAGGCATGGTGATTCCACCAGAGGCTTTTTTATCCTTGAGAAGAGTTTTTGCTATCCTAGGTTTTTTGTTATTCCAGATGAATTTGCAGATTGCCCTTTCTAATTCGTTGAAGAATTGAGTTGGAATTTTGATGGGGATTGCATTGAATCTGTAGATTGCTTTTGGCAAGATAGCCATTTTTACCATATTGATCCTGCTAATCCATGAGCATGGGAGATTTTTCCATCTTCTGAGATCTTCTTTAATTTCTTTCTTCAGAGACTTGAAGTTCTTATCATACAGATCTTTCAATTCCTTAGTTAGAGTCATGCCAAAGAATTTTATATTAATTGTGGCTGTTGAGAAGGATGTTGTTTCCCAAATTTCTTTCTCAGACTGTTTATCCTTTGTGTACTGAAAGGCCATTGACTTGTTTGAGTTAATTTTATATCCAGCTACTTCACTGAAGCTGTTTATCAGGTTTAGGTGTTCTCTGGTAGTTTTTTTAGAGTCACTTATATATACTATCATATCATCTGCAAAAAGTGATATTTTGACTTCTTCCTTTCCAATTTGTATCCACTTGGTCTCCTTTTGTTGTAGAATTGCTCTGGCTAGGACTTCAAGTACAATGTTGAATAGGTATGGAGAAAGTGGACAGCCTTGTCTAGTCCCTGATTTTAGTGGGATTGCTTCCAGCTTCTCACCATTTACTTTGATGTTGGCTACTGGTTTGCTGTAGATTGCTTTTATCATGTTTAGCTATGGGCCTTGAATACCTGATCTTTCCAAGACTTTTATCATGAATGGGTGTTGGATTTTGTCAAATGCTCCACATCTAACAAGATGATCATGTGGTTTTTGTCCTTGAGTTTGTTTATATAGTGGATTACGTTGATGGATTTCTGTATATTAAACCATCCTTGCATCCCTGGAATGAAACCTACTTGGTCAGGATGGATGATTGTTTTGATGTGTTCTTGGATTCGGTTAGCGAGAATTTTATTGAGTATTTTTGCATCGATATTTGTAAGGGAATTTGGTCTGAAGTTCTCTATCTTTGTTGGGTCTTTCTGTGGTTTAGGTATCAGAGTAATTGTTGCTTCACAGAATGAGTTGGTTAGAGTACCTTCTGCTTTTATTTTGTGGAATAGTTTGTGAAGAACTGGGATTAGATCTTTGAAGGCCTGATAGTACTCTGCACTAAACCCATCTGGTCCTTGGCTTTTTTTTTGTTGGGAGAATATTAATGACTGCTTCTATTTCTTTAGGGGCTATAGGACTGTTTAAATCATTAACCTGATCCTGATTTAACTTTGGTACCTGGTATCTGTCTAGAAATTTGTCCATTTCATCCCGGTTTCCCACATTTGTTGAATATAGCCTTTTGTAGAAGGATCTGATGGTGTTTTGGATTTCTTCAGGATCTGTTGTTATGTCTCCCTTTTCATTTATGATTTTGTTAATTAGGATGCTTTCCCTGTGCCATCTAGTGAGTCTGGCTAAGGGTTTATCTATCTTGTTGACTTTCTCAAAGAACCAGCTCCTTGTTTGGTTGATTCTTTGAATAGTTCTTCTTGTTTCCACTTGGTTGATTTCTCCCCTGAGTTTGATTATTTCCTGCCATCTACTCCTCTTGGGTGAATTTTCTTCCTTTTGTTCTAGAGCTTTTAGGTGTGTTGTCAAGCTGCTAGTGTGTGCTCTCTCTAGTTTCTTTTTGGAGGCACTCCGAGCTATGAGTTTTCCTCTTAGAAATGCTTTCATTGTGTCCCATAAGTTTGGGTACGTTGTGGCTTCATTTTCATTAAAGTGTAAAAAGTCCTTAATTTCTTTCTTTATTCCTTCCTTGACCATGGTATCATTGAAAAGAGTGTTGTTCAGTTTCCACTTGAATGTTGGCTTTCTATTATTTATTTTGTTATTGAAGATCACCTTTAGTTCATGGTGATCTGATAGGATGCATGGGACAATTTCAATATTTTTGTATCTGTTGACCAATTATATGGTCAATTTTGGAGAAGGTACCATGAGGTGCTGAGAAAAAGTACATCCTTTTGCTTTAAGATAAAATGTTCTGTAGATATCTGTTAGATCCATTTGTTTCATAACTTGTTAGTTTCTCTGTGTCCCTGTTTAGTTTCTTTTTCCATGATCTGTCCTTTGATGAAAGTGGTGTGTTGAAGTCTCCCACTATTATTGTGTGAGGTGCAGTGTGTGCTTTGAGCTTTACTAAAGTTTCTTTAATGAATGTGGCTACCCTTGTATTTGGAGCATAGATATTCAGAATTGAGAGTTTCTCTTGAAAGATTTTAATTTGATGAGTATGAAGTTCCCCTCGTTGTCTTTTTTGATAAATTTGGGTTGGAAGACGATTTTATTAGATATTAGAATGGCTACTCCAGCTTGTTTCTTCAGACCATTTGCTTGGAAAATTGTTTTCCAGCCTTTCATTCTGAAGTAGTTTCTGTCTTTTTCCCTGAGATGGGTTTCCTGTAAGCAGCAAAATGTTGGGTCCTGTTTATGTCGTCAGTCTGTTATTCTATGTCTTTTTATTGGGGAGTGAGTCCATTGATATTAAGATATACTAAGTAAAAGTAATTGTTACTTCCTATTATTTTTGTTTTTAAAGTTGGTATTCTGTTCTTGTGGCTGTCTTCTTTTACGTTTGTTGAAGAATTACTTTCTTGCTTTTTCTAGGACGTGGGTTATGTCCTTGTATTGGTTTTTTTTCTGTTATCCTCTGAAGGGCTTGATTTATGGAAATATAATGTGTGAATTTGGTTTTGTCGTGGAAAACTTTGGTTTCTCCATCTGTGGTAATTGAAAGTTTGACTGGGTATAGGAGCCTGGGCTGGCATTTGTGTTCTCTTAGTGTCTGTATAACATCTTTCCAGGCTCTTTTGGCTTTCATAGTCTCTGATGAAAAATCTGGTGTAATTCTTATAGGCCTGCCTTTATATGTTACTTGACCTTTTTCCCTTACTGCTTCTAATATTCTATCTTTATTTAGTGCATTTGTTATTCTGATTATTATGTGTTTGGAGGAATTTCTTTTCTGGTCCAGTCTATTTGGAGTGCTGTAGGCTTCTTGTATGTTCATGGGCATCTCTTTCTTTAGGTTTGGGAAGTTTTCTTCTATAATTTTGTTGAAGATATTTGCTGGTCCTTTGAGTTGAAAATCTTCATTCTCATCTACTCCTATTTTCCGTAGGTTTGGTCTTCTCATTGTGTCCTGGATTTCCTGGATATTTTGAGTTAGGAACTTTTTGCATTTTGCATTTTTTTTGATTGTTGTGCTGATGTTCTCTATGGAATATTCTGCACCTGAGATTCTTTCTTCCATCTCTTGTATTCTGTTGTAGATGCTTGCATCTATGGTTCCATATTTTTTTCCTAGGGTTTCTATCTCTAGCATTGCCTCACTTTGGGTTTTTTTATTGTGTCTACTTCCCTTTTTAGGTCTAGTATGGTTTTCATTTATTTCCATCACCTGTTTGGATGTGTTTTCCTGTTTTGCTTTAAGGACTTGCAACTCTTTAGCAGTGTTCTCCTGTATTTCTTTAAGTGAGTGATTAAATTCCTTCTTGATGCCTTCTACCATCATCCTGAGATATGCCTTTAAATCCGGGTCTAGGTTTTCAGGTGTGTTGGGTTGCCCAGGACTGGCTGAGGTTGGAGTGCTGGGTTCTGATGATGGTGAGTGGTCTTGGTTTCTGTTAGTAAGATTCTTATGTCTGCCTTTCACCATCTGGTAATCTCTGGAGTCAGTTGTTATAGTTGTCTCTGGTTAGAGCTTGTTCCTCTCGAGATTCTGTTATTCTCTACCAGTAGACTTGGTAGACTAGCTCTCTCCTGAGTTTCAGTGGTCAGACCACTCTCCGCAGGTAGGCTCTCCTCTTTCAGGGAAGGTGCACAGGTATCTCGTGTTTGGACTTGCCTCCTGGCAGAAGATGAAGGCCCAAAACAGGACCTGTCCTAGAAGCTGTTAGCACCTGTGCAGACTAGTCTCAATGGGATCCAGGGACCAAGATGGCTCCCTCAGGTACTCTGAAAAAGACCTCCTCTTTTTGGGAAGGTGCCTGGATGTTTGGAGCCCAAAACAGGGACTGTCTCAGAAGCTCTGTGGCTCCCGCCTGTCCCTGAAGCTGTTAGCTTCTGTAGTCCACACTCTCACCTGAGCAGACTAGTCTTGGTGGAATCTGGGAACCAAGATTTCTTCTATAGATGCTCTGGCAACTCCCTCCTGGCTTATGCCATGTTTTTCAAAAATGAAGGCAGTAGAGATGAAAACCTCTAGATAAGATTTTTTTCTTCTCTTTGGTAGAAAATGTTAAGGCAGGGATTAGGCAGGTCAAAATGTCTTGAATACAAAGAAAAGCATTACCTCACCCTGCAAGAAGCTTCCATGTAGGTGGTTTTAAGGCACAATAGCATCCTCTGTACCGAACATCAGCCACTATCTCTTTATTAACATCCTCCCAGAGTCTGGGCTTCTCCTCCCTTCTGTCTTTATGGGTAAAAGTCGGGACTGTAAGTTCCAGGGGTTGCAGCCACATTATCAAGTACACAGGATTGATTCATCACAGGGCTCTGAAGAAGCAATGTCAAAATAAGTCTGGATTATCCAATTGAAGTGTTTCACTTCTGAGAACAAGTTGTTGGCTTAATTCTCAGGCTCCACATGAAAGCAAGATGGCTACTGTTGCTCCAGCCTCTTTGGTTCAACTAGAAAAATCAAAATGATTTTACAAATCTAAGTCATTGGAATAAAATAAATAAGCCCAAGGGACTCAAGTACTTCCAATCATTTGTCTTTGGATTAGGAAGCATGTATGAAATATGGTATTTTTCATCCCTGAAACTCAGTACTTCCCTAAGATGCCCAGCTCAAGAAGCAAGAACACTCCCAGGTACCTGTGTGTTTGTGCCTACGTTTTTGTACACAGTAGGAACTGAATGAGAATCAGATGATTTGATTTTAGCCTTGAAAATAAAATTAAAAGGGAGATCCCTCAGGCTAATTTGGCTTTGCTCCTTCTCTGGCATTTTCCTCTGTTTAGTTTAATTGAACTTGAACCAGACTCAACTGTTCTGGTTCAAAGCAATGTCCAGGACCCAGAAAGCTTTTCTGATCTATTTGACTGCACAACATCAGCATACAAGGAAGAGAACACAACCAAGGATGCTTTCTGTTGCTCCTGTATCTTGGCTCTCCTCTGTAATCACTCAGCCAATTAGTGTGTATTTTTGATCCTTTCCATGGATACACCACTTACACCAAATCTTTAAGATGCAGTATATTTTGTCAAGATGTTTTTCAATACATATGGGAAAACATATGAAGTATATATAAAAATGTTATGAATTAAATCAACCCCAGTAGATGGTCTCTATGTGGTGTATTAATTTCACAAATAGATGTAAGGTGATCTCGTCTTTAGAATGTAAATTGAGAAAAACAAAGAAAATACCAAATTGAATGAAGAAATTCTACTGTGTTTCTTCAGATGTCTGTAGCCATACCACCTGAAGCATAGGGACACCTTATGTCCCAGCGGGATACCAGGGCTTGGAAAACTGGGGGGTTGGTGTTTAGGGTTGGAAACCCTATACAGTGGAAAATGATTCAGAGAATCAGCTCTGGGAGACAGCGAGGGAATATATCTAGGTTGATTTAAGAAGAATGAGAAGTTTAAGGGAGTCTATAGAAACAATGAACAGTCAATACAAGTGACCGTTATAGACAGCATAGATCTGTACACTTCAAGGTTCACTTGTGACATACTATTGCTTCTGTGATTTGTGACATACAGTATATCACATTGTTGTTACTATACATAATTACACTTGCCTTTAAGTCTCATCAGGGGGTACAAGTTTCATGGTCTCAGAAGCAACAATTCCATTGGTTGTTCCTTCTCACAGAGTCTCTGAGCACAAGGAAGAGGAGTGTGGCCCTCGAAGTGACAGAGGTGGCTATTAGCCCGAGAAGAATAGATGAGATGTATAGGGAGAATGTTTCATGGAGGGGAAGCCCAGAGATAGCACATAGAGGATTGTCCGTGAAAGTGGTCTTAACCACACTCCTGATTGCTGTCACCAATGGCACGTTGGCAAATGTGAAGCTAATGAATGACAGCATTTGTCCTCTAATTAGTGAATTGGACCCAAAGCCTTGGACAGTAGTTTGACAGAGAGCAGATTCCCGATTTTGTCATTAAGATTGTGAAATGTCCATGTTTCTGTCCCATTATATTTCCTCTAGATATTTGTCTGTAATCATGAAGTTATTCTGCTGCCAGTAGGTCCTCCTCAAATGTTTAAGATTTCCTGGGAGTTTATCTTCCCTTTCCATAGTCAGTGTTCACCTGCTATATCCTGAGCCACACTGTCCCCACCACAAAGTGTTTACATTTTACCTAGACAATGACCTGGATGGAAGGATCCTATTGCTGAGGTCTTGAGAAACAGCAAGAATTTGCACAGAGCTCTCTTGCTATGGCCTCTTTTGAGATATCCCAGCATGCATTTTCCTGTTAGTGTGATACCTTTGGAATCCGAGGGGGAGATAGGAATAAAGATGATGGAGAATCAGGTGCAGCAAATGAGCAGCACAAGAATGTTGTCAAGTGATTTCCATGAAAACCAAGGACTGATTAAAAGAGAGAAGCAAACAAATTTGGGGTCATCAGGAGCCTAAAGATACATTCAATAACATTTCTTCATGTCTTTAAGTTTCTATCTATCTCTCCTATGGAAGAAATTTGCCCAATAAAACATAAAACCACTAATATTGTGCTGTAGGCAGAACATGGTTCTGTGAGCCAATGCAGTCTGGTTTCAGGGAAACTAACAACGTTATTGATTTTAGGCAGGCTTATTAGAATCAGTATTACATGCCCTCTTCCTCTAGCAGATTGTATTTGGACTTCATTATGAAATCTCATTACATTAAAAGGAGGCAGCAATGAGTTCTGTAAATAAAAAATTTCCAAAGATGGATCTGTTCAAATTAGTATATCTGTGAAACCTGCCTTGGGTATCAATCTATCGAGGAACCAGATTGTATATTTTTTCCTGCGCCTACCTTGCATTTTTTTTAAAATGGAAATATTCATCAATTCTCACAGCATACAGGGAAGCTTCAGTGGTTTTTCTGTTCTCAACGTCGCCCCCCACCCCGAACATATTGCTGCAAAACCTGGGTGAGACATCATATCACATAATGACTTCAGACAGCTTGAAGGGCTGAACACAGGCTTCTTCCTTTGCCACAGAGCCTTAGAACATGATAGACTCACAGACACCAAACTAAGAGCTATGAAAATGGAGTTAAGTAGGCAGGAGCCTTGCCTGAGATTCTAGTGCAGAAATAAAAACCCAAGAAATCTCCTTCCACTTCTGCTGCAGTATGTGGCATATCGTTTGGATTAGGAGGCTTAAGTGAATTGATAAAATTGATGGAAATGAACTGATAGAGGAAATTACTTTTCCAAAACAAACAGTTACAATATGTACTTTTCTCTTAGACACTCAGTCCCAGGTCTGTTTGCTCAGTATAAGCAGGCACAGCCTTGTAAATACTGGGGGAAATGAAGAAAACTAAGTTTAGTGCCTTATTTCAAAATTGTGGCCACAAACCTAAATCAGAATGCACAGTGTGGCTCTCATGAACACAGAAAGAAGTTCTAGGGTTTCCAAAACCGAGGAGCCAGGAGGTGGGTCCTGGAGAAATACTTGAGGACAACTCTCATCTGTGTTTTTCTTGCTGTGTGGAATATCATGCCCCAGCTTGTTCTATGTACCCTTTGTCACAGAATGCTTTCCTATCTCCCACTCACTTGAAACATAGGAGCTCTTATATTTTCGGTTGTGAGCCTAGCCCTTAACCACTGAGCTAGGCTGGAGAGATGGCTCAGCGGTTAAGAGCACTGACTGCTTTTCTGAAGGTCCTGAGTTCAAATCCCAGCAACCACATGGTAGCTCACAATCATCTGTAATGAGATATGATGCCCTCTTCTGAAGACACCTACAGTATACTTAGATATAATAATAAATAAATATTTAAACAAAAGAAACCTAGAAGCTGCCTATTTTACAATATTGGCCCGAGCTTTTGGATTAGACATGGAAGACCTAAGCATTCATATACTTAGCAGTGTGGTATCCTGTAGGGAGAACAACCCAAAAGAAATAGCACAGAATTATCAAGATTAAACTGGTAAAGGGTAATAGTTGAAGGGACACTTCTACTTTTTCTGGGGCAGCCTTCATTGCCAACAAGAGGGAAGCAGCAGGAACCACACACTCTATGATTTAGTGATGTAGTATTTCCCTACCCCATGACTGGTCTTAGCTTTCTTTGTGATTTCTTTCTCTTATGAATTCTATACATTGCCAGTTAGCTTGGTATTCGTCACCTCTGCTTTATAGAATCTAATTTCAGCTACCTGTTAATTTACCTGGCTCCTCCCTGGACTGGCTGTGTGGTCATTACTCCTCTACCAGGGAGACTTTATTGGGCTCTGAAACCTGAGTTTGTCTCAGGGAAGTATATTTGGGAACACATTGATGGAACTGTTGATAAAGACTATAAAGGGTTAGCTGGAATGAATGCTGTCAGCCTGTACTTTTTTTTTTTTGGTTTTTCGAGACAGGGTTTCTCTTTATAGCTCTGGCTGTCCTGGAGCTCACTTTGTAGACCAGGCTGGCCTCGAACTCAGAAATCCGCCTGCCTCTGCCTCCCGAGTGCTGGGATTAAAGGCGTGCGCCACCACGCCCGGCAGCCTGTACTTATTTTTACTTCATTCTTTTATTCATAATTTTATTATTTCATTTTATTCTCTCCAGTCACTCCATTCTTGCCTTCCCATGCAAGAAGACCGCTGAATCCAAGTTTATAAAGTCATTTTTCAAAGTGCCTGCAGAAGAGAAGACGATGTTTTTGTGTTTGACACTGATCAGCCTTTCTCTGGAGCACATTATACAGTTCTGGATACAAGACACCATAGGGCCATTGTTCCTCCTCTCTCAGTGACTCAGGCAAATGAGAACTATCAGGAACAGAGAACTCAAATTAGGAAAAACAAACAAAACCCCAAACTTGTTTAGTGCCACAGTGGTGAACCAGACATTTTTGCCTGTTCCCCAGCATGACTGAGGACTGAAGATCTTGTTTCTCTCAGTCATGGCTGTATTGGGAATAAAGGAAATAAGAGTTTAGAGAAATGAATTTGCAGCACATCACACCATTTTGGTAACTAACAGAGCTAGGATTTGAATTGGTAACTGTCAAACATCAAAGCCTTTCTCTCTCTCTCTCTCTCTCTCTCTCAACTACTATTGAAGAAAATTGTCCAGGGTTATAGCTTTTTCTGTAACCTTACTGCCAACAAGTTAAAAATAAGCTACGGAGAGGCAAGGAGACTGGTTGGAAAGTCCTCCTCAAAGTTTGTAGAAGTGAAGTCATGGGTTGAGATTTCTCCCTATGATTTCAGAGAGAGGAAGAGAGAGAGAGAGAGAGAGAGAGAGAGAGAGAGAGAGAGAGAGAGAGAGAGAGAGAGAGAGAGAGAGAGAGAGAGAGAGAGAAATCGGCTCTTTCTTTCCTCACGATCTTGTGCTTCCAACCTGCACAAACTGCTAGCGGTTGAGCTGCCAAGTCTGAGCTGCAGGCGCGATGTCAGACTAGCCAGGCTCATGTTCATATTCTCTCTGGCTGATGAAATATTTAAACTGTGCTGATAGCCTCAGATGTCATTTTAGATGCCAAATGCACCACCCAGTTGTGTCAATTTCTACTAGGCACTGTAGGATGCAGTGCCCAGGCTCTATTTTGCTCCCATGTTTATGCTTTAAAAAAAAAAAAAAAGATACAGTCCCGGATGGTTTTTTATTTTTTTAATAAAAAGCAGCCCATCACCAAAATAGGAGAGAGAGAGAGAGAGAGAGAGAGAGAGAGAGAGAGAGAGAGAGAGAAATAAGGAAAGAAAGAAAAAGAAAGAAACAAAGAAAGAAAAGCCATTGTTAGTAGGCTTGACTGGCCAACTATACACAATTAGTAATAACTTTTGGAGGAAGAATGTAGGGCATTGTCTGTCCATTGACTTTAATTAAAATTGCAAGGAAATCAGAGCAAGAGGAGAGAAAACCTGTTGCAGGGTTGTTAGCCCTGTAGTTGGTGTGAGGCAGGAGACCGAAGATCTCGTTGCAAGCATAGGTGAGCAGGTCACCCAGAATGCAGTGTTTACATCCAAGCTAATTGATGGAGACACTCTCAATTTGACCCGGTCCCATGGAAACCTGACAAACAAAACCAAACACTTGTCAGAGAGCTTCTCTAACACAGGTAAGGTTATAGGTGTAAGGGACTAGACTTTCCTTAATATTAATAAAAAAATAATTTAAGCCCTAACACAATGTCCCTCACTCCTTAATTTTGAAAGGGAAAAAAAATCAGAATGCTTCGCTACGATGCTGTTAATAGGGTCAGTCCCTGAGTCTGAGCCTGTTGCCATGTCCGAGTCCCATGGAATTCTGAAAACCATCATCATTTGTTTCTAAACAGATCAAGAGCTATTTACCATTGCAGTATTTTGTGCACAGCTGGGTGTCTGGCAAATGTCCAATATCCATTAACATTTAAAAATTAGTTCCATAATGCATCTTTTCTAGGGCTGGAGAAGTACACATGGTGACATGTGTTGGGAACCAATTACACTTGCGCCACTATTAGTCTGCCCGCGTTCGACTTCCCAGGAAATGGAGGCTAATTTAGTTTCCAGAATGGCGTGTCTAAATTCATACAATAACCTCAGAGAAGGCAGGGTATCTGAAGATGGATAGCGTGGCCGCTGCTGGACAACAAACATGCGTTCTCCCGTGGAAGCACCAGGGTGCATGGTACAACTGTGCCTTGAGTTTCTGCACAGTTCTTGTAGAGCCGTTTTTCTAGTCAGGGTGAGACTAGAGGGCAGACACGTAGCATATCTCAATAACCATCTGTAATACCACTTTGTAAGTCAGCTAATAACTTTACATGAGTGTATTCTCTCTCTCTCTCTCTCTCTCTCTCTCTCTCTCTCTCAATAGTTGCTTTATTTCCATTCATCCTGAGAGCGAATGACCTTAGAGCAGAGAACTTAAACTCGCTGGTGGGAGAAGAATCTTCTTCCCATATTGCACAAACTGAAAACAGTCATTACTGTAACTCATGTTGAGGTAAAAGAACGAAGACAGAAAGAAAGGACGAGGGGTAGAGACAAACCTTGATTGGTAGTGTGCTTTCCTAGCATGCAGGTAGCTCTGGGTTCAAGCCCCGTTGTCACATAAACTGGGAAATACTAGTGCATCTGTAATTCCAGGGTTCACAAGGTCAAGGTGGGAGGATCAGAAGTTCGAAGGCATTCTCCAATATATAGTGTGTTTGAGGCCAGATTGTGGAACACATGGGATGTTGTCTAAGTTCAAACACCAACCAACCAGCCAACTAGCCAGCTGTCTTAGTCAGGGTTTCTATTCCTGCACAAATATCATGACCAAGAAGCAAGTTGGGGAGGAAAAGGTTTATTCTATTCAGCTTACACTTCCATACTGCTGTTCATCACTAAGGAAGTTAGGACTGGAACTCAAGCAGGTCAGAAAGCAGGAGCTGATGCAGAGGCCATGCAGGGATGTTCTTTACTGGCTTGCCTCCTCTGGCTTGCTCAGCCTGCTCTCTTATAGAACCCAAGACTACCAGCCCAGAGATGGTCCCACCCACAAGGGGCCTTTCCCCCTTAATCACTAATTGAGAAAATGCCTTACAGTTGGATCACATGGAGGCATCTCCTCAACTGAAGCTCCTTTCTCTGTGATAACTCCAGCTGTGTCAAGTTGACACAAAACTAGCCAGTACACCAGCCAACCACCAATCAACAAAGACAACAACAAAACATAGACCATAAAAATACACATGTTATGCACAGTTATTCTTCAAGCTTCTACTTCTGGAAAACTTCCTCTAAAAATATCCAGGTTGAAATGAGGAGTCAGATTCATCCGAGGAGTAGACAGAAGATGTGTCGCTCCTTGCCAGGGGTCCATTTGACCTATGGACAAAGGATAGAAACTGAAGCATGGTCCCAAGCTGATGATTCCAGAGCACACACTGTAACAGGGCTATCTTCACTCACTTTGTCTGTGTCATGCTGCTTAATAAAGCTAAATTGCTCACGTAAACAGAACACTGTGCCATGGGCTTTTAGGATTCAGAGGTGGTTTAAAAATATAATTCTTCACTAACATTCAACAGAACAATTTGGGAATAGCTTACAGAAAATTGCAGGAAAGCAGTCATTTTCCAAATGTGCACAAACTGATTCAGCAATGTACAAATTTGAGATTTGGGGGAGTGGTTCAGGATGTACAGTGAGCTCTTTTAAAAAGTCCTCTCGGAAGGGAGATTTTTTTTTTCAAGCCTCAGGCCATGCTGCGGACATTATTAGGCTGTCTTTCCAGTCCTTGTGGTGTTTTATGACATGGTTCCTTTTGGAAGTTGTAATTGTTAAGTTAAAATTCTCACTGACTGAATTGATTTAAATTAGAATTGACCCTAGGAAATGTCATAACTGCTATAATTGAAGAGTAATTCTGTGGGTTTTGGAGGCATATGTTATGTTCTTCTCAGTGAGTTCCTGTTTTTGTTAGGATTGTGTATTTTGTTCCACATTGTTTTGAGTAGAGATGCTTTTGAATATTATAAGAAGCATAACCACCTCCTTAGGGCTGGTCCACGTTCTTATTAAATTAGGAATCTGGGGGTGCCATCCCTTGCCACTTATTTTGATGACTGTGAATCATTGTTCTTCCTGAAAGTTGGTGGCAGAGGGAGCTAGACATAATAGGTGAAAATAATATGGAAGAGATATGCCCACTGAGGAGAAAAACAATTAACCATATCTTATTACCAGCCTGTATGTATTTTGCATCTCCAGTTTGTTTTGTCAACAGAAGGATTAGTCCAATGGGTGAAGGATTAGATGAAAAGGGGGTGACTTTGTTGAGAATATTTCAGTTTTATGATTTAAGAGGAAAGGCTTTATCTATAATAGTATTTGGATGTGTGTTCTGGGTAAAATAATTAGTTCAAAACAGGCTGGGGTGGGGAAGTGCATTTATCTTTTGTGTAAAACTCACTCAGGGTTATGATCTCATCATACCCACACAAACGCTTTACAACTGGAATCGTGAACAAAAAAAATGTATTTCCTTCAACTTAATTATTTAGTTTCCCACTAAGAACTTGCGCTGCAGAGGTCAATTATCCTTCAGGGATATCCTGGAAGAAATGAACAATTAACTTGATTTTCTGTTGAATTTGGAGCTTCAAACTCAGTATGTGATCTATTAAAAAAGGGAGATAATTCCTCTTAAACCATGTCCTAATCTACATGGGAGCCTTACACTGCAGGTAAGAAATCAGGGAAGTAATCCAATCCACCACCATGGGGCCATGGCTGAGCCTCTGATACACAACAATCATAGCTTCAAAACATTCAAAGAAAGAATCTCTCATGGGGAGCAATGCAGAATAACAGAATGCACTTCTCTTATGAGGAGGAAAGCCTTCTGAAAGGGAAATGGCATTTGATTTTCCCCCCTCCCCAACTAAACAGAATTGCTCAAATCTGATTAAAGAGAATCACAGCAAACATTGTCATTTGGGGTAATCATGAGAGTGTACAGCTTTATGGAGAGATGAAAGGCATGGGTAAGACTTTCATAAGCCTCCGGCTGTCCAGGAGGCTGACTATTACTTGGCTCCATTCTTAGAAAAAAAAAAAAAAAGGCTTTCTTGCCCCAAGATACAGAATTTAAAGTGGGGACTAAATTGAGTTAAAAAGCTTCCTATAAAGAGCTTTACAACAAACACCAGGCTTACCTGTGCAATGATCCCTGGAAAGGAAACATGCAAACACACACAGCCTCTCTCTCTCTCTCTCTCTCTCTCTCTCTCTCTCTCTCTCTCTCTCCCTCTCCCTCTCCCTCTCCCTCTCCCGCTCTTGTTATTTTAACATGGGAGTTGTAAATATTACTACAACATTTTAATTTTTTAAATTTTATTTAATTTGGGGATGACCGTCAAAGGCCTTTAAACCACTTTCCTGTTACTGATTTGGCATTTCACCTGAAGATGCAGTCATTTTTTTCTCAGTTCCAGGAAAGAATGGCTTTCAAATACATAAACACATAGACATAGACACACAGACTAACAGACAGACAGGCAGACAGACACACACACACACACCAAGAGTCCACTCAAAATGAGAATATGCAAAGGATTAAAAAGTTAAAAAGTATACTACTCCCCAGAAACTTGCTATTTAAACTATAATTCCAAGAAAATGGCTTTATAAGTAGTTACTGGGTTTCTTTACAAATGGAAGAAGAGTTTCATGAAAGCCATTGAGTGGGTGGCACAAATGGGTTTCTTCATGCACACAAGTAAAGCTACTTGAATGGCTGCAACTTATGATACCAATGATAATTTTTAATAATACATAAAAAGAACACCTTGAATTCATTTAACCAGTTTCAATGAGATTTAAACACTTCTCAGGCATTTTCATTTACTTTTCCAGCCTTCTGGTGAGGCTGAGTGGGCAGATCTTATTTCTCCATGTGCAGTTGGGAGATGACTGTGATGAACGGGAAGGGCTGAGAGTTTGTGGAGCAGTGTCTGGTGATGGGAGATTAGCTGCTTCTGCCTGGACTTCTATAACCATGCTCTCCTAATACGGTTTTCCTTTCAACATTTTTTGTATGCTTAGTTTCACACTGCTTCCTATCTGGGCATGAGTTTTTGAGCAGGCAGGAGAGATGCCAGGATGTTGAATCAATCTGAAAGACCTGGTCTTTGATTTTGATCTTTTTTTTCCTGCCCACTCAGACTCAACTTCTGCTGACAGCATCACTGTGATCTGGTAAACCTGAATAGCAAGACTAGCATCCAATGTGGCTGGGAGAGATTGTTGGTCTGCTCACAATATGTGGAGAGCTAATTTCATAGCTAATATTCCCTGAACCATTGTGATGACCTGATAGTGTATTTTTACTTTTTTGGAGTGGGGAGCAATAGGAGCCTCTATCTCCTGAATGTTGGGATTTTTGTGTGTGCACTACCAAATCAGGTTTATGTGGAGTTGGGTATTCAATCTAAGGCTTTGTGCATTTAAGCACTCTATCAACAAACTCACACCCTTAGTCCTAACAGAGTCTTGACTATACCATCTGTAAAATGGAGACAATATTGATAACCATGTATTCTATGAATTGGTTGGCAACTGTAGATGAAACCATTCAAGTCAAACATGTACATAATGACTAGTTTGTTGTGACCAAATCTCAGAGCCCACCTCAAGTAACTTACTTGTCTATGAGCACATGATGTATTTCTTGAGTTATTAAAAGTAGCTCTTAATTCCTTAGCAGAGGAAGGAGCCTGGCCTGTTGCTGATGAGAGGAACGCTACATGAATTATTTGGCTAATTATTTGTAAAGTCATCCAATTGACCAGATTTATGGTAATTTCAATAGCCTTGATGCCACACCCATTCCAGTAAAGACAGGCCCAAAAGCTTGGATGCAGTCCTGAGGCAAAAAGTTTTATGGAAACTTAGTCTCTTTGAGCCTTGGCATCCCCATAGCACAAATGCTCCAAAGTTGTCCCTGTGATAGTGTGGAGGGTCTTGCATGCTTTCTTGTAGTTTTTTACTGGATAGGAGCTAAAAAATCTCAGGGCAAGTTTAGCAAAGTAAACTTAGAATCCTCATTACAGTCAGGTATGACAGACTACATTACATATTAGAAGAAAGTTGGTGAGTTCTTCTGACAAATGGAAATTCCCTACAGACACTTAAAAGAGTAGCCAAGTTACTCCCATATGCAAGAATTTACAATGGTCTAGGAAGAAGGAGGGTTGTGGTTTAAAGTAGAACTACACTATTGCATTATTCATGAAAAGGTCAGCAAGAGCAGAACCCCCTGGTGCAAGCTTTCACAAGGCTCAGAGGAATAGCATAAATTGTGGCTAGGGTGTGAAATCCTCACCTGGGTCCTGTCAATAGCTGACTTTAGATAGGGCTGATCTTATCTCAATTGTAAACATTGCCTGGTTCCTCCTCCTCCTCCTCCTCCTCCTCCTCCTCCTCCTCCTCGTCCTTCTTCTTCTTCTTTTTGGTTTTTCGAGACAGTTTCTCTGTATAGCCCTGGCTGTCCTGGAACTCACTTTGTAGACCAGGCTGGCCTTGAACAGAAATCCATCTGCCTCTGCCTCCGGAGTGCTGGGATTAAAGGCATGCACCACCACCATGCCTGACCACCCTGGTAGTCTTTATGTATGCATTTTTTGTTTTGTATCAGATAACTTCAATGTACCTTGGCTGATGTGTCACCTAACTTCTGTTGTTTTCTTTTGTATTATCAGTCTGATGCTTGCTTTGAGACATTACATTCAGATACAGCACTCTCTCTGTGTCAGTGTCTGTAACTTCGACAACTCCTTGTCCACCTGAATACTGACATCCTGGTTCCCCACAGGTTGAGGGACCAACTGAGTCCAGTCCATGGCACCTTGAAGATATAAAAATGTGTTGTTCTGGATGAATAGGAGTCAGGGGTTATGTTGGCGGATCTCTGAAATGTCAGCCAGAGAAGATTCTTTCAAGTTTCTAGGATGGGCTAATTGTAATTCTTGGCTTATCAACAGGAAGTCTGTACGACCATGTTGGTGAGATCCCTCCTAGTTGTGAGTAACACATGGGAGAGAACTTAAAGGAATATCATTTCATTTTAGCTTATATCGGTTTATCATTTGGTTGGTTCCATTGTTTGGAGTTCTGTGACAAAACAAAAACACTGTGGTAGAAGGGCTTGTTGGAGGAAAGCTGTTTACCTACTGCCAGCCAGGGAGTTACAAGGACTAAAAGGAAGTGATAAGGGACAGAATGCATACTTGACGATGTGCCCCACTTTCCACTGTTCCACCAGATCTCAACAGTCTACTGGAGGTTTGAATATACTTATTGACTAGCATTGATTAAGTCAGAGTCTTCATGATCTAATTATCTCTGGACCCACCCTCACAGATACACCTAGAGATGTGCTTTTCTAATCCCCAAGATGCCTCCCTATCTGCTATAGTTGACAGTCAACATCAACCATCACAAGGAACCAGCATTTCTTCTTCAGTTGTTTCTTTCCTTTGCTTTTCACTCAGTTAGTGAACTTTCACCAAGTTTAATTCAAGATGAACAACAAACTCAAAGGCAGACTAGAGAAGTTCAAAAGCCTTTCTCTGACATTGAAGTTGAAGTTTGAGTAAGACCCAGGAAGCCAGGTTAAAATAAAAAGTGAAAGTTTATTGTAACTTATATATTATGTGCAAGTAGAATCTTTTATATCCCCCAAGGAACAGTTGGTGGACTTGTTTTACAAATTGTACGTTTTTAAGCAGTCAGTGTATGATATAGATTCCACATCCAGCTTTGATTTTATCTGGGCCTGTTTTTCTTTTACAGAAGTACTTTAGTATCTGATAATTCATATACATTTCAATGATGATGACATCTGTTTCATCCATATTTGCTGTCCCCTGAAAGGCATTGAACCATCGCCTCCACTAATATAGCCCTGGCAATGAGCTCCATAACTTTTACATATGCATCATAGCATAAGTAAATGAATGCTTCCCTCTCCATTCTTTTTCTTCCATCTCCATACATATAACCACAACCCAGTGTATTACCCCTCAACAGCTAAATATCATATCCTTGACAATAACATCACATGAATAGATATATGTGTGTGGGTTGGTTGGAAAAGTGAATAGTAGAAAACTTAGTTCTTCACGTGAAATCCTTGAATTGACTGGGATAGGAAATAACATGACAAGAATCTTTAGATGAGGCTCATCCTTCCAGGACATACGACTCCCATTTTAGTTTCTAAGTTTTTTCTAAGGCCGAGTCTTGTCCACAACATCATCTCTCTCTTAAATGCTGTTGTTTCTACACAAATCCATCATTCCTCTCTCCTGCCTCACTCTTCCCTATCCTTCTAGAATGATCTCTTATCTTTGGGGGGAGTTTTCATTTGATTAGCAAATCTTTCTGTTTGTTTTGTGAGACAAATTTTAGCCTCATAAAGACACACTCGACTCCTCTCAAGCCTGTGATATGTTCTAAAGTTTCTTTACAGTAATCTACACAAGTTATGTCTACCAAAATCTTTTCTAAATTCTCAAGTTTCTCCATGACCATGAACTTTTGATATAGGAGTGGGGATATCTCTAATGTCAGTTTTCATAGTGTGTCAACAGAACCTTTGTTATTGTGAGTAGGTAAGAAGCAGGCACTGGACATACAAAGAATGCATATATGTTGTTTATTTTGGGAAGGAACTTACTAGATTGTTATCTGCAGCTGACTTTGTCCCTAGAAAGAGTGACTAGCAAGGACTGAGCAGAACTGCTTTATAGGAAAGGTGGTGTCAGAAAACACCAAGAAAGGATCAAGAGAGCAAGACATGGAAGATCATCCTAGTGTAGTGATGAGAAAGGCTCAGCTTCTGGGAAATGTGAGTTACATCAGAAATAGTCTACCCTAAAGGCTATTGAGGAATTTTTGAACAGGGACTGACCCACCTACCATTCCTGGCAGGTCAAACTGGTCAGAAAACGGAGACACTACTAAAGGAAGAATCTTCAAGAAAGATGGTTCTGGAACAGCCAAAGCCAAGGCAGTGGTTGGGATTCTCTTTTCCTTCTGCTACTACCCTGTTTAATGATGTGACTAGAAGCACACTTCAGATTTTACTGCTCAGTGATTCAAAAGTACAGAGCATCATTGCCTTGGTTCACACAGCTTGCTGCTGTGGATGTGACTTTTGTAACAGAAGCTCTTCCTAAGGCCCCAAAGAAGGTTCCAGTGAGGAAGAGGGACAATGGATGGATACTTGGCCACCTGCCTCCAAAGAAAGTGGTTTGAACTTACTGGTATATGTAAGTATTTATTAAGTAAGTGGAAGGATAGGGGGAAAGATGTGTATTAGAACAAAAATGGCAGATCTCAAGAGCTATGCTCCTTTCCATTCAGTTCAGTCATTGCCTCATTAAGGATTTCTCAAGATGAAAAGTCTGGAAAGATTAGCTGCCTCCAGTAGTGACAGTGATAGGGTCCCTCCCAAGGGATTCTCAGCCAGGGCTAATCATGGTTTCCATGTGTCTAAGACTGAGCTGTAAATTGGCCTTCCAACCTGGCTGGCATGCAAAATCCCCGACTCCATTAAGGGCCATTCAAAATCAAGCAAAATATCAACACTTTCAAAGACAGATCTGCTAGTAATGCAAATATCTCTGTAATAAGCATTTTCTCACATTATATCATAAAATTTGCTAATGTTTGCCCATCTTTGTAATTATGATGGCTTTCTTTTTCAGAAATAGATTAAGTATCAATGCATGCATTTCTGCATTCAATAGCCCCTCTTGAAGAAAATTTCTTGAAGCCAATAGCTCTCATTTGAATAAATAAAATTTGTCCAGGAAACCTCAGAATTCATCCAAGAGAGAAAGAAAGAAAAAAAGAAGCTATGTTTGTCTTACAGTTAATGGTGTTTAAGTGTTTTTGTGTCTTCTAATTCTTTGATAATTGGTCATGGATGGTAGCATTCCATTCAGGATGTAGGCTGTTCTGCTGGCTAAATGGTAATACTTTCCACAGAGTGAATCTGCGTACACATTATGTGCTCATTCATGCATATTTATATACTCCTTATGTTCAGTCATTTGACAAATATTTATTGGATGAACAATATATTTGCCATTAAATATATCATCTTAGTTGAAGACCCACAATAAATTAATGGATCTGCTGAAAAGGAAACGTCCCTGTCCTCAGAAAGAACTTCATTCAAGTCCTAATAGCTGCTTGACATTGAGCTAGTGACTTAACCCATGTGATGCTCAGTTTCTAAATCTGTTAGATTGCAATAGACAGTACTTGCTGGGTGATTGATGAAAGTGAAATTGATAATGTGATTAAATTAATACTTAATTCTAAAGATGACCGAACAGTTGATATTGCTCACATTTTCTCTTATATGTGAGAAAGCCCAACTTCAACAGAGTAGAATCCTGGCACCTTAAACACCACAGCAACATTCTTATTTATATACATGACATCTTGCTTTCTCACCTTTTCAGGGCTGGCTTCTTTTTTATCTCAGGTGTCTCTAGGATAGCTCTTATCAGGTAAGAGACAGAATCTCTTTTTTATCAATTAGATCCTCATTAGGGTCAGAAAACTTGTATTGATTAGCAAGGGAGTGCCTGGACAAAGGGAAATCGCAGATTGCCTTTGAACTGCAAAGCAAGGGATGCCCGGCGATGCCTCTGAAAGGATTTTCATCCATTTCCACTGGATTTTATTAAACACCTGGCACCAAAGGCCTAAGAAGGCTGTTTAAATATTTGATAGCGAATTGATTGTGTGTTTTGACAGAGTTGTGCTTTTTCAGGAGTCCCAACGATCATATGGATTGGTTGTCCATTTGCTGAACTTGCATGAGCTCTGTTGACAAAGCCAGAATATTCCTTTGGGTACATGTTTGGCATCAACTAGTGTCATTTTGTAATATTGGAGCAAACATTTTTCTCTGTGTGTGTGAACATATTTTTAAAATCACAAAGGAAGGGCATGGAAATAGGTGATTTCTGTACACAAATATTTATTTTATAGACAGTGCTTCAGGAACATTTAGTGGATAAAGCCAAGGAGATCTATATATTGATTAGGCTGGCTAGCTTCCAGGGTTGGAGAACTTGATTCATCTACCACAATTCACTGTTCTCTTTACAGTTTTAGGAGTTTGTGCAGGCAGCACCTCCTCCATGGCTATGAGCCCTCTGCCACCTACTTGGGCAAAGACAAAGGAGAAGAAGAAAACACGAAGGAGAAACAGAGTGTGTATAGAGTATATCAATGATAGAATTAAAATGCTTAAAATTTTATCTTTGCTATACTTTATATAAGACATGTAGAAAGGAAGAACACTCTATGTATTTGTTCTTTTGTCTCATGTTTTTAACAAGTCAGGAATGAGGGGTATGGGAGCATGGCCCATCTGAACTCTTGTCTGGCTTTCCTTGTCATCAACATGACTGAAGAAAGTCCCCTACAGCTCTGAATCTAAGGCTAATCAATGAGCAGGTCATTTCAATCATAAACACAGTGCAAGGTTGTTGTGAATAATATAGAAAATGTACACAGGATTCCCAACAAATAGTAGGTAATGGTTTCCTATTTAAAACTTTTAACAGGAATGTTACATCCTCTGGGAGGGCAAGCTGCACACTAGTTAGAAAACAGTAGTAAATGGTGCCAAGGTATTAAACTCTGTTTTCCAGCTTCATGACTGCTCACCGTATACACACTGCTAATACAGTTATCTAACTATGAGTTATATGGCAAAGGTAAGTTAGAATTTGGTGATAATGCAGGAACTCTAATGACTTTTCAAAAGAGCTTGAAGGTAAGTGTGGATGAGCCTTGAAGGCCCTTAGGATGGCTTTGACTTTTACTATGTCTGGGTTTTAAGAAATGGAGAAGAATGACATAATTTATGCATTTTTGTTGTTGTTTGTTTTGTTTTGATTGATTTTTGATTGTTTGATGTTTGTTTTGTCTTTAAATTCATGCTCTTGATTGCTGTGTGAGCTCCAAGTAGGCAGGAGAGAGTCTGTCAGGGATCAGAGAGAACTCTTTGGTAGATCCTGCTGGGAGCTGGGTGAGCATTGGTAGACACTTGGGTCAAGATGATCTTAGTGGAATTTCTGAGAAGCTATCATACTCTTTAAGTGTGTGAAAAACCTAGAGAACAATTTTGCTGATTTGGGGTGTTAAGGATCAGGAATTCAGTCTGGCACACACCAAAATACAAGAATGTTTATTTAGTCTTCTCTAGCAATACAGAGTCAGAAGTTAGACAAGAACAGTCCAAAGATAGAAACTTGGAAGTCATTAATGTAGCGATGGAATTCAAAGTCACAGCCTAGATGAGATCAACAGGAAGTGAACATGACAGATGAGAATAGGGGAGTCTGAACCCCAGGAGAACAGACTTTTCACTGATGTCCCCTTTTTAAGCAGAAGGGAGAATTGAGTCCTCAAAGGGCTGAACCTACATCTCATCACTTGGAAGTTTTTTTTCCCCCTGGCTAGGCTTTGGGTATAAGAGACAGCATTGAATGTTGGGACTGAGAACATAATATCCCAAGATACAGTGCTCATGCACAGTAAATACTTCAAACTGCAAGGCATTTGATTGGGACTCAGATTAGGGGCAGTACTCTTGACCTTCTTCTGCCCACCAGTCTTCTGTTCCTTTTTCTCTTTTGAAACGAGCAACAAATATTTTTCTTACTGAAGAGGAGTCTTTGAAACCAGAACCTCTATCCTCCCAAACTAGCCATAAACCCCCCCCCCCCCAAAGGTCACTTTCTACTCCGTCCCTTCTCCTTTGGAGACCCATAGGGCTAAGTCCACACATTATGGGAGGAATTATTCCTTACAAAGGAGCAAAGAGGAACTTGGACAGGGCTGCTGGTATCTTTTCTTCATACTGGAACAGTTAGGTCAGACACTGGGAACAGCCGTCAAATTCAACATCAAATCTAAACATGTAAGTGGACACTGCTACCTGGACCATTTCTTTTTTTATTTCAGAAGGTTCCCATGCTATATGCAATGCTTGTTGAAAACACTTGCTCTACTTCTCTTTTATTAACCTGTCTTTTCTTCTGTAAATATCTGCTGTCTCACTTGTGATGGGTAAGGAACATGAGGCATGGTCAAATTTTCTGTCCCTGTAATAATGTCACATTTTTTTAAAATTTTTAATATATTTTTTAAAGATTTATTTATTTATTATATATAAGTACACTGCAGCTGTCTTCAGACACTCCAGAAGAGGGCGCCAGATCTCGTTACGGATGGTTGTGAGCCACCATGTGGTTGCTGGGATTTGAACTCTGGACCTTCGGAAGAGCAGTCGGGTGCTCTTACCCACTGAGCCATCTCACCAGCCCTTTAATATTTTTATTACATATTTTCCTCAATTACATTTCCAATGTTATCCCAAAAGTCCCCCATAGCGCCCCCCACTTCACTACCCACCCATTCCCATTCTTTTGGCCCTGGCATTCCCCTATATTGGGGCATATAAAGTTTGCAAGTCCAATGGGCCTCTCTTTCCATTGATGGCCGACTAGACCATCTTTCAATACATATGCAGCTAGAGACAAGAGCTCCCGGGTTCTGGTTAGTACATCATGTTGTTCCAACAATAGGGTTGCAGATCCCTTTAGCTCCTTGGGTACTTTCTCTAGCTTCTCCATTGGGAGCCCTGTGATACATCCAATAGCTGACTGTGAACATCCACTCCTGTGTTTGCTAGGCCCCGGCATCGTCTCACAAGAGACAGCTATATTTGGGTCCTTTCAGCAAAATCTTGCTAGTGTATGCAATGGTGTCAGCGTTTAGAAGCTGATTATGGGATGGATCCCTGGATACAGCAGTCTCTAAATGGTCCATCCTTTCATCACAGCTCCAAGCTTTGTCTCTGTAACTCCTTCCCTGGGTGTTTTGTTCCCAATTCTAAGAAGGGGCACAGTGTCCACACTTTGGTCTTCATTCTTCTTGAGTTTCATGCGTTTAGCAAATGGTATCTCATATCTTGGGTATCCTCAATTTTGGGCTAATATCCACTTATCAGTGAATACATATTGTGTGAGTTCTTTTGTGATTGTGTTACTTCACTCAAGATGATGCCCTGCAGGTCCATCCATTTGGCTAGGAATTTCATAAATTCATTCTTTTTAATAGCTGAGTAGTACTCCATTGTGTAAATGTACCATAATTTCTGTATCCATTCCTCTGTTGAGGGACATCTGGGTTCTTTCGAGCTTCTGGTTATTATAAATAGGGCTGCTATGAACATAGTGGAGCATGTGTCCTTTTTACCGGTTGGGACATCTTCTGGATATATGCCCAGGAGAGGTATTGCTGGATCCTCTGGTAGTACTATGTCCAATTTTCTGAGGAACCGCCAGACTGATTTCCAGAGTGGTTGTACAAGCTTGCAATCCCACCAACAATGGAGGAGTGTTCCTCTTTCTCCACATCCTCGCCAGCATCTGCTGTCACCTGAATTTTTGATCTTAGCCATTCTGACTGGTGTGAGGTGGAATCTCAGGGTTGTTTTGATTTGCATTTCCCTGATGATTAAGGATGTTGAACATTTTTCAGGTGCTTCTCTGCCATTCGGTATTCCTCAGGTGAGAATTCTTTGTTCAGTTCTGAGCCCCATTTTTTAATGGGGTTATTTGACTTTCTGGAGTCCACCTTCTTGAGTTCTTTATATATATTGGATATTAGTCCCTTATCTGATTTAGGATAGGTGAAGATCCTTTCCCAATCTGTTGGTGGTTTTTTTGTCTTATTGATGGTGTCTTTAGCCTTGCAGAAGCTTTGTAGTTTCATGAGGTCCCACTTGTCAATTCTCGATCTTACAGCACAAGCCATTACTGTTCTATTCAGGAATTTTTCCCCTGTGCCCATATCTTCAAGGCTTTTCCCCACTTTCTCCTCTATAAGTTTCAGTGTCTCTGGTTTTATGTGTAGTTCCTTGATCCACTTAGACTTGACCTTAGTACAAGGAGATAGGAATGGATTGATTCGCATTCTTCTACATGTTAACAACCAGTTGGGCCAGCACCATTTGTTGAAAATGCTGTCTTTCTTCCACTGGATGTTTTTAGCTCCCTTGTCGAAGATCAAGTGACCATAGGTGTGTGGGTTCATTTCTGGGTCTTCAATTCTATTCCATTGGTCTATTTGTCTGTCACTATACCAGTACCATGCAGTTTTTATCACAATTGCTCTGTAGTAAAGCTTTAGGTCCGGCATGGTGATTCCACCAGAGGTTCTTTTATCCTTTAGAAGAGTTTTTGCTATCCTAGGTTTTTTGTTATTCCAGATGAATTTGCAGATTGCACTTTCTAATTCGTTGAAGAATTGATTTGGAATTTTGATGGGGATTGCATTGAATCTGTAGATTGCTTTTGGCAAGATAGCCATTTTTACAATGTTGATCCTGCCAATCCATGAGCATGGGAGATCTTTCCATCTTCTGAGATCTTCTATAATTCTTTCTTCAGAGACTTGAAGTTTTTATTATACAGATCTTTCACTTCCTTAGTTAGAGTCACGCCAAGATATTTTATATTATTTGTGACTATTGAGAAGGGTGTTGTTTCCCTAATTTCTTTCTCAGCCTGTTTATTCTTTGTGTAGAGAAAGGCCATTGATTTGTTTGAGTTAATTTTATATCCAGCTACTTCACCGAAGCTGTTTATCAGGCTTAGGAGTTCTCTGGTGGAATTTTTAGGGTCACTTATATATACTATCATATCATCTGCAAAAAGTGATATTTTGACTTCATCTTTTCCAATTTGTATCCCTTTGATCTCCTTTTGTTGTCGAATTGCTCTGGCTAGGACTTCAAGTACAATGTTGAATAGGTATGGAGAAAGTGGACAGCCTTGTCTAGTCCCTGATTTTAGAGGGATTGCTTCAAGCTTCTCACCATTTACTTTGATGTTGGCTACTGGTTTGCTGTAGATTGCTTTTATCATGTTTAGGTATGGGCCTTGAATTCCTGATCTTTCCAAGACTTTTATCATGAATGGGTGTTGGATCTTGTCAAATGCTTTTTCCGCATCTAACGAGATGACCATGTGGTTTTTGTCTTTGAGTTTATTTATATACTGGATTACGTTGATGGATTTCCGTATATTGAACCATCCCTGCATCCCTGGGATGAAACCTACTTGGTCAGGATGGATGATTGTTTTGATGTGTTCTTGGATTCGGTTAGCAAGAACTTTATTGAGGATTTTTGCATCAATATTCGTAAGGGATATTGGTCTGAAGTTTTTTATCTTTGTTGGGTCTTTTTGTGGTTTAGGTATCAGAGTAATTGTGGCTTCATAGAATGAGTTGGGTAGAGTACCTTCTGTTTCTATTTTGTGGAATAGTTTGTGAAGAACTGGGATTAGATCTTCTTTGAAGGTCTGATAGAACTCTGCACTAAACCCATCTGGTCCTGGGCTTTTTTTAGTTGGGAGACTATTAATGACTGCTTCTATTTCTTTGGGGGATATAGGGCTGTTTAGATCATTAACCTGATCTTGATTCAACTTTGGTACCTGGTATCTGTCTAGGAACTTCTCCATTTCATCCAGGTTCTCCAGTTTTGTTGAGTATAGCCTTTGGTAGAAGGATCTGATGGTGTTTTGGATGTCTTCAGGATCTGTTGTTATGTCTCCTTTTTCATTTCTGATTTTGTTAATTAGGATGCTTTCCCTGTGCCCTCTAGTGTGTCTGGCTAAGGGTTTATCTATCTTGTTGATTTTCTCAAAGAACCAGCTCCTTGATTGGTTGATACTCTGAATAGTTCTTCTTGTTTCCACTTGGTTGATTTCGCCCCTGAGTTTGATTATTTCCTGCTGTCTACTCCTCTTGGGTGAATTTGCTTCCTTTTGTTCTAGTGCTTTTAGGTATGTTGTCAAGCTGCTAATGTGTGCTCTCTCTAGTTTCCTTTTGGAGGCACTCAGAGCTATGAGTTTTCCTCTTAGAAATGCTTTCATTGCGTTCCATAAGTTTGGGTATGTTGTGGCTTCATTTTCATTGAACTCTAAAAAGTCCTTAATTTCTTTCTTTATTCCTTCCTTGACCAAGGTATCATTGAGAAGAGTGTTGTTCAGTTTCCACGTGAAGGTTGGCTTTCTATTATTTATTTTGTTATTGAAGATCAGCCTTAGTCCATGGTGATCTGATAGGATGCATGGGACAATTTCAATATTTTGGTATCTGTTGAGGCCTGTTTTGTGACCAATTATGTGGTCAATTTTGGAGAAAGTACCATGAGGTGCTGAGAAGAAGGTATATCCTTTTGTTTTAGGATAGAATGTTCTGTAGATATCTGCCAGATCCATTTGATTCATAACTTCTGTTAGTTTCACTGTGTCCCTGTTTAGTTTCTGTTTCCATGATCTGTCCATTGGTGAAAGTGGTGTGTTGAAGTCTCCCACTATTATTTTATGAGGTGCAATGTGTGCTTTGAGATTTACTAAAGTTTCTTTAATGAATGTGGCTGCCTTTGTATTTGGAGCATAGATATTCAAGATTGATAGTTCCTCTTGGAGGATTTTACCTTTGATGAGTATGAAGTGTCCCTCCCTGTCTTTTTTAATGACTTTGGGTTGGAAGTCAATCTTATCAGATATTAGAATGGCTACTCCAGCTTGTTTCTTCATACCATTTGCTTGGAAAATTGTTTTCCAGACTTTCATTCTGAGGTAGTGTCTATCTTTTTCTCTGAGATGAGTTTCCTGTAAGCAGCAAAATGTTGGGTCTTGTTTGTGTAGCCAGTTTGTTAGTCTATGTCTTTTTATCGGGGAGTTGAGTCCATTGATATTAAGAGATATTAAGGAAAAGTAATTGTTGTTTCCTGTTATTTTTGTTGTTGTTGGCATTCTGTTCTTGTGGCTGTCTTCTTTTAGGTTTATTGAGGGATTACCTTCTTGTAGTTTCTAGGGCGTGGTTCCTGTCCTTGTATTGGTTTTTTTCTGTTATTATCCTTTGAAGGGCTGGATTCGTGGAGAGATAATGTTTGAATTTGGTTTTGTCGTGGAATACTTTGGTTTCTCCATCTATGTTAATTGAGAGTTTGGCTGGGTATAGTAGCCTGGGCTGGAATTTGTGTTCTTTTAGTGTCTGTATAACATCCGTCCAGGATCTTCTGGCTTTCATAGTCTCTGGTGAAAAATCTGGTGTAATTCTGATAGGCTTGCCTTTATATATTAATTGGCCTTTTTCTCTTACTGCTTTTAGTATTCTATCTTTATTTAGAGCATTTGTTGTTCTGATTATTATGTGTCGGGAGGTATTTCTTTTCTGGTCCAGTCTATTTGGAGTTCTGTAGGCTTCTTGTATGTTCATGGGCATCTCTTTCTTTAGATTTGGGAAGTTTTCTTCTATAATTTTGTTGAAGATGTTTGCTGGTCCTTTGAGTTGAAAATCTTCATTCTCATCCACTCCTATTATCCGTAGGTTTGGTCTTCTCATTGTGTCCTGTATTTCTTGTATGTTTTGAGTTAGGATCTTTTTGCATTTTACATTTTCCTTGATTGTTGTGCCGATGTTCTCTATGGAATCTTCTGCACCTGAGATTCTCTCTTCCATCTCTTGTATTCTGTTGCTGATGCTGGTATCTATGGTTCCAGATTTCTTTCCTAGGCTTTCTATCTCCAGTGTTGCCTCATTTTGGGTTTTCTTTATTGTGTCTACTTCCCTTTTTAGGTCTAGTATGGTTTTGTTCATTTCCCTCATCTGTTTGGATGTGTTTTCCTGTTTTTCATTAAGGACTTCTACCTGTTTGATTAGGTTATCCTGTTTTTCTTTAAGGATTTGTAACTCTTTAGCAGTGTTCTCCTGCAATTCTTTAAGGGATTTTTGTGCTTCCTCTTTAATGTCTTCTACCTGTTTAGCAGTGTTCTCCTGTATTTCTTTAAGTGTGTTATTAAAGTCCTTCTTGAAGTCCTCTACCATCATCAGGAAATATGCTTTTAGATCCGTGTCTAGCTTTTCCGGTGTGTTGGGGTGCCCTGGACTGGGCGAAGTGGGAGTGCTGGGTTCTGATGATGGTGAGTGGTCTTGGTTTCTGTTAGTAAGATTATTACGTTTACCTTTCGCCATCTGGTAATCTCTGGGGTTAGTTGTTGTCGTTGTCACTGTTTAAAGATTGGAGCAGAAGCTGTGTTCCACTCACCAGCAGTATCAAAATCCTGTGGCGGGGGTCGTGGTTAGCTGGCGGGTGTCAGCCGACCCTGTGCTCTAGCTACACCGGTGCTGTTCCGGCCGGATGAGGCCTGTGGCCCTACTCAGGCCGGTTTCTGAGTCCCTAACTAATGCAGTCTCAGGTCCCGCACGCAATTGGATTGGAGCAGAAGCTGTGTTCCACTCACCAGAAGTCTTAAGATCCTGTGGTGGGTGTTGTGGGTAGCTGGCGAGTGTCAGCTGACCCTGAGCCCTAGCTACCCCGGTGCTTTTCTCATAATGTCACATTTTAATTGATATATTAGGATGCCATTTAAGTGTTATGGATTTGTGTCTGAGATATGTGAAGAATCAAGTGATATGTCAACTAACCTATAAACCATAAGTGAAAGATTTGAACTGAAACTTTATCAAAGAAAATAAAAGAAAGCAAGTCATATCTAATCCTGTGAGGAACACAAAGCACTAACATTGTTAGCTAGGAATACATGATGCGGTAGTTGCTTAGGAAAAGTTTCTCATAAAATTAAACACATTCTTATCATATATACAATGACCCACATTTACCCAAATAAAGGAATAAAGACAATCCATGCATGCCTGTTTTTAACCTCTTTGTTTATGTTCAACAAAAACTGGAAACCATTCAAATGTCCTTCAAATGGTGAGTGTTTAAGCAGACAGGCTCCCAAGGATAAGCTATTGAGCTTTACAAAGAAACATGGTGACCATGTAGACTAGCCCAGGTACATCTCAAATACATAATGCTGAGTGAAGAGACCCAGACTCACACACCTGTGCTATGTGACTACAGAGCAACCTCACAGAGACTTGCTGAATGGCTGATGCCTGAGGTGATGGAAAGAGATGATCTGTGGACATGTGTGTGTGTGTGTGCACACGCACGCATGCTATGTCTTGATTGGTAGTTACATCATATTCATCAAAACATGTAAAATAATGTACATATTGGCAAATTTTAGATGGCAGTGGTAGTTCATTACATGAGCATAAACATAAAGAAATATTTAAAAATCAAGAAATCTCAGAAGCACTTTTTTTTTTTTTTTTTTTGGCTCCTTAGTGTTGAAGTAATTGTCCCACTTAATCAGGAAGGAACCATTTGGTTGTCATGCTGAAAATTTCCCCAGGGCAGACAGAGTAACAGTGTCTTTCATGTGCTATACTCAAAACTGGTGATGGACTTTCAGACTTGGTGATTAGGCCCTCACCCCATGAAAGATGACTCAGCCCAATGCACTACAAAGTGTCTGAACACTGCGGCTTGCTGTATTTTTAGATCCTAGACCAAGTCTCCATGTGCAGTATTTTTTTTTTACAAGGGGTGAGGTTGACCTGAGACACCACAGGCCGATTCTCTGGAGTAAAGGATTTTTAACTACATGTCAGCAGTGATTAGTTACAATGAGAAAGAGAGCTGGCCCACTTGACACCAAGTGACAGAGCAATATGACAAAAGAGAGAGACGGGGAAAATCAGTCTTAAGACAAGAGACTGATTCCCCAGTACTGTAAGGGACAAGTCTTTTGATTGCAGGTTTTTGTTTTTTGTTTTTTTTTTCCAAAGAATAATAAATCCCTACCCTCAAAAGGCTTTTTAGGCTAGTATCCTCGATTTTGGCCTGGTGACCTCCAAAGTGCAATTTGCAGAGTTAAAAGGGATCTGACCTGCACTCAATATTTTATTTTTATATATCTCCACAAAGTGTGTTTTGCTGAGCAAACTGGACACTCATTATTCTCTGTATCTCAGTACAACATATTCTATTGCTTTTTTTTATTTTTTAAAGAACCCAGGTAACAGTTTTCAAACCCTGATTAGCAATGATACACTTTCAAATCTCTTGACTTAGGGCCCTGGCCAGGCTATTAATGATTGAGGCTGACTTTCTGTGAAAGCTCAGCTTTAGTGATAACAGAATAGGTGAGGTTTTGTCGGAACTAAGAACTCAGACACGAGAGGGAAGAACCAGGACTAATACATTGATCCTCCTCACCCATTCCCATCACCACTGCCATCACCACGACCACTAGAGTCATCAACAGCATTGCAGTGTGAAGTATGGGCTAAGCTTGAAATATGTGAAGGAAATAAGAGTATAATGGGGAAAGGGCATACGATGAATCAAACAGATATGATCTTGACTCCAGGTTCAATTCCTTCACAAGCAAGAATAATTAGACAACTAATAAAGCCTCTGTTTAGTTGTAGAGAGAAGATCAGGGTGTGGGAAAATAACTTAGTTACGTGTTTGCCTGGCAAGTATAAGTTCAATCTCAGACCCCATGTGAAAAAGCTAGGCAGGATAGAGAGCGTTTGTAATCCCAAAGGTGTTGCTTCAGAAACAATGTCTGAGGTTGACTTCTGGCCATACACATGCATGCATTCAAAGACACGTGCTGTACACTCCTCTCTCTCTCTCTCTCTCTCTCTCTCTCTCTCTCTCTCTCTGTCTCTCCCTCTCATGTGTGCATGTATGTGCGTGCGCGCACTCGCGTGCACACATGCGTGCGTGCATGCGTGCACACACACGCACATGTTTAATACTCACTGTTTAGAATTTGAGCTTAAGTTGTATATGTTTAACTACAAAAGTACAAAGCTTGGTACAGCGTGTACTCTTAGGTGTTATCTCTTGATAGTAGTCACAAACACAGCAACAGGGCATTTCTACCAAGACTTGTCAAGTGTTCTCTCAAGGACTGATCCCTGCTGGAATTAGAAATTTAGGAGCTTAAGACTATGTGGAATAGTAACACTTCCTATGGAACCTGGTAGATTACAACCAACAACAAAGAAAAAGACTATAGGCCTAGGCGTAGTCCAGACCTCTGTCATTTAATAGAAAACAGGATACGTTCATGAGTGCTTCCCTTTCATTCCTGCTTGTGTTTATTCAAGACATTACAAATCTCCACTACCATCTCATGGTTGGAGTCAGAGTCCTGACAGCCCCCTCCATTCACTTTTAGCTCTCTCACTATGAATAGAATGAGGGGAAATAAAGTTAAATAAATTTCTCTTGGCTTATGTCATCGCAATCCAGATCTCTATTGTCAGGGTAAAGGGTCCAAGCAATTATCTGGATAATTCAGGCAGAACCTACCAGGCCCCTGGGACCTCTTTCTCCTTCTGCTTCTTTGGCAGGAGTTACCAAGGAACTACTTCAATCCTGCTTCAGCCTGCACAGCTTTGGTCTGACTACATCTTTAAGCATTGGACCTTGTCGCTGAAATAAATATATCATATTGGAAACAAATAACATCGAGGAAAGACACCCTCATCTCAAAACGTGGGTGTATTTAATTTCCATATGGACTGAGCTGTAAGCCAGTGCAGAAGCAGATCTGAAGTGTGAAGGATAAATGAAGGCAGACAGTCAGGGCTGAGTCCTTGTCAGTTTGAAATGAAATCAAGCTCACTAAATGGAAAGAAGTTGGGGTTCCCGAGCAAGAGCCTGCATTAGCATTTATTGTTATTTATGGCTTTTCGGAGGAACAGTAAGAATAGTAAAGTAAAGGAGAATATTTTGATCCATGTCACAAAATACCATGTGAGTTTACAGTTTCTTCCTTAGGAATGTTTCCCCTAATGAAGAAGTGTCACTCTAGGTGCTTTTAAGGAAAAAGCCTGGAGATTTTCATTTGTTTAAATGTCCACGTAGTATACACAGTATTGCAAATGAGACTCTAACCTGCTGAAGGCACTCATCCTTTGCATGACTGAATATGGGTCCATGGAAGTTGCTGTTGTTGCCAAATAAACAGAAGCCAGCAGCCCTCACTTTGTGTTGAGGGAGCCTGTCGGATCTTATCTTAATGAGCTACAGATCCCAAGACAGGTGAGGAACAAAATGGAACTGTGTGATAAGGTGCGGAGCTCTGTAATTGGCTCAAGCTGGGGCCGTGGTGGTCCTTAGCAGCAGTTGCAGGTACAGATGAAAGGACTGTCACTTGCTCATAATTTGCTATGTTTTGGTTTCCATTTAAGTCCAACACTGTCCAAGGCATGTTGCATGTCAGAAGAAAAGTCTAGGAGCATAGGTGGATTTTGCCTTCTCAGTTTACCATCCAGAATATTTGCCTCTTTCCACAGGTCCGTGGGTTTAATAACATGCCACATCTTGAGATGTCTGAAATCCTGTATCTATGTCACTTGAACCCACTTTCTCAAATCTTCATCTTTCCTACACAGTCACTAAATTCTGGACATTGCTAGACTTGCTACAAGTTGCTCTGCTTTCTCCATAACTTGTGGGTGGTACTCAGTGTGAAATGCCAGTAATAGGCAAATCCCTGAGAGTAAGTGATGGCAGAGGGCTCAGTCCCACCTGGGGCAGCTGTAACACTATCTTCTCAAGAAACGCCGAAGAGGAAAGGGGTGGATAAGCCTAAAAGCTGAGGCTGGGGGGAATGGTCAGCAAAAAGAGATGTTTTCGATGTGACGCAGCCTTTGCACTTATGAACTAACCCCTGCTGTGAATATCTACACAGATTGAAGTAAGACTGGGGTTCTCAGTGGTGTTTCAAAGCAGATGAGGGAGGAGCCTGTGAGGCCCCACCCCTCCTAGATGAACTGTTGGTAATTAACAGTAGGAGGGAAAGTGTCACTTTCTTCAGTGTTGGAGTCAGAGAAGTTACCCTTCCTCTGCTCAAACCTCCTACTCAGGTTTGGGCAAGTAACTCTTATTAAACTCCTGGGCCCTTACAAACAAAACAAAACAAAACAAAACAAAACAAAACAAAACAAAACAAAACAAGTGAAAGTAGAAGGGTATTTCAGAAGAAGAAGAAGAAGAAGAAGAAGAAGAAGAAGAAGAAGAAGAAGAGGAGGAGGAGGAGGAGGAAGAGGAAGAAGGAGGAGGAGGAGGAGAGAGAGAGAGAAAGAGAGAGAGAGGAGAGAGAATAAGGAGGAAGGGGAGGAGGAGGGGAAGAGGAGGATGAGGAGGAGCAAGGAAGGATGACAGATGGAGGGAAAATGGGACAGAGGGACAGAGGGACAGAGGGAAGGGGGAGATGGAGGGAGGGAGAAATTTCTACAGAGGTGGTGAAGGAGTTCAAGAAGAAGTGAAAATGACTAAAATTTGTTATATGAATATATGAAATTTTCAAATGATAGCAAACAAAATTCTAATTAACTATGAAGCTGTATGCCAGGAGGCCACCCTGCCAAGCATAAACTGAGGCCTTCTTACAACAAGCTGGGAGGATCTGAAGCAATCTTGTAACAATTTCATGGACCTTGTTTCAGGAACCTATCTCAGTAACAAACCACCTCAACTTCCAAGAGCTTCCAACAATACTCTAATTTCTTATCTTGCTGCAGTCTGGGTTGGGTTGGACTGAGTGGCGATTCTTCTGTTTCTGTGGTATCTGTGGGAAGTGAAACATATAATATGGCTTTTTTTTTTTTTTAAATCTTCTTGACTGGTGCTTCATTTGGAAGGCCTGGACTCAGCAGTGGCTGGCCAGACATCATCAGATCATGTCTTCTTTCTCCTTTTCTTTTCTTTTTCTTTTTCTTTTTCTTTTTCTTTTTCTTTTTCTTTTTCTTTTTCTTTTTCTTTTTCTTTTTCTTTTTCTTTTTCTTTTTCTTTTTCTTTTTCTTTTTCTTTTTCTTTTTCTTTTTCTTTTCCTTTTCCTTTTCCTTTTCCTTTTCCTTTTCCTTTCCTTTCCTTTCCTTTCCTTTCCTCTCCTTTCTTTCTTTCTTTCTTTCTTTCTTTCTTTCTTTCTTTCTTTCTTTCTCTCTCTTTCTTTCTCTCTCTCTTTCTTTCCTTCTCTTTCTTTCCTTTTTAAAGCAGGTACTTTTTTATTAGATATTTTCTTTATTTACATTTCAAATGTTATCCCCTTTCCTGGTTTCCCCTCCCAAAACCCCCATCCCCTCTCTCCTTCCTCTGTTCCACAACCTACCCACTCCAACTTCCTGGCCCTGGCATTCCCCTATACTGGGGCATAGAACCTTCACAGGACCAAGGGCCATCCTTTGCTACATATGCAGCTAGAGCCATGAGTCCCACCATGTGTTTTCTTTGGTTGGTTGTTTAGATCCAGGGAGCTCTGGGGGTACTTGCTAAATGGTGCTGGCTCAAGTGGCAGTTAGCATGTAGAAGAATGAGAATTGATCCATTCTTATCTCCTTGTACAAAGCTCAAGACTAAGTGGATCAAGGACCTCCACATAAAACCAGAGACACTGAAACTTATAGAGGAGAAAGTGGGGAAAAGCATCCAACATATGGGCACAGGGGAAAAATTCCTGAATAGAACACCAATGGATTGTGCTGTAAGATGAAGACTTGACAAATGGGACCTCATAAAATTGCAAAACTTCTGTAAGGCAAAGGACACTGTCCATAAGACAAAAAGGCAACCAACAGATTGGGAAAAGATCTTTATCAATCCTAAATCTGATAGAGGGCTAATCCAATATATACAAAGAACTCAAGAAGTTAGACTCCAGAAAACCAAATAACCCTATTAAAAATGGGGTACAGAGCTAAACAAAGAATTCTCAACTGAGGAATACTGAATGACTGAGAAGCACCTAAAAATATATTCAACATCCTTAGTCATCAGGGAAATAAGATTCCACCTCATACAAGTCAGAATGACTAAGATAAAAAACTCAGGTGAGAGCAGATGTTGGCAAGGATATGGAAAAAGAGGACACTCCTCCATTGCTGGTAGGATTGCAAGCTAGTACAACCACTCTAGAAATCAGTTTGGTGGTTCATCAAAAAATTAGTCATAGTACTACCTGAGGACCCAGCAATACCACTCCTAGGCATATACCCAGAAGATGCTCCAACATGTAATAAGGACACATGCTCCACTATGTTCATAGCAAACTTATTTATAATAGCTAGAAGCTGGAAAGAACCCAGATGTCCCTCAACAGAGGAATGGATACAGAAAATGTGGTACATTTACACAATGGAGTACTACATAGCTATTAAAAACAATGAATTTATGAAACTCTTAGACAAATAGATGGATCTGGAGGATATCATCCTGAGTGAGGTAACCCAATTACAAAAGAATACACATGGACTCCCTGATAAGTGGATATTAGCCCAGAAGCTCAGAATACCCAAGATACAATTTGAAAAACACATAAAACGCAAGAAGAATGAAGGCAAAAATGTGGATACTTTGTTCCTTCTTATAAGGGGGAACAAAATACCCATGGAAGGAGATACAGAGACAAAGTGTTATGCAGAGACTGAAGGAATAACCATCCAGAGATGGCCCCACCTGGGAATCCATCCCATATACAACCACCAAACCCAGACACTATTGTGGATGCCAACAAGAGCTTGCTGATAAAAGCCTGATATAGCTGTCTTATGAGAGGTCCTACAAGTGCCTGACAAATACAGAAGTGAATGCTCACAGCCATCCATTGAATGGCTAGAGAGCTAGAGAAAGGACCCAAGAAGCTGAAGGGGTTTGCAGCCCCACTGCAGATCATGTTTTCAAGTGCTAAGCTTGAACTTCCTAATGTGGTCTCATTCCTAACCTGGGTCTCAGAGAGATAAGAATTCATACCTAGTGGCTGGTTTCCAAGAAGGCACAGGAAAGAGATTTCTTGACCTCCTAAGGCCAAGAAATGCCACAGCACACAATATTATAGCTATAAAAGCAAGTGACAGGGCCAGCCCAGTTCAGCTAGGGGAAATAGCACCACCCCTCAGGAGGCAAGAGAGCAGCATTCATACAGGAGAAGATAGGACTGGATGTCAGCTGTCTTTAGAGGCTACCAAACTGCCTTCCTAGGAGACCAAGGCACAGTGGGCATTGGACTCATTGCTTATAAATAATTTTAAACTACTTTTAACACTACTTTTTAAATTTAACACTACTTTTTAAAATGTGTGGAAACCTGAACATCTAAACAATGATTGTATCCAATTTTATAAATATTTACACTTGGAAATACTTTATCTTTGAATACAGCATATGAACCAGAAATCACAAAATAGACATTTCTGTAAAAAATAAAAATGTGGCTGCATATCCCACCATACATATACACATGACAAAAGTTTCACAAAGGAATGTCGATTCTTAATATGTGCACTGAACTCTGAGGGGTTTTGTTCTGTTTCCTTTTAAACAAAGTACTCTTGACCCGTGAAATTGATATCATGACCTACCAGAGGGGAAGAATAGCGATTGGAACAATACAAATCTCATCTTATCTACTCATTTGGCAAATGAGGGTTCATGAGGCTAGGCAAAAGCTAGAATTCAGAACTCTGAATTCTGAAGGAGAGAGGGAGAGGGAGAGGGAGAGGGAGAGGGAGAGGGAGAGGGAGAGGGAGAGGGAGAGGGAGAGGGAGAGAGAGAGAGAGAGAGAGAGAGCGCTCAGTAATCTCTCAGTTCACTGCATAGCTTGGACAGATACAGAGCTAGCAATGATTCGAGGTGAGTTATTCATTTGTGTAGTGTATTAGCTCTCCTCTGGCCTCCACAAAAAGATACGAGTGAGAGGATGGTGGTATTTCTACAGTGTGTTTTCATGCTTACTCACCACCAACTGGCCCTGTGTTAAGTACATCTTAGCAACCCTGAGTATCACCACAACCCTTCAAGCAGTATCTATCCCCTGCATTCAGACCGGCAGTTTTGATTTTGCTTGTATAATGGAATAATAATCCACAGAAAATATTATATTTACTTAATTCTGAGAGCAGAACTTGTCTGATTTTAATGCTGTTGAAAACCAGCACAGTTTTTTCTTTTTCTTTTCTTTCTTTCTTTCTTTTTTCTTTTCTTTTCTTTTTCTTTTTTTTTAAGGGAGGTGGTAAAAATGTCTGGGGAGATTCTGGGCAATGAAGCTGGCTTCCAGGAAGGGGTTTCAGTGCATTTCTGTCTAGAATCAAAGCTTGGCTGGCTGACCTCTGAATCCAAATCATTAGTCACTGTGTCCTGGTGCTATGAGGTTGCATTAATGGATGGTCCAATTAGCTCTTAACAATAAAACTGTTCATTAAGTAGACTAAACTATCTAAGTGTGGGTCTGGAATTGATGGCGCTGAGAGGCATGGGTGTTATTTTTGTTCTCATTGTAGTTTGATGGTCTGCTTCAGCACGGCAGGAATGTAACTGGGCCCCCTTCAGTCACACTTCTAAGGTTTCTAGGAGACATATTTCCAAAGTTAGAAGCATAACTCATTGTAATTATGTATTTTGATATAAAATTAGATCTAAAATGTAGAAATGATGTGGGAAGTCTTTACATCACCCTTGCACCCCTTTAGTGGTAGCATGCTGCAGAAACATGATAACGTTCATAAAGATAAGAAATTAGCACGGGTGTGCTACTGTTTACCCAACCATAGACATTATTTAGGTTGGAGGAGTAATTAACCCGGTAGATCCAGAATATTGTCATTATCAATGGATATGGATGCATAATCAGTCTATAAACGATGCACAGAGTGTTTCATAGTCTTTGATTTTCCCAGCTTTTCAAACCCCACTGTAATATTTCCTTCTCACAGCACATCTCAATGCAGGGCAGGCACATTTCCAACCTTCATTGACCACAGGTAACATCATACAGAAGAGCTGTCATCAATAAGGTATTCACTCTGAATTAGGAACTTGAGCCCACAGAGGTGGCCAAGATAAAATACCATGGGTTTAGGACTTGAGTGGAATACCTTGTCTGAAAGTTAAAATTTTTGGAAATTGACCTTGACATCTAACTTTCTGGACACCCCCTCCTTTTACATCATCTCCAAAACTAATTAGGTAAAAAGATGAAGAAATCTTGGTCGACTCGTGGGATTACTGAGTGGCTTGGATGAGGTGACATGTTAAACACTAGCTCTGCACCTCACCTAAGCTGGTACACAGTGGATGTTAGCTTTGGGTGGTCATCTGTGTTGTGATGAAAAAGGTCAAGCCTACATGCACTTTCTTCCGTGCTGAGTGATATTAAAAGTTAGGCCTGGGCTCTGGTTAATATTTTAGAAAGGCTCAAGAAGTGTTTACTGAGTACCGACTGCTTGTTAGTTACTTGACAGAGTGGTAGGAGTCTAAAGAAGAAAAACTATGAAATTCACTACTTAGTAAATGATGGTTGGAATGTGAAGAAGAAGTCTCTGTTTGCCATAAGCATAGTGTGTGTGTGTGTGTGTGTGTGTGTGTGTGCTTGTTGTGGGTCAATGTAAATTGTTATGGTTATTTTTAATTTGACATTGTAATATGGTTAGTTTGCTGTATGTCTATATTTTACATTTAATTTTACCTTTTTACTGCTCAGTATTGGTTGTTTATAATCATAGTCTGAGTACAATCACATAATTCTGAGTGTATTCTAGGTGTTTGCTATAATGCTGTCTTATCTGAAAGATTGTTTGGAGAACAAATGGTGTGTGTGTCTATTCTCGCGTGCTCATGCATGCACGCGCGCGCGCGCGCGCGCGCACACACACACACACACACACACACACACACACACATACAAAAGTCAAAGGACATTGGGCTATTGCTGGGGTCTTACTTTGAGGCACAGACTCTCACTGGACCTGCATCTAGAATGGTGGTAATGAGCCCCAACTGTCCTGCTGCCCCTGCCCTCACTGGGGTGAGGTTATAGCAGGTGCTTGACTTTCTTTTCTTTTTTTTTTTCTGTTGTAATTTTCTTTTTTTTTATTACGTATTTTCCTCAATTACATTTCCAATGCTATCCCAAAAGTCCCCCCTACCCTCCCCCCCACTTCCCTACCCACTCATTCCCATTTTTTGGCCCTGACGTTCCCCTGTACTGGGGCATATAAAGTTTGCATGTCCAATGGGCCTCTCTTTCCAGTGATGGCCAACTAGGCCATCTTTTGATACATATGCAGCTAGAGTCAAGAGCTCCGGGGTACTGGTTAGTTCATAATGTTGTTGCTCCTACAGGGTTGCAGATCTCTTTAGCTCCTTGGATACTTTCTCTAGCTTCTCCATTGAGGGCCCTGTGATCCATCCAATAGCTGACTGTGAGCATCCACTTCTGTGTTTGCTAGGCCCCGGCCTAGTCTCACAAGAGACAGCTATATCTGGGTCCTTTCAGCAAACGCTTGCTAGTGTATGCAATGGTGTCATCGTTTGGAGGCTAATTATGGGATGGATCCCTGGATATGGCAGTCTCTAGATGGTCCATTCTTTGGTCTCAGCTCCAAACTTTGTCTCTGTAACTCCTTCCCTGGGTGATTGTTTCCAATTCTAAGAAGGGGCAAAGTGTCCACACTTTGGTCTTCGTTCTTCTTCAGTTTCATGTGTTTTGCAAATTGTATCTTATATCTCGGGTATACTAAGTTTGTATCTTTTGATCAATCTTTGTTGATCAAGGTATCTAATTTCTGTTACAGGTATAATGAGGAAAGAACTGCCTTGAACTTTCAAAATGAAAGCAAATAGTTCATTGGGATATTTATAAACATATTCTTTATAGTAGACAAAGACAGACCTAGGTCTGCATTCTGGCTCTTACATCTGTTAGGCATATTCTTTTTGGGCAACTTAACCTTCTTGAGTCTCAGTTTCTTAATTTATAAAATGCAAATAAAAAATGCTTTCCTTCCAGGTTTGTTTTGAGATTTAAAGAAGAGAGTGCACGAGCAACTTGGCCTCAGAAGTTGTGTAACTATCAGGCCAAGAAACCATATGACTTGAGGCTAGAGGCTGCTGCACTGGAAAGCATAAATTCATAAAGCAAGCATTCAAGTAAACAAAGGCGAGGATTCTATAAGCTTTTAATTAGTTAACTATGATCTTTGGATTGAGATGTTTAATTTGGAATCAAAATAAAATAAGACTTTGTTGTATTACTTCCAATTTCTTAAATTGTTCCGGATCCATCCTCTCATCATACATTTATATTTTGAAAATCAAGTCTAGAAGCTTTAAAACAAAGCACTTATTACTTATATATTTTGTTACTGAAGAATGAACCTCGGGACTTGTCTGTGACAAACATGTGCTCTACCACTGGGCTACACCACAGCCATGTACTTACAGTTTAATAAGGCTGGCCTTTTCCTTCTTGCTGTCAACTAGGATATGGGGTTCACCTGGATAAGGAAAGAGATAATGGGGAAAAGAAGATGGACAACTAGAAAGTGGGAGGCCAGTTTGCCCCTGAAGGATGAGAGAAGCAGCAGGCAGAAACAGAATGAGGATGTCTTCCTATCCTCCCTGAGAACACATCATGGTGGCACCAGGACATTTAAGCATCATCCAAACAGCTTTCAGGTTCTGGGAACATGGATGCTAATTGCTGTAGGCTCTTGTAGTAATAACCACCTCGCAGTCCTCTACTTATTTAGGGGCACGAATATCATAGCTTAGGGATGAACCTGAGGGGACTATCATGGAGCTTCATGGCATAAGGCTTGGGAGGTATCATAAGATGAAGAAATAAGGGGGCCAGTGGATTCCGAGATGGATGTGAAGGACTACATTTAACTGGATGGGACCAGGGGTAAGAAATGAACAACATAATCTCATTTGGAAACATGTGAGAAAGCCAGTTGTGGTGGCACATATATGTATACATGACTGAAGGTGCCCTTGGATGTCAGAAGAGGGCTTTGGAGTCCCTGGAGTTGAAATTATAGGCAGTTGTAAGTTGCTTGAATTGGCTCCTGGGGATGGAATGTGGTTCCTCTGTGGGATCAATATGCACTCTTTCTTAATCACTGAGCCATCTCTCTAGCCCCTTGTACCTGGGTTCTGGGGCTAAAGCTCAAGTCCTCATGCTTTACAGGAAGAACTTCTTTGCTAACTGGGTTGTCTTGTTGCTTAATCATAAGCCTCAAGAAAATGAAAAATTGATAGTAGACTGAGATGACCCAGGGCTTATATTGGTTCTGAATAGGAAATTCTTAGGCATGTGCATGGTTACCTGTAAGGTCGGTTCAAGCTGGTTAAATGGCAGGAGTACTGAAGATATTATTTGCAGGCCATCCAGGCCAATATACTGCATAGTCTTATACTTCTGTTTTCTCATGGTTTAATTAAGAAGACATTCAAGGTCCTTGCCTCTGATTGAACAATGACCAATGATTACAATAATGTGTTATTGACTTCAAACAGTTAAAAGGATTGAAAACATTTTCACCATAAAATAAATGATAAAGATAGACATGCCATGTTCCTCTGATTTAAACCTTACATAATATTTACATGTACCGAAACATCACATGACACTCTGTGAATATATACATTTTCTATGACTTCCTGCATCATTTTCACTGGAGACTTAATGCATTTGAACATTTCTACCCCACTTTCTGGGCTGTATTGTCTCAGCTTGACAGCCAATCCCATATTGTCAACTTCAAAGATCTGGTAATTATGAGTCTGGATACGTATTGTATGAGTACCAATACCTAGAAATATTCGTGCCATCTGGGTAGAAATCAAAAAGCCTCTGAAAGTTGATGTTACAGCTCTCAACTCATTTCTCTCCCTCTATTTTTCTTTCTTCTAAGGTTGACAACCGCCCACATGGCACTCACTGGTTCTCGGCGTAGCCCACAGAAATGCCAGCTGGCTGCGTGCCAGCGTTGGGAGGACGAGACTGTTGAGAGCTTCCTCCCTGCAAAACCTTGTCAACCGCAAAGCATTGTTTCTCGGTCTGAAGTATTTTTCTTTTCCTGTCGCTTTGATTTCTCCTCGCGCCTGGGAACAGGACTCAGAATGGGTTACTAATTATATCATGGGAGCTGTGATTCTGAACACCACGAGTCCACATTCCAGAGGCATCTCTCTCAGAGCTGTACCCGTTAATACGTGCAGAAGGGCGAGGATGTCAGCATCCGGGAGCGACATGGCAGGCCAGTCTGCTTTAAAAAAAATATGATTTGTTTTCAGCAAACCCATCCAACACACCACATCCAGAGGACAACGTGATAAAAAAAAAAAAAAAAAAAAGTAAGCATGCTAAGGCCTCCTGCCTATTTTTGGCAACTATTATCTTAAATTAATAGAAATGCCAATTTTTCTTCTTTGAGAATCAATGCCCACCAAAGTTCAGGTGCTAGCACTTAAAAACCCAAAGAATCCTCTTTAACAATCTCTCCAGTAGCCTCAGATACTCACTCCAAGGAATTTCTTTATTTAGAATCTCGATTGGATTGCTGATTAGAGCCATAAATGGAGGAAGCTTGCCGGGCTCACAGCATTTCCTCGACTGTATAAAAACACTTTACTTTTTACTCTACAGGAATAATGTTTTAAAAATTGATCCTCTCTGGCATTAGTACCTATTCCAGTCTCCAAAATTCTGACTGTCTGTCTTAGACATATAATAAAAATACACGTCTGAAGGCTGGGGAACATTTTAATGACTTTCTGTGTTACTGTGCTTGTACTGAATGGTGGAAGAGATCAGCTCATTAACTTAAGATTTCTTTACAATGATGCAGTTCGCATCTGTACGCTTGTCATGTTTAGTTTAGACGAGGGACTGTGATAGTTCGGAATACTACATCATCTCCCAGGGTTGTCAGTGGGATTCCAAGTGGCTCTGGAACTGTGTGCAGGCATAGAAAGGAAGGATTGATTGACACCCCTCTGTTACATAGACAGGAGGTTTCTGTGTATCTGTAATTCTTTACCCAGAGTGTGCAGTAACTATTTGTAAAAGAGACAGGGTTTGGAATATTTGCTATTCTTTTTGCCCAGGGCACAGTGTCTATTTCCTTGTTAGAACAATAGATGGATCAGTTTTCACTAAGCACTGGGTCTAGGCATGTTTGTGGTCTCAGATACCACAAGAATCCCACAGAGTGGACTTACCCTTTCCCTTATTTTCCAATGAAGACATAAAACACAGTGATAAGTGAATTGATATTCATTCATTCATTCATTCATTCATTCATTCATATTTCTTAAGGTCAGTCAGTGAATAGTAGAAGAGAAATAGACTTGGTTCTTTTCCTTGGACAAATGGTTTTAAGCCCCGTGGCCATGGACTGAGAGAGTCTTTTGTTTTAATGTATTTGTTTTTTATTTTATTTTATTTTTGTTTTGTTTTGTTTGTTTGTTTGATTTTGTTGTTGTTAAGTTTGGTTTTGTCTATATTATTTGGCGCTTGAAAATTTTTATTTCTACTCACGTTTAAATTAAATTTCTTTTAAATTTTCGTTCTGAAAACATAAAAAGTAATGGGTTTTCCTTAAAGTTTTTAATTCCAACAGACGACTTTTGGGTAGAAATAATAGCAAGAGAAAAAACTCTCAGGTCAGGAGAATCCAGAAGAGAAGTAGAAACCCTGCTTTATAACGTAAACACTTGGCCTGGAGAGCATCAGCTTTCACAGACTTGAAACTTGAGAGAAAATCCTAGACCTGTTTTAAAGATACAGTTTCTTCTATGCTAAATTACACCCTGAGTACAGCTTACAAAGACACAGAAAACTGTATAGGCTGTGTACATCAGAATTCCTTCAACATGTGACCATTGTGATAAGAGGACAGCTTCAGAATCTTTAGCCTTTGAAGTTCAGACCTGGCCTAAAGAACAGAGCTAAATAAATAAATAAATAAATAAATAAAGTGGAAGGGCTGTTTCTGACCAATCAGAGGTGTGGAGTCATATTTTCACCTTCATAATTAGGAAGACATTTTCTTTAAATGTGTTGCTTGTTGCTAGACATTTCAAGGGATGCTTGTGGCCAAAGTATGTTAATTTCCTTCTGTATATCCTGTCCTGCTTCACAATCATAGTATGGGCATGGGATTCCACAGGGTTTTGAGCTGTTGGAAGCATTTGAGTAAATAGGGGTTTCTTCAAACAATGTCTCACTGAACACCACCTTTGCAGACCTCTGTGTAGACCTACCTTGACCTGTGTCCAAGTGGAATATGAGCCCATGGTTCTTTTATTTCAATTCATCCCATATAATTCTATATTATACAATCCATTTCACTCACATGAACAGCATCATCTTTGTGATTCTAAACCCAATCAGGAGTTGAGTGTTATCTTTGGTTATTTTCACCAAGACTCCATACAAAGTCAATTATTAGCACACGTGCTCATGTTGGTTGATTTCTCCTGAACCACCTGCTACTTTTGCAATCCTATAGCAGCTCTGAGATGGAAAGGTACCCAAGTTAAGCCTCTCCCTGTTAGGGAAATTCAGTAACTAAGGGCTGCATTGCTAATTTGATTTTGCTGATGATCAGAGATAGGAAGAGAATTGTAATTGAGATGCATCATGACTGATTTGTGAGTGTTGGTACACATTTCTCATCATTGTTATGCTATTATGCCATTAACATAAATTAGAACATAGAGGTAATTTAAAATTGTTAGCTGACGCAGGTATATCTCATTCCCAGTAATAATCAAATATAAAGGAAGGAGGATGGGCTAAACAGCACACAATGTCATTGCATGAACCACTGATGGACAGCAGGATTTAACTTAAGTGCTAGCGCCAAAACCCACCTCTAACCTGAATTTCTCTTATTTTCCTTTTACACATAAAATTTAAATATAAGAAAACAAGCCATATGTGTCCCTCAGCATACTAACTTCTCTAAAGTCACTTCTCTTTCACTTAACACTGATTTGCCTAGGTTTTTTTATCTTGCCCTTTTCTCCTGGCTCTGTACACTTATAGATGGTATTTTCCCATGAGGACAGAAGCCAAAAAGACATGAGCAGGGGTTATTTTGGATGATGGCACGACCTCCCAACTCCTTTTGTGAAGTGATGAATTGGCTCCCTTTTGTTTTTTAGATAGAGCAGCCATGGCTTAGATCTCACTCTGAAGACCAGGAGGGCCTTGAACCCACAGAAATCTACCAGTTCCTGTCTGTCTCCTAAGTGAGGGCTTGGATTAAAGTCATGTACCATCATGTCTATCCTATATGTTTAACAGTTTGGAACAAAAGATCATAAGCTAGCACTGCAGGAGGCATTTTCTTGGGTTAAAGGAGCTGAGAAGCTGGGCACACTGTGTAAAGAAGATTTGGCTGTGGAAAAAATGCTTGCTGCTGCTTTCTATGAAGACGGTCAGGTTAAATAGTTTACCTGGCCTTTGGCACCTAATGAAAAGAAAACTGAAATTGATTACATGATAGGAGATAAAGCCAGATGAGGGACCGTGGACTTCTCAGAATTAAGCTTAGGACATCTGACACACTTGAAGCCTCTCTCTTTCTCTCTCTCTCTCTCTCTCAGCCAGAGAAGGTAGGTTGTTGACGGATATCACAATGAAAATACTGGACAAGTGTCATGTCGAGAAGTGTGATAGGAGACCTTGATACAACCAGATGTCGAGTACCAAATGTAAAGTGACAAATGACCCTTTTATAGAACTGTGTGCTGTCAATTCATCTCTAAAAAGTTTCCACCAGTTCTAGTGAACTTCCTTCAAAGTCTGGGCATTTCTGGTGCTACAAATGTTCATTGGTTGGGTCTTCTGGACCTGAGTTTTAGGAGGTCCAGATTCAGATTGGAAAAGAGCCGCCTGTCATCTCATAGAGCATATGCCATGATGTGCAAATTTGTGAAGTACTACAAACCGAGCCTGACAACTGGAGTTGTTTCTGAGTGAAGAATTCTGTAATAATCCTTGAGAATGAAGGGAAGTATGTCATGATATCAGCTTTAAAAATCCTAGGGTTGTCCCTAGACAAAGTCTTGGGAATCCAGTACTGCCTGCTTAACCCTTTGGCCTGTGTGTCAGGGTTTCTGTGTGTCAGATATCCTAGGGGACTTCTAGCTAGACTTGTGATACACATAGATGCATACGCTTCATTGACCACCAGCGTCTGAGACAGCATGACACAGGCACTTGAATGATTCGGTGTGCAAGTATTGGGCTGGCTGCTGTCTTTCTTTCCCTCCTATCTTTTCTTCACTCCATCTCTTTCCTCTCCCTCATCTTTCCTGATCCATTCCTCTACTGTTAATTTAGCAGTTAGCAGCCTTTAGACTCACCTTCCCTCTTTCATATCGCATATAAACATTAAGCCTCTCACAGAAACTTCACAATGCTTTGTTTTTATAGCAGGGTCACCCCTGGGGTGAGGCAAGATCTATATCAACTTAACTTGTAATTATTTCTCACCCATAGAATAAATAAAATATGACTTGGGAAGGTATGAAAACATGTCAGTTCCATGTGAATACATGGTTGAGATTGAAGAAACCCCCAGGGCAAGGGTCACAGTATGAATAGGTGATACTTGCTCATCTGCAATGGAAGAAAACTCTACTAAATTTATTTACTTGAAATTAGGATTAAATTATAAAAACATTGGACATGGGAGCTTGAAACATATTTCTTGATTTATGCCATTAAGTGAATACATTGGGGAAAATGACTTGTAGATCTGCACAGTTAACCTGAAAAAGAGATGATCATGTGTTAAAACCCTACAGTAGACCTCCTGGCTACAGTGGCACAATTGTGAAGTAAACAGTATTCTTAATGCAGATATTTAGATGAGCTTACTTAAAGTGACAAGACTCATGAAGAGAAGCCGATGGAAATGGGTAGTACCTGCCTTACAAGAAAAGCTGTGGCCTGTTTGTGACACAGTGTTGTGACAAGAATGGTTCTGAGCTGAGAAAAAACAAGTGCATCCCATGTTGGGGTCTGACTTCTCAAAGGGCTTTGATACTGTAACCAATGCTTGGCACTTAAAAACAGTTTGCATTTTTACATTTGTTTGTTTGTGGCTAGAGCAGGCAGATGTATGGCAAGATGCAGATATGGAGGGCAGAGGACAGCTTGGGAGAGTCAGTTCTGTTCCTCTGCCAGATTGAACTAGGGTTGTAAAGCTTGATAGCAGGCACCTTTACCTACGAAAGTATCTTTCTGGTCCCACTTGAAGGTGTTTTATTTTATTTATTTATTTATTTATTTATTTATTTGTTTGTTTATTTAAATATTTTTACTTTATTTTTAGCTTTCTTTCTTTCTTTCTTTCTTTCTTTCTTTCTTTCTTTCTTCCTCTGTTTCTTTGTTTCTTTGTTCCTTTGTTTCTCTCTCTCTCTCTCTCTCTCTCTCTCTCTCTTGTGTGACTATTATAACTGTATATATGTTTGTGCACCATGTTCATTCAGGTCCCACTTGAAGGGTTTTAAAAATTAATTTTATTTTATCTTTAGCTTTATTTATTTATGTATTTATTATGTATGCATGTAAGTATATATGTATGTATGTATATATGTATCTGTTGTGTGTGAGTGTTTTGAGTGAAAATATGCTTATCTACCATGTTCATGTCTGGTGTCCCGTGAGATCAGAAGAAGGCTTTGGGTCTCCTGGGGTTGAGCTAAATCGATGGATGTGACCTGCTGTGTGGGAACCAGGAATCAAACTGGGGTCCTCTCCAAGAGCAACAAGCACTCATACGCGCTGAGCCAACTCTCTAGACTTCTATCTGGCAGTTTTAATGAAATAAACAAGATGTTATTTATATGATTCAGTGTTTTTGTTTTTGTTATTGTTTTGGTCTGTTTTCTTTTGGGGAGGTACAAAAACAAAAGCATCTTTTCACCCAATATAGGGTACTGAAGGCAGCCCAAGGGAATGATGAGTCCACACAACTCTAGCGTAGGGAGCCAGTGAGGGTTTTGGAGGTTTCTTGTAGGAGTGTAGTTGAGGAGCTACTTACAGATATGTAAATGACTGAGAAGTCCCAGCTAGTATGTGTGCAGACTCATGAAAGCTACATCCCGGAGTTTCCCACACAACCTGCTTTGTTGGCAGTTTCCTGGCTGAATAGTCTCTTTCCATAGCAGCTGGTCCTGCTTGCAGAACCTTGAGAAGGAGCCCTGTGACTCTCATAGGAGATTCTTGAGACCCTTGTGAGCTTTTATTCTACTTCTGAGCCTTAATAGAATGCTTAGATGCCAAGGAAACAGAGACACAGTATATGCCTAGCGCAGCCAGTCACACAGTACTGAAATATCAGCCTGAGCCGGTTCCTCGAAGGATACAAAGTTTGCCACAGAGATATTTTACTAGTTTTCTTTTCCTGGCTGTAAAGGTGCTCAGTGAACAATGGTTCTAGAAAAGTGTGTCTTTAGAGTTATGTCAGTGAAAAGGGCTTGTGTCTTATAAGGGTCACACTTTCAGCACTGAGCTAGAACCCTGACAGGAAGGGCACATTTCCCTTTCAGTGTTAATAAGTGAGAAAAGAAATGCCCATTTGGGACCTGATACATTTAAAGAAATATGGGAATCAGGTTTAAACGTTTCTCCTTAAGTGAGTGTGAGAGAAACAGCTCAGGCAAGCAGCTCTGAGTGTAATCATTTGGAAAAATGAATATCAAAAAGTTTTAGCTTTAATACTTTTCAAAATGATGCTTTCTATTTAGATTTATATTTCATATTAGAAAATCTCTCTGGTCTATCATGAACTCTGGACACATCATGATGAAACTACTAAAGCCAATTGTAGTAATGCGGTTTGCACTTGGGAATAAATGTGCATTCTCACAGAAAGCTCAAAGGGCAATTTAATAATGAATAAATACGGTCTCTAGTTTATGAGGATAGAAGACTGCATCTGTAATTTTAAAGGATGAGCTGGTATATGTGGGGATAAGAGGGAGAGAATGAAACAGTGTGTGGTAAATGCAAGAAAATACAAAATTGAAAAGAAATGAAGTTCCCTTAGATAGGTGTTCTCTGTACCTAAATTAGAGCCATTGGGGAAATTGTGTAGAGGGTAAAGTAAACAGGACATTAGAGTTATAGTCTGTGAGAAAGAAATTGAGGGATGCTTCTTGGACATTGGGGCCAATAGTTGATCAAGAGGGTGGGCTTTGCAGTATAGCTTTAAAGCCTTTCTTTATCAGTTGCGTGATCTTGGACAACTTAATTTCTTAAATCTCATATATTCCATCTGCATACGTGGATAATTATTTCACTTCAGAAGAGTACTTGGTTAAATGTGTAAATCTATGTAATGTTGTTATCATGATGCCTTCCAGAGACAAAAGCTTCCTGAAGTTTCTTGCTTACAGCTATGCCTTAAAAACAGGACCAGCAATACATCTTTCTGTGATGGCTCATCTCTGTTGGCAGCCTGACTGGATTGGGAGATGGTGATGCACTCCCCTCTGCTGTTCCTGTGAAGTCCTTGTTTCAGAGATGGGTGTGTGTGTGTGGTCAGATGCACTGTGAGTGTGGGCAGTTTTGTCCAATGAGCTGGCAATGCAGATGGAAAGAAGATGAAGAGATAGGAAGACAACTGTGTGTGCTTACTCCATCCCTTAGGTGTGGCATGTTTTCTATCTCTGCAGGCATAACCCGCAGACTCCGGCATCTTTAGCTTTCCAGTGTGGACTCAACAGCATTTATTTGCCAAGAAGTTTCTGAAACTTCAGTAGCTGACTGAGATTGCTCAGGCTTCTGGCTTCTTAGACGGAACAGATTCTGGATTCTCTGTGTTTGTGGCATGCAGGTGGGCATTGTTGGGCTACCCAGCCTCCTATCATGTAAGCCAATCCAATGAATCGCCTTCCATTATTTTAACTGTGTTCTTCTTGAGCACCGACTGTGAGATGGAAAACCTATTAAAGTGTGCAGCATGGTATATGCTAGTCATAATGGCTCCTTAGGTATCACTCAGATGACCTGACCTTTCTGAGAAGAAAGTAGACCGCTCAAAAAGGTGATAGAGTTTTTAATTTTATTGCATAAGGCTACCACTCCTTTTAATTTTGTGTTATGGATTTTGGCCACTGATTTAGTCCCTTTCCATCGTGACATTCGTTTTTAAGATCATTTGGGAGCTAGTAACCTCCCTTGGTATCTAATAAAAGTGACAGATTCTCTTCCCACTCAGTACAGGTCTGCATACATACAATACTTAAGGTGAGCTAGACAGGAAAGAATGGATGGCAGAGTAGAAGCCTTGTCTTCAAAGAATGAGTGGTTAGCGAACTCTGAATGAAGAGGTGGGAGGAAGATGAGGCCAAAGAAAAGGTAGGGTGTGGAGAGAAAGGAGAAGATTGGGGAAGGTAGACCGTTAGTTGCTTGTTCCCCCTTGCATATCTTATTGAGGCAGAGAGAAATCGGAAGGGGACATAGGAGTTTTCCATTTCATCTTAGCCAAAAGACCTCCCAGAAAGGCAATCTACAGGGCTTCTGGAACAAGTACCACAGACTGGCAGGCTTAAACAGTAGCAGTTGTCTTTTTGCAGCTTCAGTGTCTGGAGATCTAAGATCAATGTGTGCACAGAGTTGATTTCCATCTTGGGGCTCTCTGTCTCTGTCTGTCTCTCTGTCTCTATCTCCCTGTCTCTCTTTGTCTCTGTCTCTCCTTCACTCCCTTGCTCCCTCTCTTCTCTCTCTCTCTCTCTCTCTCTCTCTCTCTCTCTCTCTCTCTCTCTCTCTCTCTCTCTTTTTCTCTCTCTCTGTGTGTGATTACAGGGTTTATCTTCTGTGCACACACAACTCAAATTCCTGATATCTCTGCATGTCATGGTCAAACATGTCCAAAAATTTTCTTCTTGGAAGGAAACCTGCAGCACTTAACCTAAACACCTCATTTTAACTTAACTTTCGACTTATATCTTCTAAGACACTGTCTCTCAACAGTCATATTCTACTGTGGTAGAGGTCTAAGTCAAGTTTGAACATAGGAATTTGGTGGTATGGTAGGCAGGATCGGCTCCCAGTCTCATACATGGTCACGCTTATAGAGCTGACTAGAAATTCTGTCTCTCTTACTAGGACAATATTTCTGTGATAAGGGCAGTATAAAGTGAGTTACTATTGTTTTGTTTTGGTTTTTTTTCAGCCCTTAGGACTATGAAATCATCAAGTTGACCAAAGTGTGTCCTGACTCCTGTATCAGCTCTCTCTGCAGGAGACTGAAGCTTGGGGGGACAAAAGACCTTTTGTAAGCCTAAGGATGGATTTCTGAGATGGCTGCCAATCCTGCTACAAAGCCTTCATGACTAGCTTGTCTTCAGTGCCTGGCCACTCACTGTGCAGGGACATTCCCAAACCTGTCAGCTTGTCTTTGGTTTTACAGTTCTTTCTAGCAAACATCAGTGCTTTTCTCTGTCTTTCAGATGTTGAAAGTCACAAGTTGCACAGTGGTTATGTTTTTATTTTATGTAAGGATTATTTCTATTTTGGGCATTCACTGACAGCTCCTTTGGAACAGCGCTGTAACAAACCTATTGGAACTTGGCTTTATGGAGAATAAAACAAGCCTGAGAATGATTTTTGCCTACTAAGTGGAAGGTAGGTTTGTCAGCATGCTGTTTGTTTGGTTTTGTTTTGTTTTCCTTTGCTTTTCTCAGCACTTTTAAGCTCTATGTATCACCATTACAGGGCTACTTTCCCCATGGAGTTGGGCTTGTATTTTAGGTATTTCATAGAATGTAGTTCACAAAAAACAATGAAGTACTTTTATACTTTTTTATACACAGCCAGTACATCATCTGGACTGAAGATGTGACTTGAAGATGTGGAGTTAGGTCCAAAATGAGAGAAAATTCTCTTCTCCTTCTTTGTCCTCTCCTCCTTTCCCCTCTTCTTTTCTTCTCTTCCATGTCCTCTCTTCCCCTCCCCTTGTTCCTTAGTTATTTTTTTGTTCTTTATTTCCTAGTATTCTCTGGATATAAATAGGGATCTCTCTCTCTCTCTCTCTCTCTCTCTCTCTCTCTCTCTCTCTCTCTCTCTCTCTCTCTCTCTCTCTCTCTCATTCTCCATCTCTTTCTCCACCATATGTGAGTATAAAGCAGATGTAAGCATTGGTATCTTAGTGAGATTTAATCAAGTGTATTTTTAAGGCGTCTACAGCTTTAATCTGTAATAGAATCTCACTGTGCCTTCTTTTTTGTTCCAATTATATCAACTGTGCATGGAGATACTGTATTATGCAGAAGTGTACTGGTTTTAAACAGAAATAGTGTGTACACAGGGAAGTGGTTACCTTATAACACTCCTTTCCTGGAAGCAACTTGTTTCTATTTGTATAGCTTTAGGTATTAGGGAGGAGCATAAACATGTTAAACTCTGTTTTCTTTGTACAAATCCAGAAGTTAAACTCGATGCTCTTACTTGTTTAATTGAAAGGTATTTCCATGTTTGAGACTCATTAAGATAAGACTTCAAATAACTTTATGAATTCTACTCCTGAATTAACTGGTTAAGAATATTTTTAAGGACCAAATATTAGTTTGGATTCTTTATAGTAGCACAATGTATAAAACGAATCTCTATCTATCTATCTATCTATCTATCTATCTATCTATCTATCTGTCAATTAATCAGTCTATCTCTCTATATGAGATTTATTGGAATGACCTGCAGGCCAAAGTCTATCTAATCCTACAAAGGCTGACTGTGAATGGAAAGTCCAAGAATCCAGTAGTTTCTCAGCCCACAAGGCTTGTTGTTGCAGCTGGTCTTCAGTATATTCTGCATTTGCCAAGAAGTAGGACCCGATCCCAATGAAGAAATGGACATGCCAGTGAGGTGAATACAAGCAAGTAAAAGGAAAACGCTTCCTTCTTTTATGTCATTGTATAGACTTTCAGTAGAAAGCATGGCCCAGATTAAAGGTCTGTGTTCCTACCTCAAGATCTGGATCAAAGACCTATGTCTTAAAATGTCAGAACTAGAGGACTAGTCATGAATTCATCCATTTCAAACCTAGCAAAAAAAAAAATCTCTCACAGGTGTACCCTCCATTTCAGGATTGTAGTTTACTCTAGATGTAGTAGTCAAGTTGACAACCAATAATAGCTATCCCAGCTTATGCCTATTACATTATACAAAATTGTACTCTACACAACCAACTTCTTTTATTTAAGCTTTTGTTTAACTTACAGTCAAACTCAAGTTTCAATTACAGTTACCAAAGCTATCTTTATTGGTGAGGTGGTTTGAATGAGAAGAGTTCTCATAGGACTTGTCAAATATTTCCACTACCTGGGGACTATTTCCACTACCTGGGGACCAAAAAGTCCCCAGGTAGTGGAAATATTTGACAAGTATTAGGAAGTGTGACTCTTTTGGAGAATGAACATCACTGAGGGTGGCCTTTGAGGTTTCCAAAGTCCAAACAATTTCCATTTAGCTTTGGGCTTGTGGACTGAAGATGAAAACTCCCAGATACTGCTTCAGTGCCATGCCTTCCTGCCTGCTACCATGCTCCCTTCCATGATGGTCACAGAATCTAACCCTTTGAAACCATAAGCCCCAAAGTAAATGTTTTATTTTATAAGTTGCCTTGGTCCTGGTGTTTTGTCATAGCAATAGAAGAGTAACTAAAACAATGGCTTTATTAACTACATACAGTATCTCTAGTTCTTAGGTTGAGAAAACAAATGACTAATTTCCAATTTCCAGTTCTTAATATAAGGAGCTTAGCAGTTGCAAGTCTGGTCCTAACAAGTGAAATCTGTGAGGACTGTAAAATGGACTTTTCCGTGGACACCTAAAAAAAATTAGAACTTTGAAAAAATAGCTTTTACCTAGACTAGAGAGGTAGACCAGTTGCTCAGAGAGAAAAGATGACAAAAGCAGAGATACCAGGGTATAAGAACAATGCTAGAGAACTGAAAACCTGAACTGTCTTTCATACTCAGTTGAACCTGAGCATGAAGAATTCCAGAGGAGTTTGGTCATGAGAATGCCATAATTTTTTATGAGTTTCACCTCAAGAATCCTCTTATATGTTCTCATAACAAATGTTAAAGAAAAACTCCCCATGCTTTTGTCAGTTCCAGGTAAGGAGAGTATTGTATATAGCTGTGGAATTCTCAAAGAAAAAATAAAAATATATTTTAAAATAGACCCATCCCAAGGATAAAATACTTATGTAGATTCTGCAAGGATATTATCAGTTCCCAACTGGCCCAAGGAAGGAAAATATTCAACCTGTCAGTCTGTTTCCACAAGGGACAAGGAAATGGTCAGATATATCTCATTTGGCCATTAGTCTCCACCCTAGGGGAATGAGTACTTGACTACTGACCTCAGTACAGGCTTGAAGAATTCTGAATCCTAGAATGATAAACTGATTCCTCTCAACTCCTCCAGCCACCACAATACTAAATTATTATTTAATTTAGCTGGTTCATCAAGTCCATCTATCAGAAGAAAAATGTATAAAGGCTCCTTCTTCCCTAGTAGCCATCAACTGCAAATAACTCTTTAACTAAGAGTGAGAACTGGTAGGACCTGCCTGAATCCATGCTGTAGTATTGACTGGTTTGGTTTGGACATGTGCAAGTCTTGTTTAGGCAATCAGTATTTCTTCCATACCTATAAGACACTGACAAAAAACAAAACAAACAAAGCAAACAAACAAACAAAAACAACACAGTCTGAAGAGCAAGTATTAGAACCTGTCCTGCAGTGGATAAAAATATTGGAATTATTGGACTGGAAATTCAAAGCAACTCTGACGTATGCTCAAGAATTAAAGAGTGAAGTAGTTAGCGTGTGAAATGACTTGAGCCTTACAAGCATTAGAAATCTTAAGTACTTCCACTTTATATAAAGAAAAAAATCTTTATTAGGCTTAATAGTAGAATTGATAAAGTTAACAATAACAAGACAAAAAACCTTCAAGTTTTGAAATGAGTTAACAGAAACCTTCAAAACTGAAAATCAGAGACCATGGACTTAAAACAACATAAAGAATTCTAGACAAGAAAAGAAAACAAAGGAAAAGAGAGATATGGAAAAACTAGAAAAGATTTCACATACTTATTATGGGAGTTCCAGAAGAGGAAGACAGGGGATAGGAGTGGAGAAATAAGTGACAAAATTAAGATTGTATTTTCATCAGATTATTGATAAATACTCACTGATAATGACATCTCATAGAATGCAAAGCAGCAAAAAAACAAAAAACATAAAACTCCAAAAACCCAAATACAATAATCCACTAAAAGTGGACTTGTAACTGCTATACTTCATAGATTCAAAGGTAAAGAGAGGCAGGGGCCATGGTGTGTTGTGAGTAGAGGAGATGGTCTTAACTTTACAACAGTGAACCTAAGAATGACACCTGATCTCTCCACAGAAACTACAGCAGGAAAAGAGAACAGAAGGGAATGAAATATTAAAAGCTTTGAGGAAATAATGAACTCCCCAGACAAAATAAAACAGATCAGTAAGAATGCTGTACTCCATACCATTATCTTTCAAAAGTGAAGGAAATGGAAAGAGGAAGACATTGCTGACCATTCAGTTGAAAAAAGGATTGATATACAAGTATACAAGGTGATTCAAATTCTTAGCAAAATCAGTGACTTGAATAGATACTTGCCAACAGAAGAATTCTTATGGCCAAAAACCAATAGAAAAAATCCTCGGCTTCATAAACCATTTTGAGAAAAATCAATAAAATGATTCCTAATGTTATTGTGCTATACTTATAGATTGGTGTCTAGTCCAGTCATCATCAGGAAGATTTCCTCTGGCAGCTGATGGGGACACATGCAGAGTCCCACCGCCAAATATTAGTTGTAGAGGAGAGAAAGAGAGTAAGTTGGGGATTTCTATCTGTTCCCTTCCCTTGGACCTTTGGGAATCCTGTGAGGGAGGCAGGAAGAAGAATTGTAGGGGTCAGAGTTGTTGAGGACACCATGGGAACATGGTCCACAGAATCAGTCAGGGCTCATAAGGACTCACAGAGACTGTATTAGCAATCACAGAGCCTGCAAGGGTCTTCACTAGGTCCTCAGCCTATGTTATACTTGTTAGCTAGGTGTTTTGTGGGACTCCCAACAGTGGGAGTGGAGGAATCTCTAACTCTTTCACATGCTCTTGGAACCCTTTTCTTCCTACTGGATTACCTTGTCCAGCCTTGATATGAGGGTTTGTGTTTAGTGTTATTGAATCTTGTTATACCACGTTCATTAATATTCCTAGAAGGACTGCTGTATTCTGAAAGAAAATGGAGGTGTGGATGTAGGGGACAGGAAATGTAGTGGTGGGAGGTCTTGGAGAAGTGGAGAGAGGGGAAATTGCAGTCAGGATGTATTGTGAGAGAGGAACAAAATCAAACAAAAACCTGAAATACTGTCTCATGCCAGTTAGTGTGGCTATTACAAAAATGACAGATTATAAAGATGAAGACTCTCCTAATTGTTGGGAATGCAACTGAGGATGGTCATTTTGGGAAACACTATAGAGATTTCACAAAGCATTCAAACCAAAACTATAGGCAGAGTCTATCATCCCCCTACTAAATTGGTTATCATTAAGGAAAGGAACTAAAGTAACAAATGCTGGTGAGAATGAGAAGAAAGTTACATGCATTATTTATTAGTGGAGATATAAATTTCCTCAGACACTATGTAAATCACTATGGAGGTTCTGCAGGGAACTCAAACCATAATTAACATAACTAAAACCATGTATACCATTCCTGATGTATGCCCCCCAAAATCAAAGTCAGCATGCAATAAAGTTGCCTGTATAGCTACGTTCCATTTGGTATTCACTACAGTAGCCAGATTACAGTATCAGCCAAGGTGCCCCTCAATACATGAATGAGTAAAAATGTTGTATGTATATATAATGGGTTACTAGTTTGTTATAAAGAAGAGTAAAACCAAGTCACTTGCAGGTAAAATGTTGACTCTAGTCCGGCAGTGGTGGCACATACCTTTGATCCCAGCACTTGGGAGGTGGAGGCAGGCAGATTTCTGAGTTTGAGGCCAGTCTGGTCTACAGAGTGAGTTCTAGAAACTCTGCCTCAAAAAAACAACAAAACAAAACAAAAGCCAAAAGAAACAAACAAAAAAACCAAAAAAGAGAAAGAGAGAGAGAGAGAGAGAGAGAGAGAGAGAGAGAGAGAGAGAGAGAGAGAGAGAGAAAGAAAGAAAGAAAGAAAGAAAAAGTTGAGTCTGACAATCCTTGTATAGCTTAATAAGCTAGATTCAGCAGAATAAGTATCCATGTTTCATCTTATGTGGATTATAGGAATAAAACACAGTAAAGAAGAAGGGAGAATTGTAGGGATAGAGCAAAGGAGGTCAGTAGATAGGGAGCGGGAGGAAGGTGATGTAGTGAAATATGATCAAAAGACATTGATTATATGCAGGTATAGAAATGTCACAAGAAATCATATTGTCTTGCATAATAAACATGTGATTCCAAGTATTAAAAATAAATAGAACTATAATATAAAACAGCCCCACTCTTTTGAGTATATATTCAAAGAAAATAGTATACATATATTTCAAAGGTATACCTGCATGCCCACATCTATTTAAGACTTGTTTACAGTGCTAAGATCTGGAATCAATGTATGAGACTGGCTATGGATAAATGACTAAAGAAAATGTAGTTGAGAATTACTCCTTTAAGGTTTATAAAGAATTGCGTTGGAATTTTAATGGGGACTGCATGGAATCTGTAGATTGCTTTTGGTAAGATGGCTATTTTCACTATGTTAATCCTACCTATCCATGAGCATGGGAGAGCTTTCCATTTTCTGATATCTTCTTCAATTTTTTTTCTTCAGGGACTTGAAGTTCTTGTCATACAGATTTTCACTTGCTTGGTTAGAGTTACACCAAGGTATTTTATATTATTTGTGGCTATTATGAAGGGTATGGTTTCCTTAATTTCTTTCTCAGCCTATTTAGCCTTTGCATAAGGGAGGGCTACTGATTTCTTTGAGTTAATTTTGTATCCAGCCACTTTGCAAAGATATTTATCAGCTGTGGGAGCTCTCTGGTAGAATTTTTGGGTCACTTATGTATACTATTATATCATCTGCAGATAGCAATACTTTGACTTCTTCCTTTCCAATTTATATCCCTGTGATCTCCTTTAGTTGTTTTATTGCTCTGGCTAGAACTTCAGGCACTATATTGAATAAATAGGGAAAGAGTGGACAGCTGTGTCTTGTCCCTAAGTTTAGTGGAATTGCTTTAAGTTTCTATCCATTTAGTTTGATGTTGGCTATTGGCTTGTTTTATAACACTTTGGTTATGTTAAGTATGTGCCCTGTATCCCTGATTTCTAGAACATATTTAACATGAAGGGGTGTTGAATTTCATCAAAGGTGATTAGCCCAGAAACTTAGAATACCCAAGATATAAGATACAATTTGCTAAACGCATGAAAATCAAGAAGAACGAAGACCAAAGTGTGGACACTTTGCCCCTTCTTAGAATTGGGAACAAAACACCCATGGAAGGAGTTACAGAGACAAAGTTTGGAGCTGAGATGAAAGGATGGACCATCTAGAGACTGCCATATCCAGGGATCCATCCCATAATCAGCTTCCAAACGCTGACACCATTGCATACACTAGCAAGATTTTGCTGAAAGGACCCAGATAGAGCTGTCTCTTGTGAGACTATGCCGGGGCCTAACAAACACAGAAGTGGATGCTCACAGTCAGCTATTGGATGGATCACAGGACCCCCAATGGAGGAGCTAGAGAAAGTAACCAAGGAGCTAAAGGGATCTGCAACCCTATATGTGGAACAACATTATGAACTAACCAGTACCCCGGAGCTCTTGACTCTAGCTGCATTTGTATCAAAAGATGGCCTAGTCGGCCATCAATGGAAAGAGAGGCCCATTGGACTTGCCAACTTTATATGCCCCAGTACAGGGGAACGCCAGGGCCAAGAAGTGGGAGTGGATGGTTGGGGGAGTGGATGGGTGAGGGTGTGGGGGATTTTTGGGATAGCATTGGAAATGTAAATGAAATAAATACCTTTAAAAAAGGAACAAAGGAACAAAGAAAGAAAAGAAGAGGAAGAGGAGGAGAGGAGGAGGAGAAGATGAAGTTGGGTGAGGATGGATAGTCTAGAGAGAATTTGAAGGATAGAAGGAAGATACTATCATAATATACTGGATATATGTAAAACAATCCCATGGAATAAAATATTTAAAGTACATTTAAGTATAAAACTTGGGCTAAAAGTAATTGTTGCTCTTCCAGAAGACCCAGATTCAATTTCCAGCACACACATGATGGCTCATAACTGTCTGTAACTCTGGCTTTAGAGATTCTGATGGCCTTTTATGGTCCCCAAGGATGCTAGGCATGCACATGGTACACATACATACATGCAGGCAAAACCCTCATACACAGAAAAATGAATCATAAAAATTTAATAAAAATAAAACTGACAATTCATCCAGAGCAACCAAATATACAAATAAATGAACAAATAAAGAGTACAATTATTTAGTTTTTTACCTTATATGTACCTTCATTTCTCTGTGAAAAACTGAAGCTACATTAAAAACATGACTCCTCCAGTGCCCTGGCTGTTTTGCATCAGACAGCACATTTTCCAGACATTATTTTAGCCGTAAACCCTTGTTGACTCTTTATTTCCTTTGTAAAGCCATCTATTAATAATTTGTAAACATACATTAAAGGGAAGTGGTCCATCCTTCCTTCTGCCTGACTGCATTCTTTTCTGTTCAGGTATTTGTTTTGCATATAAATTCATTCAATATTATTTGGTGAGAGGAAATTTCCTGTAACAGCCTATACCTTCTGCTGGATATGGTTTCCACTGCTAAGTCTTAGCTTCACTGTAGAAAACTTATTTTCTCTTCTGTTTTTCCTGCCCATAGCAGTGTCTCATGGAGGTGAGTTCCAAACACAGTTTTTAAATTTCTTTGTCAATAATTACTGTGACATGGGTGTGAAATGTTCCTTATACGCTCATGCATTTGGGAACTTGGTCCTCATTCAGGAAGGTTTGTTGAACCTTTACAAAGTAGAGCCTTGCTGGAGGAAGTGGATCACTGGGAACAGGCCTTGAGACTTTATAGCCTTGCCCCACTTCCTGCTCACTGTCTGCTTCCTTAGTGTGGAAACAATGTGAGAAACCATCTTCCTGCTCCTCTCATGCTGCATGTTCTGCCTGCTGCCATATCTCCCCCACCATGAGGGATTGCATCACCCCTAAAGTGTAGGACAAAATCTACCTTTTCTCCTTCAGTTTGCTTTTGTCAGAATATTGACCACAACAATGAGAAAGTAATTAAAATCATAACCTATTGAAAAGATAATTAGTGAGCACAACCCAAGTTACCAACAAAGACCATAGCTGGTACATGTCAATTCTTGCATTAATAAGCTACTGTAGTTATTATAGTCATTTTGAGTTTAAAAATAGTCTCAGGGGTTTTTCTCATTTTCAGCAAACCTCACATGAAGCTCACATATACAGTTGGGTTGATGGCTCAATGGGTAAGATCTCTCACTCTGCAAGTATGACGTCTTAGTCAGGGTTTTATTGCTTCAACAAAACACCATGACCAAAACCCAAGTTGGGGAGGTTTATTTGGCTTACACTTCCAGACCACAATCCATCATTGGAGGAAGTCAGGACAGGAACTCAAGCAGGGCTGGGACTTGGAGGCAGGAGCTGATCCAAAGACTGTAGAGGATGCTGCTTATAATGGCCTGCTTCCTCATGGTTTACTCAGCCTGCTTTTTTTTATAGAACCCAGGACCACCAGTCCAAGGGATGGCATCATCTACCATGGGCTGGGCTCTCCCTCACTAATTGAGAAATGCCATACAGCGGTATTTCATGGAAGTATTTTCTCAACTGAGGTTCCTTTCTTTCTGAAGACTTTAGCTCGTGTCAAGTTGTACACAAAGCCAGCAATACATATGAGTACCTGAAATTGGTTCTCTAGTGCCTGTGACACAAACTGAGCATGTGGTACTTGTATAACTCCAGCATTGGGGGTTGGCATGAAGCAGAGATGCAAACATAACTGAAGTTCACTGGACAGTCAGCCTCCTCATTTGATTATCTTCAAGGTTTACTAAAATAGTTGCTCTCATAAAGAATAAAAACGGAGAGCAGCCACATGAAGAAACACATGCAACACACCCACAGAACCATACATACACAAAAAATAAAGATACATGTCTTGGATTTTTATCCCCATTGCTGTGATAAAATGCTCTGACAAAAGCAGTTTAAAGAAAAAAAGACTTCTTTTGGCTTACAGGACAGAGAGAGGTCAAAGCAGCAAGGTCTTGGAGCAGCTGGTCACATGCATCCATGGCTTATGATGAGAAGCCCATCTCCTATGTGACTCTAGACTCTGTCAAATAGATGGATAGCATTAATAATATCATATGATACATATGTTACTGTAAAAAAAGATCTAAAACCCCATTGAATGAGAGTGCCAATTGCATTGACTGACTGTAATTACTTGAGTTTAAGCTCTAGCTTTCTCAACGAATGACATTCAACCAAAAATAATTACTTAGTGTTTCTACTTTAATGTTTGTGATTTCTAATCTGTAAAATGGTAATGAAAATACTACTATTAGTTAAGCATAGAGCTTGGTACATAAATAAATAGCATTATTACTTTGGTGATATTCAGTTGTCAGGATAATATATTCAGTTCTGTCCTGCTATGAATTGGGCACACTTACATTTAATTACTTCATCTCTGTGCTTTATGGATTTTTGTCACTGGGTTTCCTTTACCCAGAGAAATCTCAATACTTACTCCTTTTAGATCATAAAATAACAATTCATCTATCTAATGATTCTATCTATCTATCTATCTATCTATCTATCTATCTATCTATCTATCTATCTATATCTATCCATATATCTATCTATCATTAACCTGTCACCTATTTCTAGCTATCTATAATCTTTTTATCATCTATCTATCATATATTTATTTATCTATCCATATCTATCATCACTTATCTGTCTATAATGATACGAAAAAAAAGTTGATGACTTTTAAAAATGAGTGAATTGCTTTTAAAATATCAGGATAGATAAGGAGCCCCACTGAATTAAGTAGTTACTTAAGTGGTATTTGCCTTATCCACATAAATGAAATGAATTCTTTATAGTATGAGCCATCACAGTGAATAGCAAATGAATTCATAACTGAGTCCAATAAAAATATTCCTAATGGAGAAGTTATTTATCATCAAGTTGACTTCTTGAGTAACCAGGGCTTACCCTGGAATGAAAGCAGTATCTAAGACAGGCACTGCATTATTCAGTTGGACTTATGTGAGTAGATTTCTTGGTTCAAAACTATAGATTATATATATCTTGTTTATAAGTTCTGATGACTTAAATTTTGGTTTCTGTTCCTTTTTATGACTTTTTTTTTAATATGTTCTTTGATTCAAAGAGAAAGACATGATCATGTTCAAATGCAGCTGGCCACCAAGAAGATTTGGTTCATGGTTAGGTTGATTAAACAAGAAAATCTTTTCCTGTCCAAAGCTTGAGGAGGTTTGGCTGTCACACTCTATCATTTCCAGTTAGTTACTATCCATCATATTTGTTGAATACTCTAATATGCCCATTTTTTACTAAATATAAGAATAAAATAAAATTTAGAATTAACAACATGGATGATGTATCATTGAAGTAATATTTGGATTTTATGTACTGTAATGAGTTATGAAATCATGGCATCAACAAAATCACAGATGGTGCTTTTATAAACCTGCAGTCTCCTGGCCATCAATCTACAGACTAGTGTGAGAGCACTTGTGGGATCCCTGTTCCAGAAACCATTCTATGTTCACCTCTTTCCTCAACTCAGAATTAATCTCTTAGGGGAAGAATGATACAGTGCCTTGGTTTCATAATAAAATTAAAATACTTCCGAGTCTTAATTTTCTAGGGCTTCCACATTTATATGTAATACTAGTTTATTGGTTATATTTGAGAGTAACATTCAACAAGTTTTAGCAGTACAAGACAGGGTAAACCTTTAGGAATGGTTTACTCCAAGAAGTTTAACAATTCCATTGGGTAACATGAACTCACTGGCTGACAATCTGTAAGGCTATTGGTTAGTGTCCTGAACATTTCTAGTAGAGTACACCATGCAGCTGTTTAATTATGAGATAAGTGAGACAGATGTCAGACTTAGTGGTCATGGGACATAAGAATATCAGAAGAGTAGCAAACTCAGAGATGCTGTTTTCTAAATGCAAGGAACTGGTGTGAGTTCCCTGTATGCATTTTCTTTCCTGGACTTCACAAGAAATTCACTTTGGAAGTATTTGTGGTTATCTCTGACAGATAAATGAGGGAAACAAAGGCACAGCAGGTAGATGGATAATCCAGAAACAGGGCATGATTTGTGATTTCTTCCAAGGAGGAGTGGCTGCTAACAAGCAGATGCTATCTAAAAAGACTTATAAGGTGGGTAGAATTTCAAGAATCATATCAAGCTGAGGATCTAGCTCAGTTGGGAGAGCGCTGGTCTAACATGGGCAAAGTCTTAAGTTTGATCGCCAGCACCTCATAAACTGAGAGTTGTGGCATATATCTGTAGTTTTGGCACTAGGGAGAGAGAAAGAAGCAGGAGTGTCAGAAGTTGAAGGATATCTTTAGTTGCAAAGTAAGTTCAAGGCCAACCTGGAATACATGGGATGCTGTCACAAAACCAAAACAGAACAAAACACAAAATTCATACAACAGAACAACCAGATAAGAAAGAAGCATGATATTATCAGGAAGAAGGTTTGTAGAGCAAAGTGCTCACAATGTTTTAGACAAGAACTTTCCAGAGAAGAACGTTATCTAAACAGAAGACGTGAAATAGAATTATAAGAGGCAAAAAGTGTGATTAAACCAATCGCAGTATTTGCAAGTAAATGGTCTGAAGAAGTCATAGTCCACAGAATTTTTTCCAGGCTGTATATGTTGTAGAGTTTATATTCCTGTGATATTGCCTATCACAGTTCATCCTTGTGGGAAGTCAGAGCAGGAACACAAAGCAGGACACTGGCGTCAGGAACCTAAAGGAGAGGCAACGGAGGAATTGTACATACTGACTTGCCCCTCATGGCTTACCCAACCTGCATTTTTATATAACCGAGGACTCCTTGCCCATGGGAGGTGAATCCCAATGAGCAAGGCATCGCCCCATCAATCATCAATCAAGAAAATATCCTACAGATTTATGTACAGGCTAACCACATGGAACCATTGTTTTTTTCAATTAAGGTTTTTTTCTTCACAGATATGTCTAAGTTTGCATCAAATTGGCAAAAGCCAGTCAGCACAATATCCAGAGATAGACTGAGACCTAATGAGAAAAGGCAGTGAAAGAAGCCTGCCCTTTGGAGTTTTGAAGGCTAAATGAGTAAGGAGGAGATTAGTATTGGATTTTTGAGTGACTACAGAAGGAGCTTTGCAAAATAACCATTAGTAGATTTAAAACTGATTGTCAGAAGGGAAGAATCAGCAGGAGCAAAGAGCTACTGTAGTCCTCTGGCGAAAACATTGCAGCTTGTGAGTTACTTCAATTGGTGGGATGTCACCCTGTGGGAAAGGCTGCATTGCTTGGAGGTGTCATGGTGCCAACTCAATTCTTCAGTGAACTAACGCATTTACTGTACTTGTGATTATAATGCACAGAAGAGGGAAAAAGAACTAGCAATCAGGACAGAGGAAGAATTAAGCTTAGAAGTTTCCGTGGGGCCCCAGAGTCTAATGACTGAACAAGAAGTCACCCATTCCTATAAACTGAGTGTATGAACAGAAATTTTTTTCTCTATTCATTAGTTGATGGACATCTTGGCTGTTTCCAGTTTTCTGCTATTATGCATAGAGCAATAATGAACATAGATGAGCAAATATTTCTGCAGTTAGATGCAGAGGCTTTTGGGCATATACTCAAAAGTGGTATAGCCTGATGCTGTGATAGATCTTTTTCCAGCTTTTTTTTTTTTTTTTTTTTTTTTTTTGTGGTACTTCTACACTGATTTCCATGGCAGTCAAAGTTTGCCCTCTCAGCAGTAATCAGTAAATGTTCTCCCTGCTCTGTGGCCTTGTCATTATGGGCTGTTTTGTTTTATTGATCGTGGCCATTATAAGTTGTATGAGATGAAATATCAAAATAATTTTAATTTACATTTCCCTGATGGCTAAGGGTGTTGAACATTTCTTTAAGTGCTTCTTGGTCACTGTGTTTCATTCCTTTGAGAATTCTCTGCATAGTTCTATACTCCAATTTAAAATTGGGTTACAAGGTTTTTTTGATATTCTTTCTTTTGTTTTAGTTTTTAAAATATATTTTATATACTAAGCCTCTATTAGATATATAATTAGTAATTATCTTTTCCTTTTCTCTAGGTTTCTGCTTTTGCCTGAACTATGGTGGTTTTGCCTTGTAGAAACTTTTCAGTTTCATGAGGTTCAATTTATTGATTTTTGATCTTGTGCCTGTGCTATCAGCATGTTGCTCAAAAAATTGCTTCCTGTGCCAGTGAGTTCAAGAATATCCCCATTGTCTCTTATATCAGATTCATTGTATCTGGGCTCATGTTTAGTTCCTTGATCCATTTGGAGTTGAGTTTTGTGCAAGGTGATAGATATGGATCAATTTTCATTTTTCGGCATTCAGCCATGACCTTGGGTATTTGAAAATCAAATTGGGTTCTTCTGACTGTGTGGCAAACATTTTGTTGTCTGGGCAATCTTACCAGTCTCCAAGATCATTTTTGAAGGGCATTATGGCAGGATGTATGCATGTGATCTATATGATTTTTCCATTAGGTAATAGTTTGGATATTTAAATGGTTGCTTCATTTGCCTTTGTTCATTTATAGGGCTAGGAGAGACAAAAATGGAAGATTTTTAAAATTTGCTCTGAGATACAAGGCAATTCCACTGAATAACTGCCTCCCAAGTGCTGGAATTACAGGTATGTACCACCACACCCAACATACAGAAACAAATGTTTGTATTAGCAGCTAAGGCTCATTTATTTTGAGAAATGAGAATTGCATATTTCCAAAGATGATGGACATATGGGGTAAGCAATTTGGCTTAGTGTGTTTACTGTGACTTTACGGTTAATTACACTTTGAGTTAGTTTTTCGTTTGGAAGATGCTATGTGATAAAGAACACTCTTGCTATGTTTGTATGTGGACTTATACTTGTGAACATGTGTATATATGAGTTCCATATCTATGTATGCACATGGGTATGCATGTATCCATTGTTTTTTTAGATAATACATGGTTCATCTGATCCCTCCTTGCTTTTTTAGTTCTCTTGGCCTTGAAGTCTATAATAGACAGACCAGTCTCTTTCCTGGAACCTTCTGCTTTTCTGTCACTTAGATGTATGTAACCCCATGTCCATGTTTCTGTGCCCTTTTGCACTGTGCTGTCTCTTATCACTTTTGTAAGGTGTTACCTGCCACATCACCAGAATAGCCTATAGATGGGGAAAAGTTGGGTTCTGTGTTTACTAAACTTAAAGAGAAGACTATTTAAATAGAACTTGGGCAGTGGGGAAAGTTGAATTTAGATGCACTGGTAGTTGAAACTTTGATTTGAAAGAATTTTAATATGGGGCTTTGATTAGGGTTGGGGAGGGGTTACCATGCAATCCAGGATTGATAGAAACAGCAAAGAGTTTTCAAGGAGGAGATTTGAAGGCACAAACTCTTAGTATTTTCCACTGAAGAATTGTGGTTGATTCATGGAGTTTCTATCTTGAACAAGGAAATCACTTTCCTGAACTCAAGTATGCTGGAAAGATGACATCTTAATAAAGATAATGTTGGGGTTGACATTTAGTTTTGTGTAGGAAGAATAGATCTGAGCGTGGAAAGAGATGATTTGGGTTTTCATTATCTGAGTTTTATGTAGACAACAGGGTACCTGATGGCTGAAAGAATGTCCATGTCCTCAATATGGTCTGCACTTAATCAGCATTAGGGCATTTAGGGATGGTTACCACCACCAAAAAAAAAATACCTTTGAATTCTTATATAACTGGATAATATTTGAATATTTAACAGAAACCGCCATCTTTGTTATCTTGTCTAGGCACAGTTCTTGGTTCACAGTTTATATTGAGGATGTAACTCTTGATGTGTCCATGATGCTTGAGTACCCCAGTGCATTGTTAACCCAATACCTGACAAAGGCAACTTAAGGGAGGACAGACACATCTTGGCTCACAGTTCAGAGAGCTCAGTCCATCATGGTGGAGAGGCAATGAAGGCTTTATGGTGTGAGGTGAGGTGCCTCATATCTCAGGGAGCAGAGAACTCAATGCATATAAACTTGAAAACTTGTCCTCCGTAGCCATCTGCTGTCTGTGTCATGTCACCCAAAGGTCAAGAAACCTCAGACATCACCCCCCAGGTGGGGAGCAGCTGTTCAAACTGCTACAGAAGACATTTCTTATTCAAATGACCTAAATGCAGTTTTTATTGCAATATCTGTAAAAACAGACAATATGACTTCCATAAGTACATTTTAAGGATCTAGGTTGCTGATTTTGAGGTTAGTCTTAAACTTACAAAATTTTATTTTATGTACATAGATGTTTTGCCCTCATTCATGTTTGTATTCCCCCGTGAATCCAGTGCTCAGGGACTGGAGAAGATAGCATTCAGTTCTCTGGGGATGGAGTTACAGGCAATTGTGAGCGGGTATGTGGATGCTGGGAATCAAGCTCCTGTCTTCTGGAACAGTAGCCAGCACCCTTTTAGGCAACTCCCTGGAATCGATTTTGTGGTTATTTTTAACACGAGGTAATATTTTTTATATGAACCGTGTAGTGACCCGCTTCATTAGCAATGGCTGGTATAGGACTTCGTAAGACATAAACACCTTCTGCCTTTAGAGAATTCCAATTTGGGTAAGTGGCTGAAGACTGGAGGCTTCAGATGGGTTGAAAAGCATAGGCTTGCTGCAGACTGATCTTGGCTCATTTATAGCTATGCAACATTGAAAAACAGTTTAGCTTTCTGAAGCTCATTTTTCCTCAGTAATATAGCAAGATCATTATGCCTGACAATATTTTTCTCTGTACAGTCGCTGTAATAAAGTACCATGATCTGACTGGTTAATAGCGGCTGTGCTTGATTTTCTCACTGTTCTAGACACTTGAAGTCCAACATTAAGTTGCTGGCAAAACCTTGTCCCTTGTGAAGTCTACAGGTTCGCCTTTTTTGGGGGTGTGGGGGGGGGCTGGGACAGGGGATGTTAACTTTCCGCACTCATAAACTTGCAATTAAGTCCAACCTCTGCCTTTGTTTTCACAAAGCACTCTATTTACATACCCAAGGCTTACAATGGCTCCAGCCTTATTAGACAGAGGCATACCCTGCTCAGTATGCTTTTATGTTTACATCACTAGACGCATCTGCAATGCTCTCAGATCCAAATAACATAATCATGTCATGAAGTACAAAACACTAGTTAGTATATTTACATAGAGTATAGACACACACACACACACACACACACACACACACACACACACTGAAGTAGCAAGAGGAGAAAGAGAGATTCCTTCTATACCATGAAAAACCTTTGTGCGGAGAACCGACTCATCAGAGGGAAAGGGTTGGCACTTGGCTGTCAGTGGGTCCCAGTAGCAGCAGCTCTGATACAGGACGTGGCTTGAGTGATGGATGTCTATAGAAGGATCGTTCATTTTAATTGTAACTTTTTTGCTTTTGGCTATGCTTACCTCCTACCAGATTTCCAATTCCCTTAACATTTAAGATTGCCAAATCAGGCCATCTGTAAACATGAAAAGTTGCAAAACTGGGGTCTTTCACTGAAGTGCTAGTTTTAATATTCTGAACAGGAAAAAAAAACAACACTAATTCTCTGGTCCTGAAAGCATCATAGTTTGTAATGAGTATATACTGTCTTTCCCCCCCTTTGTAGTTCTGGGGTTTGGTGATACAGGTGAATTTTTGATGACATCTATTTTTTCTCTCTCTCTCCTGTTTTTTTTTTTTTTTTTCCTGTTGAGCGTTTGCCTTGGCAACCATTGTGTTGAAGCCTAGCAGAGCCTTGCCTGAGCCAGAAAGGTTAAAACTGAGCCGACAGGACAACCCCAGCTCTCTGCTGTTGGTGAGTTATTCTGTTTATTCTACATATGTTTCTTTTTAATTAAAATGTCATTTTTAATTAAAAATGAAATGTCAAGAAGAAAAAAAAGGCAAAGTCTGGGCTATTGCAGCGAATAAAAGCAGAAAAAAAAAGTCAGTGGAGAAAAGTAACTTTGAAAGGATGAGAACACCATCTCCACAATGTTTATAAAAAAGAATAAGGCAAGAAACAATTGGGGAATTTTCAGTGACATTTGTTGTCACTGAGTGAACATTGTACACACATGCTCTCTGTTTTGTCTGTCTGTCTATCTCTCTATCTCTCTATGTCTGTCTGTGTATCTCTGTTTCTCTGTGTCTTTCTGTCTCGGTCTTTCTGTCTCTCTATGTCTCTCTATGTCTTTCTCTGTGTCTCTCTCTGTGTCTCTGTCTTTGCCTCTCTATGTCTATCTTTCTGTGTCTTTTTGTCTCTCTGTCTTTCTCTGTCCCTGTCTCTCTCTCTTTGTCTCTCTTTGTCTTTATCTGTGTCTCTGTCTCTCTGTGTCTGTCTCTATGTCTCTGTCTTTCTTCCACTTCCTTTCTAGCACATATCTACTTTGTGGCTTGTTTCTATAACTAAAATGTATACATTTGATGTGTGGGCACATGCTTTCAGTTAATGTGTGATGTTGATGGCTGCCACATTTTTCATGAGTGACAGAGCCACTAATGAGATGTAGCATTGACTGCAGAGGGCACCCATAAATTGTGTAGAACAGCCCTGCTGGCCATTTATTTAATTTATTTGATAGAAGTGTAATGCCTTATAGTTTAAATGGGGCTTTTATTTTGTTATAAAGACCCATGTCTACAGCTTTTCAAGAATTATGCATGGCTTATATTCTCTGTTTCAGCACTGCTCTGAGACAGAATGTTGTACATGGTGCTGTTGTCTCAAAAGGACTGATTCCATAGCCAAGGGGGAAAGATGCCAGCAGGGTATAGAACACCTGTTGAGGATACCCAGAGAAGCAGGTGCAGCCTGTAGAAATGCATGGAGAAAGATTGATACATGACGGTCAGTGCTGTGTTGAACAGGATGAAGAAAAACTGGAAGTGATCTTCTCCCAGCAGAACAGAATCAACTCTCCTCCCCCTCCCTCTCCCTTTCCCTCTCCCTTCCCTTCCCCCTCCCCTCCCCTCCCCTCCCCTGCCCCCTCTTCCTCTTCCTCTCTCTCTTCCATTCCAATTATTCCTATTATGCTAGGCTGAGAAACATCCTTTCCAACTCCACTAGCTTCCTTCTCTCTTCCACATGATGCTGTGAATTCTCCACCTCACAGACACTCTGTAGCTACCTTCTCCCTTCTATCAGTACTGATCCTACCCTCACTCTATCCTTGCAGAACATAACTGTATGCCTTCCACACACTTGTAGCATTTAATCCAAAGTCCAGTTGCCAGCCTAATTTGCTTATGTTTTCAATACTGTAAATGGTAGATGTACAAAGATGGCTTCTCCTTGCTTTGGTTAAGTCACCTCAGCTCCTCGCGTACAGTTCCCTCATGCATAGTCAGCATCAGAATCATGTTTGTGATGGAATGTTTCTCTCTGGATTGATTTTTATGGAGGCATTCAGTTAGTATGGTTTCTTAAAAAATCATCTTCAAGGAAGCTCAGGTTCACGTGGATTACAGGAGGCTTCAGGAACAGCTCTGTGAACTTCTTGGTTTTGCTTTCAGTACACTTTCAAATCTGCAGCTGCCTTTGAAGGTGACAAGTCTGAGACTTTGATTCTTATAATGGCATAGAAAAAGTTGCAGCTTTATGAAAATACAACTCAGTAAAACCACCCAGAAGTATTACTGTGCACTGGGCAGTGTGATTGCCACATATCTCCTCTGTATGTTAGGGATGCTTTCAGTTCCAGTAAGTTTTGTTGAGCAAGTAAAAAATATATATAGTTTCTATATTGGCTATCTTTTTTGTTTCCCTTCTGTTTTATCTAGAGAGAAATGAAAGCCTCCTTGCTGTCCAATCCTGCAAACACTTGTATGTTTACAAGCTGAGACCCAAGGGCAGTAGAAACCCACATCCTTGCTTGCCTTATAAGCTGATTAACTGGGAAGAAACCACCACTTTATTGAAAAGCAAATGAAAGATTCGAACTGATTTATGGGCGTGTGCACTGTTTACCCCACCTAGTTCTCATTTTTATAAATCTAAGCAATAAGTAAAGAACGCTCTTATCCACTTCCCGGGATCGGTTTTGACAGTTATCTTTGAGAAAGTGATGAAAAGCTTGCCCCCTTTTCCTATATCACCATGACAGTCAAATTCTGCCTTGTGTCCTAGCTTTATTAAACCAATTTCTGCTTGTTTGTGCCTCTGTACCCACGGAGAACAGCTGAGCAGCAATCCCTCATATAAAACCCTTTATATTCTGGGAGACAGTAATTTCCTGTGAGATATTTAGTTGAAAGTTTCATAAACTTCTGAGAGAGGAAAAAAAAAGGCTGTGATTAGTTTATATTTCATAAAAAATACTACTCTGAGCCTTTAAACATGATGCTTGCATTTAACTTTCTGTGTGAAAAATTAGCTTTAATCTTTTAACTCAAGTTTCATCATAGTGCATTTAAAATGCAGGCTTTTTGTCAAGCATGGATAATTACTCTGAAAGTATATGCATACGGCAATTCTTTCCATCTTTTCTTAATTTATTGGTAAATCTTAAAACTCTATTATTATTATTATTACGATTAATATATATGTATGATGTGGTATATGTGTGGCCACATGCACTGAGGTATGTACATGGAGGTCAGCAGTCACCTCTAGGCAGTCATTTCTCTTCTTCCATCTTTATGTGGGTTATGGGGACCGAACTCAGGTTGTCAGGCTTTCAGGATAAGCTAGTTTACTGGCTGAGCAGTCTTGCCGGGCACTAGGTAAGTCTTTTAAACCTGTATTCTCCAGGTTGAATTTATAACATCCACAGTATGAACTATTATTTATTTCAAACTAATTTGAATAACTGCTTTTTGAAACCTTGAAATCTGATTTGCAGTAAGAAAACTTTTATGTGTACAACAGAAAAAAGGCATCTTTAGGAACTGGGATATTTGATTGCATGGGAAATTTACCCTTCCTTCTCCCTCCCTCCCTCCCTCCCTCCCTCCTCTCCTTCCTCCCCTCCTGTTCTTTTCTTTTATTCCTCCCACATTTCTTCCATTTTCAAACTCTGCTTTAGTTTCAGGAGTCCACCATGACCCATAGGCATTCTCTCTTAAATAACATTAAAGGCAAAACATCCACTGAAAGTTTTCATATCTGTGTGATAATCTAGACATGCCAACTCCTCCTTTGATTGACAGCATACAAGTCTAACTATATCATAATTTCTTCAGTCTTTGTCAGGAGAAGCATCTCTCCACAGAAGGCCTGTGATTGGAGGGTCTCTGTGTTCATCAGCAGAGTCCTGCCCTGGTTTCCATGGTTTTGATGAAAGACTGCCCTCTGGTGCAGAGAGGAGAAGCAAGTGTTTAACACACACACAAAAACCCATCTAAGTCATTTACTTAATTAGAGGATATATTTTTTGTGTATTTCATCGTGGAAGTTAGTACTAAACATGAAGTCCACAAGTTTTAAAACAGACTTGACCCCTTGCCTTTCTTTAGGCTCTTGGTTCCTAGAATGGGTCATACATAGTTCTCATCTTCATTATGAAGAGCCAGTTTCCCCAGTGGTGTGTCCTATGTTTCTTCTCCAGCAAATGGATGGTGTTTCTAATTATAAAATGATCTAGTCTTCTTGTGAACAGAGTTCTATACCTACATGAAAAATATGCCAAAATCACTCTCTTGGATCTTTTAAGTCTATGTCTCTCTTGACTTTCTCACTATAGGGAAAGAAGAAACCTGGGGATCCTTCAAAAATTATTGTGGCAAAAGAGAGAAGTGGACCCCACTCCTTGTTCTGTTTTTTTTTTCCTTTTCTTTCTGAGCATTCAGTGTCACTGATATTGTAGTACTTCTACATGTGTATTAGATGTATAAATGACATAGGTGGGTTATTCTATCAGAGACTTCAATATTAACATTTGTTTAATGCAAATGTTCTCTTGTATTTTAAATGTTTAGGGTTTTAAAATTTAACAAGTAAAATTACCATCATGTAGAAGAAATAGCTGAGTAATTTTTGTGGTTGTGTTAAGAATGACTAAGAATCCTAAACCATTCATCTCTCTTCCTGTAAGACATAATTTATGAAACAGTCAGGTGTGACATGGCTTGTTCTTCAGAAATCTATGAAGTCTTTAGTAATGGGGGGATGTCTGAGTTTTATCATTTTAGATGATAAGAACAGTTGAAAGGAAATAAAAAGCTGAGAAAAATAACCCTCCCCTCCCTTAAAATTTTCACATGAATCTCTTGTATTTTAAATGTTTAGGGTTTTAAAATTTAACAAGTAAAATTACCATCATGTAGAAGAAATAGCTGAGTAATTTTTGTGGTTGTGTTAAGAATGACTAAGAATCCTAAACCATTCATCTCTCTTCCTGTAAGACATAATTTATGAAACAGTCAGGTGTGACATGGCTTGTTCTTCAGAAATCTATGAAGTCTTTAGTAATGGGGGGATGTCTGAGTTTTATCATTTTAGATGATAAGAACAGTTGAAAGGAAATAAAAAGCTGAGAAAAATAACCCTCCCCTCCCTTAAAATTTTCACATGAAATCCCACAGCAGTTAAAATAACAATTAAGCAAAGAAGGAAAGAAACAGAGAAAAAAGAAACAAGGAACCCTTATATCCATCAAGGAACAAGAATAGGATGGAATAGTATTCAACCCTTAAGAGGAGATGATGAACCTTGAATGCTAAATGAAAGTAGCCTCATAAAGAAGATCAACATACCTGGAAGAAGAAAGGGGGATTGACTGAACAAAGGCAGGCTTTTTCTATAAAGAGATAATAAAGATGTTCCAGATTGATTGTGGCGTGGCTTATACAACCTTGAATAGACTGAAAGTTGTTGAATTGTTCTCTCTAGGTGAATTTTATGTTATTGTGTCCATATTTCTATAAAACTATTATTTAAAAACAAAAATAAACCAAGAAAAACCCTCAAATTTAAGCAAACAACCAAAGCAAAGAAAGCTGCAACTTGTTGCATCAAATGTCATCTCTTGTCTCATTGGTTGATGGGAGGCTTTGATGCAGCAATACCCTTCCTATGCACAGTGCACTTCTAGCTTCCCAGGGACTGTTTTTGCTCCTCAGAATTTTATGACCACTTCAAATGTGCTTTCTTGTTTTATGAGTTTAATTATTATGAGTAATCCTTCCCCAGACATACTCCATCCTTACAGGACAAAATGTCTGGTGGGAATGTAAATATGCTAAATGTCACTACAATATTTCTAGGAGCAGAAACAAAGAGGGAAAGGCCAGTCTTCCCTCCTTGTCCCCACCAAAAGATGCCTGCACTGGCTTCCAGGCGAGATAGAGGAGCTGAACCTTCTGCTGTCTGTGACTTTGCAAACCAATCCACAAAGACTTCATTTCCTCAGCTATACATAGGGACAGCAGTACCTGCCTTCTCCACATAGCTTTTGTTTCATGGTTTAAATGAGGCAATGCTTTTAAAACATTTTGCCTAGTTACTTAGCCATAGTTTATATAGAGAATAGATAGTATTACTAATAGCAATAATTCACAAGGCGATGACTCTGTTTATTAAAAGTTAGTTAACTTCACTTAACTAAAGTACTTGAAGGCAGAGTGACCAGCTTCCTGCAGCCCTTTCAGTGTTAATTAGGGAGTTTTTACATTGGTCATTAAAATATGAATATTTATAGAGAATTGGCCATTAAGATGCATTTTATTCCTTCAAAAGAAATAGCAGATACAAATATAAAAAGGGCCATTGTGCCTTTTGGGGGCTGGGTAAAATTACTCTCTTGAGGTATTATTTTCAAAATAATGGATTTTACTTGTTGCAGGAAATTTTTTTCTCCTTTTCCATCACAATTGCAATCAGCACTCTATCTGCTTACAGCCCCAGCTGGAACAGCTGGATCACCCATTTTGATGAGGGATTACTCTTCAGTATTTATAGTAACACCCATTTCACCAAGTGGAGTCCCCCCCTCCCTCGAAGAAACAAACAGCCAACTTTTCCTATCACAGGTGACTCTTCTTTTGTATTACATTTCCTTTCCTATGGATTTCACTAGCTTCAGATTCTGAAGTTCATCTCACCACTCAGGGGACACTTAAAATCTGACAAGCCAATGCAGCCAATAGAAATTTAATTTCAAAAATTCAAAGCATGGCTTAAAAAACTACCATAGAAGCTTTAAGGACAATATTGGGGGTGGGGGTGATAAACATGAGCTCATAAACATGACAGAGACCTTGACATCTGAGCAGTGACCATGTTTAAAAAGAGACATGCATAAAGATGTAGGTCTTTTCTCAGGGATATTAATGAAATGGTTAATTCTGTTGTCATGGCAACAGAGAACAGCTGTGATGAAAAGCTAGAGGTCTACACACAATGCCCAGTACAAGGTCTCTAATTCTAAAGCTGATTTTCTTAGCTACAATAGAAGTGATGTGTTTTCAATAACATCCTAAGCCTTCCCATCAAATCCTTCTAGTTAATCCAATAAATAGACCCGTGGCATAAAGGGAATAAGTATATGTTTGTACATTATAAATCTTGTCAAAGAAGTTTACCTATGTCCGAACTTCAGAGAGGATCTGGAAAGTAAACAAACACTCCTTCAAGATAAAAAGGCTATTTGGAATCCAACCTTAAAAAATCTATTCAAATGGGCTTTCAGAATAATTATCGAATACATTGTTATCTAGCTCCACAGCAGGGATGTACTTAAGACAGCAACATCTCTAGTACCCCTTCCACAGCAGCAAAGGTGATTCCGTTTTTAAAGCTCAGCACAGGAGGATAATGTAAGTGGCTGAGCTTGCCCTATAGGTCTATTACCATGGTCTGTGGGAAGGAGACTTCAGAAGGATTTGCTGAATGCATGACAGCAGCAACCTGCTCTGGGGGGTGAGATGAGTTTCAGATCTGGATAAAGACCCACAGAAGCCTCAACTTTTTTTCCCCCCAGAAATCTCTTCTCTCCACCTTTCATTCCTCAAGAGGAAATCCAGATTCCACATTTTCTCTGAACTCTTCTCTCTGTTCCGTGTTCAAACTCAGGGACTCATAGTTTCTACCCTGGATTGCTAATACCATGTGGAGCCCAGGCCACATGCCATCAGATAGCAAAATGGGATTTTTGTCTTATTCCTTCTCCTTTTCTTCTTTGCATTTGTGTGTGTGTGTGTGTGACCATGTGTGTATGTGTGTGAACATGTGTGCGCATGTGTGTCTCTGTGTGTGAGATCATGTGTGTATGTGTGTGAGAATGTGTGTGTGTGAGTGACCATGTCTGTATGTGTGTGAACATGTGTGCATTAGTGTGTAAGCATGTGTGTCTCTGTATGTGAGACCATGTGTGTATGTGTGTGAGTGTGTCTGTGTGTGTGTAGGAGAGAGAATCTCTGTGTGTATTTGTATGTGTAAACATGTGTTGGTGAGCATGTGTGTATGGGTGCTTTGTGTGAATGAGTGTAAAGGTGTGCAAGGGATGGGGGGACAGGAGTCAAGTTTAAATATCATTCTTCATTTTCTACCTTTCTTTTCTTTTCCTTCCTTCCTTCCTTCCTTCCTTCCTTCCTTCCTTCCTTCCTTCCTTCCTTCCTTCCTTCCTCTCTCTCTCTCTCTCTCTCTCTCCTTCCTTCCTTCCTTCCTTCCTTCCTTCCTTCCTTCCTTCCTTCCTTCCTTCCTTCCTTCCTTCCTTCCTTCCTTTCTTTCTTTCTTTCTTTCTTTCTTTCTTTCTTTCTTTCTTTCTTTCTTTCTTTCTTTCTTTCTTTCTTTCTCTCTTCCTTTTTTGATAATGGTGTTCACTGAAGCTGGAGCCCATAGATTCAGCTAGACTGTCTGGTCAGCAAGCCCCAGAGAGCTTCCTTTCTCTACCTCTCTGCTGATGGGTTGACACGCATATGCTATTGCAACCTGATCATTTCTGGGAACTGGGGATTGGAAAGTATCTCCACGTGGCTGAAAGGCTAGCACATTCCTGAGCTATCTCTCTTTACCCTTAAGTGATCTTTTTAAAACCTAAATCAAATTATGTCTCTGCTTTTTTAATGTTCTCGATTTGCCCCATTCACTAGCTGAATAGAAATCTAAAAGTCATGTATTGACTTAGAAGAGGATGCATGATTTGAAGCTCGGTAACTTCTCTCACTTTTCCTTATAGTTACATGTCACCCTGAAATCGAAGGCCTTCTGAAGTTCTGTTACATGTTCCATATGTGATACATTCTCAAAATGTGTGTCCTTTGGCAGCCCTTCCCCTTCCCCTGCTGTGAAAAAATGTCTCTCTTCTCCTTATAATGTTGTTCAATCTGTAGTTTCATGTTTAACTCCCCAATTTCAAAGCTAAAAGATGTATTTAATACATAATAATAGAAATGATAAAAATTGATATGTATTATGGGTAGATGAGCAAGTTAAGTGAATTGCAATGGGGCATGATGTGAAGCTGTTAGAAATAATCCAGAGGCATATATATATATATTGTTACAGAAAAAAAACCCCTGTGACTCCATTTACCATGTTATGATTATGTCTAAAGTTAGCATATTCAACAGGACCTAAATTTTAAACAATTATTGTTGTAAAATTTTCATACTATATAATGTAAAGGGATTTAGAATTGTTTTAAAATATATGTGCATCTATGTAATTGTTAAGAAAATAAACAAACAGAACATCCATCTAAGTTAACAGAAGGATCCCCTTCTCCCTTCTCTAATAAAACCATGTTCATATCCTCAGCTTAAGCAAGCCCAGATCTCCTCCCCATCATGGTAGGTCAGAGTTCTTCATGAGGATTTCGTATAAATGAAACCTATGCAGTATTTTTCCTTTTGGGTTTGACCTTTTTAATTTTAGGGTAATACTTTTTGGATTCATTATGCTGATTTTAGTGCCAGAAGATCCTTTATTTAATGTGTAGTGTCCTGTTGAGGACTAGCCTTGCCTTGATTGGGGGTCCTGAGGAGGGGGTGTTTGGGAGCTGTGGAAGAAATGACTTGAAGTTAATGATGGGGTGTAAGCTGCAGCTCTGTGTTCTGCATGAGATGCCTCTCCAGTTAGCTCTCTGCTTGAGACAGCACTCTAGCTTTCTGACCAAAGTCAGAAAACCTGATAGAAAAAAATTTTAGTTGGTCAAAAAACCCACTAGAAAACTTCCAAGAGAGTTAGCTCTCTAAGTAGGTTTTTTTGTTTGTTTGTTTGTTTGTTTGTTTATTTGTTTTTGGTTTTCTGACCAAAGATAGCAAACCTGCTAGGAAAATTCTTGGATTTCCTAATAAATGTCAGAAAACTTGCTCAAGAAACTATTGGGTTTTTTCAACCACTCAGAAAACCCACCAGGCAAATTCCAAATAAAGCACTGCCATGGCTCTCCAGACAGCCCACCTCTTACAGACCAAAGCCTAGTCTTTTCTTTACATATCAATTCAGTCATATAACCCAGGTTTGATTATTCCACAAATCAATACTTTATGACTTTAGCACTGTAATTTTTAGAAAAAGAGAGCAAGTACATTGTTTTTAACATAGCAAATGAACTCAGAGATCTGTCTGCCATTGTAAGCACAAAATTAAGCTAATTGGGAAGGATCCCATGCTGAGATCACCACTCCCACCACACCTAGACCTAAACTCACTCTGTCCCAGGCTGACCTTGAACTCAGAAATCTGCCTGCCTTTGTAGTAAAACCAATAAGTTAAGCCCTCACTTCCCTGGTGTTTCTTTTGAACCATGAGGCTTGTTTTTCAACTATTCTTTTCCTTTACTGACTAATTAGGGCAGCTGCCTCTGATCTTTCAGATTTGTGAAGCCCCTCATACAATTCATATTGCATGGGGTATATTTTGCATAGTTGAGAAACTATAGATTGTTAAACTCATGTTTTCAAAGTTATTTCCCACAGCCTTAAGGGCTGTCACTAACTTCTCAGCCTCACAGACATACATTCTTGTTTCTGGGATCATGCTTTTCCTAATTATCATGGAGTCATTAATCTTGGCAGGGAAGACATTCCCTTGAAGGTGAAACATAAAGTAAAATATATACATTATTATACAAACAAACCTTATACCTGCTGGCCCTGCTCCAGTCATGCCATCCCTTTCCAGGCCACACAGGACTCAAGCAGTATCCCACCTGGATATTCAATGGTTTGGGGGCTCTTGTATTTCAGGGCATTTGGCATAGTTCCATTTGTGTCTCTCAGGCATCAGACTCCTATGATCATTCAAGTCTAAGTCCTTGCTTAGAGTCTGGCATCCATTTCTGGTAGGCAAATATCTGAGAGTGGACTTTCAGAGTTTATTGGTTTTCATAGAAAGCAGGCTGTGCTTTGCTCTGCATTACAGAATACTGAGTCCACAATGTTTTTCAGGCTGTGCCTTGACCTGCGAGACTCCACTTTCTAAACTTCTAGTTGTTCTATTTTGAGTGCAGATGTTGAAACAGAACAACTATCTGTCTAGCACAAAGCATGGTATAGACTGGCAGCTAATTTACATATAAGGTATCTCCAATCATGAACTAACTGAAGGTAGTCAGAAACTTGTGGACATCTGGGTATAACAAAAACACATCACAAGAACCAGGCCCATGAACTTATGGATGCATAAGACCAAGGCTGTCCTTACCTGGAAGGAAGGACACTTTGTATGCTGACACCTGCTCATCAGCGCTCATCTAGTGCATACCTCTGCTGATCAAGCTCCTAGCTCCTGACTCCATTTCAACATGATTTCTGCTGAATCATCACTCATCTGTCCCAGTTGACTCTGCTGATCCTATCTTCTTGCCTTGGCTTGCCTTGCTATGCCTGCTATACTTTGCCTTGAACCTGATTTCCATCTTCCAACAACTTGGGACTAGCTTGATAATATCTTCCTTATATAATATTATATAATTAAGATATGACATATGTATTATATGTTATGTTCTGTTTTGTGTTATGTGTTAGAAATAAATAAATATATAACCTTCAGGTACTTTCTCTGTGGGAGGCCTGTCTGCTCTGCCTATAGGGCTTCTTCTATAGGAAGCTTCTTTAACCCCTCTGTAGCTGTTCTGTAATCTATACTCTATGTGTGAAGTGTAGCATGTGATCGGAGAGTTAACACTAGTAATTAAGACTACTAGTAGTTAAGACTGCAATAAAAGAAGCTGGGGTTTGCCAGTCAGCACACTGTCAAACAATATTAAGAGAATGTGGTGACTTTCTGCCAAAGAAACTGATGCAGCTTTGTGAATTACTGTTACTCAATGCATTTTGACACTATGGAAAAATACAAATATGTCCCTCCATGTTTGGACACAGGGTGGGTGCTCACTATTCACTACAACATAATATGGATTGAACAGTTTAAACAAAAGCACTTGTTCTCATGCTATAGAAGCTGGAAAGTTTAAGATCAAATCACTCATAGACTGGATTGGTCAAGCACCATTTCTTATTGTCAGGGTGATTTCTTCTTGTTCTGGCAAGGGGATGAGGCCATTTTGGAGTTTCTTTTGTAGGGCACTGATCCCTTATAGCCTGCCCGGACACCTCTCAAAGCTTCCCACCCTCATTCCAATGCATGTGCTCTGGTACTGCAACATGTGCACTTTGGGAAGTCACAATCCACAATCCTAACAAGCTGTGAGTTTAACTTTACAGGGTGTGGCTAAGTTCCTTTCAGGCCCCTTTGTCTGCTACCTCTGAGTCACTGGGACCAGATCTTTTGTTCATTTTTGAAATATGGTATTTTCTTGAGCTGGAGGATTTAAAACATTTTTCCTTTCTGAAAATAATTTGTTTACTTTACCAATATATCAAAGTGTCTCAGGGTATCTTCTCTCAGATATCTTTTCATTTTTCAATGGTTTTTTAAAAGAAGGTTTTATATTATAGTTTTCTCATGTTAAGCATAGCTATACATGTACTTACTAAACACACACACACACACACACAAACTCCTCTGAAAGATAAACACACTATATCACTATATCTATGCATAATCAAAACAATTACTTACTTCTGGGTGATGTAATTAAAGTTTATTTTTAAAAATGTATGTATTTGTGTGTGGATGCATATGTGTATGTGTATATGTAGGTCCATCACATGCACTCATCCATAAGTTATTATCTGAAGGCTAGGGGTCTTCGTCTCTTATTCTCTAACTCACTCGTTGATGTAAGAACCCCAAGTTTGCCCTTTTTTGGGGGTATTTATTTCATTTATATTTCCAATGCTATCCCAAAAGTCCCCCACACGCTCCCCTACCCACTCCCCCTTAACTAGACTGACTGACCCTCTCCTGGGACCCCCTTGTCTCATTCCCCTCCCCTCCAGCACTGGGTTGAAGATATGCAACCTGTGCCCAGTGCTTTGTGGGTTCTGGAGATCTGAAGTCAGCTTCTCATGCTTGCACAGTAAGCATTTTACCCACTGAACCATCTCTTAGTAGTCCAAATTACAATTTTCCCCAAGAGAGGGCAAGTTACTTAAAAAAAAATCCTTACCTTTTCTTATAACTTTCCATAGTAACTATAAATTAATAACTTAAATATGCTCTATATATTGCATATAAGTGAAAATAGTATATGTTATAAAAATATGTAAACATACTTTATAACAGTAATATAACCTATACCATTCACACTGTTTCCTCAGGTATCTTCAGACTCATTCCTCCCTTGAGGTAATAGGTGACAGGATTCTTTTCCCCAGCCCCTTGATATGTGTCTTAGATATGTGTATGCTTTGACCCTAGCTCAGCAGTAGACAGTAATCTTAATTTAATTCATTTCTCCAATAATTGCTTATTATATACCATGTGCCAAAGGCTGTGCATAGCATTAAGAATACAATATGTATATAATGTAGACCTTGAAAATAAGCAACTCATATATGCAAATTATTTATATCATGTACCATGATCAACACCAAGTTCTTTGAGTAAGTGTTTATCAGTCAATTAAATGGAGATATCGTAGTTGAGTTTTGTATTCTTTAAGACAGTATCTTAAAAGATCTTTTATTCATGTACTGGAATTAAAAAAAAAGCCTTTGGACTTATTTCATTGATTCTGGTATAGGCAATTAAAATAAACTAAGATCTGCTAGAAGAATGAGAAGTACTTGCAGCACAGAGTTTGTCCTAAAATAGCCAAACCAATGTAGGCTCTTTCTATAAGCTGTGTTCCCTGAAGAGACTGTAGACCGTCACAGAAAAGATGAAGGGTGTGGCCCCTTAAGCACTGTGCTGCCACTTGCTTCCTTTTATAAGAGATCATCAGTGATGACTGAATACCCCTCCTGGGGTTGGCACTACCACTATATCTTTTCCTTATTAGAGATGATTGGATCCAATCTCAAGTCACTTGAAGTATCTTAATTGGTAGAAAGACCACGATCATTCCTTATACAAATATTACATATTCATTGCTTGGTCATTTGAATCAAGACAACAATGTCTTTATCCACTGTACTGGCTGATTTGCTGTGTCAACTTGACACAAGCTGGAGTTATCACAGAGAAAGGAGCCTCCCTTGAGGAAATGCCTCCATGAGATGTAAGGCATTTTCTCAATTAGTGATCAAGGGTGGAAGGACCCATTGGTAAAAGTGCAGCCTTAGTGGCAGTTGAAGGTCCATGACTGATGGGATTATGCAGAGAATTTGAGGCTTAGCACCATGAAAAGAGCCCATGAGAAGCTATTTTTGAAAGTGCAGTCCAGTTGCAGCAGAAGAAAGCAGTGTTTTGAAGACGCTAGTACCATGAGATGACCACCAAGAACAGCAGAAACAATGGACTACAGGCAGCTGGAGCCTAGAAGACAAGATGTGTGCTACAAAGGGCCAAGTTGGAGAAGTGACCCAAGCCTTTGAAGGAGCCCAGAAGATCATGAGTGGATCCCAAACATTGGATGGTTAGAATTTGATTTTGATTATGACTGTGCCCTGATATTTTTCCCTTTTGAAGTAAGAAAGTACTTTAATGGAGCCCACAGTTAAGAGGCTTTGAATTGTAAAAAGATTTGAATTTCAAAAGAGACTGGATATTTTAAAGGGATTAAAATTTTAATATGTAAGAATTTGTAAAGAATGTGGGATTTTTAAAAGTTATTTATATCTTGGGGATAAATAAGAAAGTAAGGGTTGAGGCTTAATATTGGTGTATTTATGTGTGAAATTGACAAGGGGTCTGTTGTGCTGGTTGGTTATGTGTGTCAACTTGACACAAGCTGGAGTTATCACAGAAAAAGGAACCTCCCTTGAGGAAATGCCTCCATGAGATCCAGCTGTAAAGCATTTTCTCAATTAGTGATCAAGGGTGGGAAAGCCCATTGTGGGTGGTGCCATCCCTGAACTGGTTCTGTAAGAAAGCAAGCTGAGTAAGCCAGGGGAAGCAAGTCAGTAAGCGGCACCCCTCCATGGCCTCTGCATCAGCTCCTGCCTCCAAGTTCATCCCCTGTGTGAGTTCCTGTCCTGACTCCCTTTGGTGATGAACTTCAATGTGGAAGTGGATATGTAAGTGGAATAAACCCTCCCCAACTTGCTTCTTGGTCATGGTGTTTTGTGAAGGAATACAAACACTGACTAAGATATCCATGAACCCAGATTAGAGGATTTCACCTGCCCGCTGTAATCTGTATGATGTGATTAACTAACTTCCTGTGAAACATTAGCTTCCAGAGAGTCCGTCCACATGTCATTGGGCCTACTATGTTTGTGGTGATTATGTTCAATCTTTTTTTCTAACAAGGGGAAGTAGAAAGAGTGGTTGCAAGAAACCTAAGGAAAACACCTGGCATGTGTAAGTATTGTAGGTGTGTGTGTGTGTGTGATATGTGTGTGATATCAGGGATTTATTTTCTTGACCAGTTGAACAGTGATAGCTTTTTAAAACAGTGTAATGATGTTTTATTTTTTCCGTTACAGTATGCTTGTTTTAAGCTTTTCAAAAGAAATTTTACAAACATTAGTTTTAAATTTTGCTTCTGATTTCCACTTGGAGAGTAAATCATTAGTTTGGATAGATATGTATACATTGGCATATGTCATAATTTGAGGCAGAAGGAAACTTTTCTGAATGCAATAAAGGAAGTCCAAATATTATAAGATTTAGTTTTTCTTGTTGGAAACATGAGACGGTTGTCTTTTCATTGGTGAGTCCAGATTTCTTGTTGACGTGTGTTAGGTTGAGGTGGGAACACTCTGTAATCTAGTCAGTACACTACCTAAGCTTCACTCACTGAATGCCCATAGCTGGATGCACATCAATGGTTAAGCTTTTCATAAGATGCTTGTTGTTGATTTCTTAAAAGCAACAATATCTACTTTTCAGGCTTTCCTGTTTCTTCCAGGGGTTGTTTGTTTGTTTTTTTATTAGATATTTTCTTTTTTTACATTTCAAATGTTATCCCCTTATCCCCTATCCTGGTTTCCCCTCCGAAAATCCCCTATCCCCTCCTCCCCACCCCCGGCTCACCAACCCACCCACTCTTGCTTCCTGGTTCTGGCATTCCCCTATACTGGGGCATAGAGCCTTCACAGAACCAAGGGCCCCTCCTCCCATTGATGACTGACTAGGCCATCCTCTGCTACATATGCATCTAGAGTCATGAGTCCCACATGTGTTTTCTTTGGTTGGTGGTTTAGTCCTAGGGAACTCTGGAGGTACTGGTTAGTTCATACTGTTGTTCCTCCTATGGGGCTGCAAATCCCTTCAGCTCCTTCGGTACTTTCTCTAGTTCCTGTTTGTGTTCCTGTGCTCCATCCAATAGATGGCTGTGAGCATCTACTTCTGTATTTGCCAGGCACTGGCAGAGCCTCTCATGAGGCAGCAATATCCAGTTCCTGTCAGTAAGCTTTTGTTGGCATCCACAATAGGGTCTGGTTTTGGTGGTTGTTTATAGGATGGATCCCCAGATGGGGCAGTCCCTGGATGGTCATTCCTTCAGTCTCTGCTTCACACTTTGTTTCTGTAACTCCTTCCATGGGTATTTCGTTCCCCATTGTAAGAAGGACTAAAGTATCCATCCACACTTTGGTCTTCCCTTCTTGAGTTTCACATGTTTTGCAAATTGTATCTTGAGCATTAAAGCTTCTGGGCTAATATCCACTTATCAGTGAGTGCGCATCATGTGTGTTCTTTGGTTATTGGGATACCTCACTCAGAATGATATCTTCCAAATCCATCCATTTGCCTAAGAATTTCATAAATTCATTGTTTTTAATAGCTGTGTAGTACTCCATTGTGTAAATGTACCACATTTTCTGTATCCATTCCTCTGTTGAGGGACATCTGGGTTCTTTCCAGCTTCTAGTTATTATAAATAAGGCTGCTATAAACATGGTGGAGAATGTGTCCTTACTACATGTTGGAGCATCTTCTGGATATATGCCCAGGAGTGGTATTGCTGGATCCACCGGTCGTACTATGTTCAATTTTCTGAGGAACTGCCAACTGATTTCCAGAGTGGTTGTACAAGCTTGCAATTCCACCAGCAATGAAGGAGTCTTCCTTTTCCTCCACAACCTTGCCAGCATTTGCTGTCACCTGAGTTTTTGATCTTAGCCATTCTGACTGGTGTGAGGTGGAATCTCAGGGTTGTTTTGATTTGCATTTCCCTGATGATTAAGCATATTGAACATTTTTTTTTTATGTGCTTATCAGCCATTTGGTATTCCTCAGTTGAGAATTCTTTGTTTAGCTCTGTAACCCTTTTTTTAATAGGGTTATTTGTTTCTCTGGAGTCTAATTTCTTGAGTTCTTTGTATATATCATATTATCCCTCTATTGGATTTAGGATTGGTAAAGATCTTTTCCCAATCTGTTGGTGGCCTTTTTGTCTTATTGACAGTGTCTTTTGCCTTACAGAAGCTTTGCAATTTTATGAGGTCCCATTTGTCAATTCTTAATCTTATAGCACAAGCCATTGATGTTCTGCTCAGGAATTTTCCCCCTGTGCCCATGTGTTTGAGGCTCTTCTCCCCTTCTCTTCTATAAGTTTCAGTGTCTCTGGTTTTATTTGGAGGTCCTTGATCCATTTAGATTTAAGCTTTGTGCAAGAAGATAAGAATGGATAGATTCGCATTCTTCTACATGCTAACTGCCAGTTGAGCTAGCACCATTTGTTGAAAATGCTGTCTTTTCTCCACTGGATGGTTTTAGCTCCTTTGTCAAAGATCAAGTGACCATAGCTGTGTGGGTTCATTTCTGGGTCTTCAATTCTATTCCATTGATCTACCTGTCTGTCACTGTACCAGTACTATGCAGGCTTTTTTGTTTTGTTTTGTTTTGCTTTGCTTTGCTTTGTTTTGTTTTGTTTTTAAATCACAATTGCTCTGTAGTACAGCTTGAGGTCAGGGATAGTGATTCTACCAGAAGTTCTTTTATTGTTGAGAATAGTTTTTGCTATCTTAGGTTTTTTTATTAGTCCAGATGAATTTGCAAATTGCCCTTTCTAATGGTGGTACAAAGTATGTGAAGACAACAGTAGGGTTTCTGTAGGCATGCACTACCCAGGAAAGCTTTCAAATGGACAGAAATATTCTCCACACAGTTAGAGAGTCCTGTAAGAAATAGCGTTCTAGGGAAAGATGACTTCTGTCTTTATTTCTAGAACCCTGCCTTGTGCTCCATCTATGCTGTGGTAGGATAGCTGGGCTCTAAATGAAATATATTGTCCTGGCTGTTACTGTATTTTGACATGGACATCTAAGCATCTGGAACTGTGGTGATTATAGGTCTAGGTGCTGCTTTCTGGGAGGCCAGAAGAGGAGAGACTGTGGGATCCACAGAAGGCAAGATGGAGTCAGTCTGGAGCAGAGGGCAGGTGGGGCTGAGGGTCGGGAGGCTGCAGCTGGGAGGAGCTTGAGACACTGGGTCTGCTGAGGGAACAGAGACAAAGCACTGAGGGGAGGCTTGCTATTTTGGAGGGCAAGGCCTGTGGTTAAGCAGAGGTTGTCTGCCCAAGACATGGAAAGTGGGAAAAGGGACTACAGCTGGTGTTTTGGTGTTTGGGCTGATGGATTGGTTCTGTGGGTGTTGGGGGTGGGGTAGACAAAGCCTGTTTCTAGAACCTTAATGCTTTATGAAGAAATTCATCCTCTTGGAGGGAAATGCTAATACAGAATTTTATTCCCCCGGTGACTAAAAACCAACAGCTACCTGTAGCTTAATTCTCTCATCTCACTGGTGACACTAAGAACTATTCAGATCTCTAAATTTGTAATTTGTGTCCCTCGTTTATTATGAATCAAAATGGGAGACCATAAATACAGGCATTAGGGCAAATAGTTACTGTATATTAGATCAGTGAATACTAGCAGTTATTATTATTACTATATATAATATTACCATACTATCATTTTTATTATTACTATGACTATGATTACTACTAATACTTGCCACATTTTATTGTGACTCTTATTTTTGTTGACAACGTGCCAGTCCTGGGTCACTAGACTTAGAAACAGACTGGAGAATGCAGCCATGCCATCAGCACACCTTAGATTACTCCCAGTCTCCTAGCCCAGAGGAAAGCATAGACAGGCCAATGGGCATAGTGCTCAAAGGCCCTTGACTGTTCTGACTCTCACTGTGTAGTTTGCTTATGAAACTGTGTTTGGAGTAGGCCATGGGAGTTTGCGCATTAGAGTCTGATGTGTGCTAACAAGATGGAGCTACTGAGCCTACCGCCTAGGGAGAGACTTTTTATGGCAGGTGGCACCCTTCTGAGGCCCCTGCCTTTACTTACCCATGGCAGTCAGGTGATTAAAGTAGGGGGCTCTGGGTGACTTTCTAGTGTTTGAATAGGAAATGTGTTTCTTCTCCTCAGGTTTTTTTTTCCCCCTTTCTCCCCTAAGCAAAACATCTATTTTAGTAAAGTTTATTCTTTTCTAAGGTTAGGCTATGAGGTTGACAACAATTAGTCAAGTGAAATATTTTGCTAATATCTCCTGTTTATTAACACAGCTCCAAACCCAGGGTCCTTCAAGAAAAGTAAAGAAAGGTTTCTGTCCTGGAGATGCAAACAAGCTTCACCCAGGAGGAAACAGTCCCACAGTGAGTCAGGCTGGGTAAGCATGGCTGCGTGACTGACCGTGGAGAGAACTGGGGGCTGACAGTGTCTTCCAGGATCAGCAGGCTAGGATCCAGGTGGTTTGGCAGGAACAGCATTTTTCAGAGACCTTTGTTGAAAACTGAGAAGTGGGGTGCCTGATACAAAGAGCTTCTGGGGCTGGAAAGAAGGTTCTATTCAGTAATGGACATAAAAAACCAAAAAACCAAACCAAAACAAAACATAAACCACGCAGAGGGTTTTCAGAAGACCTGAATTAGGTTCCCAGCACCCATGCTCTCATGTGGATAACTACCTGCCTGCCATCCCAACTCCAGGGGATGTGATGCCCTCTTCTAGCTTCTTGGGACACCTGCATTCATACGCACGTTTTTCCCCAACAAACAAATAAAAAAGTACAGCTATAGTATAGTACCTCTTTAATGGTTGTTTTTAAAGAGACAGTGCATAGGTAGGCTTGCACTGTGGGTTTATCAGCCACTGAAGTTGATTCCACAATGTACCTGTGACTTCATTGGTCTGCACAGGCTGGGGAGTTCCAGGGATGTTCAAATATGGCACAGCTCTGATATCTCCACATGTCTCCCCATGTGAGGGAGCGTTGCATAGATACGGCCCTTCCCTTTGCAGTAGTTCTCTTTGAGGAGGTCTTGTAATTCCTTGGATGGGATTTTTAAGAATCTATTATATTAGGAAGTCCCAAATCTCTAATTTCCTTCTAATGAGGCCTGCTAATTTGATGACAGCAATATGAAATCTAAATACCGCCCTCCTTTGGTCTGTAGGGTGCTTCGTAATGAGATGCATCCAGAGGGGGTGCAGAGCGTTGCCAGGCACATTAAAGAAGCCAGTGTCCCTGACTAAGGAAGGCCTTATTAATGATTTTAGTCCCAGAGGAAGAGACACATAGAAAATCTTCACAAAGCAAGAAATGGTGACAGTGAAATCAAAGAACCCAGATGGCCTATAAACAGGCTAATTATGTGGAAGACCCAGAAGCAAGTCTTAGGTTCCATCCCAGCTGCCTTTGGAGTCTGCCAGGTAGCCAGATGCTGACAGGCCCTTGCTTTCCACAAGTCGTCAGCAAGATGGGAGTGTGTATTAAGGATGTGCTAGCCCCTCAGCACAGCTCTTTCTGCAACAACAGCAACAATATCAACAATTCAGATATTTATGGGTGAAATTTTAGAAGATTTTAAACTGTCCCACTGCAGAATCATTATGCAGTTTTGTAGCTAGAAAAATGCAATTACAGAGCACTGAATCTATATGCTTGTTCATAAAGATAGTGTCAGAATGAATAAAGAAAATATTAGCATATTGTTGTTGTTTCTGTGCTTCTTCTTTGTGCTGATTCATGTGTGTTTGTGTGTGTGTGTGTGTGTGTGTGTGTGTGTGTATACGTGTGTACATAAATGAGAGTGAATATGGAGGCCAGAAGGACATTTCTCATCCTGTTTCTTAGCAGCTTCTTGTGTTTCTGTTAAGACTGAGGTCTTAGTTTCGCTCCTAGCTGCTGCAACAAAATATCCTGGCAAAAACAACTTAAGGGAGAAAGGGCTTATTTGAACTCAAAATTCTAGGTTTTCAAAATCTAGCACAGGACAGAAGCTGTAGGTGGCAAGAACTTGAAGCAGCTGGCTACATCCACCATGAAGAATGGGGAAAGAATGAATGCATGTATGTGTTCTTGGTGCTCAACTTGCTTTCTTCACTCATATCTAGGGACTGGTGCTGCCCACTGTGTGCTGAACTTCACACAGCAATTAATGTAATCAAGATAATCTCCAACAGACATGCCCATAGTCATCCCAAGCTAGACAATCACCCACTGAGACTTTCTTCCCAAGTGAGTCTAAATTGTGTCAAAATGACAACACTAATCATCACAAAAGGGACTATGAACACCCCTTTTTCTAAAGGAGATAAAAAAATAGATATGTTTAAAGATCCTAAGATATTAGGTAAGCCCAAATCAAAACTGTAATGAGGCCATCACACAGATGGCTATAATCTGTGAGTACAGATAACAGGAAGTGTTGGCAAAAGTTTGAGGAGCCCTTTATGCACTGTTGGTGATGGCATGGAATGCTATTGTTTGGGAGACAGCCTACTGTTCTTTTGTTTTTACAAGATTACACATAGAGTTATCATATGTCTCAGTAAGTGGACTCATAGGTGTCATACATACTCAAGAAATTAAAAAATGCATCTACTACAGAACTTATATTTTGAATATTCATAGCAGCTTCATTCATGCTAGTCAAAATGTGAAAACAATTCAATGTCCATGAACCTGCAAATGAGCAAATCATTGACATTGTATCCACATAATGGAATATTATTATTCACCCCCAAAGGCAAGCGACATTGATATCGTCTACTACATGAAGGAAACCTTCAAGCCACTGTGCAGAATGAAAGCGATCACTCCCAAAAGGGTGCATATTGAGTGTTTCTATTTATACAGACTGTCCAGAAATAGATTAATCTATAAGAGACACAAAGTGGATTGGCATTGGCATGAAGTTGGAGTTAAGCCAGATGGGGAGTAACTGCTCATAGGACATGGATGGTGAGTTCAGTAAAGTGTTGGCTCCCTAGCTATGAATGAATTCAGACTACTGACTCATGTACTGGAATTGCTGTTGTGTGATTTATAGCTTTATAAAGCTATTATAAAATAATTTATTGTGCACCAATATCACTATTGCCAAGGCTTACACCTCATTGTGGACATATAAAAATGGAACCCTGAATATAAATAGTCAGATGCATAGGAAGTAAAGATATGGCCAAGAAGGAATGATTAATTCTTACTGTTGGGGATGTCCTCAGAAAAGAAACCCAGCCACTGGTGGCAGTTTCTGAAGAAAGACAAGGAACTCTTTCCCAGGATAAGATGAAATCCAATTCAAAATAAGAAAACAGTTCATGGTTGTAGTTGTTTGTGTATTAAATTTTGCTATAATATTGATGTTTAAGATCCCAGATACTTCTGCCAGAGCCTGACAAATACAGAAGATGAAGCTCACAGCCAACCACTGGACTAAGATAGGGAGTCCCAATGGAGGAGTTGGAGAAGGGACTGAAGGAGCTAAGGGGGTTTGCAGTCCCATGGAGGGAACAACAGTGTCAACAGACCAGGCCCCCCCACCCCGAGCTCCCAGGGACTGGACCACCAACCAAAGAATACACATGGAAGGACCCATGGTGCTGGCCACATATGTGCCAGAGGATGGCCTTGTTAAATAAACATCAGTGGGAGGAGAGACCCTCAGGCCTGAGGGTGTTCAATGCCCCAGTGTAGGGGAATGTCATGGTAAGAGGATGGGAATGGGTGGGTGGGGAGCACCCTCATAGAAGCAGGGGGAGGGGGAATAGGATAGGGGGTTTCTGAAGGGCAGACCTGGAAAGGGGAAAACATTTGAAATGTAAATAAAGAAAATACCCAAGGAGAGGGGAGAACTCAGAGGCTGTTTCACCTGGGGATCCAGCCCATATAAGTCACCAAAGGCAGACACTATTGTGGATGCCAAGAAGTGCTTGCTGGCAGGAGCCTGATATAGCTGTCTCCTGAGAGGCTGTGGCAGAACCTGACAAATACAGAGGCAGATGCTCCTAACAAACCATTGGAATGAGCATGGGGTCCCCAATGAAGGAGTTCGAGAAAGGACTGAAGGAGCTGAAGGAGTTTGCAACCCCATAGGAAGAACAACACTATCAACCAACCAGAGCTCCCAGGGTCTAAACCACCAACCAAGGTGTACACATGGAGGGACCCATGGCTCCAGCCATATATGTAGCAGAGGATGGCCTTTTAGAGAATCAATGGGAGAAGAAGCCCTTGGTCCTGGGAAGGCTCAATGCTCCAGTGTAAGGGAATGCCAGGGAGGGGAGATGGGATGGGGGGATGGAATAGGGGAAACCTGGGAAAGGGGATAACATTTGAAATGTAAATAAAGAAAATATGCAATTAAAAAAAAAAACTAGGATCCAATGAGAGGCATTAGGGGGCTGAATGTGGCCTTGGAAGAAGCAGAGAAACCTTGGTCCCCTTTTTTGTCATCCTTTTGCTTTTAGACTATGAAAGCTTTTATTTTCACCCCCCCACACACACACACACTGTGGACTGCTGCCTCTTCACAAAGCAGGGGAAGCAGGGGTGGGGTGGGACACACACACACACACACACACACACACACACACACACACACTCACACACACTATGGATTAAATGCCCCAAATTATGAACCAAATTAAATCTTTTCTCTTAAAAAAAAAGAACTCTGTTGCAAGAAAATAAGAGAGAGAGAGAGACAGTGGGAGGTGGAAAGAAGGAAGGAAGGAAGGAAGGAAGGAAGGAAGGAAGGAAGGAAGGAAGGATGGAAGGAAGGAAGGAAGGAAGAAAGGAAGAAAGGAAGAAAGGAATGAAGAGGGTGATAAACAATTTATTAAACAATTGATTCAGTGATGGTGAGTAGTCCCAGTGGTACTAATTTACATTTTTTAAAAAAGGGTGGAGAGTCTACCTGGAAGTAAGCATAATATCTGTGTGTGTGTGTGTGTGAAGGGGGTGGGGGGCAGATGTATGTATGCATGCAGGTACATATATGTGAAGGCCATGGATATGTTCCTAACTCTGGGCCTGTGTGTAACACTTTTTCCTGTATTTGACTCCATGAAATCTCCCCGCCCCCCTTTTTTTTCTTTTTATATTTAGAGACAAGGGATGTGAAGACAAGAAGCAAAGTGCCTTTCCCAAAGTCCACATCTGCAAACTGGCTGAGATAGGACTCAGTGCTTAGATATGCGTCAGTAGAGCCTAAACTATTAACCAGCCCTCCAATTTTGAAACTATTACTTCAAGCAGGTATCTCCCATGATTTCTTGAGCAAAGATCAGCCTGCAGGTGGTCCTCAGGAAAAAGCCATTGAGGGGTTAAATTCTAGCCTTCTTCTCTGTCCAGCATACAAACCCCATGTAAGAAAGCCCGACATGTGTCTGGTGTAGGCAAAGCCACTGCCTATATCAGAGATATTGGGAATGGATGATTGTCCCTTGCTGAAGACATTGCCTTTCTCCCAGCAAGCAAGTCTTACCACACAGCAACACCATTCAGCCTAGCTAGTAGTCATGGACATTGAACTTCATGTTATAACAATATCATCAACACAGTACTAAGCATTACCCATGTGCAAGAATTGTGCTAAGAACTTTACACACACTGTCTCCTTTATTCTGCACAAAAATGCAAGCCAATTCGCACTAGAGAGTCATGTGTTGCTTACCAGGGGGATTGCATGGCTTCTGGTATTAGCTTTATCTCTCGCAGAAGTGTGGAGTATGTGACTTGCTTCTGATCTCTCGGTATATCTGTTTCATCATCTCCAAATTAGTGATAGGAACAGTGCCTACTTCACAGGATGGTTGGGCTTGCTAAAAGCATATTTGGACATGAAGTACTTGGCATGTAGTTGGCATGTGGTGAGAGCTGTTTATGTGTTGGTTGTTCCTCTGAACAACTGTGGAAACAGGTTTAAATTACTAAGCACCTTTCACAAGGAAATACAAGAGGCAGAGCTAGGGTTCAAACACGGAGTTTGGCTTGAGAGTTTGTATTTTGAAGCAGTAAACTAAATTTCTTTCTGTAAATGGCAATTCTCATGGTAATGGTATATACACTTTTAGAAGCATCCTTTGTATCCTGTGGATGGGTATCACTATATCTTTATAATATCATACTCAATACTTCCTTAGAATTACACAATGAATTCCTGTTGTTATATCATTTCTTTACATAGGAGTTCAGAAAGTTTAGGAGGAGAGAACAGAAGGCTACCTAAAGGGTCCAGGAGGAGCAGACTCCAGGGCTCTGGAACACAGTAGGGTAAACATACTCCACACAAATAAGCATGCTCTATTAGGTTCTTAATAAATATATATTTTCATCCTTAACTCTCTTGATCAATAGTTTTGGAATCTTTCCCTACTTGCTACCTTAGTCAATGCTGCCTTATCAGTTCAGAAATTCAGAATATCTTACTTGAGATGATATAACAATATCTGAAGTAGGCTTTTGACTGCCTATTCTTCCTTATACTGTCACATGAGATCATCTTAGTGAGCCGGTTCTTTGTGAACAAATTTGTATAGTTTGCCACCTGATAAGATTGATACAAAAGTTAAATCTACTCCAAGCATTTCAACATCTCTGTGATAATGTGAGCAGCCTTCCCATCTGAGAAATTTTAATGAATTATCACTTGGAGAATGTGGAATTGGCTCCAATATTGGAAGTATGGGGAGGAAGAATATTGATTTGTGACCATCTAGTGGCTTACTTGTATCCAAGCTTAAAAGATCTATGTTGTGGAAGTAGTGAGTTAGAACTGTGACCCATAGGAGTTCAGAAAGTTTAGGAGGAGAGAACAGAAGGCTACCTAAAGGGTCCAAGAGGAGCAGACTCCAGGGCTCTGGAACACAGTAGGGTAAACATACTCCACACAAATAAGCATGCTCTATTAGCAACTGGAAAGTTTTCAACACGAAGACATTTTTTTAAAGAGATGGAAAAGGCAAAGCTCCTCAGATGATCAGATCACACGAATGTCTCTAGTTGTCCCACTACACTCCATAAGTACATGTAATGGCTACATGTCAATAAGACACTTCTTAGAGTGGTTGACTTTATAGAAATATGCAAAATACAGTTTTCTTGACTGTTGACCTATCATATAAATCTTGTTAAAATGTCTACTGTCTGACAAGTTCCTTGTGCCCATGAAGATCTTCTTTAAGGAAAGGTGACATTGTCCATTCAGGCCAGTATGATTAAACACTGTATACTGGGAAACACCAACCAGTGTTCTCATGGTTTTGGAGACTGGAAAGCTAAGATCAAGGTGCCTGCAGATCCAGGAAGGGCCTGTATCTTGATTCATAAGCGTTGTTCACTTGTTATGTCTGTCTTAGTGAAAGGAGAAAATTAGGTCCCCCAAGGCCTTTAAAGTAAGGACTCTAATCCCATTAGAAGAAGTTAGGATCACCCATGGCCTCTGACAATATCACCTTTTCAGTATCATTGCCATGGTGGGAGGGTAGAGTTTCTACAAAGGGATTTTGAGAGGACAGAAACATTCCAAAGCTAGAGGTGAGTTTTTTCTCAACCCTGAAATGCCCACTCATCTGTTCATTACAACATAGGATTCTGAAGTTAACAAACTTCCTTTGCTAAATAAATGAACATCTTACAATTCATAACCATTAAGAGAACTTCATTTCTTACTTCTCTCAGCATGAAAGTTATATGCTAAATTTTACTAGCAGCTCAATCACATAATCTGGCTAGGGACCAGTCAAATTTAGAATTAAACTTCTATTTGCTTCAGTGTTTTTTTTTTGTTTTTTTTTATGTTGTTTTTATTTTCAGATTTGTATGCTCACCAGTAGAGTTGCATCTCAATGAAGATTTAGATTCTGAAATCATCTGATGACCAGAGAAGTACAGACAAAGCAGAATATGTCAAATCCCTATTACTTATTAATTTTACTGACAGCTATTTATTCAATAAATGTATATATTTAAATGCCAAAAGATGCATGCATGAATACTTATGACACAATTACTTATAATAGAAAAATCACAGTAACCCACATTTCCTTCTGCAGTAAGAAAAACACAAAATTATGCCATATTCAGGAAATATGGTATTGCATATTATTGAAACTGTCCCGACAAATGTCATATTCATGGATCCAAACAAATCTTCCAATGATGCTATTGACTAAAAAGAAGCAGGTCAACAATACAGAACACCATTTGGTAAGTATCTATAAGGTATGCACATTCAAAAAGAGCTAACAAGAGAGTACATCTTAGAGGCTACTGTTTGACTTTACCTTTCGCTTTTTGTTTTCTCTTATGTTTGTGGTACTCTGCTATTTATTGGAAGCACATAAATGCTACTGTATAATTCTAAGATCATGTTTCATAACAATTTCTTAAACACAGAAACAAAAAGGAGCTTAAAATAATCTCTTTTAATTCCCAGATAAAGACCTGAGATAGGACAGTGAGAACAGAAATAGACAAGGGGCACTTATTTTAAAGCAGAGTCAACAGGGATCAGCAAAATTATGGTAAGAATGAAGTGGGATAGATTGTAATTAATATTTTCTTGGTCCATCTATCATAAATCATGCCAAATTTGTTTGTGGCATGCATCCAGAAAGTGCATTTTTTTAAAATTATTGCTGTGACAAATAACTGAGACAAGCCATAAAAAATCAGGGATGTTAATTTTAGCTCATAGCTTTAGGCCACAGTCATTTGGCTCCATTGCTTTGAGTCTAAGGTGAGGCAGAGCATCATGGTATTTGGTCATGTCAAAGAAGACTCCAGAGACCAGGAAGACATGAGACAAAGAGAGGACAGTGACAAAATATGCCTTCAAAAGGCATTTCCCAAATAACCCACCTCCTCCAAATATTTGCCACCTCCTAAGTCTCCATCTGTCCCAATAATGGCACCAAATTATCTCTTTCAACATGAAAATCCCCCAATGAAGCCAAAGGTCCCATGAGCAAATGACCTTCAAAACTGAAGCCTTTAGCACATTTGCAGGACACTGCAGAATCAAACCAATACAGGAGGGCACTTGCACCTGAGGTTTGAATTTTCTGTTGCTGCTATAGGAAAATTTCTCAGACTGAGTGACATGAAGCAATATGAAAACAATATCACATATCTAGAGGGCATAGCCTAACATGGTTCTTGCTGGATGAAGCTCAAGCTAATGGCAGGATGATGTTCCTCTCAAGAGGTTCCAGGAGAAAAATCCATTTCTTGGATGTTCTCAGTTCAAAGCTATGTAGTCTTTATGGAGTAACTCATTCCATTTCCCAGCCCAACCTCACATCTGAGTCTACCCTCTCTCACACATTCTGATGCTCTCCTTTCACTTAGGAGGACTCCAGTGATTACACTTAGCCCACCTAGATGATCGAGGACAACATACCTGGTTATTGAGCTCCACTGAGCAGCAACTTGAGCTCAGTCTGTGTATTCAATTGCCCTTTGCAATGCATCAGCATATTAGTTTCTGGAAATTAAGATAGTTTTGAAGAAGGCAATCATCCTAGTTTGCTTTCTGTTCCTGTGATAAAGATCATGACTGAAAGCAACTTAGAAAAGAAAGGATTTAGTTCACCTTATACTTCCAGGTCACCATCCTTTACTGAGGGAAGTCAAGGCAAGGATCTGAAGGTAGGGGCATGGAGGAGAATACATGGAGGAATGCTCTATCTGGCTCATTCTTTGGCTACTTCCTATCTAGCTTTTAGATAGCCCAACATCACTTGCCTAAGAACAGTTCTACCCACTGTAGACCAGGCCCTGGCACATCAATCATTAAGACCATTTTTCATAGACCCAGTTGTGTGCCAATTTGATGGAGGTAATTCAAGTGAAGTGTCGTCTTCCTTGGTGTCTCTAGGTTGTATCAAGTTGATGATAAAAAACTAACAAGGACAGTATTGTTCTAGCTATTATCATACAGAACAGTAGAAAGTTGTGACTTATTAAAAAATTCAGTGAACTCTACCTCGGAGCTCTTAGCTAAGTAATAAAATACCCCTTTTCCCCCTTTACCTAAACCAGTTTGAGGTGGGATTTTTGTCACTTGAAATCAAAGTATTCTGACCTCCAAGTAGTAGAGGAAATGAAAAGATATGTAGGCAAAAGAAGGCAGAGTTTTCTGCCAATGTGATTGTGAACCCTAGAAACTGTTCTAATCTGTGTCCCATTGCGTTGACAAATCACTGACTCAACACAACTTGAAGAGTTTATTTCAGTTTACAGGTTATATTTAATCCGTGAGAGCAGTCTGAACAGGAGCTTGGGGTAGAAACCTGAAGGCAGGAATTAAAGCTGAGACCAAAGAGGAGTGCTCCTTACTGGCTTGATTAGATATTTTCTCATACAGGCCAGGTATGCCTGCTAAGGAATGGTTCTGCCCACAGTGGGCTGGGCCCTCCTACATCAACTGGCAAAAAGAAAATGCCCAATTGTCATGACTACTGGCTGATATAATGGAAATAATTCCTCAACTGAGGTTTCCTCTTCCAAGGTTTGTCAAGTTGACAACTACATCTAACCATGAGAGAAGTGATGTTACATGTACAAGAATGAGAAAAACTGAAAACTAAAGAACAGAGTTGGCTTGAGACATATTTACATTGGAGATTGATTTCAATATCCATGGTCAATAAATATTGCATGAATTAAGTTTAAAGTTTGGTAAAGTAGAGATGCCAAAATACTTTGTAACATTTAAATGTTTTTTTTTTCTTTTATCTTTATCATTGATAACTCACTACTGGTATTTTGGTTAGGAAGGTCCTTTGACTACTATTTACTATTTTTACCAGAGATGAACCTAAATTACTACATTCTTGTCTTTAACAAACATAGGTTTTATTTGAAAAGCTATCTAAGCTTTATGATACAAGAGAAGGCATTTTTATTGGGCATGTTTGTTGGGCAGACTCTGGATTGCAATGTAATTAATTATTTGTGTTTCTAATCATAAACAAAAATAAACTATCATTCATATTTTTAATCAGCCTCATATATTGGTCATCATGTTTTGGTTCTTAAGTGTCCTTCAAGGCATTTGACCTAATAACTTGGTTACTATGTAATCTATTGATAGGAGGTAGAGACTTTGGGATATGGGGCCTAGTGGGAGGAAGAAAAGTCCCTTTAAGAGATATTGGATTTGTTCTCTCTCTCTCTCTGTCTCGCTCTCTCTGTCTCTGTCTTTTCCAGCAGTCACAATGTGAAATGTAAACAGACAAACAAACATACAATCTCCTTTTACCATGACATCCTTATGCCATCAGAGGCCCAACATTGATAGGTACAAAGAGCCGGGAACTAAAATCTTTGATACCAAGAGCAAAAGTAAGTCCTTCATCCCTTTAAGCCACTCATTTTAGGCATTTTGTCACACCTTTGTCACAAGCTAACATCTCAATAAAAGTACCATGAAACATAATACATACAAAGCTTGCAAGGTGTAGTTTCCAAACATTGCAAAACAAAAGGTGCAGTTTAAATATATTCATGATCACCTTTCTGAACTCTTTTTCTAAATACTTGAATATTCTCTCAAATGTTTTTTAAAATTGTACAAAAAAGCAAAAAGTTTTTTATCTTTCACTTGAATTTTTATATTTTAAGGAAAATTTAGAGATACTTTTTTTAGTAGTCTTAGATTTTGATACTCATGTTATTGTGTCTATTCGGTGATGTATCTTAGACCACATGCCTGAGTTCCAAGAAGATACATCTCAAAAAAGCCAGGAAAGATAAATAAACCAGTATAACTAATAGACACGACAACCACATGTTTAATAGAGCCTCTTACAGGAGAGATATTGGTAACATAAGAAATCTTGACCTACTAATTGTTGATTAGTGCAAATTTTTGAAAACTACCTGCAATCTATAACCATGAGTTTATCAGTGAAAGCAGAATAAAGAGGCCAGGCTGGCAGGAAGGCAGGAAGATGCAGAAGCCTTTTAGCAGGAGCAGAGCACACCATAGGGAAAAGTAGTATATAAAATCAGCAGGTAAATAATTGTGCAGATCCTTAAATCTGAATGACTCAGTGTCATTGACTCCTAGCCAGTGATAAAATGACCTTGTCTCCTTTATAACACAGTAGTTTATATTGCATGTTGAAGTAGTAAATATGGTCACAAGGGGAGGTACCATGAAGATTAATAATTGCTGGCTGTAGATCACACTCAGGTTTCCAATGAGACAACTCTACTCAAAGATATCATTTGTAATTTTTAACATCTAAGAGAATGTGCATTATCCCAGAAGAGTGGTCATATTAATAAACAAAAGGGAAAGCTATAGACTACAAGGACATCCTAGAGTCATTAAGGATCAAGTCCAAGTTTCACTTGGCAGGCTGTTTGTGGAATTGTGTGCATATGTGAGAAATAGGAAAATGTTTTAGCTCTGGGTAGATAATAGTGAGTCTATAATAGCTTCGAAGTTAATTGGATTAACTTCAGGGGATAAAAGTGAACAAGAACCTGCCATGTAGCCAGCTCATTCCTCAGGGCAGTGCCTTTCAGATAACATTATCATATGCTATTTCTCAGACTAGTCACTGGCTACCTAAAGCCAAAGAAAAGTGAGTAGTGTATCTAAAATATAGAAACTCAAACACACACACACACAGGCACACACCAGATGAAATTATAATCTCCAAGGTGATAGTTTTAGGATATCACATTTTGCAGCGGTGATCATGTTGTGAGGATGAAGCACTCATATGCAAGATTAATGCTCTAATAAGAAGATCCACAGAGCTTATTCATCCCTTCTACCATGCGAAGCCACAGTGAAACATGACATTTACAAACCAGAAGGCTGGTTGTTTCTGGCCAGCTGTTAAATATGTTGACACATTGATTTTATACTTTTCTTGTTCTCCAGAATAGTGAGAATAAATTTTCTGTTTGTTGTGAGCTACTCAGTTTATCGTAGTTTGTCAAATCATCCCAAATGAGTAAGTCAGGAGACAGACATCTTATGAGTTCACATCCTTATCTCTAATCAAGTTCTTCATTCTTTGTAACTTTTGGGTATTTGTGGAGTGAATGAAGAGCTAGGTGAGCAAGAGGAGGAATAATGGAAGTAAGCTGGGGTACTTACAAACACACTCAATTAGGTGGGTAACTTAGAGTAAGTTACTTGGTGTGGGTGAGAATATATGTCTTCATCTATTTTGGTGAAAAAAAAAATTGATAGCAGCCAAACTTAATCACTATAGCATTCAGATGAGTTGTGCCAATCACATTCATTGGCAACCTTCAGAGCCAAAAAAGCGATGGGATTGAACTAAAAACTTTAAGAAGTTGGCTTACACAACCATGATGACTTACAGAGTTCAACTGATACTGTGAGGCCAAGGCTAGAGACTGTGAAAAGGTTACAGTTCAAGTCCAGGCTAAGCCTGATAAGGAATCAGAATGAAGCATAAATACTTTCTGTTGGAGAACTCCCCACTGGAGGTGGGCCCTTGTCCTACTGAGACCTCTGGCACATGGGTAGTGCCCACCCATGCTCTGGAAGTCAATTTGCTTTACTCAGTGTCCATCAATTTAATTATAAACCTAAATATAAAAGATTGACCAAGTATGGGGGACCTGTTGTTCAGCCAAGTTGACATATAAAATTAGCTACCACACATGTGGGACATTATAAACTTTCTGAGACACTAGTTGGGAAATACTAACCAGATTCTCTGAACCGGTTCTTTGCCCCCACTTATAAGAGCTATGAAGATGCATTTTAGGGACACTGTATAGTGTTTTTGTTGTTGGACAGAAAATGAGAATTTTTTCCTCTTTATTCTACTGTAAGTCTCATTGCAAGTCAAGAATGTAAAACTAAATTATGTTTTCCTCAGGCAGCATGGACAAGAAAGGCTTCTCAGTGCACATTGGTGATGGAACGTACCAGAAAGAAATACACACAAGGAATGATATCATTGTTCAGTCATAGCTTGCTAAAGAATAACTCCATGCCTTGGCCACTCATAGTTCCCCAAAATAGGATAGGAATGAGCTAAAACACCCCTGTGTGCTTTTTATCTCAGGAGGGATCTTAGAGGCAATGGATTGATCTGTACTAGCAGAAAAATGTCCTAGAAGGCAGTATCTTGAGAACTCCAGTATATATGCACGGGATGTCTTTCTGGAGGGTTATCATATTTCTTGAAAGTTGATCAACTCTTACAGTAAAAAGGGTCTTGGGGAGCTGAAAAGATAGCTCTATCAGTGAAATGATTGACAAGAAAAATACGATGACCTTAGTTTCATCCACAGAAGCCATATAAGAAGCTGGGCATGCTCATGAGTGCTTGCAATGCCAGCACTGGGGAGGTGGGGATAGGAGGATCCCTGGAGCTCACTGCCAAATTAACCTAGCCAGGTTCCAGACCTCCAGGAGAGGTCTGTATCAATAAATAAGCTAGGCAGCTCTTGAGGGACATCTTAAGTTGACATTTGATGTCTATGCCCAGGTACACAAATATGTGTGCATTTCTTCTCCAACATTCAGCTTCACCAGTCACATAGCATGGTCTCTTTGTAGGTCTACACAATTTATTTCATCTATCTATCTATCTATCTATCTATCTATCTATCTATCTATCTATTTGTTTTTCCAGATAGCTGGATCTCTTAACTCAGGACTTCCAACTCCCAAAGTGAAGAGGTTTGTATTGTGACAAGACTGTAAGTAAAGAACACCATTCTCTACGTTCTGGATGCTGCACAACTATGTAAAGAGTAATACTAAGAGACACATGCTTCCCATGAGGTAGTCAGCATCTTCCGGAAGGCCATTCTCCATGGGCCTGCCTCTTGTTGCATTCAGTAGAGGATGCGAGTAAGAAGAAAGGGAAGGGAAGCACTTGAGAATGATACTATAACTTTCTTCATTAGATTTCAACTGACACATGTTCAGTATTTAGATGGAATTTTCTGTAGAACCAATCCCAAACTGCCTCATATCAAAATGTAAATAGCTGACAGAAGGGTGCATTTGGAAAAATAAAACAGGAGACTATACTGAAATAGATCATAAAATTTTATTTGTGATATTTTAATCATACACATTTTAAAAAATATACTTGTAGATATCTTGCATTTATAATAGAAATATGCCACAGGTTGTCATTTCTCACTTACTTTCTATAGATTCATTTTAAAGTGTGCCATAAAGAAGGAATAAATGAATTTATGTGATGCTATTTACTATTATAAAAATAAAGATACGGGAAAAACACTGATTAATATTCAAAGATACACATTTCTCTTTCATTAATTTTGAATTCACATGAGTATCAAAGTAAAGTTAGTTAGATCTGTTCTTCTCATTTTGTAGCAGGTTCAGATATGACACACTTTGTTGTTGAATCTTGAAGCCTATGGCTCAGTGCTGTGTAATCTAGCCCTTGTTTGAACATTAATTGCTCTCATAATGAAGGTGACTATAAGAAACAGACCTAGCTGTCTGTGCTCAGTGAAAGTGTGCCGTTCACCAGACATTCACCCTGATATTTCATTAGGAACACCGCTTTGGTATTCAAATAAAAATGGCCAGGACTCCATTCCTGGTCAGTCTGACACCTGTTTCAGGTGGTCAACAGCATTTTAGTCAGGAAATAATCTCCCTTTCCGTGTCCAGCACCGAAGAGTGAGTTACTTCAGCAAAGGGGGACTTTAGAAAACTCTAGAAACCCTCTTCCAGGTTTTGTTCCCCCTTGTCATAGTAAATAATGCCTTGACTTTCTTCAATTGTTCTTAATGGAACTAATTACATGTCCTTAGAAACAGTGTCAAAATTACAGGTAATTTTTAATTACAAAGCGTTTCCTTGGAAACGGTTTCCTGTATATGAAAGTGCACTCCGTTCCAAAATAGTTCATTTCGTTTACAATTAGAAATCAAAGAGTGAGCACGGCATAGGGCAATTTAGAAATTGTCACGCTAATTGCCATGAAAAAAGTTAATTTTTCACAGCACACAACGGACAGAGCACATCCAATTAACTGGTCCGCAGTTACTCACCAGCTACCTCCGAGAAGAGTTATTCAATTTTATGACCATTAATTTGTCACTGGCATTAGACATTGTTTTCCAATTTAGACACTTATTTAGAAATTATATATGCATTGCTATAAAATTTGGAAAGAACTGATCATAATGATTACAATTGTTATTGTTCTTAAAGATCAGCCTACATTGGTAATATCAAAGTTCACAGCAGCTGTCTTACAAATCACCTTAACACACTGGCTTGACGGCTAATGGTAGGCCTCTCTTTGGTTGATAAGGTGTTGCCCTGGAAACCATCCTGATACAGTCCATAATAGGGCAGACGCTGAGGCAGAGAGTACAGCCTGTACATGCATCGCTAACGGTAGGCAGGTGAGTTTCTGGATCAAACTGGATAGCCTGCAAATAGAGACCAAGAGAGTTGAGCCACTGTCCACCAATGTCAGGAATGTCTCCATTTTAGCATCTGCATCTCCGTTCCAGTCATGGAGAGTACCACACACCACATGGATGCAATGACAGCAGCAGCTGAGCTGACAGGAGAAACAGAAGCAGAAGAAACTCACTTAAATTAGAAATACAGTGTTTACAGTTCATTCGAGGCTTTTCCTTCCATGTGTGAGGAAACATTTTGAGGTCCAGCACTTCTGTTCTCTCCACCAGTGGAGCAATCAGATTTCACCAATCTGACCAGGTTGGGGCAGCTAGTGCCTGCCAACATTGGATGCTTTCCATACAGACCCACATACTCCTTGTTCTTTTCTTCATGCTGTCGTGTGTGTGTGTGTGTGTGTGTGTGTGTGTGTGTGTACCACATGTATGTTCATGTGTGTGCAGGTGCACATGTATGTGGAAGAACCTGTGCATGTGAATGTAGAAGACAGAGGAAAAACCTCAGGTGCCATTCTCAGAATGTCATCTGCCTCTTTTGACATAGGGTCTCCCACATTAGCCTGGAGCTAACCAATTAGGCTAGGTTGTCTGGCCAGTGGGTCCTGGGGATCCTGTCTCAGCCTCCTCGACTTTGTGATTTCAAGTCTGTGCCGTTATGCTGGGCATTTTTTACATGTGTTCTAGACATGTGTGAGTGCATGGGGGATGGAACTTAGGTCCTTGTGATTGCAAGACAAGTGCTTTACCGACTGAACCACCCTCAAACACACTTTAGGCACCCCTTTATGCTGGAGAAGGATAATGCTAGGGAGGACAGTGAGTATACTTCAAATAATGCATGTGATTATAAAATAGAGAAAAGTAGAAAAAACTCATCCCCACAGTCAGCTCTGAGTTTTGAGTATTACGATTTGATTTTAAGCATTATCTTACCACAACAGCACAAAATGTAGAAGGGACAGGCAGGAGAGCCCTTGTCCCTTTCTGTCCCTGACACTTTGCAGCTGTGAGACATTGGACCAGCCCTCCAACTCCTACTCTGCTCAGGATTTTAACAAGTTTTATAACGTTCTCCCTCCCTCCCTCCCTCCCTCCCTCCCTCCCTCCCTCCCTCCCTCCTTCAGTCCCTTCCTCTCTCCTTCTCTCCATCCATCCTTCCCTCCCTATCTCCTTTGGTCCTTCCCTTCCTCCATCCTTCCCTTCTTCTCCTTCCCCCTCCTTCCCTTCATCCTCACCCCCACACTTCTTTTCTTCTCTTCCTACTCCCTTGCCTTCCTTCTCTCTTTCATAAATTTTCTCTTTATGAAGTTGTACAAAAAATAAAAGAATAAATATACTAAATGTGAAGTGAGGATTGAGAAGGTTTTAGGTTCACATGGCAACTTGGCCATTGTAGGCATGGAAGCAATGGAGATGCTGTGGCAGTCCTTGGGGGCAGGTTGAACTTTCAGCAAGCACAGTGCAGCTATGGGAGGAGGAGTGGATGAGTGGAAGGGGTCCTCCCTGGGGTACAACCTCACTGCTGTCTCACTTGCAGAAGAAGTTCAGTCATGTTCAAGTCTTTTGGAAAAACAAAGTAAGGCTTTTGGGGGAGTAACATGGGAAGCAAGGTTCTACTCCCCATGCCTCCTGAGGTCAGCCTACAAATCTTCTGTGTGAAAGTAATTTCATGATTATTATTGCCTTTTGTACTTGATTCTTGTATTAGAATCTATCTAATATGGACTGTCCTTGTTATCAATAGATGATTGAGTCCAGGGTCCCTATGAATACTCAAATCCTTGTGTGCTCATTTCTGATATGAGTGTGTGCAATATCTGCATAGATCCTATGCTCATCCTCCATATACATTTTAAGTAAGCTTCAGGATGACGTAGTGTGCTCACACCATGCCAATAGTGCACATACAGTTATTATGCTGTTTTTAGGATATAAGGACAAGGTTAGTTTACATTTTAAAAATGGATGTAAACTTTTCCAACTATTTTGATCTGAGACTGGCTGAATTCATGGATAAGAAAACCTCTAGACATAGAGAACCAAAGCATATATACATTGATTTTTAAAATTGCCATTCAAAATTACATTTAACCAGCTTTCTATTCTGAAGTCCATAAAAGTCAAATGGTCTTTTCAAAGTAAATAAAAATACACTGTATTCATTACTTTTCTTATTGCTTGTCAAAATATCTGAAAAGTTTCATCTTAAGAGAGGAACTATATGTTTCTATTTTGGCTCCTAGTTTGATAATGTAATCCGCCTCGACAAGGAAGTGTGGTGGCAGCATTGCCCACCTGGTCATGTTGTATCTGCAGCCAGTAAGCAGAGATGTATGCCATGTTGTATCTGTAGCTAGTAAGCAGTATGAGTTCTGGGCCATATTTGCATTTCTTTTTTATTTGCATTTCCTTTTTATTCAGTCTACAACCCCACCCACCTGTTGGAGCCACCCATATTCAGATTGGTTCTTCCAGTCTTAATTAAACCTGTCTGGAGATATCTTCACCGACATGCTCAGATGTATGTCTCCTTGGTGACTGTAAATCTCCTTAAGGAGGCAATGTAAGGTAACCATTGCAATCATTTAGTGTAAGAAGGAGTTAACATTTTAGGAGACAGACTTCAACAAGTGTTCTGACAGACTGTAAGGCTTGTTTACCTAAGTTCTCCCTATGCCTTATAACTACTTCAGATTTCTATTTGAATAAGTAAAACCCATTTCTTTCCCCTTATGGTTCCTCATTTCTCTACATTGAAATATGGTGAAGTTATGGAGCACAGTTAAACAATTCTTAGATATATTATAGTTTAATAGTACAAACACAAAGTCCATTTCATCCATGACTTTCACTTTCAACTTTTAAAGTCTTTTGATACAGAGGTGGCAAAGGATGAGTGAGTCTTTCTGATGCATAGTTAGGAGTTTTTTTTTTCCTCTCATTATCCTTACTCTTGTTATTGACATGGTACCAAGGATAGAGTGCCAAGGTAATAGCTACCAGCTCTATGATTTAAGGTGTTAGCTTAAGTGGTACGATGTCTGTGCTCAATTCTGAGTAGATAATCATAATGAAGACAAAATGAAAGTAAAGGTGATATCATCAATATTTGCAAGTGACAGAGGGAGCTAGAAACAGTGATAATCAAATGAAAAGTTGATGTCCATCTGTAATCTCAAATTAAGAAGGACCATGATTCTATCTATCTATCTATCTATCTATCTATCTATCTATCTATCTATCTATCTATCTATCTATCCATCTATCTATCTATCTACCTATCTATCTGAGACAGGGTCTCACTGTGTAGTCCTGGATGAGTATATGGCCTAGAAATCAACAAGTAGACCACACTGGCCTTGAACTCACAGAAAAGTTCCTGCCCCTGCCTTTAAGGCAGGGATTAAAGGTATGTACCTCCATGCCCAACCAAAGGGAAAGACTTTCAAAAGTAGAAAAATAATGTTGGTAAGACTGCCCAGGGAGTAAAGCATTTGCTTCAAACATAATGACCTGGGTTTGATCCCTGAATCTTAAATGGTGGAAGGAGAAAGACATTGTCCTCTAATCTACACAATTCTAGTAAAAGCTATGTACCCCACACATACACAAACATACAAACTAAATAAATGTAAAAAAATATATAGAAAACACTTGTCTGAAAACTATGTAAAATTTCTCTATGTGTATTTCTACCACTAGTTTGAATGGAGTCTATGATCTATTCCTAAAAGGGGACATTTTATTATTTATTTAAAAATTATACTGTTCATTTTAGAAGATTTTATTTCATACTTACTTATGGTTTGAACGCTTTTTAATAAAAATGAGTGTATTCTACAATGCTAACAATTGTTTGCAGCTTTGAACACCAGGTCTTGATGAAAAATGTATTTTAAAGGTTTCCCATCGTTTTGATTTGCATCCTTTCTTCCATTCATTTGGAGAACCCACCAAGTTGAGGTCTCAATTGTGTCAGTGCTGTTACAAACAGGGCACAAGCTGGTGGATGAAGCCATAAGCTAAAGTCACAGAGAAATGGGCGGGATGTGTTCTGCCAACCCTGGAGGAGAGTAATCTTTAATCTGCCTTTGCTGTCTTGTGGCAGGCTCTCAGGCGAGGCAGAGAACACACCCATGCTCACTTCTAGTGGCAGATAAACCAAAAATATCTCTCTGTCTTTTCTAGCCATGGTGAAATTCATAAGACCAACCATCTATGAGTCTGTGGAGGGATAATGTTTCTTTTCTTTTCCTTTTATAAATGACTGCTGTAAAACCCCAATCAATACTGAATGGAGGAAAATCCTCTGTAGGCTGAAGGAATCAGGCCCTTTAAGGAGCTTGGTGATAAATGACAGTTCTGCTCCCAGCAGTCAGTACCAGATCATAACCTTCCCTAATGTACATTATTTTGCATGAATTTCTGTTTTCACTTAAATTTCCCTTTCCAGCTTTGTGGGTGATGAAATGATATTAAAATAATACTGTGCACGGAAAGGTGGCTATATTGGTTATTTTTATTATCCCTGAACCACATCCCTGACAAGAAGCAACTCAAGAAAGGGAAGGAGGGCTTTTTTTGGGTCACTGTTCTGAAGATGGGGTCCAACACTTTGGGGAAAGTATGGCAGCAACTGAAGGCCATCATGGGAAATCTGCTCAGTGTGGGTGGAGCAGAAAGCAGAGAAAAATGCTGACAGTGCTCATTCATTCTCTCATTTCCATTCAGTAGGAAATCCCAACACAGGGGATAGTGCCTCTAAAAATAAAGGGTTTCTCTTGTCTAAAGAGATGGCACAGCAGTTAAGTATGCTTGCTGCATTTACAGAGGACCCAAGGTTTGACTCCTAATTTCCAAGTTGTGAAGGTCACAACCATTCCAGACCCAGTGGATCTGAACAGTGCATATAGTATATTCTCCTACCGACACACAGAAAATATATAAGTAAATATTGAAAAATAAAAATAAAAAGACACACCAGTGCATTGTAAGCACCTGTAATATGGAGACATATTTGACATACGTGGTTTGAATTGTACATTTAGCAACAGAAGACACTGTCCGTCCCTAAAGGAGAACCATGCCTCCCCACAGCAACTTAACTCCAGCAGGGTTCCTACCTGGTAGCCAGAGTCATTACAGGTCATGTAACATTTGCCGCAGTTGATGCACATTTCCTCATCAATCAGGGCCACAACTTGCTCCATGATGCTCATCTCACCAAACGTTCCCAGGTATTGCAGTGATTTTCCAATTACATCCTAGAAAATGGGCAGTGAATTAGTCACAATGCTCAACTTGAAACAATTCCTTAATAACTAGTATCTGCCCATGCTTCCCCAGTTTGACCTCACACCGTATTGTGTTTACTTACAGGGCTTCAAGTATCACAGTTCTCACAGAAGCACTTTCTGTGAGTGACATTTGGCTTACCTGGTTTTGAGGGGTGGGCAATATGTACACCCAGCTTAGAAATATAAGGCCAACAACTGTGGAAATGTCTCAGTGGTTAAAAGTGCTTGCCTGAAAACATGAGGATCAGAGTTTGGATTCCCATCACTCACATAAAACCCACATAGTATATAAAGTGGAAAGCCATTGAGGAATAAAAACCTAATATCTGTCTTGGGATTCCATATGAATGAGTGTAGGCACCTGCACACATGTATTGGCACACAGAATATTCAAGCACACACACATGCACATACAAGACACAAACACACACATACCACACACACATACACACACATGTACAATTATAAGATGTAAGTAGCTGAACTCAATTGCTTTTTTGCTGGGCAGCCTGTAACAGCACTTTGTATACAGAGATTAAAATAATTCTCTTAGGTTTTTGTAACTTATATTCTAGAGCTTGCATTTGGAAGGATATAAAAATATTGTAAATGGGGCAAAAGGTACCATGTTTACTTCAGTGACTTCATTTCACTGGGCGTGAAGGAAAGAAAATCAAGAGTATACCCCATCTTTGTTGTTGTTTTCTGTTATTGTTTTGTTTTGTTTTTGTTGTTGTTTTTTGTTTTTATTCTGTGACTCTTATTTGAAAGGTGTTCTGATAGTTCACTCACCTGCTATGTCTTGCAGAATGTATTTCTTTATTGAGGAATTCTAATGTATGCTAATTAATTAGGTTGATCTAGGTTAAATTGGATGCTTTTTCACTCTGAAGGAACTAGCGACTGCTCCATTCACCACTGACAATCTTACATGCGGTTTCACGTGGCTTTGTTTCTTATATTAATTGAGATTATGCTTAATATGGGAAGCACAGAGGGTGTTTCTTCAACACTAGGAAACAGTTTGTTTCAGCAAACAAAACCGAGGAATGTACAATGTTTGTCAAATTAGTGTGTTGTCAAGATTTTCTGCTTTTGTTTTTAACCTTTAGAGTGAGAATGGTTTGTCTGAATTTGCATCAATTGGAGGAAAGTTGAAAGGTGCTATAGTTTGGGGTCCTTACAAATAGAGTGGACGAGGAACTTACAGTTCTTGTTTCTGGTAGTAATGCTCATCACACAACTGGCAATGTAGCTTAAGCTGGTGAAAAGAGATCAGAACTGGATGGCAAGGGTCCATCTGAAAACAGCTACATTTCAACTTTCCTTGACATTATGTATAGCACTGAGATTTTGTTTTTAACGAGGGAGATTTAGAATTTGCTCTCATTTCTCCCATCTCTAATGGCATCTGTTTTATTTCATGAGGGATCATTTGAATCCTCTTCTGCATCTACAACCATTTTCAACATGAGTTATTAACTCCCAATCATTTTTCTAATCCTGTGTGTCTTTCAAAGAGAGCTCAGATGTCTCTACTTCATGAGGACTTCTTCAATCCTTCTGTTTCCTCTCCTAACCAAATGGAAAACTGCATTCTTTCTCCATTTTCATCCTCCCATCCTTTCTCCCCGCCCCCTCTCTCTTTCTTCTCCATCCTCCATCTCTGCACTCTCTGCCCTCTTTCTCTCTTCCTTTGCACGCTCTGGAATAGTCTATCCATTATGGAGAAACCAGTGATAAGAGACAATGTTTGAATTCTACCACACTTCAGGCTGATGCCCTGATTTACAATCATTTTCTTATTTAAGCCTCATACATTTTGGAAATGATGTGGTGACTGATTTAGGACTTTATTTAGGTGACTTTATTTAGGATATGAAATCAAGTAGACAATGAAATAGACTCTCAGATAACCACTTCTGTCCCGACTTGCTTGTTACTTTCTAGCAAATCCCACCTCACATTGCAAATATAATTTTAAGTCTCGATTCTTATGTTTTACCTGAAAGCAGAGCTTTATTCATCTTTGAAGCAAGATAGTATATCTCGTTTCTGCAGATCATTAAAACATAATGGATGCTCAAATATTTGTTAAATAAATATATCTTTTGTATATCTATGCCTAGACTCATAAGAATGATTGCAACGTAATAAAAGGTCTAGTAAAAATTTTAATTAATTTGGGCATTGCAAATGCATAAGATAATCAAGGAAACTCGAACAATTTAATATTTTCTAATATTTCAAGATAGTTTTCTATCTGGCTGTGGAAGACTATTTATGTGTAATAGGACTAACTTTTTAAATGCAAATAAATCAGTCAAAACATCTCTTGTGCAGAGTCTGATCATTATAAGAGAAATCACTAGTTAAATCCTCAACTGATGAAAACCCCCGATTTTTTTTCCAGAAGAAACATACATTCCCCCCAAAGATTTTAGTATAAAAAGCAAATTTATCCTCTCTTTATATTAAATATGCCTTTTTTGCTGTCTCTTTTGAGATTTGCAGCTTTCATTAAAAGCATTATTTAATACAAAACCAGATAGAACAAGTTTATTGGAGCCTTTTTCACATTATTAGAACAGGGGTTAAACATGCACTCAGTATGGTTCTTTAAGCATACCATGTACATTTTTAATCTAGAAAAAGATAAAATAATAGTATCTGAAGTCATTTTGGGAGTCTCAAAAAGATAAAGTAAGAAAAATGCTCACCCTTTTGGGTTAAAAATGTAGACATTTGTTGAAAACCCACCATCTCCAAATACACTGCCAGTGGATGGAGATTTTTGGGCATGTCTTACAATTTGTACTTTGCATAAAGATGTGGCTAACCAGCCAGCCACTTGTATTTCAGGTGGTGCCTTGTAAACATACACTTGCAGAGTTGGGGGGGGGGCTGCATTTATTATTCTATACAGTGTGTGCACATATAAAGTTTGTGAAATCTGGGTAACCATTACTAGATATGTTTCTGTGTGAAGACTATCACATTGGAGCCTTTAGATTATACTTCCACGTTTGACTTGACTTGGGCATGTGTCTGTGTGTATGTGTTTGCGTGTGTGTGTGAGTGTGTGTGTGTGAGTGTGTGTGTGTGTGTGTGTGTGTGTGTGTACTCAAAGCTGACATCAGGTGCCTATCTCAATCACTTCCAATCATGTGCATTGAGAAAGGGTTTCTTGCTAATTTCAGTTAGTCTGGTTAGGTGGCTCACTTCAGGGACTCCCTGTCCCTGCTTTCTGTGTCCTAGGTTACAGATGGGCCTCTAAGTCCACCTGGCTTTTCTGTAGTTTCCTGGAAACCAAACTGTGGTCCTCATGCCTGTGTAGCAGGGATGTTGCTCAGTGAGCCATCTCCCTAGGTGGCACATGTGGTTTTGATGTAAGTACTCATAGTTAGTGAAATGGCCTACAATGGCCTACATTATTCTATAATCATAGCCAAATTTAGGATAATCAAAGTATTTTTGCAAGATAGGTCAGACATTATTTCTATTTGATATACATTTTAAGGCCAAAGAATACAGAGTTAGAGGGACTTCATCCAGTGTCTGAAGTCTGACACTTTCCTCATTATGAGCAATATAAATTTATTAGTTTGACCTAATTTTAATGCCAATTGAAGTACCTTCAGATTGTAACTGTTATCTGGCACATTAGCTGACCTTCTGGCTATGGGTCTTCATAGCTGATTAGCATATTTCCTACAATTCCTGTAAATAGGTGCCCTTCACAGCCCAGGACCAAGGACAGCATGCGGTGGGAAATCACTGACTTCTAACCTGAAGGATCTGCGATTTCAATCCTTTGGGTTTAGCTGCTTAATTATTCCCCTGTGTCCTCATCTGTGCCCCCATCAATGCTCCGTGTTCTTATCCCGTCCCTCCTTGCTTAATAAACTTATCAGGACAGGAAATGAGATCATTTGGTTTCTTCTCACTAAATTTATGCTGATTGTTAATAACTTTTGTCCTCATAAAAGCTCCTGTGTCAAATTTAGTAATCTTTGGGTGGTACCCCTGGGACTGGGTCTCAGCCTCTGGTCTGGTTGTTTTTCCTTCTACTATAGTTAGATTATCTATTTCCTCATATTTATTCCTTTCTTCTTCCTTCCTTTGTTTCCTCGCCCTTCCCATGGCTCTCTTCTGGTCATTTGAAGATACGGTTTTGGAGTGTAAACTAGGTTGCCTTGGAACGTACTGTGTAACTCATGCTATCCTTGATGCTGCAGCAATTAATCCCCCTGCCTCAGTCTACCGAGTGCTGGGATCATAAGTGTGAGCTTCTATGCTCACTTTACCTTTTCTATATTAAAAGAACTCAGATCAATACTGATGTTTCTTCAACTGGCACAGGGTTCTCAATGACAAGTGCTCTCAATGTTTAGCGGTCAATGTATAACAGTCAAGATACTGTTGGTATCATGCTTAGCCCTCTGAGCTAGGAGGCAAGCAGGAGCTACTGAGAAGTTGAACATAGTGGACTCTGGTAAGTGAGAGAAAAGCTGCATAAACTGGGATGGGGATTACAAAGGACAGTAATTCAGAAAAACAAACGCTAGACTGGCCAGAGGAGCTGAGAGAAACAATGTGGCCAGGGGCAGGCTAGAAGCAGGTGAGGGCAGCAAGAGAGGGTGGTGGCAGAGAAAGCTGTCAGTGACACACACGCGGCCAAGGTGTTAGCATCCAAGGCTCTGATCACAGTATCCTTCTCTGTGGGGTGGACTCAGGCTTGAAGTGTCAAGTAGCAGACATTTGGGTGTTCCCTTGTGTTAATGAAGCTGTATCCTATTATCGTACCTATCTTAGACTCTCAGATCTGTTTTTCCTCCTCCTTTTCAATTCTGAGAACACTCTATGTGAGGATGCAAGGAAGGATAATGGGAACGGAGCAGTTTTTCTTTCTAATTGTGATTTAACAATATACCATCTGGGTGAAGGAGTGGGTGTATTTTTTTTTCTTTTTGACTTTTAATAGACAAAAATACATTCCTATTTTAACTTATATTTTTTGTCAAATTCAAGTCACTCGACTGAGCCAGGTTTAAAGCTTATTGTTACCCTTTTCTGTTTATCATTGATAAGAGCTTTTCTCATAGGATCACTGAGCACTAAATGCCGCACCTCAACCTTCTTATTCCAAGGAAAACACATAATAATTGTGTTACCAAATTCTGGTTGACAAATTCTCATCCTTGATCCATCTTTAGGTTAGAGACCCAGTGACTCAATTGTGACAAAATATCTTCCCAAAGCACCATAAGGAAGGAGAGGTTTATTTTGGCTACAATTCCAAGAATAGAGTCCACCATAGTAGGGAAGTCTTAGAGGTAGAAGCCCAAGGCTTCTGAGGTTGCTGTTTCCATAGTCAATGTGGTCATTTGAATATGCTTGGCCCAGGGACTGACACTATTAGGGTATGACCTCATTGGAGATAGTGTGTCTTTGTTAAAGGAAGTGGGTTACTGTAGGGTAGACTTTGATTCCCTGACTGAGGACAGTCTGCTCCTGGCTTCCTTTACAAGAACATGAGGAACGTTCAGCTCCTCTATCGCCATGCCTGCCTGGATGCTGCTGTTCTTCCTGGTATGATAATAATTGACTGAAACTCTGAACCTGTAAGCGAGCTCCAATTAAATGTTGTCCTTATAAGAGTTGTCTTGGTCATGGTGTCTCTTCACAGCAATGGAAACCCTAAGACTGTCAGGAAGCAGAGAGAAGTGAATGCTATGCTCAGCCGGCTTTCTCTTTATTTAGCCTGTAGAATGGTGCCTCCCACATTTTGCATGGGCCTTCTTACCTCAATTCAAATAACACAATAGAGCTAATCCCTCATAAATATACTCAGAAGTTAGTTTCCCCAGTGATTCTAAAGCTCATCTACTTGGCAATCACTACCAGTCACACTGGACAATGGAGTAGCATCCACAAGGTCTTCAAACTTTCTGAAATGGATTTACTAAAGGTAGAATACACATGTACCTACACAGAGACTTTCCTTCATGACACACACACACAAAAAAAAAAAAACCCCTCCAAGGTCACATGAATGGCTACATCCTTCAGATCCCTTCACATGCCATTTCCCTCAAACACAAACGTTTAACAAGGAATCCAAGCTAAGCCTGTGTAGCAGTCCTCTTTTGAGAAATGGTGTTCCCAATGGCAAAGGTTATTCAATTCCTTTTCAGGTGGTTTTTCTTCAGTGAAGTGGGATTTCCATCTAAAGTATGTAAAGACTTACAGGGCTGCTATACCTTGCCCATCCCAATTAGCCATCAGGTTCTAATGTCTCTGATGTCATCCTGAGGGGACATTTCCATTCTTCCCTCACTTCAGCATCTGTCAGCTGGCTGCTTCTCACATCACCTTTAGCCTTGTGGATTTCTATGCATGCACATATCTGGCACACACTGCTCCTTCCCTCTGTCTGCTGGCGGGGCCTCTGCATTCTAAGCAACATGGTTTCTTTTTCTATTGCTGTATTCTCTTCAAGTCAGGGACCACACATCAATAAATCCCCACATGACTTAAGAGATTATTTTTATAACCAAATTCTGCTCAGCTTTTAAAGTTCAACATGATAGATTTTCAACTGCTATTTATTGGTCCATAGACAACTGAGAATATGAAGGCTGCCCCAGCCTGCTTCTCTGGATTCTTCTGGAAATTGCTGGGCAAGTCTCCCTTATTTTTCTTTCTGTGCAGGCCCCTTTGTGCTCTGTAAGTATCTAATATGGTCTTACAGTTTTATCCAACTGCTTTTCTCCTTCCTTTCACAATTCAATTGAAATAATAAAGCACTCGATCAGGCTGACTGGTCTCCTGCCAACACTGCCTTGCCAGTCTTATGAGATGCCGTCTATCTCCTCCTCCAAGCAGCAGGAAGACGTGATGAAAACATCACTAGTGCCCCTAAACCATTCATTTTCCTACCCAGATACTCAAAGACGTTAGAGATACATTCCCAACTTCATAAGGAGAATGAGAATTCATTCTCACATATATCAACGGAACTGGGGCGAGTTCCGGGACGTCTTGAGGCTTGGCAGCCTCTCAAACCTTCGTTATCTGCTGCCAGGGAATAAAGCACATTTCTCATTTTGCTGTGCCACATGTGAGCACTGTCCTGTCAGTTATTTGGGGCCAGGGAGCAAAGTTACTCTGGAAGGAGGCACTGCGTGCTTTACCTTATGTGGCACTGTGCGTGCCTGTGTGCATGGGTCTCTCTCTCTCTCTCTCTCTCTCTCTCTCTCTCTCTCTCTCTCTCTCTCTCTCTCTCTCTCTCTCTCTCTCTTTCTCTCTCTCTCTCTTTCTGTGTGTGTGTGTGTCTGCATGTGTGCATGCTCGTGCATATGACTTTTTCAGATGGTCTCAGACTACCTTATAGAAGCACCTATGAAGATACTGTGGAAGTTCACATCTCTTTCTATTCCTTTCTCTTACCCTTCTCTTCAGCCTTCTTGTACTGGTTTTGAAGACCTGTCTCTGACTCAGACTTCTCTTTCTTTTCCCTTTCCAGACTAAGCAGTTTTATTATTTAGCCACATGCGTGATAAATGCTATTGCTATGAAGGGAAATCATGATGTGGGGATGACAAAGAGAAGATCGTCTGGATGCTGGGGCATTTCCAGGGTCCTGTTGTACATTAGAGGGGGGAATCTCAGGTACTCTCAAGCCACCTCCAGATTCCAGATGGTAAAAAGCCAGGAGGGCATGAAGACTCCTACTTCTGACCAGAGCATTGCAGTGTAATGTTGAGAATAGCCCCTCTTGATGCCCTAAGTGGTATTCTTATTGGATTAACCAATCTGTTTCTTTGTTCTCTTAAACTGTATTAAGATTGCTTAAGAAAACAATGAGGGATGACTCAGTGCTTAAGGGTAAGCCCTGTTCTTACAGAGTACCAGAGTTTGTTTCCCAGGACGCAGTACAGGTCGCTGCCTATAAATCTAGTTTCAAGAGATCTGATGTATTTTTTGGCTTCTACAAGCACCAGTACTCATATGTATGTATTTATACACATATGTGCATGCGTGCGCACGTGCGCGCACACACACACAAAGGTAACCACACACTTCATAACTAAAAAATAAAATAAACACATTTAAGAATGCTGTTTAGCAACACAACACTAAGCAGTGTGGGGAGATGGCTCAGCTGGTTAAGGATTTTCTGTACAGTTGTGGAAACCACATAAAAAGACTGGGTGTGGCAAAAATAGGCAAACCCGTAGGACTTACTGGCTGGCCACAGTAGTGGAGTCCAGTGTGCTCCAGGCTAACAAAGAGAACTTGGTAGGCAAAAGAAATGATACAAGATCTCTATATTCCCCATTGTCACACTTAGGTGGACGCATACTTGCCCATGTGCTAGTGTGTGAGTGCACACGTGTGCATCTTCCCTCCAACCCCCACAAGCACACACCATTAGCCTTTCTCTGTTTTGTCATTTTTATAAATTCCTATTTGACAAAAAGAGTTCAATATATTGATATCACCACCCATTGCAATTCAGGGATTGTATATGGATTTAGGTTCTCAGGACTGCGCATCATCACAAAAGCATTTGGACACTATATTTTGCAAGCATACTGACTATCTTGAAATATTGCCCCCAACCCCATGTAGAACAGTGCCTTAGGACATAGGTTCAGATCTTGGCTCTGATAATACCTTCCTAGCTGTGTGACCTTGGGCAAATTAGCTAACCTCTCTGTTTTTCAATTATTGACTCAGTAAAATTGGCGGGATACAAGTGTTTCATCTCATTAGGTTATTGAGAGGCTGGGATGTGCTCATTTACAAACACATTGCAGTGCCTGAAACCTCATCAGACCTCAATAAATATTAGCTTTTATTATTAATTCTCTGCTTAATGAACACTAATTTATTAAACTCTACTTTAAATATCACCATCTCTGTGAAGCTTTCCGCAATTACCCGAGGCAGGACTAATCCCTTTTAGTTGTCTGTGTTCCCAGAGCATTTTGTTCCTATTTGATTGAACTGTAAATAATTTTTAACATGTGTCTCTCCCCCTTGCTATACCATTTACTCCCAAAATACAGACTTCCATCTTTTTAAAATTCATGCTGTATTCCTTCCCCCTAGCTGAACTCCTGGATTCCAGTGAGCACATATTGAGTACGTGCTACAGAGATAGAAAGACCCCTGGCCTTGGACCATACTTTATATTTCTTTGGAATTGCCACCACCTTCAGTGCTCTAGAAGATAGTCAGTAAACAATCTTTGATGGACTGAGCTTGAAACTGCCTATCTGTGGAGCAAGAGACCATTCAGCCATATTAATGGCAACAGAGAGACTAAAAGAACCAAAGAAGAAACCTATTGGGCAGGCATGCTGTCCTTTGACATAGTATCACCATGTTAGAATCAGAGAAGTTGGAAAAGATCAGAATGGAGGCACATGAGTGAGTAGCTTGTCCAGGCAAGAGGGGTTCAGATAACATTGTGGGGCCATAGAGCTCCTTCCATGGCAGATGGGAAAGGGAATCTACACCGTGGTAACAGAGAGAATAAACAAGACAGAGTCATGGAGTTCAACCAAGCTCCAGAAGAATCTATAAAGAAGCCAGCAGTTGGAAGAAACATACTGAACTAAACAGATGGATTCAAAGAACATATTAGGCATGAAAATAGACAATCCAGGCCTTCTATTGGGGGGTGGGAAGGGAAGCAAAGAAAAAAATGTTAAGTCAGCAAGCAAAGGAAGATGGTAGGGGAACACAGGAAGGAGAATGAAATGGGATGGGAACACAGGGTGAGCCTAGTACTTGCTAGAAATGAGCAATAAGAAGGACAAAAAAGAGTCTGAAGTGAAGGTAGGTAGACAGATCAGAACTGTGTGCAGAAACTTGGTGGCTAAACAACCATGTGGACACCTCATCTGACAGGGGTTTTAAATAATGGGTGAGGAGTGGGGGTCTTGTATGAAGTTGATAGTAGCCCCAGCTCCCTTAAGTACACTGTACTGTGTTACACACACACACACACACACATACACACACACACACACACACACACACGCGCACACACACATGAACACACACACATATGCACATAGATACACATATGCATTCACATGCACCTGCACACATATTCATACACCTTGTCATTTAAAATCCCCAAACTGAGGACTTCTGACTTTATCTCCCAGCTACTTTCCCTCCATGCTTCCGGTGTCTTCACCATCATTCTTCCAAAAGACCTCAGAGGCTTTCTGTGAGAGACATCTCCACGTAGGGACCATGTGTTTCCTGTTCTTTCTGAATTGAAAACTTTCCCCTAGATATCTGTGTTGTTCTTTTATCACCTCAGTTTGGGGATGTTAATGCAAGTGTAGTTCTTGGAGCAAGCATTTCTGAGCAACCTATCCTGGGATTTTTCATCTCCTGATCCTACTCCATAGGTTCCAATGTATACCTGCCTGTATTCAGTAGCTTTTCCTCACTACAGTGCAGGGTCCATGAGAGTCTGCTCATTCTTTGCATGCTATGGCTGTAACAGCGCTGTTCTTTGTGGTAGTGGCTGTGAATCAGGGATTACCATGTGGCACAATGGGTCTATGATGACTCATTGACTGTTGCTACAGCTAAAAGCTGGAACCTCAATGACAACCTAAGAGACAAAATTAAACTGTGCAAGGTGTCTTTTGCTACCTTCTGGGGAGTCCTGGTCTTGTGGACCAGGTCTTGGTTCTTAAGAATGCTTCGATTCTTATTTATTTCCATGTTATGATGATATTCTTCAGGTCATTATCCTATTTCTGTACCCATTTCTCATTTGATTCCCCAGCACCCTTTATTTCCACACAGGATATTAAGTAACAACCAAAGAAAGCACATAAGATCGTACCACCTTGTGTCTGGCACACAGTAGGCTACTGGTATGCCATTTTCCTCTTTCATCTCTCAAAGTATGTGCCCCCAAGTTTATCTACTTCAAAACACTCAATGTAAAGTTTGTATCCCCCCAAAATGACCAAAGTTCAAGACACAAATTTATTATCTCTAGAAATGTCCTCACAGACACACTCAGAAACATGATTTGCCAATCTCTAGGGATTTCTCAAACCATCTAAGCTGAAAGGCAAACCACTGCATCCAGAAAACTTTCCTTGGCTCCTTTAACCTATTTTAGGTCTCTTGAAAGAGTCTATACATCTTATGTGTACATCACATGACAAATAAAATTCCATACCATCTCTGCCTGTCTGTCATTTTTCTCTCTCTCTCTCTCTCTCCCTCTCCCTCTCCCTCTCCCTCTCTCTCTCTCTCTCTCTCTCTCTCTCTCTCTCTCTCTCTCTCTCTCTCTCTCTCTCTCTTCCCTGTGTGCTTCACGAGCTTATAACACATGTTTGTCATAATAGTCCCTGAGCATTTGATGCCCAGTTCCTAGCACACAACTTAGCACATGGTTGTTCTGAAGTAAACATTTCCTGGAAAACACAGTGGTTTCAAAATTTGTAGCTTGGTTGGTCTTCAGAGTTTCTCATTTCCCTTCCCATTCTAGAGTTCACTTCAATGGACAAAGTGGAAATATCCACCTAACCTGTTATCTAACCTACCCATTCTGGCGTTACATTTACTAGCAAGTAGCAATTAAGGAAGACACCATACTAAAAATGCTTCCCACACCATCACATTTGCCTATGGAAGCAAATATCTTTGTTGACTCCATTTCACAGATTACTTTACTGAGGCAAGTTCATAGGGCTATGACTTGTCAATGCCATAGTTTGAACATAGGGACTATGACAGAGTTGTCTAACTCAATTTAGGAAACTCTTCCAATGTAATTATATTCTCCTGATGTCTTATAAACTTTAACTATTTATAACAATCAGTTAAATCTTACTTACAATAAAATAATATAAATTAAACAATACTGCTAAATCCAAGTTCATTTAGTCAAGGAGAAATACCTCTTAGATATAGTTTGAATACATTCATCCCAAGTTATTGTGTTAGAAAATTAACCTTTAAATTTGTATATCAATGGTACTTCTTGGTGGGTCCTTAAGAGGCAATTTAGATTATATGGAATCAGGATAATGGGGCTTCCTGATGACATTAGAGCCCTTATTAGAAATCTGAGCCATGTTATGCTATGAGAAAACCCACATCAGATGCTAGAGACATCTGTACTTGTGAGCCAAATAAACTTTTATTCTTTATAAATCTCCTAGTCTCATATATTTTGTAACAGTAAGAAAAATCTGATGAAAACACACCACTTGTGTAACACGATTTAATATGTAGCCTAAACTCAATTTACTTGAGAAGGACAGCCGTGGTACCTCCTCTTCCTCTACCTCTTCCTCCTCCTCCCAGCCACTCCTGCTCCTCTTCTTCTTCTCTAGACAAGGTTTTGATACATATACCAGACTGATGTGGAGTCATCTGAACATGGAACTTACAGAAGAACTTGGACTGCTTTGTATTTGTTATGGTTGTTGGTATGTAAATTTAAACATGGAACAAAATTCCTCAAAACTGAATGCACACACACACAAGCACACACACACAAGCACACACACACACACACAAGCACACACACAAGAGGGCAGGGGGGGGGAGAAAGGGAGAGAGAGAGAGAGAGAGAGAGAGAGAGAGAGAGAGAGAGAGAGAGATTGAATTTGAATTAGAACAAGAGAAACCTAAGTGAGATTGGTAGATAGACAGGAGAAACAGTTTTGTTGTCCTTATCGGTGTTGTGGGGCATGCCTGAAGGCTCAGCTCTTAGGAGGATATAAATCAGCTTGAGCTGTAGAGGCAAACCATGTCTTTCAAAAGGGGAGAAAGGAAAAACCCAAAGTTCTCCCCAAATCTTGACTGTAATATTGCTCAAGTTTCACACAGTGCCCTTGCTGAGACAGTAGAATAAGCACAAGTCAGATCTGTCTCTTATTCCCACAACTTGATAGGAAGCTATGATTCTTTGGGAAAAAAAATCAAACATCCAAGATAAATAAGCTTGAAAGGTATTTGTTTATGTCTAGAATAAATTCTTGAGTCCCAAATAACTAGGCATGTTTTCCTGAGGCTGAACTAAAGAATCCCCTCAAGTGTAAATTATATTGACAGCCCTGGTATAGTTATACAATTCAGTTTTTTTTTTTTTTTTTACATGGCTAAAAGATTTTCTGAAATTAACTCTGAATTAAAATACTGGTAGTTAACTATGAGACTACAATGAATTCCACTTAACACATTAATGCAAGAAGTTCCCATGAAGCGGGAACCTGGCAGTGACCTAGACAGTGTGGCATAAACAAACCGAAGTGGGAAACAAACATGGAAGGGGTTATTGTATTATTAGAGTATCTTCATGGTACACAGAATTTTTAGAAAGTTTCAGAATATTGAAGATCAAAAAAAAATCAATGCTACATTTAAGAGGAAAAAAGCCTTTAAGCCACATTTGAATAGGGAATAAATACATGTATGAATTTGTCTTAATTTTACCTTGATGGCAGGAATAGGCTTTTGGGAGGTAAAGTGCTTTCTCTGGAGAGGTGAGCAAGCTGTGTTTTGATCTTTCTGTCTGATTTTGCTCGCTGCTATGATTTTCTTGCGCTGTTCAAGGTAAGGTCCAAAGCTGGGCAGTTTCTAAAGGGAAAACACAAAACGTAGAACTCATATTAACCCATAGAAAGAAACAGCATGAGGAGGTTTCTGCACACAAATATCATCAACAAACAAATGTGTGTTTGAAGAGTGGTTTACATCCCCTGTTAACTAGGTCTTCCTTCCTCCTGGACCACTAGCCTTCTATGTGCCTGATTCCATCTGGCATCAAAAAGAAAACTAGAGAAGAATACTTCAGCCAAACATTTATGCATTAGATGCAGATGTTAATTAAAATTCATTTCTAAGTGGGATGGATTTCACCATGGCAAACTAAATCCACTCACTTAAAATAATAGCTATTAAGGAGACCATTTGTTTGGTTTGTTCAGACAGAAGGTGCAAGCTATTGATGCTTCATTTTCCCCTCCGTCAGGTTTTTAGCACAGTATGGACACAGTCGTAGCCCTTGACAAATGCCTCTGTCAATAGCATAGGTGCTTTGCCAAAGTTCTCATCTGTATCTCCATTTTATTGTGTTCAAATTCTTACTGCATCTCTTTAAAGATTGTAACTAATGTTGATTGCAACTTACTGGAAGAGTTGAAAAAGCAAAATGGCAAAAATATTGATTCCTCTGCACAGCAAATAAACTTTATTTTGCGTGAAGGAGGCAAAAAATAGAAACGAAAGGCAGAGGGTATATCACAACACTTAAACAAACTCCATCAGTATTCCGAAGCATAGTGAGGCTTTAAATCTCAAGGTTATTCAATTGTACTTTACAAAGTTCATTTAGGAAGAAACCTAGGTGCCGTGGAAAAATGCTAAGTGGTTTTAAGTTTAACACAAAAATGCCCTCATACCATTCATTATCCCACAATTATCTCCTCTTCACAGTGTCTTTCCCCTTTCTGGAACCTTTGATCTGCACGTTCACTGACACATCCCACTGATGACAGACACCACTGAATTCCAAATGTTTCACAGCAGACTGTAAGCTGGAGGTGCCGTGACTTTTACACCACTGAAAACACATGCTCTTCCTCCTGCACAATGAAACGCATTTTTCTAGATGATAGGGATTTGGAAAAGAACAGCTCTTGCAAGGTCATCCTGGTCTCTGACCCAGCAGTGGAAAAAGAATCACACTTGTTTCATTGTACCAGCCTTCACTCTCCAGCTTGCATACAGGGGCATGAGCTTTTTGGAGACTGCAAGAGTAGCCTTGATGGAGGAGGACACGCCACCCAATCAAGGCAGACCAGACTGTAGCCTTCCACTGTATATTTATATTAGCAAAGAACATATTTATGTGGAAATACATCTAAGCTTGTTACTCTGACGATCAACGCACCATAATTATGTCAAGAAGTCAAGTAAATGGAAAATGGAAGTCAATGCCAAATTAATTTATACCCAATTGGATTAGAATTATGTACTTCATCTCTATATCTTAGCACTTTTCCAAATTACAACATTTAATGCTTACAGTAACATGAAATGATATGACGGAGGGTAGAATAATTTCTATCTATTTTCCTGTAATATAAGTGATGCTGGCTTATTAAAATCATAAACAAGTAAGAGAGTCTCAAAGCAGCCCTCAGAACTCATCTCGTAGGAATTTTACTTTTTATGTCCTATAATGTTCAAATGGCACTGTTTGGAGGCTTGGGCCAAATGAGGAATTGGGGTTACACTAAGAGGACTGTTTTCTTCAGTCTAGACAATGTCTTCTCGTAAGGTGCGGTGCTGATCACATAGCATTCATGACACCAGTCAGAAAATCACTATACATTTTTCTTGTATATCAAGGGCCCTTAAATCTGATTCTCAAACTGATACAGATGATGAAGAACGGTTCGGTGTTTAAGCACACAGACTCTGGGTCTTGCAGGCTCTCATGTCAACTAATCCTAAGACGTCTGAACCAGGATCCTGGTTGCTGCCTGCGATCGATTGCGTCTCTCTCAACACCGTTCAATTCCACTTGAGTTGTGTAAAGGCTGTTCCAAAAACAAACGTCCTTGTAACTCTTCAATTCATCTTCTTTAAACAGAGATTGGAGGACAGTGTCTTCTATTTGGCTGACTTGCTACCCAGGGGTGGCACAAGATCGCTCAGTAGCTAAGATTGCTTACTGCCTTTTCAAGGGACCAGAGTTCAGTTCACAGTGCCACGTTGGGCAGGTTGGTTAAAACCACCTGTAACTCCAGATTCGTGGGATCCAACTCCCTACTTTGCTCTCAAAGAGTACACATGCTTACATATGCTACACATAAACACACACACATGATCTGAAATGATTATTCCTCATTAAAATGAACGGAATAAATGTAGTTAAACTGTGACCTTAAACCATTGCATTCACAGTGATTATGATGCGCATTCCAGAAATTCAAAAATCCTCTCATGCTGAACTGTAGATATCCTGTGTGAGCAACTGATAGGCTGACAGCCCCTGGAATTTTTGTAGTAGTTGATCACGTTTGCCAATATAAAATTGAAGCATCCAGTTTTCCCCCCATGGCTAGCAGTGCTAGCACCCTAATTTACTCATCTGCATAATCAGTGCTAGGGAAATGCTTTCAATTTAACGTAAAGATTCCTGTAGGATATTATTTATTCATTGGTGAGAAAAATTAATTAGATAAGCGTGGCTACTGCCCATTTTTTTTCTTTAAGTTGAAAAATACCATGCACAAAATACCAAAGAATATTTCTTCAACCCGGAACTGCACAGCTCTAAACTCAGATGGGATTATTTGTTATTTCCTATTGCCATGTGGAGAGACTAGAGGCTGAGGGATACTTTTCAAAACTTTGAGGCTGCCACAAGGATTACTGTTTCACTCATTAGTATGAAAAGTTAAATGCTGAAAAACTATGGGTAGATATGTGGAGATAGCTCAGTGGGTACATGGTTTGCCATGCAAGCATGAGGATGAGAATTTAGATCCTAGTACCCACATACATTCTGGTGAGCATAGTAGACTACCTGTAATCCTGGCATGTAAGAAGCAGAAACACACACACACACACACACACACACACACGCACACACACACAAATTAAATATATTAAGGTGGCTTTAGGATTTAGAGGTACTGAAAGTGTGTGTGTGTGTGTGTGTGTGTATGTGTGTGTGTGTGTGTATGTGTGTGTATGTGTGTGTGTATGTGTATGTGTGTGTATGTGTCTGTGCATGTATGTGTATGTGTGTGTATGTGTGTGCATGTGTGTGTATGTGTGTGCATGTGTATGTGTGTGTATGTGAGTGTGTATGTGTGTGTATGTGTGTGTGTGTGTATGTGTGTGTGTGTGTGTATGAGCACAAGCAAATGACCATCTTCATTGTGCATTTACAGGCCACAGATAAATCTCTGGTGAGATGGCTTGGAAGCTCTTCATCTTTTTTGAGAGAGTGTCTCTTTTTGGTACCTAGGCACTCACCCATTAATATAAACTGACTGGACTGTGAGCCCTGTGTCTATCTCTCCAGTGCTGGGATTGCAGGTATCCCATTACAACCATTCCTAGCTTTTAAACATGGGTGCTGGTTTTGAACTCGGGTCCTTGGGAGTCTCTGATAGTGTAAATGATTTTTTTTTCCTCTTTTACCCTCAGTTGGGTTACATTTAGGCTTACATTTATGACCCGATCCTTGTAAAAACAAACACATGGTCAAAGTATGCAAAGCCAAACAAGGCTAAGAAAGAGCAAAGATGAATGTGTAACTGGTCAGGGTATATGTGTGCAATCAGTGATGATTCGTAGAGCTTTTGGTTCAAATCTCTGCCTGAACATGCAGTTAATTGATTTTTCCATTCATTCATTTCTTCTTCATTCATTCTTCTCTTAATGAAGAATGAGGAGCTGGCCATGACTCAATAAAGTTTTGTGCATCATGCTAGGTTCCCCAAAGAAAGGCAAAACATTCTTGAGGACCTTCCACTCGGCCTTGCCACTGACGCCCAGAACAAAACTCAGAAAGAGGTGAGTTTTATTTATTTCAATAGTTTCATAGTTTCTCCAGGGATTCATCAGTGATGAATTTGCTCTCCCCAGAAAAACTAAATCCTACTCTGCCAAAGATAACAGTATCTCATACTAAAACGGTCTCTATCTGGATATAAAAAGCGTCCCATTGCTGAGAGAGAGAGAGAGAGAAAGAGAGAGAGAGAGAGAGAGAGAGAGAGAGACAGAGACAGAGACAGAGACAGAGACAGAGAGACAGAGAGAGACAGAGAGGTGGCAACCTCGTGAATCAGCAATGATTCCTTCGCCAGCAAAGCTTGGAGGAAAAGTAGTCTATTTGGATTATAATTTATTCATGGATCAATCTAAAGGTAATTGAGCATATTATGGAGTGGAAAAGGGTTCTTGTCCCTAATAGAAGCCGGCATTGGCACCATCCAGTTTAAATTGCAGAACTTTTATGAGAATGGCATAGAGTTGGCTAATAGCATACTCTGTAGAACTGTAGGGTATCAATTCTATTTTTTTAATCCTTCTCTCTTATCTGATTGGAAACAATAACTGCAAGAAGAGTAATTACTGAGATATCTACAGTAATATCGTGATAAGATAAAAGGATTTCTGAGTTACGCTGTGTGATATACATATGACTCGGTATGATCCCCAAACAACTGATATCTGCTAACCTATCTCTTGTTTGTGCGCATATGTGTCCATATCAATGCACTGACAGACTAAAAAATAACCCAGATTTTAAAAATATATCTTTTACAGCTTTCTAATGTGGATCTTTATTTTAAATGACATATTTTACATATGCAGTGGCTATACTAGATCTCTGTGGTTGTATGCCCACTACCCCCAAATATAGTACAGAATGTCTACACTAGTCAATGAGCTGTCTTGATTAAAGGGTAAATAACTTCTATATGGAATCTATATAGTAGTCATAGTGCTTTTAATTGTGTAAGTATCACTCATGTTCATGAAGGGCTAATGCCAAACTAAATTATAAATCAAATATTCCCTTTTATCATTTTTACCCTACTTACAAGCTGTGCCATACTGCTTGGAATACTCTATAAATGTCACTAAGTGACCAAGAATTGGAGAAAAATAAAATCAATGCATTTCTACAGATTAGGTCATTAAATTGCATAAGGCAAGTGAAATGTTTTTTGGACATAATATATATATATAATTTATATATAATATATATGTAACATAAAATTTATATAATTTATATGTTATATAAACATCGTACACATGTACATATACATGTACAAAGAGCGCCAGGGTGTGATGGGTGGGATCATGGACTCTCTGAGTCTGATGGTTTCAAGTAAAATGGCTATCCTGGGGTTGAAATGAAGTAATCTACAGTATGTTCTGAGCCTACTTTAATTGCTGTGTGCTCAGAATGATGGGATGCCGTGTGGAAGGTGGAGATGTTGAGTGTCTTTTCAGCTCTGTAATACGTGAATTCTGGTACCTCCTTCTCAATTAGAAAAACAACTGTTGACTCATAATTTTGCACTCTTTAGCTACTTGACTATAGTTTATTACCAAGCTATCCTACAATGACTTTTCTCTATCAATGGCATGAGAATGGTAATCTCAGCTCACAAAGTTAGTGTAGGTGTTAGAGAACAAAGCTTGTAATACTCATAACGGCTAAGTTAATTCTACAGGCCTTTGCTGCTGGCGCTGTGAATGATACCATGTTTACATCCCTATCACTGCCATTCATGTATCTATACCTATAACTATACCTATACCTATACCTATATCTATATCTATCTATAACCCAGTCCTTGCCAATTTAGCTTTGTAGTTTAAAGCAAGTCTTCACAATATCTAAGAAATTTTCTTTACTTATTCTTCTCTTCATGTTAAGGTTCTCTTGTGGTACACAGTGTAGTTAAAATGTCTTTTAGGACTCACACATCCTACATTGTCTGATTACTTTTAGCCATGCTTCCATCTTCCTTCCTTGAGATGTCAGAGAGAAAATTATTGATCTTGTATTTACTGGTTACTCAATATTGTAAATAGATTGAACAGGCACAACATTTTGCTGCATGTTTGAAATGTCAGGCATCCCAAATTGTTTTTATCAAAACAAATGGTATACACATTTTATTTAAGATTAGAAATTACATGAAACAGATGATGTTACCATCAAAACAGCTGTAATTCATGAATCTTAAAGTGTGTCAAATACTTGAAATTTATGTCTCTATATCTCTGACAGTCTGTGACCTTAAAGAACCTACAGATCATAATAATTGTGATGCCCTGTGGCAAGGGGTACTACACTGGTGAAGCAGGCTTTTATATGAGAGATAACAATGTGTACCTAGTTCAGGCCAAGGGGCCAGTGATTGTCTGAATTTGGTGATACCTAACCTGAGGTCTCTGGATAAAGTTAGGTTAACTGATCAAGCCATGCCAATAAAGGTATGAGGGTCATGAGCAAGGATGTCAATCTTTCAAGGGACAGAAACATTAGAGGGACAAAGGTAACAGTGTAGGAGAGGTGCCATGGCACCAGCAGAATTGTCACCCATTTTAGAGACAGTATCAACACGGAATGGTAACTCTAGTATTAAAGAACACTAGCTAGAGCTAATGATAGAAAGCTTTGGTTTTTGTCATTAAAGTGTGGTGACAGGGCTGGAGGCCACAATAAAGAATAGGAGAAGATTCCTTTTGGAAGCTTCTCAGAGTGTTGTGAGGAAGTCTGACTCAACTGACTCATCTCCAAAGGCGGAGAAAAGGGAGATTTTAATACTAACATACCATTTAGATGGCTCTTATAAGGTTTCCTATCACTTACTGTAATACTCAGCACATCTTCAGGTCAAGGTTTGGGAAATATGGCTCTCATTTAGAAAAGACCAAATCAGAGAGAAAGTCTAAAGACAGTATGTGGAGAACTGCCAAGGCATACTCTAGGAGAAGGAGACTAGAGAGAAGGAGGGAGAGGGTAGTGTGAGGGAAGAAGATAGACAACAGTACCAAGAGTGAGCAGAGCTCCTGTGGTCAGTGGGTAGAGAGCTTCTGTTTGGAACAAGAGCTGATATTCTTTTGTGAGAGGCTTGCATGGTTCTGATCTCCACTACACACTTGCGTGCCCTTATAAGATTTCTTATTATAAGAAATCTGGGGAAAAAAATCAAGGAAGTGGGTTTCATGTTTTGACTGGCATATAGTTAGGAAAATAGAAATCAAGAGAAAGTAAACTTTGAGAGGATCTGACTTCAGTCACAGCAGGAATAAACAGTTAGTAGTGAGCTAGAGTGTGGGATGCCTGACTTGCCAGCAAGAAAGACACCACAATAGGATCCTTCTGCACACGTTTATTGGGCTGCGCATTGACTGTGTAGGCAAAAGACCCGGAGCCCTGGGACTCTCACTCTTATATACTATCAGTTCCCATCCACTCACAGCAGGCCACATCACCTCACCAGGTACGCAGCTTCAGCTAATCAGGGCAGCAGGGGCATATCTCCACCAAAATGGCTTCGCCAGTAACCTGGTACACCTGCGCAGCTCTCACGATGTTTGTGGCTTATATTCAGATGTATGAGGAAGTCAGGTGCAAGTCATAAGACTTAGCTGCAGTCCCTGGTGCCTTCTTGGGACTGCTGCCACATCTGCTCCCCACACTAGAGAATGAATTTTTTTTTTTGAGCTTTTGTAGCCATTTCAGAAGAACAAAACTGGTTGAACTTACTTGGCCTATGGGTGATAAGAGTACTTTTAAGGGGAGGTTGTCTAAATGCATGTAGAGATGCTGAAGTGGTCTGACAGTTGATCTGATGGGCAACTGACCATAGCTAGAGTTGAAGAAAGACTTTGGAGTAAGGGAAGTCCTTATGCTGAAAAATTTCAGGAGCATACAGTGCTAGAGAAGGAGGGCACTAAAGGGATGGAGTGGCATTAGATGCTATGGCACATGCCCGTGACCCTAGCATTCAACAGGCAGATAGATGCATGAATTTGAGATCAATCTGTGCTACACTGCAAGTTCCAGGCCAACAAGAAATACATAGCAAAGTCTTTTCTCCGAAACATAGACAGTGAAAAAAAGAGGCATGAAGTAGAGATAATAAAGAATGAACTTACTCTTAGTTTGTAAAAATACATTGAGGGGCAGGGGTACTGTGGGGGAAATCTGGATGATTTAGGAAGGACTCTGAATTCTGGGTGAGCTGGCCTTGATTTCACTTGTTAGAAAGTATGAAAACATCTAATGTTTGAAAGTTGTCACCACATGGTGTAGTCACAGAAGGAGGGGTAGATCATGGTACCCTGACTGTGGCAGAGAGAATAATCCAGAAGATTGGAGATGGGATTTTGTTTGTAGCAGGACACTAAGTTAGAAAATCCATAAAAAATATTAGTATTACTATTTAAGATTTGAAATTAGGAAATAAGAAGTAGTCCTGCAGCAAAATGTTGAATTTTGTGTTTGATATCCTTGGGCCAAGGGATGTCTAGATAGTGCAGTAAGACATCACCTGTGGGTATGTCAGAAAGATGAACATGTGAGTTGATTGGTAGAGGGAACTATTCTGGAGTGTGGCTGGTATCATTCAATTTGTTCAGGGTTAACAAAGAAACTAAGCAGAGGAAAGGCCAATAACACTCTCTTATGAAGCTGAAACATTCACCTTCTGTTTTTGGACATCAAAACTCCATGGTTTCTGACCTCTATCTAGGATCCACTTCAAGTTCTGTTCAAGCTCCTCTGCAGTTCCTTTGCAAAGCATGAAGAGCAGCGGATCTTCATCAGGAAGGTAAATATACTTCAAATATTTGAGGAGAAGTCTGAGGCTCGGGGATCCTAAATCACTCATTCCACTTCTCATCATTAAGTGACGCAATCAGGAACTCAATCCCTGGTCTGTGCTGTGGCTCTCTCACATGACTTTGCCCCTCCCCCACAACACCTTGCATGAGCTATTCAATATATTATTTTTTGATATGAAAAGGTGCACTCCATCCGGAATACTTTTTAAGAAATCCATGTTCTTTGCTGTTTTCCTCATTTCACGAATTGTGAAGGGAAAAGTGGTTCACCCAGTAGAAACCATTAGCCAAACGCTGAACACACATGAAACCAAATATCTGAATTAGTTCAGTCCTGTTTATGACTGGCCTCAAGTTTAATGAGCTCAAGTTAATACAGGTGAAAGGCCACAGTGTTACATGCAGCAGTTAATGAAATACCATAGAGCTGCTGAGAAAATGATTAGCAGCCAAATGTGAATTTAATATACTTCAGCTTCAAGAAGCAGTGCCCATGGGAGGCATCTTGCTGGGGCAGGCAACGTGGCAGATTGGAGGTAGCGTATAGTTGAGCTTTTGGAGATGGGGTCTGAGAGAGCCCAGCCAGCCATCAGCTAATTTTGTGACCCATGGAAGGATGGCAACTCCCTCTGAGTCTGAGTTCCCTCATGTGTAAGATGAGGGGGTTGAACTAGCTGGTCTGTGATGCTCTCTCCAGTGAGCTTTCATTCTGTTTTCAAATTTACAGCTAGAAATCCTTGGGGTTTACTCCCGGTTGGTATCATATAGCTTGTGGATGAAACATTGAAGTGTGTAATAAAGTGTAATTCCATCCCTTCTTTTCAACTGTAAAACATTTAAAATCTATATCAGCTATAAGGTAAAGATGCTATGGGTAACTTCCGAACTCCCAAGGTTGGATGATGTTATAAACAAGCTTAGGCTTTATAGGTAAAAGGTACATCAAAAACTATATATAATTATATATACACATACATATATATTCATATACACATATATACATATATACATATACTATTTTATATGAATATATGTGTATATAGGTATATGTATATATATATATATATATACTTATAATCTCATCATTTAGTGAGAGTTTCAAATAGATAACTGATATAAATAAAACACTTTTAATAAACATTCAAAGAGTTATGAGTGATATGAACTGGAAAATGAAGATAACTATTATTATACCTGAAATTATCTGTAAGAAGTTTGTTGCCTAGTTACAAACTCATGTAAGACACATTGTGTAGAAATAAACCAGACCAATATTATACATGGATATACATGGTAACAGTCATAAAATGGACAAGAACTGAAAAGTATTTATGCATCTATCTATATGCATGTGTGATTGTGTGTATTGCTTTGTGCTTGTATGTGGTAGTTACTGAAAATCAGGCAATGGAAGACAATAGACTTTCCTACTAGTTTCCCAATATACAGAAGAAGCAATGATCTAGGGACCTGGGCAAGTGGTCTGTCCTTTGTGAGCCTGGTTTCAGCTGTGTCACACAGCCTATTAGCTCCATACAATTGTTTGAAATAAGAAAATCACTAATAGATTATTAAGATACAGCTTTTTACTATTTTGATGACTATAAAACAGCATAGAAGTGAATATTTTATTACTATATTGAGCCTTAACCTGATCGATGCTCAACACAATAATGTAAATGAAGTGAGTGCGTCTGAATTATAAAAATGTCACAAATATTAACTACACAAAGAAGGCATTACTAATCAGTCCCTCTGCATCCTTAGGAGGACTCAATGAAATGATTTGTGTTTGAAATCTACCTTCAAAATGCTACGGATTTCAGGGCTACATGTTGCAAATAATGTCAAGGGCTAAAACCAAGGAGGAAAAATGGAACAAAAATTGCTTCACACAATGGGACGGAAGCAAAGGAAAACAGAAAAAAAAATGAGGTGATGAAGAAATTGGCTCTGCTATAAATATAAATGAAAAGGCACAGAGGATCCCGGCTGCATTTGGAACAGTAGATCAATCAGTTTTTCCCGTAGCTACTCACTGTGATGCTTAGTATCATCCTCTATGGAAACACTTGGGTGGCTGCTTTCAGCCTTTTTGCCCGAAAGGGTGGCACAGGCTGCAAGGTATTGCATTTTAATACAACCTAAAACTTTACTTGAAGTTCCAGTTCAGTTTATATTACAACTGTTTTTGGTTTTGAAAGTCAATATTCAGGGTCTCCATGATGAAAGAAAAATTATACTATAAGAGGAAAACATATGTAAGCAGAAGTTATATGTTTTGTGTTTTGTTTTGTTTTAATTAGAGGGAAAGCTGTTTTTCATTATAACTAATGCCATGCTAGAAAGAAACGTTTAACAAAGGGAAATATCTTTTATGTACTTGATAAACTTCTGCATGTGGATAAAAAAGCACCAAACCTATTCACAAGACAGAATTCACCACAGACCTGATCCTAAGCGTGTTGCCTTTTCTTCCAAGATGACAAGTCGGGGTCTTCTCAAATTCTTTGTGCTATTGGCACAGCTCACACTACCCAGGTTTTGGTGTTTGAGGAAAAGACATTGAAGGTAAAATTAATAAACTATGTCTGGCAGAAGTGCTTCATAAATACTTATCAAGTACCTTTTTTTTCTAGCAAATTTTAGGTAGCACACAGTAAAGAACTGATAGACAGCAAAGCAGATATCATCTCTGGCCTCAGGGAGTGTGTTGTAGTTTTAACCATAGCAGGTAATTGAATCGTCACTGTAATGGTTATTTTGAATTAGTCATCAATTTGAAGGAATATAGAATCACCCAGAAGATGGGCCTCTGAACATGCTTGCGGGGGATTATCTGGATTGTGTTAATCACTGGAAGACCAGTGCTCCATGGGTCTCCCACTGCACTGTTCTTTTTCAAGCACTTTTTACCTAGTAAGTTTTAAGTCGTAAGTCCTGGGACCCTGGACTGTACACATATAAGCAGGAAGCTGAGTGCATATGTGTATCAGACTCTGCTTCTTGGCTCTGATTTAACTTGACCAGCTGCCTCAAGCTCCTGCCCCAGAGACTTTTCTATCATGACTAGATTATAACCTTGAACTTATAGTCAAAATAAACCTTTTGTTTCCCCATAAGTTGCTTTGGGTAAGAGTATTTTATCCTAGCAATGGGAAAAGATATTAAGTCAAAAGATGTATGAGTTAATACAATTTTTCAATGATAGATGTTTATCTAATTATTTGTTTAAGGTTAAACCAACCCTCCTTCCTCTGCAGGATTCAAAAGGCAAAACTCGCCATTCCATCACCCAGTTATGCTATATCTATACCCGAGAGACAGAATACATCTGGATACATCCAAATGCTGCTCCTCTCTATTTGCAGTAACTATATGGATACTCAGTCCTGTTCAGTAAGCTACCAATGTTAATCTACGGCTTTTCTTTTCTTTTTAAAGGATTTAGTCATTTGTTGTTGTTGTACCTGCATGTATAAGTACAAGGCACATATCTGGTACCCACAAGGGCCAGAAGAAGGCACTAGATTTCTTGCGACTAGAGTGACAGATGGTTGTGAATTGCCTTGTGGGTGGTGGGCCCCCAAAGCCAGGTCCTTTTAACAACAGCAAGTGCTCTTAACAACTGGGCAGTCTCTCCAACCTTAGCTACTGCTATCTTACTCAACAAATGACACAAAATATTTCTACATTTGATCAGTCTTCTTGCCTTCACATTTACCCTTGGGTCTTCAGCCACCAGTGGAAATACCCTGATACTTTCAAAGACTCTGTCTAAGGACTCTGTCTCTTTGTGTCTCCGGATTGTGTCTCCAATATTTCACTTCATTAGAAGAACTTGTTTCCTTAAGATCCTACAATCTCTCCCCATTATTTGTGTTAATCCCACTCACTTGCATATGCACTTACATCTTTCTTAAATAAATAAATAAATAAATAAAAACAACAACAAACCTAAAACCCCAAAACCAAAACCAAAATACAAAACCAAAACATACATAGGAAGCATAATGAAGTCACTTCGGGAACCGTTTATCTACATCCCTTTGAATTCTTTCAAGTGTTGCTTACTGTTTTTCTATATTCTCCCTTCCATTCACTTCTTGGCCTCCTTTGTTTAGGAATCTGTCCTCCATCCCAAGCTTCTGACAATGGTTTGCAGATGAGTCCGGAGGATATGTTTTGTGCTAACCTCACTTGTTTTTTCTTCAAGGAGCTTTAATCTTCCATCATCAATCATTCAGGACATAAGCTTCTCTTCTCTGGGCTCTTCTGAAGATGTCCTCTGCAGAGCAAGCTTTTCCTTTGCAATATATAAATAACAGAATCTCCGAAGCTCAGCCCTGGAAGCTCCTTACTTCATTGTGCTCTTCCCAGGGCACTCACTCTTAATATTCACTTTTCAAAGTTTTTATGCTCAGATCACTCAAAATTTGGTCCTGTCCTTGATAATGAACAGACTCATACATTCATTGACCTAATTCTCTTAAGTTGCTTAAAGGTTGAAAACCAGTCCCACACCTAAGGCATCTTGATCATATTCTTACTTCACTTTTGTTCTTCCTCTGGTCTGCCCTGCCTAGCTGAGAATGCAAGAGCTTTACTTGAATATTACAGTTCAAGGAAAGCATTTAGGATTGTTCTGAGTTCAGAACTCCTTTGTTTCAGCAAATCCAGGGTTCGCTCCAGACATCCACATCATATCTTGTTACTTTATTATCTTTGCTGATACGGCTTTCATCTTAGGCCTAATTGTTACTTACCTGGATATACCTGTAGCCTCCTAAAAAAAAAATCTACCTACTGTCTGTTTGATTTTCTGTATTGAATTTTCCATGTAGTAGACAGGATATCATCTTAAATGTGTGTTATTACATGTATGTCCATCTGAAAGCCTCTAGTGATGCTAGTGTACCTAGAATAGAATCTAAAAGTATCATCACAACTGTTAGCTTCTCCAGTTCGTGCAGAGCTCTTTAGTAGATAGTATAATAAAATGTGGTATAGTATAGATATAGTATCAAACATATAGTACATACATATATTCTATATTGTATATGCATGCATGCATGTATATATCTATACATGTATGTATGCATATCTTATCTATTTCCACTTTGTTCATTATACTCTAGTCATACCTTAGGGCCTTCACATTTCCTGATCTTTTTAGGTGGAGTTGTGTCTTGGCTTAACAGCATCCTCCTCAGGTTTTAGGCCTCTGATAAGATATAATCTATCAGAGAGGGGTCTTTTGGCAACTCAGCCTGAAGTTGGATATTTAAGTCACACGCTTCTCCTCTCAAATTTATAATACATTCTCTACTTGTTTTGCATACATATACATATATGTATGCATGAAATGTATATGAGAAATATATGTATACACATGTACACACATATACATATATATGATGAAGTATAAGCTACTAGAATTACATGCTCATCAACTCTGCTTGCTGACATTTCTCAGAGACCTTCAATAATGTTTGGCCCATTGAACATCCTGAACTGGACCAACAAATGCATGGGATGGTGCCAGCATATTTATAAACACTATAGTATCTGAACCCGATTTGGCTTTCACTTCTAGTTTAGTTATTCACTAGTTGTTTGACTTGGCCATACTCTGTTTAACTTTTTAAGATTTCAATTTCTGTCATTAATAAAATGGAGAAATGGTAAATTAGAATTGATATCAAATATATAAAAGAAAGACAACACTTCAACATGCTGAAGGGTTTTCTATAGTTTTTTACCCTGAACATCATTGTCATTATATATCTGTAAATATACTTTTCTATTGCTAACTTGGTGAGTTACATGCATAAACAATAAAAATACCTGAGTTTACTTACTTAATATATGTGCTTTCAATTCTTTTCCTGTGCACCTAATTATAATAGAATAACCATCCCTCCTTCTCCATCAAATCACTTCAAAGAGGAGTCAATGGAGTGATGTATTTGATATGATAAAGAAACACAATTTTTTTTAATTCAGACGGCATATCCTTGCTAAAGTGAAGGTTATTCATATAGTTATCCAGCTTTGTGCTTTACATACTGAAATAAGTAAAATTAAGAAAATGATGATTTGACAGTTGCAACATAAGCATGCATATTTTTAAGAATGGAAGCAAGACCAGTCTGTAGTCCACAGTCAATGTTGTCATCGGAGGACAGGGACAGTGCGCAGATCTGAGCCTAGTCCATGCTTCTTCAGGAACATCTGGCAGCCTGTCACTTCACAGGCAACAACATCTTCTCTAAACAGCAGAGACTCAAATTCATCAGGGATTCCTCTGGTACAGTCTATGCTTAACTTAAGTACCTGCTTCCCCGTGATTTCCATAGATTACCATATTCATGACACTGTGGATTGAAAGCATTCTTCTCACTCTTTAACCAGAACACGAAGAAGAAATTAAAACATTGGCAGGCACTTTGTCTCCAGTTTGCTGGACAAGTAAGAAAAGGACTTTCCACCCATTAATGTAAATGAAATTCTGTCAACTTGGAGCATTTAAACAAAGATGACAGCAGCCTGTCTATTAATAAACACTTGACAGGCTAACAATTACGAGAGATGGCTGTTTTTCTTGCAAGAAATATAAGTCCATGGGTGCCTTTAAAGAATCTCCTTAAAATACACTTGTATCTCCCCGAAACTTTTATCTCCATCTTTATTTACCCAGAAGAAAACTTTTGAGCATGTACAATCTTGCTTTAATGGGTAGGCTTGGTATCTTCGGTCCATAGCTACTTCAATGCATATAATTTTGTATTTTTAAATATATGTATTTATTGTGTCAGTGTAAACATTCACTCATTTACTTATAATGCACACATAAAAGCATATTCAAGATACTTACATTTTCGTCTACTACTTTGAATTTCAGAGAAGGATTTGAAGAGTAATGGGCTACCTATTATGCATGGGTGGGTATTCAGTTATAGAACCATCTGAATCCTAATGCTACTATTTCTATCTGAATTAGAATTTTAAAAGATATTTAGTTTTAGAAAATACCTTATACCTTTTAGGGGTATAGGATATGTAACAAGTTAACCTGTGTGCTTACTTTTCAGGCCTTGGGAACTTACGAAGTAAGTAGAACTGTTAGAAGAAAATTCGATGAATAATCTGAATTTGGGGGAACTATCTGTGAAGTTTACTAATCCACTTGTCTCAATGCTCTATTATTTAGATCTAAGATAATAAAAAGGATTTAGGATGGGATTTTGAATTCATTTCCAGAAGCATTTCCCAAAAGAAGCTGTTTAGCTGTTTTCTTTGACTAGGGGAGTTTAAGAGAAGACTGTGTAGATGTATTAGACTGTGGATTATAAGCACGATTGAAACAGCTAAGAGTTTTGCATTTATGGATTATACATTGAAAGCACGGCTCTGTATTTAATTACATTTTAGACATTAATATTCTTGTTCTTACTAAACAAGGAAGAAAATAAAAATGAATAAAGGTATTTAAAATACTGTTAAAGCTTTATTCATAATACGCAGGAACTGGAAACAACCAAGATGTCCCTCAACTGAAGGAAAAAAAAAGGTACATCTACACAATGGAATACTATTCAGCTATCAAAAACAAAGACATCGGGGTTGAAGAGATGGCTCAGTGGTTAAGAGCATTGACTGCTCTTCCAGAGTTCCTGAGTTCAATTTCTAGAAACCACATGGTGGCTTGCAACCATTTGTAATGAGATCTGATACCCTCTTCTGGTGTGTTTGAGGACAGCAACAGTGAACTCATATACATAAAATAATTACTTAACAAAATAAATAACAAAACCAAAATCAAACAAAACAACAGCAACAAAAACAAAGATATCATAAATTTTACAGGCAAATTGATAGAACTTGAGAATATCATCCTGAGTGAGGTTACCCAGACCTAGAGAGACAAACACTATATGCATTCACGTTTAAGCAGATATTAGCCATAAAATACAGGATACCCATTCTACACTGCACAAACCCAAAGAAGCTAAACAAGAAGGAAAGTCCAAACAATGGATGCTTGAATCTCACTTAGAAGGGAGAATAAAATAGTCATAGGAGGTAGGTAAGTGGGAGAAGGAATGGGGGGGGTGTTAAGGATCAGGTGTGGTGAGGGACAAGAGAGATGACCAGATGGCTATGGAATGAATGGAAAGCTGCAACTGACAGGGGTGGGGAGCTGAGGGGCATCTCAGGATGTAAGCAAGACCTGGGATAGGGGAGGTGCCCAAGAATCAATGGGCATGAGCTTATCTGTGACTCACAGCATTGGGGTTATGAAACCTGAAGAGGCTACCTCCTGTAGCCAGGCAGGAACCACAGTAGGGTCATAGGGACACCAGCCCACCCACAAAACTTTTGATCCCAAGTCTATCTTGTCTACAAGAAATGCAGGAATGGGAGATGAAGCAGAGACTGAGAAAAATAGCCAACCAAAAACAGGTCCAACTTGAGACCCATATCATAGGCAAGCACCAATCCCCGACACTATTGATGATTGCAGACAGGAATCTAGCATGGCTTTCCTTTGAGAGGCTCTACCAAGCAGATGATTCAGAGACTCACAGCCAAACAGTGGACAGCTTGGGGACTCTAATGGAAGAGTTGGGAGAAGGATTAAAGGGTCTTAAGTGGATAGGAACTCCACAGGAAGACCAACAGACTTAACTAATCTGGACCCTTGGGGCTGTCAGAGACTGAACCACCAGCAAGCACGGGCTGGACATAGGCCCTGTGCACATATGTAGTAGATATGCAGCTTGGTCTTCATATGGTTCTGGAACAACTGAACTGTGGGCTATCTCAAAATTTGTTGCCTGTCTGTGCAATACGTATTTCTAGTTGGGTACCCTTGTCTGGCCTTGATGGGAGAGAGTGCTTCTAGCCTCAGAGAGACTTGGTGTCCTAGGGTGGGGAGATACCAAGGGGGTCCCACTTGCTCAAAGGAGAAGGGGAGAGGGGTATGGAGGGGAATTGTGGGAGGGGGTGAGTGGGGGGGCACTGAGTGGGATGTAAAGTGAATAGGTCAAAACATACTGCTAAAATGTGTTTTCAAATTTAGTGTCTGATGATTTGAATTCACCAGTATTTGGAAGATCTTTTTGATTTGGAAATATGAGTGTGAAAACAATCATGGTTTGGAATTGACAAAATGCATTCTTGTCCCCAGTGTCTGCTGGTTGAGCCCAGACTTCTCTCTCAAGTTCATCAGTAGCCATCGTCATAGAATCCCACGGTGCCTAGAGCAATGCTCTCTGTAAACCCCATTAGCCATCCTCAAGTCCATGAGTAATTCAAAACTCAACATCTATAAAGATAACAGTTCAGAGATTACTATTACTATTAAGTAGATCATCCCCCACTGGAGAGCCATTCCGATCCATCTCTAGTCAGAAGAACTGTCCTTCTGGTCACAGACTCTGCTGTTTTGTTTGTTTTGTTTTTTGTTTTTTTGTTTTTTTGTTTTTGTTTTTGTTTTTTGTCTCTCACACTCAGTAATCAGAGGGAATGGAGGGTTTCTGTTCAGTTTCCAGATTATCTTTCCATAACAGTGTGGCTATATTATATAACCCCAGCACTAAGGAGGCTGGGACTGCTGGATCTCTATGAGTTAGAGACCAGTCTGGGCTGTGTAGTGAGAAGCTGTAATAAAATGTTTTTTTTTTTTCCTTCAAAGAAAATCATGACATTTTAGCCATTTTTAAAAACATGTAATTTCCGTTTGGTGTATCTGTATGAAAGAAGGGATTTGCGTGAACAATTTCTGGACAGGTATTTCTCAGGACACCCAGTTATTTCTAGGAGAAATTTTTATGAATCATCATACAGGAATTAATTCCATTCCTACTTCTTAGATGTACCTTTTCTAGAATAAAATGTGATCCACAAAGAGAAAGACACACAGGAAAATGTTTTTTTAAAAAAGTACAGTATTATTATGCCATTTAATGACTTCTGTCAACCAATAGTTCTAGATTTTCCCAGAATGGAAGTAATTTTAAAAGATAATGTAATATTTTACTAGAATCAATAAAAATCATAAGCAAATGCCACGTATTCCTGTTAGTCACTCGATGATGGAGCTATGTACGTCATTGAAGCACTAATGCATCCCTTCAATGTAAATTACTGCTAGATGCTTAAGTAGACCATCCCCCACTGGACAGCCATTGCAATCCATCTCTAGTCAGATGAACTGTTTCCTTCTGGTCACAGACTCCGCTGCTTTTTTGTCAGTAGTCCTTTTACCATTCCTTTCCAGACTTATGGTTTAAATTTAATCTCTTCTTTGCTGACAAGTACCCCAGTATAAATAGGATCTCTGAAACAGAGCCAAGAGAGCCATCACTGACCATAAAATAACCATTCCAGGTTCCACAATACAGACTAGATATGTGGAGGCTCCTCCCTCTTCTGCTTCATCAATGGGATATGTCAACACACTGACCCAAGGGTAAGTGTTATATGTGGGGCCTGCATCTGCTTTGATGTCTCTGTATAGTTTTCTTGATAGAATAAGCTCACCTGAGTTCTGCACCTTGACAACCAAATGGACTTTTTACTCTATTGTTTAAAAGATCAAAAGTAGAAAAGTGAATAAATTGGTATTTATTCTTAAAGTCTTGTGTAGGCACTGAGAAAATTTGTTTACCACCATACCACCCTAACATGGCTGATCTTATCTGAGAGGAGAATTAAGTTTAGGAAGCACAGAAAAGGTATGTAAAATATCTTCACAATTTTTAATTAAAAAAAAATAATTTGTGTGTGTGTGTGTTGGGGGGGGGTCATTGTGGGAAAAAAATGTCATACCTACAGGAGCCAGAGGAGGACATCAGATCCTCTGAGCTGGGATACAGGAGGGGAGCCACCTGATGTGGGCACTGAGATATTAAGACAGGTTTCCAGGAAGAGGAGTACACAGTCTTACCCACTGAGTAATCTTTCTAGCCCACTTTTTTAAACTGAGGCAGAAACAGGATATGAGTAGTATCTGCAATTTGATTCCCAACTCAGTATTGGTATTGCTGAGATGTGAGATAAAAGTTGTTTGAGACTTGTGCATTTTCTTAATTTCTAAAGCAAAACATATTGCTTTTTATAAATAGGAAAGTTTTAAAAAAGCAAACAGTGCCTTAGAAGGCTCACTGATGGGAAATGCTATCAAAGTCTCTGCAGAAATAAATGTTTAATTATTATGAAAGATATAATGATTATCTTATTTTTAAAATATGAGCTTTAATTCATAATTTATAACAGTGGCTACCAAGCTAATTTCTGTTGTGGGAAAATGCATATGTAATGACTAAACAGATAGATATGTGATAGGTAGACATCAGTCTACTTTTTAAATATGGTTAAATGCATGAAATGTGGAAAATATTCATGTTACTGAACTACTGAATATCCATTAGGTTATAGTTTTTTTTGTTCTTTATTTCTGAGCAATGAAACTCCTACATTTTATTTCTGTATGCAGTGGCTACAAATTATTATTCTCCATGACTTAAGAAGCAATGGTTACTTTCCAAGAATTAAAACTACATTAATGGCTTTTATTAGCATGGTTTTTTTTGTTTATCTTTCTTGAAGAAGATGTGTATTCAGATTGCATGTGAAAACATATGCACGCAAGAATGCAGACTTTAACATTAGCTGTGCAAAGCTGAATTGTGTAGCTGTTTTGAATGCCTCTGAGCTCACTGATCATGTATCTAGAACCATCTTGATTAGAAGTATCTTCAAGTTCAGACAGAGTGAAGAGAGGTGAGCTAGAGGTGAGCCCATGACAGTTTCTCATTCTTTTATTATAGGTGGGTCTTTGTCATGTAGAATTCTGATAGAAACTCCACTAAGTAAAGAAGGCAGTTCACAAGAAGTGAGGTGCAGCTGTTTGTAAAAACGGGGCTGACTAGAAGCTATATGGAAAAAGATGTTGGTGTAAGAAAAATGAAGATATTGAGAGAGTGCTGGAGTAGCTCCCATCAGCAGCTAGTGAGAGATTGTCAAGCTTGGGACTTTATAAATATCCCAAACTGATGTCCATGTTTCAATAGGGTATACCATATATGCAAAAGTTATGTTTATGTATACAAATAAACATATTAATATTTATTAACAACATGTAGTATATGCATGTCAGATACACACAGGTAAAACTGGAGAAAATCCAATTGCATTATAAAATCCACCTCATTCTGGAAGCAAAAGACAAATGTATAAGAACCACTGGACACGCACAGGGAAGGAGTTAAGGAATATGGATGAGTTCTTCCATATGTTATATTTAGGTGCAGAAGAGGCAGCTGTGGAGAATCTGTGATAACACGTCATCAGCAGTTTTTGGAAATTGGGCTAGTCTTTTCATAGAATCCTTCAATCAATTTGAACTAACAACTTCTGATAATTTAGACCTTTCTAGGCATTAGTACTCTCACTTGGCTCAAACTTCACTGAGGAGACTCAAGCCTATCTCACTATAGAGCCTGCTAGGTGAATTCTTTTTCTTACATCCTATCTAGCCCTAAGCATGTACAAGCACAAAATGACTGATCCTGGCTCTCCAGTAGAAATGGATAACTTCTCTTCCAGAGTTAACTTCTGTACCATCTCTTTCTGGCAAAATCTCTGATTTTGATTACTATCTCCTGATCCTTGCCTCAGAAGACACTTAAATAAGTAATGTTGGCACACAAAGATAAAAGTCCTAACAACAAGTTCAATATATTAACCCTATAAGACTGTATAGTCAAACTTTCATCAGTGGGGGGTCGTATTATTTTCAGGTGTCAGTTCTTTGCCTGTTGCTTGCAAGTGCTAATGAATGTATATTTGACCAGGGTTCTTTTCCTGAGCAATTGCCACTGCAAGAGTAATTTACAATCACAGGCTATGGTGGAGCTCTGCCATGGAGTTCCAGAGAACTCACAGGGGAAACTGGGTCGCATGTCCCTCACTCTTTTCATGGAGGGATTTAACCCATATACTGGGCATTATCCCATCCTATAAACACATGAAGATGATTAGCGAAGGGAAATAAGTTTCTCTCTAGTTAGTGTATGGAACTCTGAATTTTATTCTAATGTCAAAGACAAAAAATAGTGTTTTATTAAATAGTGGTTTGTAGCTATGTTCCACATATACTTCTCCATATCCTTGTTGGATTTTAGCAGTAAGTGTTCATGAATTACTAACAAATTTTCCTGGCATAGCATTTATGTATACCAGGCAGGTCTGCAACTTGCAATCTTTCTAGCTCAGCCTCTTGAGAGCTGAGATTATAGCCAGGTTCCACACTGAGTTCTGGATCTTTCTATAAACTAGACTTGGAAGTTTGATAACACTACCTCTCAGACACATACAACATGGATGATACCATTTTGTTTTGGTCCTCCTCTTTCCTGTTTGTGGAGTTATCCCCAGCAGACCTCACTGGTACCCAAGGATGTAAGGTGATTATTACATTCCCAGTGCAATCCCACTGCATGCAGGCTGAGCATTGGCTCTCTTTACAGTTCCCAGATTCTCTTGTTCTCTGTTTTGTTACCCTTCTGACCACTTCTGGTCCTTAACCTTATGTCTACATATAGTTTCCTTAACCTTATGACTATATACAGTTTCCTTTGCTTTTAACATTTTTGCCTCTAGGCCAGAATATTTATTTTCTAGCATGTAGAATCATTTAGCATGTGTAGAAATCTGAATTGTAAACACAGGTTCTATATTTCTTATGGTTTACAGAGGGGCAGGGGTTAATAAGAGCTTTGACCAATTAGGCTCTGAACCATGAACTGAATTACTGATGAAGTCCATGGAAGAATAGACAGTGCTCAGGAGCCTTAGCTAGATAGAATTAAAGATCAAGAGATTAAAATTCTAGGATTTCATATTAAAGAATCAACTCTTATTTATGGGATTTTTTTGTCAACATTTATTCTTAGTACACACTTATAAGATCCGAGAAATACATAGAGTCAGACTGAAGGGAGAAAACAAAACAAAATGAAATAAAATTAAGCTTTACAATCATGCTCATAAGTGCATCTTGCTTTACATTGGTTGGCTTATATTTCCATGGTTCTCACCAGGTCTTCTGTGGATAAATAATTATCATCCACATGCAAATGGAGAATCCATTTCATGCTTTAGGAGCACAGTTTAGATGGGCGGATCTTCAGATCTTCACATGTACGTGAGCACTTTTTGCACATTTACATTATAGTTCGCAAAACAGATGCCTCTGCTACCCTTGTAAAACACTGCGTTGGACGGAAAGAAGAGAGACAATCTGATTTCACAGCTAAGGGGAAACTCACTTTTCCCCATAGGCTTTGGAGACAATAGGTTCCTATCTCTAGGTGCTGGAAATTCTGAAGCAAACATACTCATTAGAAAGCAAACCAGGTATGAGACTTATTGTCATTTCTGGGGACATAATAATGGCCAGGCGGAAGTACTGGAAAAGAATAGCCTGCTCACCTGTATCCTATAGCTTGGCTTACAAACGTGAACAGGACTGAGTTGTCATGCCAGCTTCCTAACCTGTCTCAACCCTCAGTGAGTCCCCAGAAGTCTCTGAGCTAGAAGACCATGCAGCGGTGACATGAACATGGAAATTAGTGCATTGAGCGCCCCACTTCGCACGGAGTCCCTTGATTTCTATGATTTGACAGGAAGATGATATCAGAGGCTGCTGAAAAGTGTTAAGGGATAGCTTAGATGCTGGTGTGTGGTGGAGCAGGTGAATGGTTACAATCATGAATCACAGGCTGACAGGAGGGGGGAGTTCCAGGCAGCTCCGGGAAGAAACATAGGCCCTATCATAGAAAATATGCTTTTTGTTAAGACTCTCAGCATCTATAGGGACGGGCAACCTTTCTGGCATGAATGTGCTACTGCTGTGACGATCTAGTGAAAGGTCTCAGGGTTTGTTTAAAAAGGTCAGCTCAGCAACTACTGACCCTCATGACTTCATCCTGACAGTTTTAGCCCTCTTGCAAAAATCACTCTTGTCACTTCTAGCCTCCTGTGCTTTTCTGAAAACAAAACCTTCCACCACCTGCTGTCCATTATTCCGTCAGTGAGCGCCATGCCCTCTCTTCGGCTGATATTTCAATTTATTTGTGGTTAGACGCGCAGCGATCCCCTGTCTGAAGCAGAGGAAGCAGTTGAAACACTTAAAGCCAGCGCTTCCAATGTTTCTTCATGGAAGGCTCACCAGACACAGCAGCGTGGCTTCTTCTCAGCCACACAAAAGCAAAATGAAGACACGCAGATGGTCAGTGCCTGCCCGCTGCAGCGGGAGAAGCTGGGTTGGCTCCAAGTAACAAATAATTATCCAGGCCCTTTGTAAATCAAGTTGTACCACTTCTCCTGCGAGCATCCACAAAGAGGGCTGCGTGTATTTGCTGTGGGCTCCTTCTTTGTTTGGGGATTTTGCTAATGCCCTTTCTTCCTATGAGTTTGTGTCCTCTCAGTTCTCACATTTGACACCGACTGAAATAACCTCGCGAAAGCTTTGTTTCTATTTTCTTCGAAATGTGTATCCCTCAATGAGGTTTCATCTTAATCTCTCCTTTTCAAAAGGCTATGAATTGGACATGCAGAGAATCAGTCTAACAGGGCCCATTATCAATTTCCATTTCCTTTCAATGCTGCAGCCACCCGTGGGCCACCTAGGCAGCTTTCCTCGAAGACAAAGGGTGTCTGAAATGGACAACTTATTTTATACACTGGTCTCTTAGTACTTTAGCGGATGACAGAGACTCATCGCCCATAATAAATCCTTCCTCTGACCCTTTTATATAACGCACAGCTGAGCTAAAAAGGAAATCAATTCGACGATTTTAATTTAGCACTTTCTTCCTGTTAATTTATCTAAAAAATCCTATGCCATGGTTTTCCCTTGTCAAAACAGTCAATTCCTGTCAATGCAAATATGCGAAAATGCTTTGAATTTGTTCGTGGTTTTTTTTCTTTCTTTCTTTCTTTCTTTCTTTCTTTCTTTCTTTCTTTCTTTCTTTCTTTCTTTTTTTTTAAAAGCAGGGTGGTTGTTGAAACCCTGGGTCACATACTAAGTTGCCCATGTTCCATGGTTTTTTTTTTTTCCCCCTAGTGTGTTCAAAGCTCCTTTTGACAAAAATGTTAGCTCAGTAAAATAAAGAAATGTGTAGGGGGGGCCCTAGGGAGCAAAGAAACCCAGCCTCTATCATGCGGTAGATCTGCCAAAGATGTTTATAAAATTCTTCTGAGGAAGAATTCCATGCATCTGAGTATGTATGTAGGGGTTGAAGCCTACATATTAGTAACGTCGGACCCTTTAATTATGATGGCTTCTCGGAGAGAGGGTTAATTGCTGAACATTGCTGTGTTTTCTGGTTTCATTTCTCCTTCTCCACTCTGTTTTAGAACTGGAGAATAAGCCATATCTAGCACCATAGTGTCCCTAGTGCCCAGGAGTTGAGTTGTGTGGACAGTGGACCCACGAAGAGGTGTCGTCTGTTTGCATCTCCTGTAGGAGTTTCGTGGGAGCATTTCTTCAGATCTTGGATAACAGCATCTCCTCCATACCCCTTTATTTACATGTTTTTGTGTGGGTAGGTGTACATGTATAGGTAAGTTCCTAGGTGGGTGGTATGTGTGCATGTGTGCTTTTATGTTTGCATATATGTGGAAATCACAGGTCAATCTTGGGTATGATTTCACAGGAGCTATCCACCTTGCTTTTTGAGATAGGGTCTGTTCATTTGGCCTAGAGCTCACTTTTGAAGATTATGCTGGCAGGCTGGGGGAATTCAAGGATCTGATTGTTCCTGCTTCTCCAGTGCTGGGAGATACGAATCTACCACCCCATCTGGCTGTTCCCTGTGACTTCTCTGGTCAATCTCTGGGCCTCGTGTTCGTAAGGTACTTCTACTTTACTCGGTGAGCCGTTTTCTGAGAATGCTAACTCTCCTTTAGACTGAGATGGTTCCATGCATTGTTCTGTTTGCCTACAGTCTCTGTAAGATGCCTTCAACTCTTTTTCCCTCTTTGGCACTTAATTATTAGCTTGCATATTGGTTCATCTAGATTACCCGATATAAGCGTCGTGATATCCTGATACCTCACCAAGTCATAGGGCTTACATTTGCTGTTCTTTTTGTTTGCTTGCTTTTGTAAACAGGAGGCAGTCAATAAATCTGTTTTCCATACAGCCACTGTGAGGTTGCTCATGGTAAATCTTGGGTACAAAAGTGCCAGCATTTTTTCCTCTACTGGGAGAACAGCATGGCGGCCTCATGCTATTGCCAGCTGACTCCCATAGTTCCTGGCTTTGGAGGGTGTTATGGTTTGGATGTAAAATGCCTTGCAAAGGCTCATGTGCTTGAACAGTTAACACCCCCCTCCCCCAGTTGGTGATGCTGTTCTGAGACAACCTGGACCATTTGGCTGGGGATCTAATTCGAAGACATGGTGCTGTAGATGGTGGCACACACCTTTAATCCCAGCCCTCAGGAGGCAGAGGCAGGTGGATTTCTGAGTTTGAGGCCAGCCTGGTCTACAGAGTGAGTTCCAGGATAGCCAGGGTTACACAGAGAAACCCTGTCTCGAAAAATACAAAAACAAAACAAAACAACAAAACAACAAACAAACAAACAAACAAAAATAAGGGTCATATAGCCCAACTCACTTGCTGTACTAGTCTCTACTATTTCCAAGCCAGCTGATATGTGAGCCAACTAATAGGTGTTTCTGCTCCCGTGGATCTGACTTCTGTCATACCTTCCCTACAACTGTAGCTTGTTAACCTTAAACCAGGGACATAAACCAATCCTTCCTAACTCACGTCATTTTAGAGCATGGAGAACAACAAAACCAAAACAAAAGAAAAATACTTTAGAAACAAAGTCACCTCTTGCTTGCAGAACCCCTGTGAGAACCACATATTTGATCCACTACAGGAAAAGATAAAGCCTATTTTTACAAACCCAGGACAAGAAATGAGTGTAGGCTTCTAAAGAGGTCCAGGTTCTGAGGCTTCTGTATAGCTGGGAGAACGGAGTCATGGTTTGGTTTTGAAACAAGCCTTCAGTTGTTCATGCAAAGCTTATTCTTTAAGCAAAGTAATTCATTTATAGCATAGGAACCGTGCCTGGCATAGACTACATCTAATGTAGTTTACATTTTAGGGAGGTTAGTGTTTCAGATCCAGAGCAGGGCTTGAAACACACCGAGATGAGAGGTTTCAGAGCGATTCTCCAAAAGGTGCCACGAATGCCGAAGCTTGGCAAGGTTTCCAGAATCAGAGATGAGGAAATGGCATTCAAGAAAATAAGAGTGTTGATAAAAGTGACACAGTACATGGGATGAGCATTAGCGAGTCCGTGTACTTCACTGAACGTGGGGATGCTTAAGGCAGCAAGGGTAAGCAAGGGGTGTGTGTGAATATTTGTTTAAAAACAGGTGACAGTTTCAGTTGAAACTTGGGTCTTAGGTGGATGATTTTATTAGGGAACGTCTAGAATGTTCAAGAAGACTGAATTTGAAGGTTTCCTCAGTGGGTAGGACGTTTTTCTATATTTTGCTTTGTGGTGCTGGTAGAAAGGAAGAGTAACCATAACTAAGCAAGTAAAGAAACACTTAAACGTTCAATGCCATAAAGCCTGGAAACTGTGGAGTCAACCGGAACTTGACCCCGAAACACTACAAGAGCGATATTCTGGAGCAGTTGTTTCTTTTTATTGTTTTCAGAGACCTTTCTCATGGAGGCTTGTTCTTGTTCATCCCCCCCCCCTGTTATTAATCTGAATTGTTAAGAATTCATCCATATCAATCTTAACTATGAACAGGTTTATTGTTTTACAGCATTGCGCCTGTATATGGAGGATAAGCTTGTTGCATTACTGAAAGTCTAAAGAGACTGTGTGTCCAGCTATTGTGTCTAAAGAGAGTAAGCAAGAAACTGTTGAGACCTTTGCCTTGCTTTAATCACTTTCTTTTTTATCATGTATTTTATTCCTTTAGATAAAAAATAAACTTCTAAATTATTTCCTGTCTTTTCTCTTCTTTCTGAGCAAGAAACACACACACACACTCACACACACATACACTCACACACTCACACACACACACTCACACACATACACACACATACACACACATATACACACATATATACACACATACACACACATACACACACACTCACACACATACACACACACTCACACACATACACACACATACATACACACATACACACACACTCACACACACACTCACACACATATACACACATACATACACACACACACACACACACACACACACACACACACAGGGGTGGGAGAAGAACAAACAGCAATCCCAGATATTATCCTGATTCCCAAACAGTGCTGGTATTGCAAAGATTGGTGGGAAATATGACTTTTATGTCACTGACTTTTATTCTTCAATTGTTCTATTCTGATTTTTAAAAATCAATCAAGAAATAATCAAATAAATTATAGGACTGCCCATAGACAGCTTTTCTTTCAATAAGACTATTTCAATAATACTATATGCTATGATCTTCCAAGTAAAAGATACCTACCATGTAGCCAGGGAATGATAAAACATAATTTTGAGATATCTATTTAAATTTAAAGGCAAGCCACACAATGTTTAGTAACACTGAACTTAAATCATAAAAATATTGGATATTTCCATAGAGAGGAACAATATTTGCTCTGCAAGTCCTTCAGTATAAAGATATGCACACGCACACACACACACATTACCACACTCTCTACAGACAAAATTTATTTTTCCTAATAAAGTCTACTTCTAACATGAATATCAAACTTAAGATGTTCACTGAAACCTGGTCTTTTGTCCTCTGAAATGGGTACTATTAAATGATTTTAAGAAAAAGATTAAAATTTTCCAATGAGTTTTGAAATATAGCCCCTTCAGTAGTCCAGAGGACTCTGTCCTTTTGAATTTGATAAAATACATATATGAAGAAAAATAGTTATAACTTTCTGCCTTGATTTATATGTTCACTTAATTATGAAATTTCCCTTATTGGCCCTTTGAATGTAAGAAAAGCAACAATCTGGATGCTTCAAAAATAGATAAGAGCACTTATTAACCCAGAAAACATCCGCGCGTTCCTAGACATGAACTCTATCAGCGTTTAGTTTGGTTTTAATCCCCTCATTCATCTTTCCCTAATTTTTCTTTTTTATACTTGATCTGCTTTTAACCGGTCTTTATTGTTAGCTTCATTATAGCATCCTAAGTATCCTATTTACTATTTAGCTGCTGCTGTGTTTAGGCAGACACCTTTATTGAGTTATCAGAGCCCTGTGCAGGTTCTGAGCCCTGCAGCATAGAGAAGGCGCCTGAGTGATCTGGGTCAATGTGCAGTAATGAATCTGGGTCTCAGCCAAATATGGCCTGCCACTGGGAAGTTCTTTCCCTGCATTTGAAATTGTGATGGAGTTTCGGGCATTTTACATTTCTGTACATTTATTTTCTTTGTTCAGTAACTTTGGAAGAAGTGTTTTATGCTTGCGACTTTGTGTGGAAATCACTGACTAGTGAGTGCTTATATGGTTCAGAATGTCACACAGCTTAATCTGTAGGAAATGAAGAAAAATTCACCTTTCTAGTGACCTTTCGAAGTCACCACCTTCCACTCTTTCCCTGCCTCAGACAGCACATGTCTATAGAAGACTGGTTCTCAGTCTATTTATGGGTCGAGACTCCTTTTGGTGTTGCATATCAGATATTTAGAATATAATTCATAAAAGTCACAAAATTATTAAGTGTCATTGAAATGATTTTATGGGTGGGGGTCAGCAAAACACAAGGAGCTGTATTAAAGGGTCACAGCATTAGAAATGTTGAGAAGCAGGACTATAAAATTTTCATGTTCTGCTAAACTAAACAGATTTTAAGAACTCGTGAAATATCTCTCATAATCTTTATGTGACTTTCTTTTGAATACTTGTTTTTTAGATGAAGCAAACAACCATATTATCCGGGATAGAGTGCTTTAGTATTATAACTTAAGCAACTCTCCTGAGTAATTTTAAGTCTACTAGGAAGTGTGAATTTTCAAGTGGCAGCTGAGAAACGCCAAAGGACCAGGTCTTCTTTAAGCACAGACAAAACAGGTCATTGTCCACATAGGAATTTGGGTTTGGTGTTTTCTATGACTTCTTTCAAGGTGCTTCAGTGTCTACCAAGGACAAAAGAGTGTAGCCTTTACTGTCCTCTTAAAATTTATCTCTCCTTGTTTCACATGTATAGAGGAGAAATGTTGGGTTTCTTCTGGAAAGCTTGTAGCTGTTCAAGTTTCTTTTCTTTTGGTACTTGTGGGTTCACACAGAGAATACTTTGTCTTATGTCATCTTCATGATTTTCTGCATTACTTTCTGTGTTATTCCTGTTGTTAAACTAGGGTTGCAAAATACTCTCTTGAAGCCAGGGAAACTGGGGTACTTGCTTATTTTGTTGGGAAGGAAAATTCTAGGTCTATTCACTGAATGGGAATTATATACTTCTATATATGATCTGAGATAATGTCAAGCAAGGTCCCTCACTGAAGATGAAACTCACTGATTTCTCTAGACTTCCTAGTCACCACCATAAGCTGGATCTGGTTGCTCATGCTTGCAATTCTAGCACCTGGGAAGACAAGGAAGGAAAATCCCCCACAAGTTCCAGAACATCCTACACGATAAAAAACTTTAAAACAAACCCCCAGCAAACTCCCATAGTTTGGGAGATGATAAAAATTCTCAAAATTGATGGTATCCTTTAAAAGTGTTCCTTCCACAATTTTACAACCTACAGGGAATACTTTGATTTCCTTCATTATCTTCTCTTGTGATCCTCTTCTTCTCACTGAACCCCCTTTTTTACTTTTATATGTTGTTTAGTTGGCTCTTAACAAATAGAATAAGGAATGATAAATAGTTACAGAACTTGAGGTATTGTAGCTGTTTCAAACATTTACTACAAGGCTTCTATATGATTTGGTATGGAGTATATTCTTTTTGGTTTCAACTTCTAAATGTGCATATCTGACAGATCTGCTTAAGTAAAATGTCTTGGATTTAAATGCAAAGATCCAAGACACATGTCACCACCATAAATTTTTAGATAGATTATTTGTAAATAAGTCGTATAGGAGCTGTTGGTTTTCTCTCACCCTGTAAAAATATGTTTTCATTTTCCAGTACGTTTGTTTGCATGTGTGTGCATAGGTTTGTATGCATGCACACATGCAGGTCAGAGGTGAATGTCAGGAGCCTTCCTCAGTTGCTCTCTACCTTCCTTTGGAAACAAAGCTCCCTCACTGAAGATGAAACATGCAGATTTTGCTAGACTGGCTAGTTCCCAAGCCCTAGGACTTGTCTTGTCTCTACCTCCTCAGCCATCATGGGATGGATGCACTCCTATGCTAAGCTTTCTGATGGGTTCTGGGGCTCTCAGCTCTGGCTCTCACTTTTCTATGGAAATCTCTTTACCAAAGGAACCATCTCTCCAATGCAGGAAGCTATAGCTCTTAAAAAACTAAACTCTTGGCTTGATTTACTTTGTAAAATTATTATTATTTACCTGTACTTAAACTCTACCCAAGGGAATTACTAGCAGTTCCCAAAATAATGTCATGTACCTAGGCCATGTTTTTTTTGTTGTTGTTTTGTTCTGTTTTGTTTTTTTTACCATTTACTCTCTCCATTTATTATAGTCATTGACTCCTTAATATTTTGTAGGTTTCATCCTGGTATGGCATCCTCTAAGAAGCATTCCTACCAGCACTATGGACATTCACTTCTGTAATACCTGGAATCAAACATTCATAAATTTCCAATTCATAATATTTCCTTTTTATCCTGATTTTTTCCTAGACTTTGCTTCATGAAGGATGAAGACAGTCTTGTAGAGTTACTATCATATTCAACCCCCTTCACACAGAGGTGTTCAGACTTTGAGTAATTGAATGTGTTAATGAGTAGATAATAATTTATTTTAAATATGCTTTCTGTACCTGATTACCCTGTAAAATTCTTTATTTTTTTTTGGAACTGTCTTTTGAGATTTTTCTCAGATACTACCACTCCTTGGAATGATCTTGTGTTGCTCTGACTTACCAGTCACCCATTCATTCAAAAATACTTTTGATATTTAAGTATATGCAAAATGTTTTTCAGGGTTGAATAAAAACAGGCCATATTATATTTGGGTGTTGTGTAGGTGGAGCTTAGTGTCTAATATGGAATAGTACTGGGCATACAGAAATACTCAGTCTAGAAAAGGGATATCCAACAGGGATCTACCATGTGAAATGGGGAGAGATGGCACAGGACCCTCTGGAACAGAACAAAGACTTAGAATAAGCTTAAAGGTTGGACATGATAGAATAAAATGAAGATATGTTTAAAGCTAGCAGGCAATATGAAGGAGAAAGAAGAAAACAGTATACCATGGAGGAACCTTGAATGATGCTCAGCATTTAGGAAGAAAGGAAGCCATGTTGATTGTGTGCAGAGAAGTAGACCTAGGTCAAGCTAGGTCTTTTGAGAGCATTGACACCACTCTTTCCATTCCTAGAACTATCTTCTTGTCTTACTTTCTTATTCTTTTTAAAACAACACATCATGGCCAAAGTCCCATGGTCATCTTTTGGGATGAGGAATAAGTAGCCCATATCAGCCATGGACACTCACACATGATGTTTTATATATTGCAATAATTAATGTTTTATCGAAATCTGATATTGTATGAATGAAAGAAAGCATAACAATAGATAAATAATAAATGCTAAAGTAATGAATGACCCCATGCTGTCTCATGTTGAAATATGTACACCTCGGTATTAGAAACTCACTTCTGTGTTTATGTCCTCACCCTATCTCACTGCTGCAGGAAATAAGTAAATTCTGAATAAATTAACTTACTAATCTCACTCAGAAAAAATAATTATAGAAAAATTTAAAGGAAGTGTGAAAAGGAATCAAGTGTCTTGCTTCAAAATACATATCACATTAAATTTGCTATTTTACAAAACAGAATCTTCTAGCTTCCTTAGCTGCCATTTACTGATGCCAGGTATACATGGTTTTAATAAAGTACAGTTATTGCTGACTTCTTTAAAAATGATGATTCAAAGACTTGGTATTTTTGAACTAAACAAGAATTTCCTGGATTTTATGACTCACACAACCAAGAGCTGAATGTGGTTTGAGTTATCCATGCCTAATATTTTAATTCCATTGTTCAATAATTCCCATTCCTTTGCATTATTTTTGCTTTATTATACTATTATAACACTCTCAAATATATCTATAAAACTTTACAACCCCTTTCCAATGGCATATGGCATGTGTTCTGGAGAGAAACATGTTTATGACCTGAAAGATGGGAAGAAAATGGAAAGTGCTCTTACGGGACTCGGGAGAGATTGCTGCCTGCCTGCATGGTAGGGAGTTACGGTATATCAGGCTCTCCATGTTTGAATAGGAGCCCTTCTGTTTCAATAGTGAATGCTAGTCTGGGAGTGTTCTATAGCAACTCAGGCTTCATTGTTTTTGTTTTTACTTTTTATTGTGGAAGATTAAATTCACTAGTTTCCAGAATTTTTTCACCCTACCTATCATAGAACAGCATTGATTGGGAAAGACAAAAGAAGCCCCTTGAGAGTCAATTTTTAAAAAATGCAGTTTTACTCTCTGGTACGCTGAAGCCCACTTAGATCAGACTCTGGCAAGAGCTAGGAACTGTGATTCTTTTTTTTTTTTTTTTTTTTTTTTTTTTTTGTTTTTCGAGACAGGGTTTCTCTGTATAACCCTGGCTATCCCGGAACTCACTTTGTGGACCAGGCTGGCCTTGAACTCAGAAATCAGAAATCCGCCTGCCTCTGCCTCCCAAGTGCTGGGGTTAAAGGTGTGTGCCACCATGCCCGGCCGCAACTGTGATCCTTAGGGAAACTGTTCATTGTCATGATGTTTGAAAACCTAGATTGTGTGTGGGGTATCTGTGGTGTGTGTCTGCACAATCACTCGGGCATGTATGCATGCGTGTCTGGGTGTGTGCATCTGTAAATATATTTGTTCAATGATGCACATGTGCTAAGACATCCCCATGTGCTGGTCTTTCCCTTCCCCTTGTTTGTGACTTGGTCTCTTGTTGTGGGAAGCAGCACATGTCTGGATAATTGGCCTGCAGTCTGATGAGGATTCTCCCAATCTCTGTCTCCCATCTCTCCAAAAGAGTAGTAGATTAGAGATGCATATTATCATGTTCTACCCCAGGTGCGTATTGAGGACACAAACTCAGGTCTTAACCCACTGTGCCTTTACCCTAACCCTGAGATTCAAATATTCAGGTATCATCCATATTCCTTCTTGCCTTCCTTGTCACAATTTAGTACTGATTTAATAATTGTGTATATTTGTGGGAAGGTAAACCATGCCAGGAGTGGGTTGAGACCCTGGAAGCTCACACCTGAGACAATAGGCACCTCCCTGTACCCTGCCAAATACCTGGCCTAGAACAAGTGCCACACTTCCCACATAAAGAAATGTGCCCACAGTCCTGTAGGCCCAGGACAGAGTTCTCCATGCTAATGAGGCACCTAGAGCTCTTGATAGTTTAGTTTGGCTTCCCTTCCCAGACATTCCTCCCTGCAAAATGTATTTAATATTGGGTCAACCCTGAGAAGTGGCTACTCTATGGTATGCATCCATTTGCCATGATGAACAGTTAATAAACAGTTTAGAACTAGAGACAGACTCTTTCATCAAGATCTACCATGGGGAACCATGGAGAAGGCATTTGACTATTGAGCCACAGCTTAATTCTCCAGCAGAAGGCTTTTCCATGCTTCCAGCCACCACGTCACCAAGCTAAAGACAGTTATTACCAAACTAAGCCTAAGCTCCCCTGGCCTGAGGCTAGATGCAGTCCTCAGCCTGCAGGCCCCTGACTCCTTTCTTGGATCTTCTGCGACTCCCAGCCACACCTAGATGTCAGAGAGTCTGAGAACCACCTTGGCCCCAGCCTTGTTGTTGTGGCCTGTGAACCCCTGACACTTCATTCCTGACTTCTTTGTGCAGTTCTCCAGTGGTGACTGGTGGCCTGGAAGCTAGGGAATACCAGCTTTGGCTTTATCACATCTCAGACTATGCTTTTCTACCTCTGGAGCAGTGTCTCTCCACTTCCCTCAAGCCAAGCACCAGCCTATTGGAGGCATGGGATAAGGGCAGTCGAATGTTCCCAGTTGCACCTTCCAAGCCTCTGTGCTCAGTAGCAGGACAGGATGAGTAACACAGACTTAGGCAAGACACCACAGTGAGATAAATCTGATTACTTCTTGTCCTCCTGTGGGTTGCTAGTGCCGTTTCTCTTCCTGTTTCTATTCTACCTACATTTCTCCTTCATCCACATTGCTAGTCACTAGCTTGATTACGTGAACATATCCCATATGATTTATGACTATTGAATCTGTCTCATTAGACTCTAGCCTTTCTTATCCAAATTACCTTTCAACATGCCATCAACAAGATCACTATTTCCTCTAGAAAGCATTACACAACCTATTAAAGATGCAAGAATTTCTTTTCTCCCCATCTGGCACCTGATTGTATGCCTAGTTAGTCTGTTTTCACAACCCGGGCCTGAATTTACTAAGTAGCCTCATTGTGTATGGCCTTGTCCCACATCCTATGGAAGACATTTCTGCTTTCTGTAGTTTCTATTCGATCTCAATTGTCTTGGGCATCTCCATCCTTTGAAACATAGTTTCTCTGTCAAACTGTGACTCCTATACGTGTTCTTGGCTTTCTCCAGTTATAGATTACCTCTCATCTCTGCTCTTCAACTGCTTCAGTGGCACTGTACTCGTTAACATATAACACTATCATTCAGCTATTTCTTATTGTTTGCAATTTTAATTCCTATTGTGTTTAATGACTTGTGCCTTTATTTCATCAGCTGCATCTAAAGTACTCACTGCACTGTGTTTGTAACAGACCCAGAGTCATCTTTTTTTTTACAGAATGTTTATTCTATTCCTAACGATTTTTCTGGCCTATCTACTGGCATTTCTAGATGTCCCATCCTCTCCTATTGATGCTGATTAAGAAATTAAATACAAAGGCTAGTGTCAGTTAGCAACATGGGGGGATGACTCACTGCAGCCCAGTGAGGGAACCCTCATGCTATCTGCTACCCAGTAAGAGTCAAAAATAGTTAAGGATAATGGTGTAAAGGATTCACCTTTCTGGATTCTCTGAATTTTACTTCTAGGTATAATAAATTTATTATATATTTAGAGATCTATTTACTCAAATGATCCTTTGTGAATCCGCTCCAATTGTTACAATTATAAAACGTTCCCACGTGAAACTTGTTATTTCATTTATGTCAGAGAGATGGTTCAAGAACATTAATCAGGCATTTTGGGAGGATTTGCTAACAGAAGGAGTTACATTTGCCTTTTGCTTATTTCCCTGTGTAGGGCTTGAGAAGCCTGCATACGATAGCTTTGCTTTTTACATTGGTTCTTAATGGGCTCAGATTCTTCTTTTAAACTTCTGTTTGGTAGGGATATGCTATCTAGTCTTAATATGTACTTAATATATATATATATTATATTATATATATATATAATATATAGCCAGAATGCCATTGTATATTTATTCAAGAGTTTTACTTTAACTTTTACTCTCTTGTATTCTATTTCTCTATTTCTGCATCATCTACCTAATTTATGACTATCAAAATTTTTGGTTATTTATGAATATGAAAACCACAAGTTTTAGATAAAACAAGACCTGAGAATAAGTAAGTCAGTGAATAAATGAATAAAATATTCTAGGACATACTATTTTGTATAAATTACTGAAGTAGCACTTTATACAAAAGTATCCAAGAGTTTCCTGATGGACATGTTTCAGAGTATTCCTAGCAGGGAAGAACTCAAACTTTTAATCAAAATTGGGCACCATGATATATCAGTATTCATTATTAGATTTTGTTTATTCTTAGTGAGTCATGCTTAACAAGTTTTTATAACAAGGATGAGGAAATCTATGTCTATACATATCCTCTTACTCTGATCTTATATAGAGGATCATTCAGAAAGAGAATGGTACTTTTCATGCTTGTAGCAATAGCTCAGCATTGCTATGTTAGCTAATCTGGGCAGGGAGTTTTTACAGACTAGGCAGCCAGATCTCTCTTACCTCCACAGGAGGGAAGGTTTAGTACCAAGGGATGTGCATGGGAAGAAGGTTAAGGATTACACATTGCTGGTCCCTGGTATATGTCAGAGCAAGACAACTGAATTACACTGAGAAGGTCAAGAGTAGTGGGGGTGGAAGAGACAACCGTTTGTGTGTTCATAGGATCTGAAGCAACTGGAGCACACAAATGTCAGCCTACCTGACCTTATCACACATGGCTCAATACAGAGGTGACACCAAGGTGCTCCTGCTGTGGAGCTCACATCTGAGATTCCTGAACAATGAAAGATGACATGACCTAAGACCCAGGTTCTACAGGAAGCAAAGTCATGAACAGAGCATTTCCTTCCAGCAACTGGGAAAGGTCATGGAACATGGAATCACTGTGTATTCTAAAGTGATTTCATTATATTCTTTTACATAATAAAACTTCTAAAAACATCTTTTTATATTACTACAGTGATTTTTAAATGAAGATATATGGTTGCTAAGGCACCTATAATTTAGCATGTGTTTGAAAAGATTTCTGTGACAGTCACAATTACCCAGTCTTTAAATGTAAACACAATGGCAATACAAAGAAGTCTAAGAAGATGTCAGTTAAAAAAATGAACAAGGCTTAGAAATGCCTCATTGGTTAAAATGCTTGAGCACAGGTGTGAGGAGGCCAGAGTTCAAACTTTTATAACAGAGACAGAGATATCTGGAGCAAGCTGGCTAGCCACACAGTTGTATTGACGAGTTCTGGGTTTAGCTGAGAGTGTCTTCCTCAATGAATTAGATGGAGCGTGATTGAGGAAGACTCTTGACATCAACCTTGAGCCTTGATACGCATGTGTATATACATGCATGTATGACCCCAATACATGTTCATTTATTTACCCTGAACATACACACATACCATAAATATGTGAGACATTTTTTAAAAAGTAAACAAACAGCACCCTATAAAACAAAAAGCAAAAAATAAGAAAGAAAAAACACCACCACCACCACCACCACCAAAACCCAACTACCATCAGACAGATCTTATATTTTGGCACTACTTAGGTAAGTCAGTAAGATTAATACTGCTGTTCCTAGCAGCACTGACATCATGATTGAGTTAGTATTTGAACACTTAGTAATAACAATTAATAATAAGATGTATATGCTAAGTTTTTTTCTTAAGCGATACATAAATGTTATCAATAAACACAGCACTCTATCGTCCTGTTCATTATTGTAATATATTCCCTAGTCATAACATACTGCTAGAGCATAAATCCCAGGCTAGATGATGAATGAGATGGAGGAATTCATCACAGTTGTGTACTACTATAAGAAAGAGGAAATTTGAAAAGAACTCCCATGCTCATGGATTGGCAGGATTAATATAGTCACAATGGCTATCTTGCCAAAAGCAATCTACAGATCCAATGCAATCCCCACCAAAATTCCAACTCAATTCTTCACCGAGTTAGAAAGGGCAATTTGCAAATTCATCTGGAATAAAAAAAAAAACCTAGGGAATCACCATGCCTGACCTCAAGCTGTACTACAGAGCAATTGTGATAAAAACTGCATGGTACTGGTACAGCGACAGACAGGTAGATCAATGGAATAGAATTGAAGACCCAGAAATGAACCCACACACCTATGGTCACTTGATCTTAGACAAGGGAGCTAAAACCACCCAGTGAAAAAAAGACAGCATTTTCAACAAATGGTGCTGGCACAACAGGCGGTTATCATGTAAACGAATGGGAATTGATACATTCTTATCTCCTTGTAAAAAGCTCAAGTTTAAGTGGATCAAAGAACTCCACATAAAACCAGAGACACTGAAATTTATAGAGGCGAAAGTGAGGAAAACCCTCGAAGATATGGGCACAGGGGGAAAATTCCTAAACAGAACAGCAATGGCCTGTGCTGTAAGATCAAGAATCAACAAATGGAATGATAAAATTGCAAAGTAATTTTCTAGGGCAAAAGACACTGTCAATAAGACAAAAAGGCCACCAACAGATTGGGAAAGAATTTTTACCAATCCTAAATCAGATAGGAGACTAATATCCAATATATTAAACGACCTCAAGAAGCTGGACTCCAGAAATTCAAATAACCCCATTAATAAATGGGGTACAGAGCTAAACAAAGAATTCTCAACTGAGGAATACCAAATGGCTGAGAAGTATCTGAAAAAAATGTTAAACATCCTTACTCATCAAAGAAATGCAAATCAAAACAACCCTGAGATTCCACCTCACACCAGTCAGAATGGCTAGGATCAAAAATTCAGGTGACAGCAGATGCTGACGAGGATGTGGAGAAAGAGGAACACTCCTTCATTGCTGGTGGGATTGCAAGCTTGTACAACCACTCTGGATATCTACTCTTTATTTAAATACATCCTAATATATCTTAGGGTCATGAGTGGGCAGCTATAGTCCATACTTATTTATTTGTTATCTAGGTAAAGAATTTTGGCCAATCAGGGGCTGAAAGAGTTGGTTATGAGATAACATAAAATTTAAATATGGTGGGAAGAATATCGTTTTCAACATTTAGACAGTGTTATAACTCTAGTTCCAAATGAAAAGTCTGTATTAACACAAGCACAAACATTTATTTTCCATTGGTACTTATATGTTTAAACTAAGAATGAGTTTTATATTCTGTGTTGAATGGTGATCCTGGGTTCTTCAGTCAGATTGTCTGGGACTCACTCTCCTGTCTGCTCCCTATTGGCAGGGAATCTAAGATAGTGATCGACTCTTTAGTATGCTATTGCCCTCCTAAGCAAAATGACTGTAATAATACTCATTAGCAATAATTATTAGGAATAATGCCCCTGGGGCTTTTAGAAAAATGAAAGAGCTATTATTTCTGCCATTTCACGTACTTTCAGAGGAAGATTGACAAGAGCTGCTGCAACACTGGCTTCCTTAGAGAAGGTGACCATTTGGGTCAATGTTTAAATTAAGGATATATTCACTATTGAAATCCACATTTAACCTGGGATCTGGCATCTGCAAAGTCCCTCCTCGTCAGTGGCCCTAGGCATAAGGGTGGAATAGATTGATCTTGCCTTAGAAACTTACCACTGTTGAGTTGAACTCTGTTGAAATGGACAGAAAATGACATCCTACCTCAGCCTCTGACTTCCACATGCTTCCTCATAGACTGCACACATCTCTCTCCACACCCACAGGGACACATGCACACACATATACCAATGTTCTGAATATAAATGATGTTTTAAACAATCTGTTGGAAATGTAGTCTGAGCTACCACCTTTCTGACTTTCTCTGACTACCACTCTCTGTAAGCAGTATTCAGAGAGTATATTGGCTTAGCTTTAATCACACAGACTCCTATTAAGTTGATTTTAATTTTTGCTATAGCTATCTGAAGGAAATTTTTGTTTGTTTCAAAACATGCCAGATCTTGGCAGTCGACATTACTTTAATAAACAAAGATCTATGCAATACAATTTCTCCAGTATCCTATGCTTTGAAAAAATCTCATCTATGATGAACTTACATGTCTGGAAGTGTATGAGTTCTTTTGCTTTTGTAGCTACCAATAAGTTAGTATTATACTTGCCCTGTTTTAGTAATATAACTTGTCTTTGATCTCCCATGTACTTGATTCCTATTTCCAAAAAACTCCCAATATCAGGTGTAATTCTTAAATGTAGTACTGATTATCATATTTAAAAATCTATAGGTACTTTAATCGGCATACCAAATGAAATATGTGTCATTTTTGTCTGTCTTATTTGACCTTATTGAGTTAATTTTAAATTAATATTTTAAATTTTTACTGGTAATTGTACTAATTTTAAAATTCCAAATTTTATATTTCTGATCAGATTTTAAGGTTCTATGGATGATAAGGAAAGGATTTCTTGCTTTATATTGTCTGTACCCTTCACCTATCTCTACTCTATAGCTAATTTGAGAGATTATCTTTGAAAGGAGATTGTTTTTTAAAAAAGGATAAGCTTGTATTAGATTATTTTAATGGATAAGATATCAGGTAAACAATGGACTGATAGAGTCTTTCTACTATTTCAAATTATTCTACAAAGCAAATGCTAGCTATTTCCTCTATATAAATGAGAATAAGTCCAAGATCAGCACTCTTTAAATCAGAAAAGATTTTGCCAGATTTCATCTTCCTCATTTCCTACAATCAAGTCAAGGCCCAGAGAGCTTGTATCACTCACAGAACTAACATACTGGGTGATTATGAAGTTAAGGTCAAATTCAGCAACTCTCTTCCATCTTTTCTTCTTCCACACAATAGGAACAACCTGCCTGTTCTCTAAGGTGTGAAGTTGACCATGGTCTGAAACCAGAATCGCTATTCATAAAACCCTGAGCTTTAAAAAGTGTTTGGAATGACAGCATGAATTGAACGGATCCTGGTTACCAGATGTGCTGTGCCCATGGCTAAATGTGCTTCTTGCACATAGTCTTCATGATTACCCTTGGATGAGAATACCATTATTATCCCTATTTTAATGCAACTTAGAAGTAAGCCCAACATTTCGGATTCTGTAGTGCTACATCACACAAATCTATTGGTGTGTAGACAAACGATTTCCTTCGGGGTAGATAATAAAAGGATTGTTTACATTCTTTCTAAACAAGCCTTCTCCCGCCTTGTAGCATTCTGGATAGGTTGATATGACTTTCATGGATTTGAAGTTTCCACCTAACTTACTTTCCCCCCAGGAATTTCCCACTGCCCTAGCAGGATTCAGTGTTTCATGCTTTCTGGAAAATATGAATAGTTCTGAAAGCTAAAAGATCATCAGGTATTTTGGCTGGATCATTGAATAATAGTCTGTATTTCTCAAAGACATGGTCTGAGAGGATAAAATACTACCATTAAGGAATACCTGCCAGATCTGTGTCTCCCTCATGTTTTCATAGTGTGCTGTTGACATGCTTACTTTAATACTGCTGTTTGGCGAGCATTGTCTTTTATGTTTTCTTTTTTTTCTTCTTCTTAAATGTTTTTCTCTAACTGTAATATTCTGAGCACTCAAAGCACACTGCAAGGGATAAACCCATTCATACTAAGACTGTGGCAGCATAGCACATAGGAGGAAACCACATCTTCATCCTTGAAGCATCTTGGAGCACTCTGCATGATATTTTCAAAGAACTTATAATGAACAGACCTGGCAATATTCCTTTCCATGTCAATGCTTGCAAGGGAAGTGGTCTTAGGTGGAACATATTTAAATAAAAATGAGCTGTAATCCACTACTTCATTTGTCAAAGGGAAACTAACATCCCCACCATGCACAGGCCCCTGACCCAGCATGCTTTAGAGAATGCAGCTCTTATGAGCAGTTGAGCTTTGAAGGCTTTTTGTGGTTTGTTTGTTAGTACTTGGTCAGTACCCACCAACCATTCTCCAGTAGACAAGGTTAGCCAGGTGTCTATCTATATACAGTTGCAGTCTAGATATTGCAGCTGATCTGACCAGTAGATAGATGCCTGAGGCACACTAAATCTAGCCCTGCAGAATCCTGCTCCTCTGTGTGCCATGTGGAAACCAGGACAGATGGCAGGGTCAGTAATAAGGAACTTGTTTGTTGTTGCCGATGGAAGGCCGTTTCTCCTGCCAGCAGGAGTCCACAGATTGACTCTGGCATTGGTGACCAAGGGGAGACAAACAGAGTTGTTCAACAAGCATTCTGAAAGAAAGCATATGGCCAGACAGAAACCTCGAGAGGATACCAGGATATGTTCTGCTTGCCACACTGTGCCAGTTCTGCTCCTAAGCAGTAGGGGGCATGGTGAGTTTATCAGGGTAGAAGTATAAATAGAAGTTACTGAGCTTGGGAGCTGCAGAACAATTGGGTTGTGTGCTTCTTCTGAGATTATTTGCTTAATAAACTGCCTCTCTCTCTCTCTCTCTCTCTCTCTCTCTCTCTCTCTCTCTCTCTCTCTCTCTCTCTCTCTCTCTCTCTCTCTCATGCATTTTACTCCTAGAAAATATTCAAATAGGCTGGCTTCCAGGGTGACAAAGTGTTGAGAACCCATGTTGATTTAACATAGATTTGTGTGTGTCGTCGCATGTATGCATCTGAACTAATAAGAGAGAAACAGTAATGCTGTTGGGCTAGAGGCTTAGTTAATTGGGAGTCTCTAGAGGAGTCACTCAAGTTGGTGTTTGCTAATTAAGCAATGAGTTTCCCAGGAACTGAGAGAGCCAAGTGCTCTTTTGACTGTTCCTGGTTTACTCCACAGCAGAAGCAATGAGTGTTCCCTGATGTTAGCTACACAGTGGATGTGGTTAGAAGCATTCCACTCTCATGACACAGACTACCACAGCATAGCAATTATGAATCAACAAAGAGGTGCATGACAGAGATGTCATGTTAGCTCTTCAGAAATTCTACAAAACTATAAAATTATCTAAAATGAGAAGCACCAAATTCAGAATTTCCTATTTTGTGTAGGGTTTCAAAAGTCACAAATATTACTCAAGATAGTTTGATTTTCTATATTAGCTCTTAATTGGGAAGGCTGGAATTCTGTGCTTACTATTCTGATATTTTCAGTTTAAGTTCATCAGTGGCAGGCAAGTTAGGGTTCCTTGGATCATTTTCCTCTCATTTATGAGACTGGAGTAGGGTTTCCTTCACACAATCTGGATCCAGTTCAAGAAAATTGGAATTTTAGACAATTGCTAGGAGTTGTTCATTTTTCTGTGAAGCAAGACATAAAATTTACAAATCACAAATGAATCTTTGGAAGTAGGTACATATGTGTAAGCAGATGTTTAAGTGTTGTGTGGCGGTTAGAGGTTCAATGCCAGATGATTCTTTCAATAACTCTCCAAGTCATTCTCTCCAAACATAGTCTCTGAATGAGCCTGAAGCCAAGATACTGAGGGCTGGCTGTTTCCTCAGTAACTTGGATCACAGGTGCACTCTACCCCACCCTGCTTTGTTTGTGTGTTTTAATATAAATATTAGAGACCTAAACTGAGGCCCTCATGTTTTTGAAGCAAGCATTTCTCTATCTGAGCCATCTTCCCAGGCCTTAGAAGATCAATCTTCTAAAGAATAATAAAACAACATTATAGCATCAGTATCACTTCTAGATATGCAATAGAAAAATGAAGAAACTAAACCAGACGATTGGGATTCAGGTCAGAACTTGTAAGATCACAAACATCCATTAAAATTTCTCTCTTTACCACTAAATCTCTGTTATGTTGTTATCACACTGCCATGTGTTTTTGGCCTGAGCAGATTTTCTTAAGTTTACAGGGAACAGAGAGATGGGCAAAGACTGAGACAGAGGACACATTAGAAGTGCTACATTAATCATATTGCGTTGGATGAAAGGTAGGGGAATTGTCCTCTGTCCAAAGAGAGCTGGCCAGGACTAGGCAAGATAATGACTCAGAGATTTTGTTCTGGAGGCTGGCAACACTGCCCAGTTGCTCATATTCAGCCTTGCTCTACACTGTAGAGTCTACAAAAAGGCAGAAAGGATACTGGAGATGAGACAATTCACTATTAGCCAAGAAAAGGAAGGTGTTATCTCAGTTGTTTTCCTTCTGATTCTTTATTTCTTCAACTCAAGCTGACAGGAATTACTTTAGAAGCCACTAACGGTGGGATGTTTACCCCAAAAGGAGATTGATCATTTTAATTCTACTTATGTACTATTTGACAAAATATACCTTCTTAGGGAAGTTGTGGAATGGAATACATGGACACTTCCTTTGGTGTGTGGGTTTATAAGCAGTGGAAAATGAAGAAAGAGAAAAAAAAAACCTACTTTCTGGTTCTTGTCCTGAAAGGTCTGTATGATAGACACGTGCTTCTGATCAGAGAGCTGAGAGAGATTTATGTAGTTTCTCAGTGCTAGTTTTAGGTGAGTGCATGGAAAGCTACTAGGGAGCCTACTGGGTTTGCAGTAAAAGAGGCACAACTGAGGGAAAAAGGATGACTACCCTTGCTCCCTCTTGACTCTCCTCTGACCCACGTTACCTCATCCCTAGATCTTGGCTCCTCCTTTGGATCTTTACCTTGGCTGTTCCACCAGCCTGGAACTCTCCTCACAGGTATCTCCATGGCTTTTTAGAATCTTCCATGCCTCTGCTAAAGTCATGTTCTGATGAGATTTGTATTTGCAGCTTTCTCCATGTCCTCTGACCCCTGCGCCTTTATCATTTAACCTTCCCACATGGCCCTTGCCACCCATATGCAATCAATTATTATCTGTTATTCATGGTTATCCCTGCCAGTCAAATATGAGTTCTATAAGGCTTTTCCTTTCTCCCACTTCCATGTACTTCTCACATTGCTATATCCCAGATGCTTAAGGCATAACTTGTAGGATTCCAAGCAGGCTGCAAAGCCCTGAGCTGAAAAACAAAACCTGAACTCCAAAATGCCTCAAGCTCTGGAACAATGTAAGCACTGGCACAATGTCATACATAAAAACATTACACACCATCAAATTTACCCAGTGCACAAAATTACTAGGAATAGTGTACACTAATAGGGCTGGCATTAATACAGCATGGACAAGGCCCTGAGTTCAACCCCTGGTAACTTCTTCCTCCAATATAAAATTGCCTTAAGGAATAATAAATACAATTTTAAAACTTGGATTCTATTCCAAAAACTTTATCAGAATGCATTAGCAAATGCCTCAAAATGTGAAAAAACAGCAGTCAAAATACCTTATTTTCTAGTCCTAAGTAGTTTGGATAAAAGGTCCTCATCCTGTAGCTTATGGTATATTAACTGAAGTCTATTCAAGATATCATAGAACCCATTCAGAGAAGGTTTCTCAAGTGACCGTGTTGCTATATACAACCTCCTACCCAAACCACAGTCACGAACAGCCCAGACTAATTTCTGGTTCAACTACCAGTGAAGCGAGCTATCCTGTTTTCATCTTTGCTTCGGTGTATGGAATGTAGCACACTAATGTACACGTGGATATGCTCAGAAATGGTTACTTTGAGCCTTACCTCTTGTGATGGTTTGTATATCCTTGGACCAGGGAGTGGCACCATCTGAAGGTGTGGCCTTGTTGGAATAGGTGTGACCTGGTTGGAATGGGTGTGTCACTGTGGGTGTGGGTATAAGATCCTCACCCTAGTTGCCTTGAAGTCAGTCTTCCACTAGCAGCCTTTGGATGAAGACATAGAACTCTCAGCTCCTCCTGTACCATGCCTGCCTGGATACTGCCATTCTCCCACCTTGAAGATAATGGACTGAACCTCTGAACCTGTAAGCCAGCCCCAATTAAATATTGTTTTTTTTTTATAAGACTTGTCTTGGTCATAGTGTCTGTTCACAGCAGTAAAACCCTAACTAATACAGAAGTTGGTACCGGGAGTGGGGTATTGCTGTGATAGGCCTGACCATGCTTTTATTTGAAAGAATGTGAATTTTGGGACTTTGGATTTGGAAAGCAGTGGAATGCTTTAAATGGGGCTTAATGGGTCATCCTAGTAGGAATATGGAAGACTTTGTTGCTGGGAGTAATTTGAACTGTGTTGACCTGGCCCAAGAGATTTCAAAGGAGAAGAATTTCAGAATGTGGCATAAAGACTGGTTTTGTGGTATTTTGGTGAAGAATGGGGCTACTTTTTGCCCTTGTCTGAAAAGTTTTCCTGAGGCTAAGGTAAAGAGACTTGGATTAATTGCATTGACAAAAGAAGTTTCAAAAAAGCCCAGCAGAGACTTTGTTCTCTGGTTAAGTCTTATGAAGAAAAGTTTGAACAAGCATAGCAAGCTTAGAAAGGAAAAATATAAAATATATGGTTTGAGTATTAAAGGAGTACCAGGAAGTGAAATGGAGCAAAATCTTGTGTTCTAGGAGATAAAGATTAAGGGAGTGGGACCTTGGGGCAAGATCCTACCCAGCTAAATTAGATCCAGGCATGGTGGTACACACCTTTAATCCCATGAGACAAGCATGCTGATCTCTACATTCAAGGTCAATCTACAGAGCAAGAACCAGGATAGCCAAGCTTAGGCAGTGAAGGATTTAGAAAACATAAGCTAGTGATAATGTAATAATACAAGGGGATCATGTTCTAGTTCCTGTAAGCACCAGAACTCGGCAGCTTCAGCCATGTGCCTCTGGCTCTAGAGTTAAGAATGGAAGGAACTACTGGGAAAATTGATGCTGGTTAGCTGGAGCTAAGGAATTAGCAGTGATTAAGAAGAGACCAGCATCGTTGAGGTGAAATCTTCTGGAAATTGTTTTCTGGGAGCACAAAGAAGCTGTGTTCCAGAGATACCCAAGATTGTACGGCATGCTGCGGCTGGACTTGGTAATGTGTAAGAGTCACTCAGGTGGTACTGCTTGTGAAGGAATGAAGGGATCATGTAGAGAAGCTGGGGCTTAGCACTGTGAGAGGCCAGGGAAGCCCATTGGAGAAGGTGAAGCCTCAGCTGTAGTTGATGGCCCAGGATTGAAGGGGTCATGCAAAGGATTTGAGGCTTGGCACCCTGAAGAGAGCCTATGAGAGGCTATTGGTGAAGCCTAGTTGGAGTGGAACACCCCAGTGTATTGGAGATGTCAGTACCATGGGATGATCACCAAGAACAGCAGCCGTAATGGAGTGGATCAACCTGAGCATAGATGCTACAGAGGACAGAGATGGAGAAGTGATGCCAGTCCTTAGGAGAAGTCCAAAAGATCAAGTGGAATCCCAGACACTGAAAGAAGAAGCTGTAAAATTGAAATTGCATTGGAGACTCAAAGATGTTAAAGATGCCAGAGCCATGGGATACATGCTGAGGAAAGCTGCTAACAGGGAGTGGAACCAGCCCAGGAGGAAGCAGTTTGTTGCAGTCAAAAAAGATGAAAAAGGAGTGGAGATCTGAAGACCACTTTGACATCAGCCATGGAGATGCAGAGTTTGGAGTTTGCCCAGCTGGTTTCCTGCCTTGCTTTGGGGATTACAGTTAATTAAGTTGAATGAATCTCAGAAGAGACCTTGAACTTTGGACTTTTAACATTGTTGCAACTGCTATAGACTATGAGGACTTTGAAAGTTGCACTAAATGCATTTTGCATTATGCTATGTTTAAGTATGGCCCCCACAGACTCATGTTTTTGAACAAGTCTATGGGGACCAGGGAGTGGAATGTGATGGTTTGTATATCCTTGGACCAGGGAGTGGCACCATCTGAAGGTGTGGCCTTGTTGGAATAGGTGTGACCTGGTTGGAATGGGTGTGTCACTGTGGGTGTGGGTATAAGATCCTCACCCTAGTTGCCTTGAAGTCAGTCTTCCACTAGCAGCCTTTGGATGAAGACATAGAACTCTCAGCTCCTCCTGTACCATGCCTGCCTGGATACTGCCATTCTCCCACCTTGAAGATAATGGACTGAACCTCTGAACCTGTAAGCCAGCCCCAATTAAATATTGTTTTTTTATAAGACTTGTCTTGGTCATAGTGTCTGTTCACAGCAGTAAAACCCTAACTAGTACACCTCTATAGAGGGAAGGAAAGATAGCAATGTGGATAGTAACAGGAATGGCAATATATTGAGATACACTCAGTTTAGATCATTCAGTGGATCAAAACTTACAATCAAAAAGCACTGCCTTTTGTTATTGTTGTTGTTGTTTTAGAACAAACAATCCACACCACACAGTGAGGATAAGGAAATATTACTTTTAGTAAGGGTTTCACCAAATATTTTACATGTAGCGGCATGTGAAAAACTAACTTGAGGATTCTGTTAAGTACATTTTAAGGAAACGTTAGGGAAGCAAAGAGAAAGTAGATCCCTCCCTATGGTGCAGAGGACTAGGGACATGCAAAGAGCTCTGCTTCTCAAAGACCAAAGAAAGGAAATGAAGAGAAAAAGAGCAGAAGAGGCTGCAGAGGTTTTTCATTCTTTTCTTAGTAGTCCATTCTTAGGAAGACATGTTGCTGTCAGACGCCACCTTCCTTTTCCTCCTTCAGTAGTAGACTTAGAAAATGATTTCTTTCTCATAATTGTATATATGCATCTAATTTTTTTAAAAAAGAATGTCACCATTCCTCTTTGGTCTTTATTTGCCAGTTTAATTAAATCAATGTATTCTGTAAGCTAAAGAATGCAGTTCTTTGTACTCTTCCTGCCCGTGCTGTTTGGAACTTGAATGGTCTTGATTCATTTAATCTTGGCTCTTCTAAAGCTATTTTGATGTAACTTTTGATCAATAATTCCTTAGAAACTCACACCAAACTTGCTAAAGCTACCACTTTCATTTTTAGTTTGTCAGTACGAAATACACTTTCATTACAGGAAATGGATGGAATCTAGAAGAGAAAAAAATTCTCTGCTTGGAGAAATGTCATCCTTGCATATTTTCCTACAGATACTTCATTTTTTAAATAAAACTTATAATATCTTGACCAGCAAGGTGGCTTCACAAGTAAAGGCAGAGCCTCCATTGAAGGGAATTGCAACCCCATAGGAAGAACAACAATCTCAACCGATCAGACCCCCCAGAGTTCCCAGGGACTAAACCTTCAACCATAGATTACACATGGATGGATCCATAGCTGCAGCTACATATGTTACAGAGATCTTATCTCACATGAGTGGGAGATGAGGCCCTTGTTCCTATGGAGGTTTGATGCCCCAGTGTAGGGGGATGCTAGAGGGGTGAAGCAGGAGTGGGTGGGGGGGAACACCCTCTTAGAGGCAAAAGGGAGGGGTATGGGATGGGGATTTTGTAGAGGGGAGGCAGAGAAGGGGACAACATTTGAAATGTAAATAAATAAAATAACCAGGAAAACAAACAAACAAAACAGATAAAATCATTTACTGAGAAGTTGCATGATGTAAGTTTGATGCCCCAGATCCACATGGTTGGAAAGAATCCACTCCCATAAGTTGTCTTCTGACTCTCACATGCATGCAATAGCTTGTATGTACACCTACTCTCAAATATAATAAGCAATATATTTATTTTTTAAAGAGAGTCACTTTTGAAGCCTATGTGTGTCTGGAAATAGGCATGCTTTTAATTATGTCTGGTGAAGCTGTTTTGTATCAGAAGTGGGGTGAACCTTTGACCAATTATAAAGTTCTTTAGGCTACAAAGTGAACTGATCTAGAAAACTGACTTGATTGACATGTCTGAACCTCTTGTCTGTAGCTGGAGAGTGATGTAGGAGAAGAGTGAGTCCATATTTTGGGATGAAAGCTGTGGCATATGCCACAACTGTCCCAATTACATAGAGCCCTTCCTAGTGACTCTTTGTCAGCCTCTGTAATACGGTAGGTACAATCCTCATCTCTTTTCACATGGAGGTTCTTAGAATTTAATTTGTCAAGCACACTTAGAGATTAAAAAAAATTCCTTTTAGTCATAAGAAATTTTTATCACACCTACCAATGAGCCACTTATCTATTCATTATCTCACACTTTTAGTTCTGAAGGGAGCAAAAAAGGATTTTCAAAATGAATTTTACAACTCATTTTTTGTAAGATCATTCTTTTTTTATTCTCTTGCAAATTTCATTTTGTCGGAATCTAGGCAGAGAAACTGCTTCCTAATAAAGGTATAATCTCTGTCATCCAAAAAATTTGTTCACCAGCCAATGGTAACAAAATCTTCTAATGTATGTTTTCTCCTCACTTCCCTGTACCACCACCATAATCCTCATCAACCATGGCTCCTTCCATGTAAACACCCTACAAAGACAAAGGCTCAACATCCTACAGCCATGGAGAAAAGTTCTCTGACTTTAAAGCTTTCATAATTCAAATTACCTTTTTAAAGTAAAAGGATGACACATACCCGTGCTTCATTTCTGCAGACATGTATGCAAGGAAAGAAAAAAAAAGACTCTTTTACATTTTGGGCAACCAACTGTAACTCCATTAAATGGTATATGAAGTTAGCTGAATTCTTAGTTCCAGATGTAACAGGGAACAAATACACTCAATTAATGGAAGGAAAAATGTAGCCCCCAAAATAAAAGAATTAGAAGCTATCTGGTCAGTGCACAGGAAGCATTCATTTAGACACTGCTATTGTATTCACAGCCTAGCCCTGCAGTCATAGCTTTGGAAGAATGAAAAGCAAAAGCTACCATCCCCACCCCAAAGACAACTGGGTTTTTATGACCTGGAAACTTTTGTCAGATAAATGTTCACATTTCTATCACAAATCAATAGAATTAAAAGTTCACCAAGGTAACAAGTATTTTGGAGTTTTTCTTGGTATATTTTAGGCTGTGTCCTTATACACAGGACATTGGAGTCACAGGGAGGCATCAACTCTCTGGTCCCATGCTGTCCTGGGCCTTGGTACATCAGAAAGACCGACTACCTCTGTCCATCATTACAAATGCATGCAGCTTGGTGGTATGACAAGTGAATCACCCTTAGACCGGTCTTACAAACCATCTTTCTTACAAACCACATTTTATTCACTCCACACAGCTGTCAGAAGAGCACCAGTCCTCTCACTGAATTAAGCTTGGATGGCATCGAGAGAAGCATGATATTCACAGATATGTTACCTTGGCAAAAGGTGGTGGTGGTGGTGGTGGTGATGGTGGTGGTGGTGGTGACGACGGTGGGGCAAGTGTACACTGTTAATAGGAGAAGATGTCAAAAAAAATGAAGCATAATAATAGTGCAATTTATCCTTGCTAAATGTACTGCAGTGTGCTATAATTAAATATGAAAACCTAAATTTATCTCTGTGTTCGGTTGTCATTAATTTAACAGGGAGTGCACATGTTCTAATCTAATGGCTGATTTTTTTTCTCCATGTGCAGCATATTAAAATGTATATTAGCCTCGAGGTGCATAAACACAAAATAATAGACCAAAGGTTTTGGCCTGTGGAGAAAAAAATCCATGCTCAAAGGCCGTCAAGTAGCTGTGATGCAGGGGAGACACTCACTTAGCCTCATTAAGCCAAAGCTCTCTTTTGCTTGTCTTTTGTTCTGCATGACAGCAGCCTCTTTGTTGTATAATAATTCATTCCAAGTCCGTTCCAAGCTACCGAAACTGGTGAACTGTGGCCATTTTAATGAGAAGTATTGGTGGTATGCATAATCGGGAAGCCACGTGGGCCAGACAATCACAGAGCGCTGCAGCCAGCAAAATGAGATATTGTCGAAATCACAAATTTGTCAAGTTGTTTTTGGACAGGGTATTATAATAAGCACTAAAATATGCATCCTATTACTTTGCATCTGCCAGTCAAAGATCACGGCAAAGAATGCGGGCTGCAGGGTACAACCAAGCCGTTTTCCTAAGTAAAACAAACCACAGTGTACAGAAAAGAATTTTGTGGGTTTTTTCTTCCTCTTTTCTTTTTGGTATTGTTGGGCTCTTTCTTCCTTTCTTTTCTTTGTTCTCTCTCCCAAACCTTGTGCAACAGGAGTCATATCCTCCTGGCATTTTGTGCCCGGCTCGAGGTCATGAGTACCCCATGGTTATTGCCAGTTAACATAAATATGTAGCTTTTAAAAATAGGCGTTCTTCCCAACTGAGAATACAAAGCTTCAAACTCAAGCCTCAGACTGATTCTAGTGAAGAATTCCTGGGAGACAGAATAGAAAAAAGAAAGGACCCACTCTCCTCGTGATCCCAAGTCTTCTCTTGCACCCTCCAACCTATCCAATGGTGTCTCCCTTCAGATTGCTTTACCTGTGTATTTGTTTTTGTCTGTTCACTGCACTAGAACCCAAAACTTGGGTAAGAGTGGATCCAATGATGAGTCATCCCACATCCACATTTGCTAGTTGAACCAGATTAGAGTGGGTGTTGTCATGCAAGGTGAATCTTTTACTTGTGTATAGTAAAGGTCCTCTGGGAGAAGGCTTGTATACTTTATCATCTAAGTTAGAACTCTTCTAAGAATGAAAGGGCATTATATTAACAGTTTTAGGATTAAAAAACATAAATACCACAGGCAAAATGTTTATAAGATTCCCCCCACTGAACTAGGCAACATCAGGGCAGTTTACCTGAGCAGTATTGCACCAAACACTATTTTAGGTGTTTCTGCCTTCAACATTCATGGCCCTTTCTTGTTTACTTTGCTTTCACTGTGTGCATTTGTTCTATTCTGGAAGTCCAACAACTTAGAAACACAGACTCTGAGATTCTACTCTTTTCTAACCACGCATCAAACAGATCTTGCTAATCTAGTTTGTGGTCAGTCAGCATGATGTAGGGCAAGGTAGAAAAGTATAAACCTCATGGTATTTGTAACTGGGGCCAGGGGTGGAAAGTGAGGAAAACAGTCATTATAAAGGTGCAAATAAGTATGTATGCACACAGTAAATATCAACATAGGTTTCAAGTAGATACTCTCTTGTATCAGTGGGGAGAAGTACCATATTGACTGGAGCAAAGGCTTGTGGGATGGGTCATAGCTACAACCTGAGCCATCAAGGTGGGAAGAATATAGCCTCTGAACAATTATATGTTCTGTTACTGCAGAAAGGAACATGGCATATGTGGGGACCATGTCACTCAGAGATAATTTATATAAAAGGGAATAATGAAAGATTGACAAAGAGGATCATGGTGTGGTCAGGAAGAACCTTAGAAAGCTGATGAAAGAATGACTTAGATTTGTGGGTCAACTGGTATTAGTGAAGGCTCTGAACAGAAAAATGAACTTTGGGAAGAGTAGACTGGAGGTGATCTGTAAGGTATATGAGCAAGGGGGAAACTGGAAGGAAAACCCTTGTAGATGCTGAAACAGATTCTAACACTACAGTATTGATATTTAGAATGGTTAAAGAAGGGACTAATTGACTTGTTTCCAGAAGTGTTCCTATGGCAAGAGACAGACTTCCCAATTCACATTATATTGTATTTCATCATCACAGGCTTGGTAGCTGAAGAATGATGGCTTTCATTTGGTCTGCTTTAGAAAACACGGGGCCAAGAGGATCTGAGAAGCATCACTTCCTATGACTTTATCCAGCCTCATGTAATTAACATTATTTTTAACATTAATGTTTTGAGGTATGAAGACTTTGAGGATATAGTAGCCACTGGTTTGACAAGGAGAAAAAAGCAGTGAGCTCTGGGTTTATCCCAGGATACCTAAAGCAGAAGTTCCACTTAGAGCTGTAATCATGGAAGCCTACAAGTGAAACAAATACCCAGGGATGTGATGTCTGGAGTCTTGGGGTTGTGATGCATGACAAGCAAATCTCTTCAGTGTCACAGATCTCATCGCCGGGGCAATGGTTCATTCCCTAATCACCCATGAGCCTTCCACTGTTGGGACACATGTGGAGGGCTCTGTGTGCATGTGGTCCTTGGGGATTTATGCACTCAAGTATTAGCATCCCATAGTCTTTCCCTGGTGAGAATGCTACACTATCCACAAAACATCTAAATTTGCCAGCAGGTCATGTGAAGCAAAGGACAGATCTCCCAGGCAGCAGCCAGAATATTTCCATTTATCTGTTAATTTCATTAGATTTTTCTTCATGTGTTCAATAGTCTCATTTTTTGAACTCTAATGATGCGTATTAAAAGTTATTTTGATCTTATATCAGCTTTATTTTATCCTGAATAAAGAGAGAAATAAGAGAAATTTTGTACATTTTCTTTGATGCCATCTTCAAATGTACCATGCCAATATGGGTACTGTGTATATTGGGAGACGTCTACCATAAATTTCCTGAAAATATCTGGTTTCTATTTAAAAGGAAAAATTCCCAAGAATGTCATAGTACATGCTGCCATCATGACAATACTCTTTGCTCTCCTGAAATTAAATAAGCTGAAGTAATTGGTAAAAATTCTAGTGAGGCCCCCAAAGAAAGATTGAGAGATGGCTCAGGATTTTCGAGTTCCTGCTTTCCTGTAGAGTACCTCAGTTTGAGTCCCAGAACCTACAGGATACCTGACAACTGCCTTTATTTCTAGTTCCAGGGGATCTTATTCTATTTGAAGGACCCTGCCGGCACCTGCACAGACATAGACATATAATTAAAAATGAAATTTAAAAAAATCTTATAAAAAACGAACTCCTTAGAGAGTACCTTTTATATGTTCTTATAATATCTATTTTAGTCTTAACTTTCAACTGAACTATATGCTTCTAACACAAACCACTGAATCATTGTTACTTCATAGCACAGTCAATAGAATTTGGGGCCTGACAGGTATGCTTCCCATTTTGATGGTCATTTCTATTAGGAATTTATAGGCACAGCTACATCAATAGAAGATGGCAAAGATTAGTAATTTTCTGAAAATTAGTATTTTTAAGTGGGTGCAATCTATGCTGATTATCCTAAGTTAATGCTGTATAAATAATTCAAATACTTTACATAGACCAAATTGAAAGCCTATATTAATGGCAATGGATAGTGGATTCTAATTGTATTTTGGTTGAAAAGTATCCATTGCTCTTTTCTCCATTCCATTACCATTTTCTTAGACAATGCAACAACATATATAAATAGACTTTTAGAGTAGCCTGAGGACTAGCCACATCATTTGAGAACCCAGTGAAAAATACAAATGTAGCCTCCCTTGTGTGAAAATCGTGAATGATGAGGCTTGAGAGAGAGGTAAAGGCATGCTGGGAAATCAAGAAGACCAGAGTTCCTATCCCTAACACCCAAACACAAAGCCTTGGGCAGAGTGAGTATCTGTAACCTGAGCACGGTGGAGAAGACACAAGCAGATCCCTGGAGCTAACAGGCCTGGCAGTCTAGAGGAACTCGGACTGTGAAACCAAGGTGGAGAGCAATTGAGGAAAATAACAGCATCGACTTCTGACCTGACACATGTACATGGACGGACACACACACACACACACACTAATTAAAAATTTCAAGATAAAGTTAGCAGAACATTAATCTAAGGGCAGGACTCTTTTAACAGGGGCACCTTCTACAGTTGCAAAGACTGTGATTCCATGAAGCAGATTATCTCTTAAGAGCCTCACAACAGTGTCTCTGCTTTCACTTCTACACATTTCCTATCTACTTCCATATGGTAGAATGATGATATGTTTAAAATAAAAATTTGGGTGATGTGTAAAACCATCAGCAAGTGCCTTTTCTATACCCAATGTATACATTCTTTATAGAAGGCAATAAAAGCATTGACCCAATACAGCTATGGTCACCCATCCTAATTCCATATAGATCCACTTCCAATTTATGTTTCTTTGACTTTGGCCTTCTCTTTGATTATTGTATATCATCTCATATTCAGTTTCTTCCTCAAAGAGCATCTTTGCTCAGGCCTACTTCAGATAGACTTCAAGCGTGCTCAGAGAGCTTTCTTCCCTTGCATTTATACTATAGGTGTATAGGACCTACACACACTCACTTTCTTGGCTTCTAATTTCACATTTTTTTTCTCTACAAGATATTTGGAAGAAGCACATGGCAAAGCATCATAAGGAAGAAGGGTTTATTTTGGCATGGAATTTCAGGCCCCAGTCCAGCATGGCAGGAAAAGCATGATGATGGGGAACATGAAGAAAGTGGTCAGACAGGATACACAGTCACAAGGATAAGATTGGTGAATGCTGGTGCTCGAAATTGGTTTCATCCTTCCCCTACTACATTCAGTCTAGGATCCTAGCCCTTGGGTAGAAGCTACGGCATTTGCCTTCCTTACTCAGTTAAATCTGTCTGGAAACAGACTGATAGACATGCTCAAAGGTATATCATCTAGGCTGAGTATAAATCCCAAGATGTTCAAAACTCAGGTGCAGCATCATGTCCTCCATCACTAGGTTTTCATCTCTAAGAAGGTAGGAAGCCAATCTATTTTGGTTGCAATTGATGATAGTTTTCAATAGCGTTTCATTTTTAATAGGTGGTTAAATAATCATTTGTTGAATGAATGAATGAGAGCATCACACAATAACAATTTGTTCACTATTATTAATTTTTTGCATGTAGTAAAATATAATTTGCAATCAAGAATGATAGTCTATAATTGTAATCCCAGAAACCTGATACAGGAGGATCACTTATTTGAGGCAATTTTGGAATGCACAGTGAAACCCTGCCTCAGAAAATTACTCTTAATCTCTCTTATACAAAGTAAGACTCCAGATCTAGCTACAGTCCTGAACAATCTATCTTCCCAAATTCTCTAGGAAATACTATATGGCCTTTCTCAACACCACTGCACATGTTCTTTTCTACAGAGAATGGTGTGTTATATCCTGTAAACTCCCTATCTTAAGTTTTAGATTCAAATAGAATTAAGGCTGTTTAAGAAACTTTACACAAATAGAAACAGAACTAGGATTATGACCTCTTGTTAGAAAAAGCAACAGAGTTTAGTCAACCCACATAGAGAAATTAGCATTAATATAAAATAGTAATCATTGAATTTCTATAATATTCTTCTATGAACTCAGATAGGAAAACTAGAGCTCAAAACAATTGTTTGGTACAAAACAATCCCAATCTTCAGAGTCATCCTCTTACCAATTTGTTGATATAAGCCGAGTAATTATAGCAGATATAATATAAAGTTTATATTGACGTATATTAATAAACATACTCTAGTCTTCCATAGAAGAACCTAAAAGGAATATATCAATTGATTGCAAGGTCCTTATATATTATATGAAGCTGTTCGATAATGTGTTGCTTAGTACTTTTTTCAACTCAATACAAGATCTGGTCATCTGGGAAGAGGGAACGCAACTGAGCAAATGCCTGCATCAGAGAAGACCAGTCTGTGGGGCCTTTTGATGATTAGTGATGATGTGGGCAGGCCTACCCAAGTCTGTCTGGTGCCATTCCTGTGAGGTAGTCCTCAGTTATAAGACAGCAAACTGCAAGCCAGGAGCAGCAAGCCAATAAGCCATGTAACTCTATGGCCTCTGCTTCAGCTCTGGCCTCCAGGACCCTGCCCTGACTTCCTGCAATGATGAACAGTGATCTAGAAATGAAGTCAAATAAGTGGAAGTTTCTTTGGGTCATGGTGTTTTATTATAGCAATGGAAAACTACTGAGGACCCAGTATTCTCAAGGCTTTCTTCATCCTTTCCCCAGTAATAAACAAACAAACAAACAAACATTAAGTTAACTAGTTATCTAATAACAAACTAGTTTTACTTAATTGTCTGGATGGTTTAAGTTATCATGGTATCTAGGACATCCACAACATAATTGAGGATATTGACATTAGTATTTCTAAGAAACCCCTACTAACATGATAGAGTTATTCACTTCATAGGATGGACATCAAACACTTCTGGTAGAAAAACACACTATGACATTTTACTCAAAGTTTCCAGAGATATAGCATATTATGTCCCATACTAAGTTCTAAGAGTTTCAGAGTCAAACAAGAAAATATGGTTGTGTTGTATAATGTTAAAAAGAATGAGAGTTGAAAACTCAATGTCATTATTAAGTTTAGATACTGAATGTAAAGATATGAGCTTGATTGATAACTCTGCTTTATTAGGTGGTAAATACATAGATTTCAATTCATGTATTTATTTAATAATGGTCTTTTTATATAAAGTACCATATTTAATGAATTATAATATATCCTAATACATTATGATGTGATACATGTATATTATCTATGTAATACAGATACATACTAGAGTCTCGACATCTGCATAGTATCTTCTTTATATATGATAATCACATATAATATTAAAGCCATGTACGGTTTCAAGGTTTTGTCCTCTCAAGATATAGCGTGCCTGATACTGACTCCTTTTTAAAGCTTACGTTCAGATGGTTCTTGTGTTTGTTTCCCACTGATGAAGTAGAATTTTAAATATAACTTGTCTTATTTTTATCTGTCCTCAATTTGAGTGTGTCCTAGCTCATTGAACTTAGAAATCCCTTCCCATTGCCCTTCTGCCATGTAGCTAATGATCTGTAAAGCACTTTAAAACACTAGAGGAGTTCATTTTTAAAGAGGAACCCTATGGAGAAGCCTTCTGAGATGGGAGAAAATCTCTTGTAATCAGCCATTTATTTATTTGTGCTCTAAGCTCTAATTTTCTATAGTAGAAATATTCTTTTAGCAAGGCAAATCTATGGTGTGTTTTGTAGCTTGACCTGAGTATAACTGATAGCATTTTGATTTTTCTCCTATTACTATTCAGAAAAACAAGACAGTTGTCTAATGAGATGATTCACTACCCAGAGAAACAGGGCTGAGAGTTGGGTAGTAGAGGAATGTAGATAGCTATGTGCATTTTCTAACCACAGCTATGCTCATGAGCTGTGTCATGACATGGTGTTACAGCCTACAAGACCCTAGAACACATGATGGAGACTATGCTAGAACTATGGTTCTTGATAACTCTCATGGTAGACAGTCTGTCCTGATGAAATCATGTGGTACAAGCAAGGTAGAGTGGAATTTCTCTTGACCTGGAACAGAGTATAGACTTAGCAACAATTCTCTTCTCCCTGCTCCCTTGGGAGTCATGACTATTCATTTTTTTAGATTTGTTTTTCCTTAAGATTTATTTATTCACAAATTGTATGCACATGAGTGCTCTGCCTTTATGCGCCTCAGAAGAAGGAATCAGATGCCATTATAGATGGTCGTGAGCCACCATGTGGTTGCTAGGAATTGAACTCAGGGCATCGGAAGAGCAGAAAAGTGCTCTTAGCTGCTGAGCCATATCTCCAGCCCTTAAATTAGTTTTTAAAGTAGCATGCAAAATAAAGAGCTTCAATTCAAGTATGGCATATATTGTATAGCATTTCATATCTAAATGTTTATAATTTGTCCTGATTCATTTCATTTCCCGACATCTATCCCCTGTATCTTCTTCTGGCCTGTCTACTTCTTCCTTCGAAACACATCCCACCTCCTTTTACATCACTTTTATTCTATCACCCTCTTTTTTTGGAGGCTTGGGAGTCGTTTTGTAGCTGAATATCACCCCAGTTGACCTTGGTGTTATTAAATTTGTGGTATGTGTGTTAATATCTGGGACATTTTTTTCTGCATTAGTTGTTTTTTTATTATCCTAAATTATTGAAAGTCTGTGTTTTACTATAATTTCTTCTTCACGTTCATCCAAGGTCTCCTGACAATATAGGTTCCTAAATGTTGCCTATTAAATATCTTACTTGCTATTATTTAATAAATATTTACTCTGGCCTCATCTTATTCTTCTTTCTTATTTATAATCTATTTAAGGTCCTTTGATGAGAGTTATTTTTCAGAGTACAGAAAATTGTTCCCAGATTGTGCCTATACATAAAATAAGGAATTTTTACTGTTCTTCTGACTTCTCTTTGTAGTGATGTCATCAAAGAGGTCCTTAGAGATGAGTCTTCTATTATGTTTGATTGTCCTATGTCTCCCAATATGTCTAACCCTTTAACACACAGACACCTAAGGATCTTGTTAAAACAAAGATTGTAGCTCCTTAGGCCTGTGGCTTAGTTAAAATTTCTATTACTGTAAAGAGACACTATGACTAAAACAACTATCATGAAGAAAAACATTTAATTAGAAGTGGCTTATAGTTCAAATGTTTAATCCATTATTGTCCTGGTGGGAAGCACTAGTTACTCGCAGGTAGACATGGTGCTGGAGAGCTAGCTGAGAGTTTTATATCTGGCTCATCAGAAAGAGAGAATGACACTGGACCTGACTGGAACATTTGAAACCTCAAAGACCGCCCTCAGTGACGCACTTCCTCCAAAAAGACCACACTACTCCAACAAAGACACACCTCTTAATAGTGCCACTCCTCATGAGATTATGGGGGCCATTTTTGTTCACACCACCCCAGTCTGAAATTGTGCCTGATATGTTGCACTTCTATTCTGGTGAGTGTAATACTGTAATAAGCTTCACAGAGCATCTAGCTATGCTATTCAAGGTGGTTTTGTAACAAAACCTTTGCAGGTTAATTGTGTCATATTTTTAAGGAAAATGATTTTTTTAAATTTTTTCTTTCTGGGACTCTTTTAAAATTATGGCTATTTGAATTGAATGGAGTTCTTTGATTTTAACATAAAGTAAGTGGCTCATTTTATAACTCTCAGAAAGAGACATTTTAGCTGGTTTTCTCTTCTGGAGAATCTAAAGCTATGTCTTTGATAGGCTGGTGTTCAGAGAGTTTTTTTCAAGTCCATGGTGACAAGTGGTCTTAGCATTTACCCATGTTCAAACACCTTTCCCCTTTTCTCTCCATTCACACTCCAATGAGATCCTTCCTTCGCAGATTTCCACCACCTTGCCTTTTTCTTATTGGGAAGCCTTATCTGCTTATGTGGGATTTCATTCCTCAAATAACATAGATTTTATTACTACACTACCATGAGGAACATGGGTGCCCGGTTATCCCTCTCTGTTATTTCATATTATTAAGTCCATTGTCTATCCACAAGAAAGTCCTTTTCATTTCTATGGTGATGGGACAAGGAAGCTGTGGTCATAAGGCTCTAGCTCAAACATATGAGACAGAATAAAAGGAGACTTCAAATATCTCCTTGCTCAGGAAAGGCATATGGCATGGTGCAGAATGGAGTGTGACTTCTGAAGAATTTTATGTTCCATGAAAACTGCCCATACTTCTTGATGGATATATTTTCAAGTTGCACAGGCACTACCATACCTGCAATATGTGTATAAGCACTCTTATGATTCTGACATTTTTATTCATCCTTAATGGTAGATGGAGCTAAAAGTGATATATTTCTAGACATGGGTTGACTCCACATGATGTATTTCTGCAACTGAAAAAATGAGATCCTTTACAAGGAGCCCAGTGGAACAGGTGCTTCTGCAATAATCAGGAGTCATGTATTTGGACTTGACTGCTCAGGGTAACCATATATATTCTTATTGGAGGGTTGAGCACTTAAAAATGTTTTACTTCATTCTTCAGTTAACAAAAATGACCCTGGGAAGTACACTGATAGCAAACAGCATTGCACCAATTATACCCTTCACTGCCTTTGATTGTAGGGTTTTCTCTTTATTAGCTTAAAAGTGAGCAATACCAAGTCCAATTCCCCAGGGCCTTTTGTGCTTCAACAAATCATGTCAAGTTGCTGACAACCAGTGAATTCATTACTCTGATTTAGAGATGGCAGTGCATGGTATGAACATTTAAGAACAACGTGGAATCAATCGAATCTTCAAATTGTTTAAGTTCAGAATTTGAAGGGTTTCTACCTAAGTGTATGTTCTTTCTCTGAGGCTCCTTCACATTCCTTCTGTTTGGTAGATGATGTTTGGAGAATTCCATTTTGATTAATGGAGCTCTCTCCTGTTTGGCATTGGTTGCTGGCTTTTTCATTACATAGAATTATCTAAAAGCACTCAGTTTGGTCTAAATTGGGGCTGGAAAGGTGGCTCAGTGGTTAAGAGCACAAACTGCTCTTGCACAGGACCTAAGTTCAGCTCTCCACTCATATCAGGTAGTTCAGGGCTACCTGTAACTCCAGCTCCAGGATAAACCGTGAACTTAGATTCATGTGAACAGACACACTCATACACATAATAAAAAATATAAGGAATCTGTGAGTACATACAATTCCTCTACTTTAGGGTCTGGGTTACCTCAGTCAAGATGGTATTTTCTAGTTTCATCCATTTTGATGAGTGTCTATTAGCCAAAAATTACAAAATACCCATGATACAACCCTAAGAAGTTTAACAAGTAGGAAGGCCCATGTGATGATGCTTCAATCCTACCTAGAAGGGGGATCAAAATATTCACAAATAACAGGAGCCAGAGGGATGAAGGGACCTAACTGGGAGAGGGGAGGAGGAAGGAAAAAGACTGAAGGATTAGGTTTGGGAGAGACAGGAAAGAAGCCCAGAAGACCATGAGAATGATTGGAAATTTGAAGCCATGGAAGGTAGTGGGCAGAAGTGGGATCGGGTAGGGTAGGGAGAAACCACTAGAAAGTCCCAGAGATCTGGCATGTGAGAGGCTCCCAGGACTCAATGAGGATGGCCTTAGCTGAAATGGCCAGTAGTGGGGAGATAGTCCCTGAAGAGTCAACATTCAGTAGTTAGACATAGCCCCTAGTGGAGGAATGGGGGTCACCAACCTACCTTCAAAAAATTTGACCCAGAATTGTTCCTGTTTAAAAGAAATGCAGGGACAAAAATGGAGCAGCAGAGATTGAAGGAAAAGTCATCCAGTGATTGGCCTGACTTGGATCTATCCCATGGGTGGGCTCCAAACCCTGACATTATTATTGATGCCATGCTTTGCTTGCAGACTGGAGCCTAGCATGGTTTTCCTCTGAGAGGCTCTACCTGCAGCTGATTGAGACAGATGCAGATACTTACAGCCAACCATTGGACTGAGGTCGGGGATCTCTATGGAAGAGTTAGGGGGAAGGATTGGAGGAACTAAAGGGGATGGAAACCCCATCAGAAGACTGAGACCCCTGGGAGCTCACAGAGACTAAGCCACTGTCTTAGTCAGGGTTTCTATTCCTGCACAAACATCATGACCAAGAAGCAACTTGGGGAGAAAGGGTTTATTGGGCTTACACTTCCATGCTGCTGTTCATCACCAAAGAAGTCAGGACTGGAACTCAAGCAGGTCAGAAAGCAGGAGCTGATGCAGAAGCCATGGAGGGATGTTCTTTATTGGCTTGCCTCCCCTGGCTTGCTCAGCCTGCTCTCTTATAGAACCCAAGACTACCAGCCCAGAGATGGCACCACCCACAAGGGGCCTTTCCCCCTTGATCACTAATTGAGAAAATGTCTTACAGTTGGATCTTATGGAGGCATTTCCTCAACTGAAGCTCCTTTCTCTGTGATAACTCCAGCTGTGTCAAGTTGACACAAAACTAGCCAGTACAATTGACCCCTTGTCAACTTGACACACAAACACATCACTAGTAAGCCTCAACCCTTACATTCTTATTCATCCCCAAGATCTAAATAACTTTAAAAGTCCTACAGTCTTTACATATTCTTAAAATTTCAATCTCTTTAAAATATCCATCTCTTTTAAAATTCAAAGTCTTTTTACAATTAAAAGTCTCTTAACTGTGGGCTCCACTAAAATAGTTTCTTCCTTCAAGAGGGAAAATATCAGGGCACAGTCACAATCAAAAGCAAAAATCAATCTCCAACCAGCCAATGTCTGGGATCCAACTCACGATCTTCTGGGCTCCTCCAAGGGCTTGGGTCACTTCTCCAGCCATGCCCTATGTAGCACACGTGTCATCCTCTAGGCTCCAGATGCCTGTACTCCACTGCTGCTGTTGCTCTTGGTGGTCATCTCATGGTACTGGCATCTGCAAATCACTGCATGACACCTTCAGACCTGGGCTGTCAATTGCAACTGAGGCTGCACCTTCACCAATGGCCTTCCATGGCCTCTCACAGTCCCGAGCCTCAGCTGCTCTGTGTGACCCCTTCATGCCTTCAAAACCAGTATCACCTGGGTGACCCTTACACATTACCAAGTCCCGCTGCAGCAGGAGTACAACCTTGGCTCTCTCTAGAACACAGCCTCTTTGTGCTTTCAGAAAACACTTCCCAGAAGATATCACTTCAACGATGCTGGTCTCTTCTTAATCACCGCTAATTTCTTAGCTCCAGCTAACCAGCATCAATAGTCCCAGTAATGCAAAGTTTTTGCTTTAGTAGTTCTGGTATCTTGTTAATCACAGCTGATTCTTCAGCCCCAGCTAACCAGAACTACAGAATCTTTACAATCAAGACAGCAATGTCCCTGAAAAGAGTCTTTAATTTTCCCTCTAAAATTTTACAAGCCAGACCTCCATCTTCTGCCCTGTTCTCAACATTATCTTCCAAGTTCCTACACAACATCTGACAGAGCTCTTAACAATGAATGGATCTTCAAGCCCAAAGTTCCAAAGTCCTTCCACAGTCCTCCCCAAAACATGGTCAGGTTGTCTCAGGAATACCCCACTATGCTGGTACCAATTTGTCTTAGTCAGGGTTTCTATTCCTGCACAAACATCATGACCAAGAAGCAGTTGGGGAGGAAAGGGTTTATTCAGCTTACATTTCCACATTGCTGTTCATCACTGAAAGAAGTCAGGACTGGAACTCAAGCAGGTCAGGGAGCAGGAGCTGATTCAGAGGCCACGGAAGGATGTTCTTTATTGGCTTGCCTCCCCTGGCTTACTCAGCCTGCTCTCTTATAGAACCCAAGACTACCAGCCCAGAGATGGCACCACCCACAAGGGGCCTTTCCCCCTTGATCACTAATTGAGAAAATGTCTTACAGTTGGATCTTATGGAGGCATTTCCATAACTGATGCTCCTTTCTCTGTGATAACTCCAGCTGTGTCAAGTTGACACAAAACTAGCCAGTACAGCCACCAACCAAAGAGCATGCATGGGCTGGCCCATGGCCCTCAGCACACATGTATCAGAGGACTGCCTTGTCTCGCCTCAGTGGGAAAGGATGTGCCTAATCCTGTAGAGACTTGATGCCCTAGAGAAGAGGGATGCAGAGTGGGATGAGATGGGGGTGGGAGGGTGCATGGGTGAGTGGATGGGTCGGGGTAGCACCCTCCTAGAGGCAAGGGGGAGACGGGTTGGGTGAATAACTCTTGGAAGGGGGGTTGGGAAGGGAGGCAACATTTGGAATGTAAATAAAACAATTTTAAAAATAAATAATAATAAATGAAAAATAAAAATAAAAAACCCTGCTATTTGAATTTTTGGTTACTATAAAGAATACATGCATATGTATCAGAAGTTGGCCTAGTCGACCATCATTGGGAAGAGAGGCCCCTTGGTCTAGCAAACTTTATATGCCCCAGTATGGGGAAATGCCAGGGCCAAGAAGTGGAAGTGGGTGGGTAGGGGAGTGGGTGGGAGTCTGGGGGACTTTTGGGATAGAATTTGAAATGTAAATGAAGAAAATACCTAATTAAAAATAAATTTAAAAAAAGAGTACATGTAACCAGAAAAATTTAAATAAAATTAGTATGCTTTGGGAACAACAAAAACAAAAAAACTAATCCTTAAAAAAATGGTCTAGAGGAATGAAGAAACTAGAGCACAATGACGATGATATTCTTTTTGTCTAAGGACTGGTCCAAAACATACCCAGAAAAGTGGTTAAACTTCCCAGAGAAACTACAGTCAATGAACTTGAAAATTCCTCCGAGTTTAGTGATGTAAAAGCATTTAGAAAAGGAAGGGATACCCAAGAAATTAGAAAGCTACAAAGGGAAGCAAGGGAACCTGCAATGCCCTCCCTGCAAACCTCTTCATGTGATGCCCAGCAGAGGCTGAGATAACCCCACAGGTGGTCATTGATCTTTTCACTGAGAAAGGGACAGAATCTGGATGTTTGCATTCTAAGGCCTTAACAGCTAAAACAAATGAAAATCAGCACTCTTGGATACAGAACGCAGTGGCTCTGCAACATGTCAGTTAAACAGTTGAGATGCAAGACTGTAAGATTATCAGACTTGAAAGAGCAGGAGGTTATGATGGTTCTCCCAAGATGATTCAGAGAAGAAAATCTGAGAGATTAGGAATCTGAAGCTAGCGATTTTCATTGTACTCAAATTATAAAGACAAATATTTTTCTGATGAATTGATCCAATAAGGAATATTCTAGGGAACTAGAATAAAATGGAGCAGATACATTTTAGAATTGAAATTTTCTAATTATTAAGTCACATTAACTGAAACTATTGGCATTGCATCCAGAGTTGACTAGCCTTATAGGCAGTCAAAGAAAAAAGAATAATTTTAGTGGATTTGCCTCTGCTGGGCCAACTAGGCTCTTGTGGATAGTTCCCAATGCATGGTCACTGAAAGCTCTGGCCTATATCAGTGGGTCACAAAACAAACTAACCAAACAAATACAGGCATAAATGTAAGACATTTGCAGGGTGAGGTGGAAGAAGTGAGAGTGACATGTAAAATTCTAGAGAATAGAAAGAAAAAAATGTGAGCTCTGAAGTAAGATATCCATTGGGTTGGATTGAAATACAACAGATAGTAGTTTGCCAAAGACTTGAGGGACTTAATGGAAGATTAATAGAAATGATGTTCTCTGAAAAACAGGAAAAAAAAACCAAACAAACAAAAAGGGAAACAAACGAACACACAAAAACCACCTGGGACCCACAACATAACACAAGGGCACAGTTTGCAAAATGGAAGGAGCTAATAGATTTCTACTTGAAAGGAAGGATTAGGACGTTTATTTAAACAAATAATAACCAAATGTTTCCAAAATTTGTTAGCACATAAAGATTCCAAATTCAAGAAGCTCCAAGATGTTTGCAAGGATTAAATGTAACCAGTGAGTTTAAGATTTGCAACTATTTGGCATTATGGAGGGAGCTCTTTGGGGACTCTGAATTTGTAGTAGGTTTGGGGAGAATACAATAAAAGGGATATAGAAAAATGAGAAAATAAAAGTGAATCAGGGCTTGGAAGACAGGTCGCCTGCTCTGCACACACAAGGAGCTCAATCATGTCTCTGAGTGCCCACATGCACAATCAGGCATGGCAGCTAGTTTATACCAGTGTTGGATGGGCAGAGACAAGTAGACATTAGAATCGCTGAACAGCAAGTTGAGAGGAATGGGTGAGACTCATGTCTCAGTGAAAGACCTGGTCTCTAAAACAAGGGGCAGTACTCCCAAGGAATAACACCCAAACTTGTCCTCTGGTTCCACATACATGCTGGAATGCATGGATAATACATGCTCTCACATACAATCAATATTATATTTTGTTCATTTATTTGATTTTATTTTTAACATTTTAATCGACATAGAATTATATCACTTCCACCCTTTTCTTCCTCTCAGCTCTTTCCAGCTCTCCTTCCATGAATCCCTTATTTGTCCCCAAAATTTCAAGTTGGTAACCTTTTTTATTGACTTTTGTGGTTTTACACACACACACACACACACACACACCCTTCTAAGTCCATTTTTTTCTTGTTTGTATGTATATGGTCTCAGGGCTAGTCACTATTATCTTACATAATATTATTGGAAATAAATAAACCTGTTTATTTTTTAAATTAACCCATTAGGTAGAAAAACAGATATGATTACTCATTTGCTATGACACTTAACTAAATTCCAAAATTTCCTTTCTGTCATTTTTATCTTGGAGAAATGAAGGATACATGTTTCCTTGCTGATGATTTCTATAATGACAATGAGATGAAATAGTATCTTACTATTCAAGTAATTTCACACTTCTATATCCCTGTACATTTAATCACTAAAGTGACTTTGTAGTAATTAGCTGGCCTTCCCAGGATGAGTTTGTTACAATGTCTAATCAAAGGGCACAGAATGAAACAAAATTTTACTTTATAACAATTGATAAAAAAAAACAAAACAAAAATGCTCCCTCTCTTAGCCTTCAGCATTGGGCAAAAACCTTGTTGTTGTTGGTGTTCTCATAGCAGTCAGGAGCAGAGCAGATGGAAATCTGCTCATCCTAGCTTGATACCTGACTCGGTGGCCAAAGCTATTTTGTGCCTAGGACACATAAAAAAAATCAAATCAAACCAAATCAAACCCAGGTAGCACAGCACGGAAGGAGGAAGACAGAGACCTGCTGTGCATTGCCACGCCACGCGGTGCTAGAGGAGAAAGAGGCTTATAAACTTGCTCCCTGTCCCTCCAAGTGGACTAGAGACACCCAGAGCCCTGCCTACCACCAAGCTGCACAGCAAGGTAGGAAAAAGACAGAGACCTGAGGACCACCACCTCACCCGCAGACCTGCCTGCACATAGCACAGGCGGGCCATAGACACATGCTTGCCTCTAAGCCACACAGCATGGATAGATGTCATCTAGGGAACTGTCAGCTTGTGGCTAGCCCGCTGCAAGAGACACCGTTATGCTCAAATATGTGTTGGGCAGAAGGGAGGAAAAGAGAAGCGAAGCCGCTTGAGTATTATGTAGAGAGATGGAACTGGAGACTTGGGGGTGAAGAGGAGGTGGTGAGTGGTTAGCCCACCAACTAGGGCCATGGTGAGGTTGTAGCTGAGCTGCCCTTTAGGGCCATGTCTGGGTCCAACTGCAGAGGTCAGTATCAATGTCCCCTGGCTCATATTACCACTAGAGAACATGGGACGTTGGTGGTCTAGGAAGTCCTGGCACCACATGGCTAACAGGGGCTGTGCAGAACCGGTCCTTCCCCTCAAAGGCTGTGATGCTCTGGTGAGCTGACCCTAGTGAAGAGCAGCCCCTGCGCTTGGGCCAGGCAGCACAGTGGAGCTGGCTGGAGGGCATAAGCTTGGGAGAACTGATTCTGGCAGTTGGGGAAAGCTGCCCACAGGTCCACAAGTGCAGGAGAGCTATCCCTGACCCTCCCGCAGTTGCAGCAATGAGGAGAGGAGGCCCTGCACTTCATTTGGTCACCACAGCAGAGCCAACCTCCCACCCCGAAGTGGAGAGCATGGGAAAACTGGTCTGGCCGTTCCTCTTGTGTGAGGTGGCCTGGGTGTTGGGGCGATGCCTTTGCTTCCACTACACCCCTCACTACCTGCAGCAATAAGGAGAGTTGGCCCCTAGGGCATGGGGTCTAGAGAGCTAACCTGCCCCCCTCCCCTGTCTCCCTGTCTCCTGACTCCCTAGTTTATAGCCCCTGGAAGAGCAGGTCCTGCACCTTGCCTAGCAACACAGTAGAGCTAGCCTTGATTGCTAAGGCACAAATGAACCAGCCCTGAAGGTGTGAGAATGAGGAGAGCTGTCTAGCAACCCCCCCCACCACCACCACCACCAGGCTTTGGGACTTGAGAAGAGGATCCACTCCTTGACTGAGCAGCCTTGAAGCTGGCTCTGGCAGAATAGGTGTGGCTGAGCTGGTCTAAGGGCCTAAGAGGAGGAGAGCTGACCCTGCCTTCTGCTGATGGTAGCATTGAGTGACCTAGCCAGAGCAGTGCTCCAGAGCTGTGCCCTGGGGTGGGAATAAAGGAGAGCCAGCAGCTGACTAGATCTGAGTTGGTTCACCCCCAAATCTCCATCATCTACAAATATTTAGGACTGTCAACAGGCCAGTCCTGCTGATCCAAACTAGCAGTGTCTACATGACACAGGGCAATAACAGGATAATCAGGCAGAGTCCCGGTGAGGATCCAATGCTGATGATGTCACAGAAGCCAGAGGCCTTGAGCCAGACCAATGACTCACTGAGTGAACATTTTCAAGTGAAGATATGTGGACAGAAAGGTAAACTGTGGGCCACACTGTGACATATATTACAGTTTCCATGATGAGATGTTTTTGAATGCTTGTGTGTGTGTGTCTCTGTGTGCGTTTTGTATTTCTTTTGGGTGGGGAGGGAGGTTGCAAGAGCAAAGGGCAGATATGAGGAGGCAGGAAGATGAGTGGGTTCATGATGTGAAATTCACAAATCAATAAAAAGTTAAAAGAAGACAAAGAGGTAGCCACAAGGACAGATTCTTTTCACTTCCTTCAAGAATTTTATAAGAGTCTGGAAAGCTACGCTCGAAATGCAAGATGGGACATTCTTTTCTTAATTTCTTTATAATAGGAAAGCCTTATCTCTTGATGGAATACTGTGTCTTTTCGACAATGTTGATAAGAAATTTGAAAATGTCTGTCTCTTTAATATTTTGCCTGACACGGGTAAGATTACAGTCCCATGGTTTCTGATGACATGTCCAAGCGATGACATATTTGTTCCTGAGGTAAGCTCACTCTTCAAACAGGAGAGAATCCATAAGAGAATACCTGGTCCTCCTGACAGGTGTCTGTCTGAGAGCTTAAAATCAATTAGGCATCTTTTCTCACAGTCATTTACTTTGAATCTTCTAACTTCAAAGAGAACATGGCACATGGCCTGGTCTCATCCCATGGAAGAAGAGTGGTACCCCAAACTGTTTACCCATAAGTGCCTGGACTAACAGCAAGATTTGATAATGTGATGCCTGCATGCTAGTCTGACTTTGATTTTATTTTTCAGGTTTGCCTTCTTTTTACCAAAATCTAGTTTTTACCTTAATCTGAAACCAGAAATTCAGGTCTGGTGACTGCATGCAAATTTATCTTTCAAACAGCTTCAGGGTAGCTTTGGCGATTTGGTAAAATGTCCTATAAAGTGAATTAGCATATTTAAAACTAGCCAACCTTTCCCCAAAGCTGACCTCAAGCAAAGCATGCTTGATATTAAGAAGGGATTCTGGCATCAAGTGTTGGAAGCATTCTGGGTTTCCATCTTGAACTGGATCATCTCAAGACAGGTGCCCACCTTCTGCAGTGTATCCAACTTAGAACAGCAGAGAAGTGATTAGAAAACTTTCTCCCTCACAGCTATTAATTTCTTCAAAAACTTTGTTATATAGTTACTAGGATTGTCTTGAAGGGCTCAGCTGTATATACTCTTATCTATGGTTTATAAACTTTCTGTGAGATGCTCTGAGGGAAAACATCCTGAAAACTATGGGGAGAAAATGTAGTAGCAGTCTGCCATATTGATAACCCTGAAAGAAAGAAAAGGCTAAGGTTCCAATATTTTCAGAACTAGAAGGACAGTCACTTTTGAAGGTCCCACCCACATTCATGGGGTGGCTGTGGCAGTCAACAAGAAGCAATACACTGAGGTTGTATTGAAGGATTTTCCTTCATGTTTAACTCAACTTGAAGCCCAAAGTATATATTAATAATTAGATGTTCCAAAGGAAATAGGATAATGTGTTAGTCAAGTCTACCAAGTGATAATTTTGAACAATAATATGACAGGGAATGGGGTGACTCTCTGTAGGTTCATAATAGAATAGATCATGAGGTGCTTGCTCCAGAAAGGCTGAGATATTCCATGATTAATGTCCCAGGAGCTTTGGTGTCTGGGGAGGCCACTACACCATCCCCAAGTGGCATCTTGTTCTGCACCTGTCAGAGGAACGAATGCTACACTTTCACATGCTGTAAGAGACAGCAAGACAAGACATCATTCCCCTAGGCATTTGTCTCAAACAAGAGCCTTCGTTCTATTTGTAACTTAACCATCACCCAAACCTCATGTCTGCTTACTAGTGCCCCATGCATTAAATTCCATCATGAATGTTGGAGGGCAAGCTATTATTCCAACAGCAATGCCTTAGTTTAGGGACAAGGGAGATAGGGCAGCCTCCTTGTGTTCTCTTGCAGATGGTCAGGGGAAGTGGGTCCATAAGATAAAGTTGCAAGTTAAAGCTGTAGAATGAAACTGATGTTCCCTTAAAATTGGAAAATGTACTTTTCTCATCCTAGTCACTTACAGTCGCTGACAGTTTCTCTTTCTTGTTTTCTTAACCCATGACAGGTGACAAACTCAGCTATTGAATCCCTCAAAATTTCTACCAATGCAGATGCACAAACTCTTATATCCTAGAAATTATTTTGCACTATAAGTTCTCCAGATATAAGCAGAAATCTCAAAAATTTCTAGATGAGTCAAAACATGTGTATCTAAATTTATAAAAAGCAAAATTTAATGCAGATGCAAGAATATGGTCTAAGTATCATTCCTTTGAAAAGTTTGAAGATTTTGTTTTATTTTTCTATAGTTTCATTACAACTAACTTGGAAATAATTGAATAAGTAGAGTAATGAAATTTAGAAATTGGGTAAGTTTTTTTATATTGAGTTTACCTGTAAATATTTTAGTGTGTGTGTGTGTGTGTGTGTGTGTGTGTGTGTGCCTATGGAGGGCAGAAGAAGGCGCTGGACTCCTTGAAACTGGACTTACAGGCACTTGTAAGACACCTCATCTAGGTGCAGAGAACTTAAGTCCTCTGGAAGAGCACAACGTGCCCTTAACCCCTGAAGCATCTCTCCAGCCCCTAAACGTTTAAAATTATAATCGACAGGATTATGTTTCAGATGTGCTTCTACACGAGCAATGTGAGCATCAGCTTTTGTCAAATTATCACAAACCGAAGCATTGCTTGAATTTGATTGACCTGTGGGCACATCTTGTGTGCCGACCAGTGTGGGAGGGATCAGCCCACCGTGGGCAGTGCCCCCATAGGAAAGGGAGTCTCAGGTTGGATAAGAAGAGTAACAGCAGGCAAAGCCACCCCGTAAGAAATGTTCTTCCGTAATTATTTCTGATCTTGGTTGAGTTCTTGCCCTGACTTCCCTCAGTGATGGACCATGATGGAGATGTGTAAACCAAGCTAAACATTTCCATTTCAAGTTGTTTTGGGTCATAGTGTTTTGTCACAGCAATACAATAAAAGTTAAGAAAAAAAGATTTTTTTTTAAACATCTTTTTTTTTTTTCTGGCACAAAATACAGTCTTTTTTTTTCTTTTTAGAAAATGTTTCTTGGAAAGTTTGTATTTTTCAAAAGTTTTAGTGCAGCTTAAAAGTTAAAATAATTTTTGACTACAAGAAGAATTCAAGACAACTTGTGTGGAATCTCTTCTTCATTTGTATACCCTCTGGATTCACTTAGTGTGCTAGTATTAGATTTTAAAAAAATTAAAGGACATATCACTCCATTTCCTGCAAGTTTCCACTTCTTGACACTGTACAGTGCTTGGGCATAATTACTTTGAGTCTCTAGGGTAATACCAGAAAGCAACTAATGACAGATTCCTGGTGGAAGGCAGATAGCATGGGACAATGAGCCCACAGCAGATCTGACGATCTCCACGGGGAATCTGGTGCTCTCCGTAGTACATAAAACCCCACAGTCAAAGCACACTAATTTGGATGAATTGTGGGAAGAGTTCTTCTGAATTGGTGCAAGGCCTAAAGTACAGTTCCATGGGAAAGAACAGCAAAGTCAGGTATGTCTCTTGAAAGGGACTGCTAACAACCATTCATTTCAAAAACAAATTTATTGTTGGTTTTCATATGAATTTTGATAGCATACTTGAAGGCTGTTAATTATCTTAAGTAGGTTAAACAGTTTCTTGAGATGCATTTATACTAATAACTTGTTTAATATAGTAGGGATTCTTATGGCATAATGGTTGATAGGCTATAGTCCTGAGTGACTTAACATCTTGCATTTTTAATTACTCAAGGCTAAAATTTATGGCTGCAATTCTTCATTATTAGTACCTGACTATCTTGTCTCAAGCCTTTCTGGTTTTCTAACTCTCATTTAATATTCGTAAATACATTACTTAAAAAATATGGAATCATAGTGGAAAGGTTTCAGGATTGGGTGATGAATTTTGACAGCTTATGCTGCATGTCAGGGCTTCATGTCATCTACCCGTGATTCTAACTATAAGCCAGATTGACCCCGAGAACACAAAATCTTATCCTAAGTCTAATGATCTCCAAATCAGTTAAGCATGTGTATGGAGATAAGTGTACTCTGAGACTTAGCTGACACTTTTCCACATCTGTGAAAAAAAAAAAAAAAAAAAAGCAATGTTCCCCACTGTGCCCATCAGCATCCCAGTCCCTTGTCCTATTCCTGCCAGAGAGGGTGGTCCATCTTATTGTCAGAACCGCCCCAGTCTGCTGAGAGGATGGAGCGGAGACCTGGGCTGGAGCTCGGATCTCCTATAGTCTGTGTTCAAATCCCATCCTGACTACTTACTAGCTTTGCAGCTGTCTTCTCACCTGAAGCGAGGGCTATCAGGGAGATTCCCTTCTCAGCTGGCTCTAAGAGCTAAGACAGAAAGGATACATTGAGCCCAGTACAATTATTTAGTAAGAGTCAGGCAAAGATGAAGGGTTTTCTGTTGGCTAGAGATACAGCAAAGAAGATCATGCCCATGTAGCAGTCATTCTTGTAAACTTCTACTCCTAGCCATGCCTACCATAGTTAGCAATTTTTTCTTCTTTAGATAAGTTACATTAATTTTTGAAATGCTGTTACAGGTTCCTTTATGACCAGATTTTAATTTTAACTCGTAGCTTGTAAAACCTTAAAAGAAAAAAATCATGTATTATGTTCTAATCTACATTCTTTCTCTATCTAGCATAATGAATAAAGCCAGCATACTGGCTGTTGGTGACTGCAGTTGGAACTTGCTGTGTGCATCTAGGTTTTCTTTCCTGATTATTGTTTGACTTGCCTGCACTCTCTATACTAAGTTTGCTCCAAAATATCACTGAAACACTCCATCTCCATCCCCAGCCCGCCTTACTTCACAATAGGGCCCTGGAGTCTTGCACCTTGAAATATTCAATATCTACATTAGGGATGGATGGATGGTGTGTGTGTGTGTGTGTGTGTGTGTGTGTGTGTGTGAGAGAGAGAGAGAGAGAGAGAGACAGACAGACAGACAGACAGACAGACAGACAGACAAACAGACAAACAGACAAAGAAACAGAGACAGAGAGAAAAAGAGTGACAGACAGATAGACAGAGACAGACAGGAAGAGATATAGATAGATAGATAGATAGATAGATAGATAGATAGATAGATAGATAGATAGATAGATAGATAGATAGAAACAGACAGGAAGAGAGAGACAGACAGACAGAGATAGACAGAAACAGATAGGAAGAGACAGACAGACAGAAAGAGACAAACAGGAAGACAGACAGACAGACAGAAAGAGACAGAGAGACCGGAAGAGACAGAAACAGAGAGACAGACACACATACACACACACACACACACACACACACACACACACACACAGAGAGAGAGAGAGAGAGAGAGAGAGAGAGAGAGAGAGAGAGAGATTGTTTTTCTATAGCGCAAAAATATAAGGTCAAGTAAGCGTCCAAGCTGGGATACAGAAATCATACCAGCCTGGTGATGATAGCGTGAAACACCTGCATACTGATTGAGAGGGATTCAGGATGCCATTTGTAGGTTTCTTTTCATCTCTGGAGACATAAGTACATCACAATGCTTGAGGGAAAAAAAGGCATTAGCAAGAGCATTACTTGCATTTATAATAAAAGCATAGTACAACCCTTGACTGGTAGATTGTGGGGTTTCCTGTCATTAAACCAGTATTAGTCATCACCTAGTACTCTGCACGGCAATGAACATTAAAAGCCCATGGAAGGAAGATGCTTTAGCAATAAGGACTCTGAATTCCATTCAACTACCCAATTAATGCTTAGAATGCTAATTCTATCTGAAATTCAGGTGACTTAAGAGAAAGAGAAGGCAATGCTCATATCAACAGTTTGGCCGGGCACCCAGCCAGACATCCACACACAACGAGACAGGCATTGCAGCGGCTGGAGATCCAACATTGGCAGAACAAAGCAGTCCACAGGAAGCCTCTGCAAGAGCTCAGAGCAGATGTCCCCCTCTTTGTCTGCAGGCTCTCTCTCTTCTACTCCCTGGCTCCCTTTATCTCCAATGCTTTCAAAGGCATGAATCACCAGGCCAGAAGGACTAGGTTCATTAAGGTAATTAGTCCGGGGGAATATATGCATATAAATAAATATGCAAAGTGATAACCAAAGCTGAATTTGTTGTGGAAGAGTTGAAAGTCAAGAAAGTCAACATAAAGAGGCCAAAACTGAAGGAGAAAGAGATGGACCCCTGACCTGCATCAGTAAACAGTGTTGCATGGTGAGCATCAGCCCAGTCCGTGGGCAGGATAGCAGTGCCCTTGATGTCAGTGGCAAAGGCCTGAGGAAAGCTGAACACTCATCTGCAAAACGCAATGGTTTATTCTGAGTTCATGGACAGGTGAGCACAGTCCAGATTATTCCCATTGCAACTGAGTACCTCAGGAAATGCAGAGGAAGGTGGGAGGATCAGTGGTCTTGACTTTTTGCTCAAGGTTTAATGGAAACCTCATCTGTTATCTTCCAACTGAGCATCAAATCCCAAGCATTAGAAAGAATGGTGCGCTTTGCATTCGGTGATACATAAAGACATCCAAGCATAGTACACAAGTGTATGTGGTCCAGGAATAGAGTGCTGCTGCCTCTGCTCTCACTAGCCTTAGACCTTTATCTTTTCAACAGGATAGAAAAAAGAAGGAATAATGATATACACTGTTGTAAGGATTAATGTAGAAACACAAAAAGCTCTCCAAACAATGTTAAATAACAGCCATTGGAAGGTTGTTGCATTGTTTCTTTTTTTGTTTTTGTTTGTTTGTTTGTTTGTTTGTTTAAATCATCATTATGGTTACAAATTTTATGTTCCCCTGGGCAAATAGCCTTGTATTCAAGAATGGATTTTATTAGCTTTGTCTGGTTTATAAGATAAACACATATATCAGTGGATGGTAGAAGCAGATTTTGCCTGGCTGTGTGTTCCCTGAGTATAAATTTAGAAGCACTGTTGACTTTCTATTACAGTAAGGCCAACAGTACTGACAAAACACAGGGTATGAGACCTGATAGGGAAAGATTACTGGAACAGAGAACTCCTGGAAGTGGGTAAAACAGTATCTGCAAAAATGAAAACACTATTGAATAAGAGATGGTTTTGTTTATGATTTTGTTTATGATTCAAAGGATTAAGAAAGTAGCTGAAAATTATTCTATATCACACATATCTCGCAGGTCACAATCATAAGTAGAGGATGATAGCGTGTTTTTTCATTGACTTCATATCTCTCAGAGTTGAAGGCAGGACAGATTTTACAATTTTGGAGCGTGTATATAAAACATCCATATACATACATATATGCATACACATATGCACATAATGTTTCTTAGGCTAGTTTATAATTTTTGTTATCCTCCAGGAATAAAATACTTAAAATCAATTGTATTGGATTTCAATGAGCTCAAGATTGCCAAAAGGAGGAATGGTATAGATAATTTGATGCAGAACATATATGGAACTGATTTCTGTATGTGGAAATTCATACAAGTTTGTTTTTGTCACATGGATTTTGAAAACCTGCCATAAAACTTTTTTTTTCATTCAAAGAGGAGAGACATAGCTAATACTATAAATTCACTTAGATATCTCTGCCTTACATATTTTGGTAGCAAATTAAATTTATCACTTCATTATCCCTTCCTGGCAGTTGGAACTTGTAGACTTTAATGGAAGGTGCTGGAGTGGTTAATAGAATCTTCTCGTCACAGTTGAAGGAAATGTAGAAGTGAAACTCAAAAAGATTTGATGGGATTTATGCTAAAAGACAATGCCACCTAAGAGCACAAACCGAGACTGAAGCCTGTACTTTATCAGGGGATAGAATTAATTATCCACCAGACATGTAACTCTTGCTGAACTATAAATACACATGCATCAGTCTTCACAAATGATTACTTAGCCAGGGCTGTCGCCTATGGAATGGAATTAATGAGGACATTTGCATAAATCCTATATTGTTTTCACCCCTCAGGACTGAGTTGATTATGTCTTTTCCCAAAAGCTCCCAATCCACCAGGTTGATATGGAAACTTAAGTTGGGTTTCTTTAATTCTGGCAGCATAATAGTACTAGTGTTGAAAGATGGTGTGCTCAAGGGGTTAAATGTACAAACATAATTAGGTTTACATCTTGATTCAACATTGTGCATAGTTACACCTATTTAACCTCATTCTTCTCCTTTGTAAATGGGGATGTAGCTTTATCTATGTTTCATCTATATTTGAATATATATACATTCATAAACAATTTTGGAAATTGAGAGGGTTTTTACCCAATTAATATATGTTTTGTAACTGACCATTTTGCATCATTGTAAGATTGATCTGGGTTCGTTGCTCAGTCTTAATTGTCTTCTGCACAGCACAATCCATAACAAATACTCAGGTACTCTTGGATGAATAGACATCCATTTACATCATTACAATATAAACTCAAGGTTTCTGAGTAAGGCAGAGATAATGTAAAAATCTAATTAGTACCAAACTCAGATCTGTCACAAAAAACTTGATGAGTTCATAAAAGATGTGTGCTACGTATTTCTAGTTATCATGTTCTGGGAGATGGATCTTAGACAGTAGAGAGTGCAAAGGCAGGAGCTCCAATATAAAAACATCTGAATCAAAATATAGCTTTTGACTCTGCACACATCTACATTGTACAAAATAGGAACAAGATGTACCTAGAGTAAATGGAAATTCAACTCCTGTTTAGCCTTTTGTTCTATAAATGTTATGATCTTATTACCAGTTATTAAGAATGCTACTTTAAAACAAAATATCGATGAATAATGTTAAGGAATTAAAATTTGCAGACATATCTCCCAGTGGTTTTGTCTGTGTAAGAATGGGGGAAGGGGGACATAAGGGCCAAAGAGCCCAGCCCTGCATGTAACACACTATCAGCAATCAATTTAAGGTTGTGTTCTGGAAGTTTTGGCCTCAGGCAAGGCCAGCTTTTGTTAACAGAGGCTGCAGGCACTGGCTGATCCTACAAAGCAAAGCCAGTTGAAGGTCTACCAAAGGACCTAATCAAATTCTCCTTCTTTAAGCAGCAACTTCTCATCTGAATCTGGATGCCTTGTCTGCTGCCCAACCCTCCTCCAGGGGCCAGATGTGCCCCGGCTTGGTTTCTAAGCCTGCCTGGCCTCCCTGATGTGAAAGGCCTCCAGTATTTCTGCTCCACACCCAGCTGCTGACAAAGGGGGCACAGGGAAATGTATTTGTTTATGCCCCCAGCAATCCATTTCTTGGTGCTGGTTTCCGGCTAAGATTTTTATCAGATACCAGTCACTGTTTTCCAGTGGTTAGCTTCACAAGGGCTTTAGTTCCCAAAGGCTACCTGATTAAAAGTCATTTGGACATTCAAACTGTCTTTTTGGTAGTTCTTAAAATATATGTTTGTTTATAAATCTTATAAAATGGTCACCCTCTGGTTTCAGAGTAAGTTTTTTGCTTTTCTTTTAAAAATTACCTTACTATATATGTACACGCCTATGTATATAGTGATATGTGCAGACTTCCACATATACAATTAGAGGAACTTACACAAATATGTGTGTCTAGCCAACTCGCACCACCAAGAGAATAAAAATACAACTCTAGAACATTCCCGTCTCCCTCCCTCTGGTCTCCTACCCTTGTCATGATTTCAAATAGCATAGATCTTTTTCTCTTAAAATCCACATTAAGTGAAATTGTTCATTGTATTTTTTTATGTCTGGCTTCTTTATTTTAATGTCCTCATATTTGTTCTTTTCTGTTTCTTTTCTCTGTCTCTAGTATTGATACATGTACACATACATAGAAATATATACATGCTACCTGCTGAGTCTATTTGGTGTTGCTCGTATGTATATGTTTGTAGGGATGACCACATAGTATTGGATGGCTGGTTAGGGGACTCAGCTCTAGAGCAGACTGGTTTTCTCAGCAGTCATTACCTGTTGCTCTTTATTTAGGGTGGGGTTTTTGTTGTTATTTTTTCTACCCATGTTGGGATGCCAACTAATGTCATTGTTCAAGGTCTGGTTTAGGTAGCCATATCGTTGAGATTTTATAGTTATATGTCATGTTTTGTATTAAATACACAATCTCAAAAAAAGAAAAAAATATACAAAATCTCTCAAAAATGACCTGGTTCTCTATCTCAAAACTGAATATTTACTTTTATTTTTCGTGAAGAAATGCCTATAAGTTCAGAGTTGAGTATTGGGTATAATCAAAAGAATGTTTAATGTGTCATTCTATGCATTGTTTAGTAAGCTATTACCCTTTTTTATTGCTCTGTATTCTTGCCAGCATTTGATATTGTTAACTTGTTAATTTAGTATTTCTAGAAAGTTAAGATTTCTGCTGAACTTTCTAATGCCACCTCAGACTTTCCATCTCAGTTTTGGTAATCTGAGTTGTCAATTTCTACACGGTGTTACATTTACTGAAGAAGATAATATTTTAATCCCAGGGCAGGGTACCAGACATATGGGAGTGTGAGAACGACTGAGTGATGGAGTCTAAGCTGCTGAGAGAAAAGGTTCATTGATATAAACAGTGCCTTGCCCACCATCTGCTAAGCTTCCTTTTGATTTTCAGAGGTGGGGTAGGAGGACTGATCAGCAACAGCATAATATTACAGAGAGACATTTCAGAATCTTCATGAATCAATTCAATAGAGAGCTCTTTTGAGGTTGGTGCCAAAGGGAAAACAAAAGAAAACAGGTACCAGCTCTCTTCTCCATCTTCCTCTTAATCAATGTATTTTCCAGGCTGGGGGTGCTACTGAAATCAATGAATACACTCCTTTCAGCCCAGGAAATTCATTCATGTCTCTTATTAGAATCAAGTGACTCTGTTATTAATTGATTCAAAGATGGGGGGTAACCATTATATTCCATATGATTTAGGCTAACCAAAAAAAAAAAAAAAAAAGTTAAACCCAGTGCAAATCAGTGGAACTGTTCTCTCACATTGCATCTTACAGCAGCTGAATATTCTATATGGCATTTCACAGAGATATGATTTGATTTGCGAACATCTGCAGCAGTCTGGAACACATTTTCCCCTGTGCTTGACTTTTAGCTCATTATAGCTCTCAGATGTTCTCACAGCAATCCTGTGACATATCCGAGTGTTACTGAACAAACACCACCGAAGCCTGTGTCTTGAGTAGTGTCAATCTCAGTTGAAAATGTTTCAGCTTTCTTACCATCAACACTAGAAGAATTTAATTAACTCACTAAAACTTTCAAAATGATGGCTAATGCACGGGAGAAATGAGAAATAGGAGGGGGGTGACGGTTGGAGGCGGAGAGCAGATGAGCTTAACCTCCCACAGGCTGATGCCTGCCACCCTCAGACTGGCTCTGTGGGTCATGAGAATTCTTTCTGCAGCTCTGCACAGCCTCCTGAGGTCTGCCAGGAACCCTCTTGCTGGTGGCGTTGCCCCCTTGGAGATGGAGAAGGTGGAGGTGGCAACTACTGCTGTTACATGCCCTGGGTCCCCACACGAGGTCAGCTTCTGGCCTCTAATAAGCTCTCCTCCAGCTGTTCTGGTGTTTTCAGTAGGTGGGGCTGGGAGACCAAGGTCAGAAAAGAGCTGTCATCAGTGACATGGTTTTTGCCCACTGCTGCTATTACATTAAGAAAGCAGCTGGTGAAATAATGTATGCCAAAGCACTTTGGAAATTATGAAATGCTTATGTAATTGTTGGGGATAATTGCTACGATTGTTTTATTCCTAGGATGTAGAAAGAGCAGTGACCTGGACTATTGAGTGGCAAAGTCCACGAGAAAGCTGAATAGATGGGTGTGTAGGGTCCAAAAAGAGATCTGTTGATCAGAGGACAGATTTGGAGGCTAACAATATGAAGGGTAAAGTTGGCTTTATGGGTCAGATGAATACACGGAGACATGTGAGAGCAAGAGACAGGACTTGGGACAAAAGTGTTTATGGGACAAAGAAAACAAATAGTGATCGCTTAAGAATGTTTTAAATGAGTAACTGGAGAAATTTTCTCTAGGCTGAGTGTCATATTCATGCTTGTCATACAAGAACTCAGGAAGCTGAGGCAGGAGACTTTTCAGAAGTTTGAGACCAGCTTGGGCTACAAAGTGATATAGTCTCCAAAATAAAACCAAAAAGTTTTCTGGTCCATACAAATACTGTTTATCTCTTTTTTTGTGTTTTGTGCCTTAGACCAGAGCCTTGATCCACTCTTATTGCACTTTTGAGGTTATTTTGGAAGACTTTTACTTGTGCTTTTTGTACATATTCACAATAGTGGCACAAAATACAGTTACAGGCAAGCTTTAGTCTAATGTCCACACACACATTTGATACATTTGATATTTTCAAAGACATAGGGTGATATTAGTCATCCTTGGATACATGAAGTGCTTATACTGTTATGAAGAAACCAGGAAGAAGTGGCTAAGTTCCAAAGGAACTTTAAATATGTGGGAATGATTAGCTATAAAATATAGCATATAACACACATCTACCAAAATGAGTACCCAGAGGTATCTACTAAATAAATGAGAACTTTCCTGAGTAAAGCCTTTAGATTTGGGGAGTGGGCTGACTGGACATCTAGTTTTGGTTTGTTGAAATTAGAAAAGCAAGTGAGTGAGGAGAGGCAGTGCATAGTGCCTATGTGTATTAGAACCTGACCTGGGAAGGGCAGTGGAATCTGTCTTCATTCTCTCAGCTGCCCTTTGAGTACAGGCACAACTCCTCTGAGTCTCTCAATCCACAAACACAAGGTAAGCCAAAGAATGCTGTTGTGTAGCATTTTTCTACAAATTGAAGCATTCCTTCCACATGGCTGGAGGCGGTCAGCTGTGTCACACTTCAACTGCCCTGCCTTCTGTGTCATTATGGTCTGTATCCCCACAAACTGTGAGCCAAAGTAACTACTCCATAAGTGATTTCATGTCAGTGATTTGACCACAATGTGAAGCACCTAATCCAAGGATTGGTCAATAGCAATGTCTACCAAAACACCAAAGAATAGACCCAGGGGTGTCCCAGGCTCATTGTATATCTTAGCAATTGTGATAGAATTCTCTAAGATTGGAATGATTTTTATCTGCCCACAATGATTGGGTTCCTTTGGTTGGTTTCACTTTGGAACCTCAATAACTATGAGAAAACACTTGGTAACCATTGAGGTTTGAAAGTGCCCAGAGTGAGAGCCAGGAAATCAATAGGGGCACTCTGCAGCTCAGAGCAACTGGAGAATGACCAACAGTAGAATATCCGAGAGAAGGGTATTACACTTTGAGAAAAAATCATAAGCACAGAACACATGGGGCGGGGGTTGGGGTTAAAGATTGGCTGTAGAAAATCATCATCAAAGGTTGCAGCTTTGTTTGCTGGTGAAATTCTAGGACTGTACAGCTATAAGATGTGAGGGCTGGGAGCAAAGACTCAGGGACAACTAGAGTTGGCTAGGGAACTTCACAAATAGTGCCTGGAGCTGCAAATCAAAGGACTCAGAGCAGCATTAGTCACATGCTCTGTGTAGGCTGTAGTTCCACCATCTCAGACCCATTTCTAATATGTAGTCTATGACTCTTGTAACAACATTTACTTCCAGGATTACATAATATACAGTCATGTATTGGGGATTCCATAGCTAACTAGGTCAGTATAGAATTCAAAATAATCAGGTTCTCCAAGAGAAGCTGATTAGAGAAACTTATTTTGTCACATATGAGATGCTAATCATGCCATTAAACATATCTCAGATTATCCTCCCTAAAATACCCTAAAGCTGCACAGACCTGTTTCATAGCACTTATGACATCTAATTTTGTTTGTTTTGTCTGAGTCATAGTCTCACACTAGTGTAGGCTAGCACTGAACTCAGAGCAATGCTCCCACATCCTTTCAGAGATAAGCCATTTCCGCAGATTAGCCATGTCATTTTTCAAGATCAAAACTAACTGCAATTTTGTTTTGTTTTGTTGGATTTTTTTTTGTAAATTAAATAATAGTTTTATTTCTCTTTCGAATAAAGTAAATCTAATTTTATTTTCAACTCTTAGGATTAGATAGACTGGCATGAGGATCAGTGTGGTTGAAATCTCTGGTGAGTTTCACTTCTCCAGAAAGCTCATTCCACTCTCATGACTACCTGAAGGTTATTCTTCAACCTCATATTCCATTTATACGTGACGACGACAGATGAGACAGAGGAAAATCATGCTTTTCGCAGGAAGATCCTCACGACCACAGCTCAGAGTCACAAATGTAGGGAATCACTTGATAGCTAGAATATGAACTCAAACTTTAATTTACCTGCTCATAGGTATTGCAATAAAAACATCCCAATCTCTACAGCAAATAAGAAAAAAAATCCTAGTTTTTTTTCATGGTACTTAAAAGTCAGACCAGAATTAATGTAAGTTATGCTGAAGATGAAAAGCATTTTGCACAAGTTCTAAGTATATAATTAATATTAATAAGGTACATTCTGATTAAAGTAGTTATATTAGATGAAGTATGAGAAATTACAGTTAACCACTTACTTTCATGGATGACAAAGGAAATAATTACACTGTGGTTGGTAATTAGATATCAATTTTAGATGGTAAGGAGAAATAAGGAATCTCATTTTCTTATACGTATACTGGACAAAGGAAAGGAGCTGTGGAGAAATGGGGAAATACAGAGGAGGTTGTAAGCGCAAAACATCTTATTTCAGACAAGTGATCATGGACTACAGAACGTGATGACAAACTGAAAACTCTATTGCTTCTGGAGTCTCTGGGCCAGCTGACCTGGTATTCCTCTCCCAATTGAGAGTGGAAAGTTGTGTTCTGCAAAATCTTATCCTATGTCAAGTCCACACAAACAACAACAACTGATCACAGGATCACATACTTCTGCTGGGTTTGCCTATGTCTCACAGGGGTCTTGACCCGGGGCTCCTGGACAGAGAACACTAAATGATCACGGCTCTTTGTGAAGGGAAATCAAGCAACCCCTGGTGTATGATGAACGGGGCAGGCAGGGTGATAGTACTTGTGACTCTGATGATAAGCAGTGCAAAGTGACTTCTTCCCATCAGTGCAGGACTTCTACCAGTGCCTCCGCAAAGTGGCTTGTGTTAGATTCAGATAGCCCTGCTTCTGATCTGCGACAGTGCTCTGCTTCTTCCTTCTGCTTATTTTAGGAATGGTGAGGAACAGTTTACTATTCAAACCCTTAGAAAGGGAGTTCTTGCAAAATACTGAAAAGCTTTTTCTACAGATGAGTCTGCTTTAAGGAAAAAAAAATATACTAGCCTTTGGACAGACAAAATAAAATTTATTAAGAGTATATTATAATAGGATAAGAAAACATAAAAAATAAGGTGGAAGCATTGTTTGAAAAACTACACAAATGATGAAATAAATTATCAATGCATCTCTAAAATACTTGTATTTTTCTTAATGTTATCCATCTATTTTAAATAAGGTTATATACAACATTACTCTGAAATGAATTAATCAATGAACATATCATTCTACTATGTTATAAATTATAATGCTACCCACTGTATTACTTGCCTCCTCTATGCTAGATGCTCATGATGCGTGATTTCTGTTTTTCATAAAGTGCCTCTGAAAGAAGTAAAATTACCTTATTTTGCCTTTGTACAAATGGGAGACTAAAGGATCCATGTCCCTGACCCAGGCTTACAGAATTTTAGACGAGTTTAAACCTTCCAGGCCCCAAAATATCTCTGTTGTGTTGCTCTTTACATTACACATCAATAGATATTGAAGACTGGTAAGATGACCAGAAGCTCACAATTACAAATGAAGTTGTAAATTTTTATTCAATAGCATTTTTTCCTTTTAAATAGGAATACCTGTCATTTATAAAAGAGACACCTGTCTTATTGTTCTAAGGCCCCGGACATTCTCACACAGCACAACAGATACTTCTCAAACCATAGAATGCTGTTATATTCATAGATGAAGATCCCTAGTATCTGTGCCATGCATTCTCACCTGGTAATTGTGGGGTCTTGGGGACTTTCTTTCTGAGATTGGTGATTTTTAAAATTTCCTTGTTCTATGACTCAAACCAAGAGCAAACTACAATTTAACCTCATGAAGTTTATCTATAGCCTGACAAAATCAGTGCCACCAAAATGTTTTATTTCAATCATAGCCTAAGTAACAGATAGAAATATAATGTCACCAGGAATATTCTAACAATATAGTGAGACCACTGGCAGTTCAACGGTAATGAACTCCAGGGTCAGAACTGTAGGTGATGGAGAACGTAACCTGGACAAGGACCTTAACACTTTAAAGTGAATGCCAAGGGATTGGCTTTCATCTAGCACCCCCCTCCCCCAACACACATTTCTTCTTCACCGGCAAGTTATGAAAATTTCATTAAAGAAGGATAAAATAAAGCAAGTTACGTTTACAAAGCTAGGTCACAAGTTCTTCATGGCAGATTTTTCATTTTTAAGAGTCTTTATGAAGTCCTGATTGAACAGGTTATACTATTTCCAATGAGCCAAGCATGCCTTGTATAGTATGATGTATGGCTTTTTTTTTTTCTGATTAATATTTCTCATGAGTCTCAAGTGTTCAGACCATCCACTGCTCCATTCTGCAATTTGAGTTTTCATTTTGTAAACTGACTCTTGATGAGCCCAAGTTAATTTGTAATGAAGCATAGCATCAGTGTTTTCTGGCATGGGTAGTTCAAGAAATCTTTACTTGCCCTTGACACCAATACGTGAGAAAATTTTCTCTTTGTTTTCTTAAAAAAAAATTATAGGCAAAGAAATGGCTTAGTGGTGTTCTTATAGACCCCCAGGTTCAGTTCCAAGCACCCACATGATAACTGTACTTCCAGGGAATCTGACTCCCTCTTCTGGCCTCTATGGGCAGTGCATTCATGACAAACACATGCAGTAAAACATACAATAAAATAAAATGAATCAATTTTTTAATTTTACATTTTTATGTAAAAATTTGTAGTCCAGAGGGACAGGATACTTTATGTCTTCTCCTCAGCTCAGTTTTATAGTAGACTAAAATTGTTCTAAATGTTAATATTTTAGTAATATTAATTAATATTAATGTTTTATTAATTAATAAATATTTATAAATATTAATATTGTATTAGGCCTTTATCTTTATATGCAAAATATGTGTGTGTGTGTGTGTGTGTGGCACTAGTTCTATGATAAGAATTCTTAGTTAGATTGTACTTTCTCTACTGCATTGTTCATGAGCTTTTGTTGACTATCAATTCAGTGTGTATTTGCAGGTTTATTTCTGGTCTCTCCATTGGTCTCTTTGATCTATTTTTCTATCCCAACACTGAAACACACTTGCTTGACTGTATGTTTATAGAAGGACAATGAAGGTAGATAGTCAAAGTCTTCAAACTTTGTTCTATTTTATGAATTATTTTGGCTATTCTACACTCTCAAATCCAATGTATATTTTGACATCAATGTGTCAACTTGAAAAACATATGTCAGAATTTTGATTGGGATCATAATGTTCAGACATTTCAATTTGAAAGTAACTGACGCCTTTCCACATTTCGTCAGTGATTTGAAGCTGCTTTAGTTTTTCTTCATAATTCAGTGCCACGTTCAGTGGGCAGATACTGCATATGTTTTAATTGGTTCTAAGGTAGTTCATACTTCTCACTGTGTTTATGTCATTTTAAATTGATTTCATAGAGGGACATAATTGACTTCTGTATATTGTTTTTGTGTCATAAATCTTTACCAACCTCACGTATTATTTTAATCACATTTATGTAGTTTTTTGTTATTTTTATGTGAAAAGTCTTAGTACTGAAAATTGAACAGTCTAAACCCTTCTAGACACCATTCATTTCTTTGATTATTCTCAATTTTTTTTTTTTTTTTTTTTTTTTTAGGTTTTTCGAGACAGGGTTTCTCTGTATAGCCCTGGCTGTCCTGGCACTCACTTTGTAGACCAGGCTGGCCTCGAACTCAGAAATCCACCTGCCTCTGCCTCCCGAGTGCTGGGATTAAAGGCGTGCGCCACCACGCCCGGCTTATTCTCAATTTCTTATCACACCTCTACCACCATGGAATAGAATGAAAAGAGTCCCTGCTCAGATGTTGATCTTAAAAGAAACAATTTATTCTTCCAATATCAAATACTATGCTAGCTACAGTATCTATATAGATTCCTTAGGGTTATCATTATGAATGTATATTGGGTTTTCAAAAAATAAGTTTTTTGGGGAGCCAATGGCTTATATCCAATACACTGAAACTGCTAAAGAGTAAAAAGTAATAAAATAATAAAAAGAAAGATAGATTAAGCAGATACTTGACCGACAAAAGGTCTATGGTTGAAAAGAACATCAAGAGGATAACATCATTAGTAATAAGTAATAAAAATTAAAATCACAATAATGATATTAATATGCATAGATTAAGACAACTCAAATAAAAATGGCTTAGTATTTCACATGTTGTATTGAATGCAAAACTAAATTTACATATCCATAGTTGCATAGATGTAAAATGTTTAAATTACTTTAGAAATATCTTTAAAGGTTTCCTGTAAAACTTATAAAGTCACTTTTTAACCAAGGGATTAGAATTGTATATATTATCCAATATATATGGAAATATGAACACAATGAACAAGCACAATGAACAAGTTATTCAAGAATGCATTCCAGATACCAAGAAAAACAAGACCAGTGTTTTGAATGAATAAGGACATTATAGCATATTTATAAATCAGAATATAATTACCAACAATAAACTAATAGTATGCATAAAACACTTCAGTGAGAGAGAGAGAGAGTTGTCATACACAGACCCTCCCACACACATTCTGTGGACTTCTATTTAAAATACAGAAGAACAGGAGCAAACTAATCTTGGCTCATAGAAATTAGATGGTATTTGTTCCTGGTGGTGCCTGGAAAGACGCCATTGCTGGGTCGTACCCACAAACATCCTCAGGTGGGGTTATATTGTACATTACAGTCAAATCAGGGTCATGGTAAATGTCTCTATTCACTTATTAAACATTCTATTTATAATAGAGTTATTGTTCTATTTGAAAATTTTACACTGGTGTTAGAAAACAAATAACACAAATAAAACAAGTATTTTTTTTGTTTATTACTGAGGACTGAATACAAGGGTGTGTGTTCAGAAGACAAACCCTTTACCACAATCACAGTGCAATGGAAGTAAAACTTTCAGGCTGTAATTAGAGAACAGTATTATACTCTCAGTGGCTACTACTAATATAATAGCCATGCTATTAACTACACACACATACACACACACACACACACACAGAGAAACACGCACAAATGTGTGTGCATATATAAAAATGTATTTATACATATATTACAATATATAATATATATGAATATTCAGTTCTATTAGTTTTCTAAGGAGAGGATGATATGTATATATTATATACTATATATAATAATTAACTATGTACATAATTATGTATACATTATATAATTATATATATTCATATTATATCAATGTATAAAATATATATTATATAACATATTTATATTATAATATATACAAAATACAAAATATATATTCCTCTCTTTAAAAAATTGACAGAACTGAGTATTCAGTCATCACTGTATAAAATTCCCATATCCTTTTTATAATGGTCTGATACTGCGTTACTTTGGTTTTAACATAACAGAAAGATGTAAGTGGCCATGTGCATACATCTTTGGTTTCTACCTTCAAAACAAAAGCATTGTCCTCATTGCTGCTCACAGCTTCCTCAGCAGTGTTCCTGATCTCGTCCTAATGAGGGCTCCTTAATGAGCATAGATTAGGTTCCCTTATTAATATCGCTGATGTGTATTTCATCATGCTTTAATACCTGCTGAAAGTAGTTTGGCACGTTTACTCTTTTCTTATAAATGCCTGCTATTCCTGAAAGAGCCAAGCTGGAATTTTAATTACAAATTGGCCTTCTCTTTTTCTTCTAAAGAAGAATACCACAGACAGTTTGTATTGATTCATTCTACAAACATGTAGCATTGCTCTAGGTGCTTGGAAACTCACAGATAAAGCAGACCTGGTATAGAGTCTCAAAATGCTTATAGTAAGTTGTAGCAATGGACCAGTAGATGCAGGACTAGAAGATGTGTTAAGCTTGCTAATTGTGTGAACAAAAGCCTTTAGAAGAAAGTGATTTGAATTTCCCAATGAGAAAAGAAAGCCTTAGATGGCTTCAGAAAGGAAAAGAAACTCAAGGTATATTTTAAAATAAGAGCATAACCATTGTACTCATGCAGCAATTAAACCTCTGTGGTGGTTTGAATAAATATGGTCCCCATAGGCTAATAGGGATTAGCACTATTGGAAGGTGTATCAGTTGTAGAGTGCTCAGTTCCTTCTCCAGCACCATGTCTGTCTGGGGATAGCCATACTTCCCACCAAACATCTGAACCTGCAGGCCAGCCCCTATTGAATGTTGTCTTTTAGAAGTGTTGCCATGGTCATAGCATCTCTTTATAGCAATAGAAATCCTTACTAGGACAACCACTCTCCCACCTTCCTATATGATGGACACTGTTGTAGACACTGGTAAATAGATCTGGCCACTCAAGAAGGTTATCATAATTGTGGCATGTTTGCAAAGCCAAGAAAGCATTAACAGTTGCACACTTGCCTATGTCATTTTTTCTTCTGGCTTTTTTTTCCCACCTCATTTTGCTAAAGTAGACTAATAAAATGAGACGTAGAGGTTTGGGTTTTTTGTTGCTTTTTCATTGTTGTTACTGAAATACCCTGATAGTAGAAACATGGTTGGAAAAGGCTTATTTTGCTGATGGTATCAGAAGAGTACACTCAGCCTTGGCTGGGAAGGCATGGTGGAAGAAGCAGGAGGCTGGTTGGTCAAACAGTATTCATATTCAGTGTCTTAGTCACCTATTCTATTGCTGTGACAAGAATCCGTGACCATGCCAGTTCAGAGTTTCAGAGACTTAGTACATAATCCTGGTAGGAAGCAAGGCTGACATATGGTGCTAGAGCAGTAGTTGAGAGATACATACTGCTCTGTAAGCCCAGAGGGAGAGACTGGGCCTTTGCATGGGATTTTGAAACCTCAAAGCTCTTTCCCACTGACCCACTTTCTCTAATAATGCTGCAACTACTTCAATAAGGTCATATCTTCTAGTTTTTCTAAACACTTCAAACAGTTCTACTCCTTGGTAACCAAACATTCTAATACATGGATTTATGAGGGCTATTCTCAAACTACTGCATCCAGGAAACAGAAAGTATGTGGGAGATGTGACGAGAATATTAAGCTTTTAGACATGTGCCACCCTCACCCCGAATGACTCACATCCCCAATTACTCTCCACATCTTAAATGTTCTACAATCCTTCCTAATAGTGCCACCAGCTGAGAACCAAGTGTCCAAACAAAAGAGCCCATGGGGGGCATTACACATTTTAACACCAAAACTAAAGGTTATTCTCTTCCCTACTCTTCCCTTATAATGTAATAGAGTTATTGCCTGATGTGCATGGTGACTACCAGTTCTACCCTCTGGCTCCATGGTACATTCACACACCTGCCCAGCTGCAGAGCCAACACTCATGTACTAGGATGTAAGGATAGATATGACAGGGATGTAAAGATGGATATGACAGAGATGTAAGGATGGCTATGACAGGGATGTAAGGATAGGTTTGACAGGGATTTAAGGATAGAAGTGGACATATCACCAGGGCCTGTGTAGCAGTTAAGAGTTTTGTGCAGTTTTGTGATACCTGTTGGGACTCAGCTTCTCAGGAGTAAAAATGAGAAACTGGTCCTGGTGTAGAAGTGAAAACACAATGTGAGATGGTAAAACATGAGAAGTTTTACTTGTTGGATTGGAAAGCTGCTCTGGAGGTAGGGATCGGCATGTGGGAATGTGCAGAGCCCCAACTCTGCAAAAGGCATGACCTGTAATTGTTTTCTTTCTGTGGAACAGTGGGGCTTGCTCAGTGGTTCTGTTGCCCTCTCCAATAGAGAACAGGAAGGACACTTACTTCAGTGCTTTTCTGATCATAAACTTTGAGCCTCAAATATTAGATAATCCAATATGATTCATGTTTCTCAAACAAATAATTGCATCATTATTAGTGCCCATGCCCTCAAAGGCCAAATACTAACCTTGAGTTTATTAATCCCTTGAAAATAGCATTTCTCACTCTGTCAAGTTCTTTCCCTAGCTAAGGCCTCATAGTCTCTCTCTCTCTCGCACTCTCTCTCTCTCCCTCCCTCCCTCCCTTCTTTTCTTTTTTTTTGCCATCCAACTCTGACTTACAATTGTTTTATTTTTTCTAAGTTTCTACTCTAATCTTGCATAATTTATGAAAGAGAAAGCTCAAGGAGAATACCACTTGTACTTCCCAAGTGAGACCTAGCTAATTTCACACAGGTTTTATTGAGGTGGATCTACATTTTCCCTATGGCATGAAAGGGCCATAAAGTGAGGTGTCATAAATAGCAGGATATAATATGCTAATAGGTTGCAAACAAACATACACACACAGAAATACAGACACATGCACATGCATCCACACATGTACATGCTCATGCACACACGCACACACACACACACACACACACACACACCAAGGGGATATACACAGGAATCTACCTGAAATGTGAATCCTGAGTACTTAGACACACTAGGTAGGATATTAACCTAAAGGAGATATCTCCTGTTGTGTAAGTCATACCTGCTTGTACCTGAGAACCCAGAGTATATTATCAGATCATCTGCTTGTTCCTTGTTTTATCTTTGAGAAAGGATTCAGCAATCTTTTGAAAAAAAATGATAATACTGAAAATTATATGAATGATTTTGTTGAAGACTGGATTTACCAACATAAAAGTCCAAATCTAGACTACTAAAAAATCAATTTCCATTTATGTCATGAACACAGATGTCCTCTTCCTGATCCATCATTCCTTTGAATATGGAAATGGAGACCTGAAGGTGGATACCCTTCAGAAGACAAAACACGCCACAGCATGGAGCAGCTACTTACATTACAGCTCACATGTCACACATCCAAGTTTATAGATCGTCATAAACTACCATGTCAGAAACAACTTCCTTGAGACATTTTTTACGTTAAATGTGTGTAATGTCATCTGTGAATTTTTTTTAGTTACAAACAACCTTAGTGTATTGCTGATCATTGATAAAGGCAAGAACACTCCCTGAATACTGAAGGCTCAGTCTATGATAATATGATTACTTACACTAATAATGCTGCTTAGGCTCTGTCTCCTAATTACAATATTATAAATATTAATGTCACAGCCTTTCTGTTTGATTGCCACTCATGGAGTCATTCATCATGATATTTTCCTGGAACCCACTTTGTACATTTTATTTCTTTCCCGCTTTCTCATTACAGAACTTGCAATCACACATATTATTCTTCAAGAAGTCTTTATTCTTGGCTATCTGCTAGGCTAAGGACAGTGATATCTCTCACAAACACTGCCCACTTATGTGCTGTATCCCTCAGCTTCGCCCAGCGGCACACCCAGGGTTTTTGTTTTCCATTCTTTTTCATGTGACCTGTTTCAAGTTAAAACTCATGTGAATTATTAAATGCTTCCTTAAAGAATCTTTTCATACCGCCTCCCTCTCTTTTTTAAAGTTAATTATTGATGTAGTGACAAGCTGAAAAGACTAAGAATTATAATTTTTTTCTCCCCTCGTTCAGGACTCAAGAAATATCTTCTGACAATGGTTGTCTATTTAGAATAATACAAAGGAAACACAAAGGCGAAATGCTGAAGGTTGTTTTAGAAAAGAGTTGCTGAAATCACTGTATTATACAAAATGTAAATGTAGTGTATATTTCTCAGAAAATAGCAGTTAGAGAGAAAGTAGGGCCGCAACCTTTGGAGCCCAGGTTTAACCACATGGCAGAGGCAGTTACAAAAGATACTGATTAGATTTTAATTTTAAAAATGGCATCATATTATTCAGGACTCCAGTGGTTTGATTGTCTTGAAAATAGAAAGGTAATGTTATAATCTCTAGAGCTTGTTAAAGAATAAAGAAATCCCTAGATTCTCACTGGAAAGAATGCTAGTCATCAGCACAGCCAGCAAGAACTCAGAGGCACTTCACATTGCCAACTTCAATCTTTTTCTTTTATATGACCTTGTGTTTTATCAGACAGTAACTGGGAGACCTATCACATAGCTGTAATCAAGCCTGCTTCAGAATGATTCTACTGTAAAAAATCAACATCAAACAGGCATTGCCTTTGGTACCTTGGAGGGGGTGTAGAAAAGCAAATGATCTGAAAGAGAAATGAATGCTAGCAGAGTCCTCCATGGTTGACACAGGAGAAACCAGCACATACCTGTCCCATGAGCTCAGCAATGCGTGGAACTGGTTTCCCTTTCTGATGACTCATAATGGGTGGACTCTGACCATCCCAGTCTGCTAACTCTTCAATGCTCTTCAGATAAAGCAGGGCTTTGAGGCCAGTGCAGTAATCTTCAATCACAGTGAAGTCCTGATTCTGAATAGCGCTGCATACCTAGGGAAAATAAAATTGGAGAACATCAGACCAAAAGCAATCTCTTCAGATAGATTAAACCTTCAGTCATTTAACAAAAGTTTATGTGCCAGATAAATTATAAGGAAAACAGAGCAACAGTGGTTGAGGATACGAGTGGGAGGTAACCATGGGCAGACCCAAGATATCCCAAGGAACCTCTGGAGGTGGTGAAGGCTTCCTTCAAATTGACATGTTGACATCATTCTCACAGAAATGTATACATATTGCAAAGCACAGGAAGCTGCATATTGTAATCATGTGCAGGTGCATGCCAGGTAAATTTCCATACAGTTGTTAAACACTGATTTCTATGGTTGCATTTTGGCATAACACAGACACCTCAGTTCTCTCATTTTCCCTCTCCTTTTTTATACATTTTTAATAGATATTTTCTTCATTTACATTTCAAATGTTATCCCCAAAGTCCCCTATACCCACACCCTGCCCTGCTCCCCAACCCACCCACTCCTGCTTCCTGGCAAGGATTTGGAGAAAGAGGAACAGTCCTCCATTGTTGGTGGGATTGCAAGCTGGTACAACCACTCTGGAAATCAGTCTGGTGGTTCCTCAGAAAATTAGCATAGTACTAATTGAAGATCCAGCAATACCTTTCCTGGGCATATACCCAGAAGATGTTCCAACTGGTAATAAGAACACATGCTCCACTATGTTCATAGCAGCCTTATTTATAATAGCCAGAAGCTGGATAGAACCCAGATGTCCCTCAACAGAGAAATGGATACAGAAAATGTGATACATTTACACAATATATTCAGCATTTAAAAACAATGAATTTATGAAATTCTTAGGCAAATGGATACATCTGGAGGATATCATTTTCCCTTTCTTATTTTATTTTATTTTATTTTTTATTTTTTCTTTTTTCTTTTGGTTTTTCGAGACAGGGTTTCTCTGTGTAGCCTTGGCTGTCCTGGAACTCACTCTGTAGACCAGGCTGTCCTGGAACTCAGAAATCCGCCTGCCTCTGCCTCCCGAGTGCTGGGATTAAAGGCATGCGCCACCACGCCCGGCTCATTTTCCCTTTCTTGATAACACTGCCAAAGTGTTGTTCTCAAGCCTAGAAGTGGTGAAACTGCCTTTGCATTGCTTGAGTCCAACCAATGGACACATTTCATCTATAGATTCATTCTTGAGAAATTACTAAAACAGAAACAAAAATTGGACACAGAAATATTCTCCTAATGTTTTATATTTGTGTTGGGCTTAATTCACAGCTATCTTTTGCTATGTGGGATTGTCACACTACTGAGGGCTTCTTCTTCTTCTTCTTCTTCTTCTTCTTCTTCTTCTTCTTCTTCTTCTTCTTCTTCTTCTTCTTCTTCTTCTTCTTCCTCTTCCTCTTCAAGATGTCTGTGGTCTTTTCCTGTTTGCATCTAAGGAACAACCAACTAGTCCTCAATCTCTTGACTGTCACCTTTTTAAGGAGGTCCCAGTATCCCAAAGCAGGCCAGCCTTTCCTTTATATATAGTTATCTCTGATGTATATTAATGTATGACTATATGCGTAGCACACACACACACACACACACAGACAAATAAATAAATAAATGTAATAAAAATAATTTAAAAATATAAACCAGAATCACAAAATTCAAAATATGGTTTTATTTGGAAAGATCATATATTCTCTCATCCAATCTTCTTTAACCCTATGATGATGTACGTGTGTTTTATAACATGTGGTCACTTAAATGTTTTCTTAAGAATCACTCATTTGACTCATGGAGTACAGACAAGTAACAGATTCTATGATGATTGTTGGAAATAATATAATGATCAAAATAAATAAACTTTCCTTTGCTAAGTCTCAATGAAAGTAAGAACTGAGCTGCCACAGGCAAACAGGTAGAAGCCCTTAAAGAAAACACAAATAAACCCCTTAGAGAAATTCAGGAAAATACAATCAAGCAGGTGAAGGAATAAAAAAATGGTCAAAGAACTAAAAATAGAAATAGAAATAATAAAGAAAACACAAAGAGGGGCAAACCCTTGAATGGAAAACTTAGGAAAGAGTTCAGGAGCTACAGACGCAAGCATCATCAACAGAATACAAAAGAAGAGAGAATCTTAGGCACATAGGAGATACCATAGAAGATATTGACACATCAGTCAAAGAAAATATAAAGTGTACAATGCTCCTAACGCAAAATATCCAGGAAACTCAGAACATAAAAGATCAAACGTAAGACTAAGGGTGAAGAATCCTAGCTCAAAGGGCCTGAAAACATCTTCAACAAAATCACAGAAGAAAAATTCCCTAACCTAAAGAAAGAGATGGTCATAAATGTACAAGAATCATACAGGACCAAATATATTGGACCAGAAAAGACAATCCTCTCATCACATAATAATAATAACACTAAATACACAAAACAAAGAAAGACTACTAAAAGGTTTAAGGGAAAAAGTCTAAGTAAGATATAAAGACAGACCTATCAGAGTTACACCAGAATTCTCAACAGAGACTCTAAAAGCTAGAAGATACTGGAAAGATGCCATCCAGATTCTAAGAGAACACAAATGCCAGCCAAGGATACTATGCCCAGTAAAACTCTCAATCACTATAGGTGGAGAAATTAAGATATTCTATGACAAAATCAAGTTTAATCAATATCTATATTAATCCAACCATAGAAAAGATAGTAGAAGGGATTCTCCAACACAAACAGGGTAACTACACTCAAGGAAACAAAAAAATTAAACATTTTAAAACAAAACCAAAAGAAGAGGATCACACACACACATAATACTACCTCCAGCAACAAAAATAGCAGGAACTAATAGTCATCTGTCTTTAATATCTCAATTCCCCAATTTAAAAAAAAAAAAAAAAAAAGAAAAGAAAAACATAGGCTAACAGACTGGATATGTAAATTGGATCCAGCATGGTGGATACAAGAAACACACTTCAGTGACAAAGACAGAAACTACCTCAGAGTAAAAGGCTGGAGAAAAAGTTTTTTCAAGAAAATGGTCCCAGAAAAAAAGCTGAAGTTGCCTTTCTGATATCCCAAAAAATTGGCTTTCCACCAAAAGTTATCAAACGAGATAGGAAAGTACATTTCATATTAATTAAAGGAAAAATCAACCAAGAGGAAGTCTCAATTCGGAACATCTATGTTCCAAGTGCAAAGTCACCCATATTCGTAAAAGAAAGTAAAGCTCAAAACACACATTGAACCTCAGAGAATGGGAATGAAGGGGGGGGGGACTTCAGCACCCTACTCTCACCAATGGACAGGACTTGGAAACAGAAAATAAATAGAGATACATTAAAACGAACAGAAATTATGAACCAAATGGCTTTAACAGATATCTACAGAACATTCCACCCCCAAACAAAAGAATATACCTTCTTCTCAGCACCTCATGGAACATTTCTCCAAAATTGACCATATAATTGGACACAAAACAAGCCTCAACAAATACAAGAAGAAGAAATCAAAGACTTTATAGAACTGAATGAAAATGAAGACACATCATACCCAAATTTATTGGACACGATGAAAGTAGTGTTAAGAAGAAAATGTCTTCCTAGGAAATTGTAGAGATCCCATTAAAGCAACTTAACAACACACCTGAAAGGTTTAGAACAGAAAGAAACAAACACACACAGGAAGAAGGGAGGGAAGGAAATAGTTAAACTCAGGGCTGAAATCAATCAGTTAGAAATCAAGAGAATGGGACACCCGCCAGCTACCCACGACCCCCGCCGCAGGATTTTGGGACTGCTGGTGAGTGGAACACAGCTTCTGCTCCAATCCAATTGCGCGGGACCTGAGACTGCATTAGTTAGGGAAGCAGAAACCAGCCTGAGTAGGACCACAGGCCTCATCCGGCCGGATCAGCGCCGGGGTAGCGGGAGCGCAGGGTTGCCTGACACCCGCCAGCTACCCAAGACCCCCGCCGCAGGATTTTGGGACTGCTGGTGAGTGGAACACAGCTTCTGCTCCAGTCCAATCACGCGGGACCTGAGACTGCTCTGGTTGGGGAGAGAGAAATCCGGCCTACATAGGGCCACAACCCTCTTCCGGTCAGAAAAGCACCTGGGCAGCTGGGGCGCAGGGTCAGCTGACACTCACCAGCTACCCACAACACCCACCACAGGATCTTAAGACTTCTGGAGAGTGGAACACAGCTTCTGCTCCAATCCAATTGCACGCGGGACCAGAGACTGCATTAGTTAGGGAAGCAGAAAAACGGCCTGAGTAGGACCACAGGCCTCTTCCGGCTGGACCAGCACCGGAGTACCGTCAGCTACCCACGACCCCCGCCGCAGGATTTAGAGACTGCTGGTGAGTGGAACACAGCTTCTGCTCCAATCTTTAAATAGAGACAACGATAACAACTAACCCCAGAGATTACCAGATGGCGAAAGGTAAACGTAATAATCTTACTAACAGGAACCAAGACCACTCACCATCATCAGAACCCAGCACCCCCACTTCGCCCAGTCCAGGGCACCCCAACACACCGGAAAAGCTAGACACGGATTTAAAAGCATATCTCCTGATGATGATAGAGGACTTCAAGAAGGACTTTAATAACACACTTAAAGAAATGCAGGAGAACACTGATAAAAAGGCAGAAGACAATAAAGAGGAAGCACAAAAATTCCTTAAAGAATTGCAGGAGAACACTGCTAAAGAGTTACAAATCCTTAAAGAAAAACATGATAACATAATCAAACAGGTAGAAGTCCTTACAGAAAAACAGGAAAACACATCCAAACAGATGATGGAAATGAACAAAACCATACTAGACCTAAAAAGGGAAGTAGACACAATAAAGAAAACCCAAAATGAGGCAACACTGGAGATAGAAACCCTAGGAAAGAAATCTGGAACCATAGATACCAGCATCAGCAACAGAATACAAGAGATGGAAGAGAGAATCTCAGGTGCAGAAGATTCCATAGAGAACATCGGCACAACAATCAAGGAAAATGTAAAATGCAAAAAGATCCTAACTCAAAACATCCAAGAAATACAGGACATAATGAGAAGACCAAACCTACGGATAATAGGAGTGGATGAGAATGAAGATTTTCAACTCAAAGGACCAGCAAACATCTTCAACAAAATTATAGAAGAAAACTTCCCAAATCTAAAGAAAGAGATGCCCATGAACATACAAGAAGCCTACAGAACTCCAAATAGACTGGACCAGAAAAGAAATACCTCCCGACACATAATAATCAGAGCAACAAATGCTCTAAATAAAGATAGAATACTAAAAGCAGTAAGAGAAAAAGGCCAAGTAACATATAAAGGCAAGCCTATCAGAATTACACCAGACTTTTCACCAGAGACTATGAAAGCCAGAAGATCCTGGACGGATGTTATACAGACACTAAAAGAACACAAATTCCAGCCCAGGCTACTATACCCAGCCAAACTCTCAATTAACATAGATGGAGAAACCAAAGTATTCCACGACAAAACCAAATTCACACATTATCTCTCCACGAATCCAGCCCTTCAAAGGATAATAACAGAAAAAAACCAATACAAGGACAGGAACCACGCCCTAGAAACAACAAGAAGGTAATCCCTCAACAAACCTAAAAGAAGACAGCCATAAGAACAAAATGCCAACTTTAACAACAAAAATAACAGGAAACAACAATTACTTTTCCTTAATATCTCTTAATATCAATGGACTCAACTCCCCGATAAAAAGACATAGACTAACAAACTGGCTACACAAACAAGACCCAACATTTTGCTGCTTACAGGAAACTCATCTCAGAGAAAAGGATAGACACTACCTCAGAATGAAAGGCTGGAAAACAATTTTCCAAGCAAATGGCCTGAAGAAACAAGCTGGAGTAGCCATTCTAATATCTGATAAGATTGACTTCCAACCCAAAGTCATTAAAAAAGACAGGGAGGGACACTTCATACTCATCAAAGGTAAAATCCTCCAAGAGGAACTATCAATCCTGAATATCTATGCTCCAAATACAAAGGCAGCCACATTCATTAAAGAAACTTTAGTAAAGCTCAAAGCACACATTGCACCTCATACAATAATAGTGGGAGACTTCAACACACCACTTTCACCAATGGACAGATCATGGAAACAGAAACTAAACAGGGACACAGTGAAACTAACAGAAATTATGAATCAAATGGATCTGGCAGATATCTACAGAACATTCTATCCTAAAACAAAAGGATATACCTTCTTCTCAGCACCTCATGGTACCTTCTCCAAAATTGACCACATAATTGGTCACAAAACAGGCCTCAACAGATATAAAAATATTGAAATTGTCCCATGCATCCTAACAGATCACCATGGACTAAGGCTGATCTTCAATAACAAAATAAATAATAGAAAGCCAACCTTCACGTGGAAACTGAACAACACTCTTCTCAATGATACCTTGGTCAAGGAAGGAATAAAGAAAGAAATTAAGGACTTTTTAGAGTTCAATGAAAATGAAGCCACAACATACCCAAACTTATGGGACGCAATGAAAGCATTTCTAAGAGGAAAACTCATAGCTCTGAGTGCCTCCAAAAGGAAACTAGAGAGAGCACACATTAGCAGCTTGACAACACACCTAAAAGCACTAGAACAAAAGGAAGCAAATTCACCCAAGAGGAGTAGACCACAGGAAATAATCAAACTCAGGGGTGAAATCAACCAAGTGGAAACAAGAAAAACTATTCAAAGAATCAACTAATCAAGGAGCTGGTTCTTTGAGAAAATCAACAAGATAGATAAACCCTTAGCCAGACTCACTAGAGGGCACAGGGAAAGCATCCTAATTAACAAAATCAGAAATGAAAAAGGAGACATAACAACAGATCCTGAAGACATCCAAAACACCATCAGATCCTTCTACCAAAGGCTATACTCAACAAAACTGGAGAACCTGGATGAAATGGAGAAGTTCCTAGACAGATACCAGGTACCAAAGTCGAATCAAGATCAGGTTAATGATCTAAACAGCCCTATATCCCCCAAAGAAATAGAAGCAGTCATTAATAGTCTCCCAACTAAAAAAAGCCCAGGACCAGATGGGTTTAGTGCAGAATTCTATCAGACCTTCAAAGAAGATCTAATCCCAGTTCTTCACAAACTATTCCACAAAATAGAAACAGAAGGTACTCTACCCAACTCATTCTATGAAGCCACAATTACTCTGATACCTAAACCACAAAAAGACCCAACAAAGATAGAAAACTTCAGACCAATATCCCTTATGAATATTGATGCAAAAATCCTCAATAAAGTTCTTGCTAACCGAATCCAAGAACACATCAAAACAATCATCCATCCTGACCAAGTAGGTTTCATCCCAGGGATGCAGGGATGGTTCAATATACGGAAATCCTTCAACGTAATCCAGTATATAAACAAACTCAAAGACAAAAACCACATGGTCATCTCCTTAGATGCGGAAAAAGCATTTGACAAGATCCAACACCCATTCATGATAAAAGTCTTGGAAAGATCAGGAATTCAAGGCCCATACCTAAACATGATAAAAGCAATCTACAGCAAACCAGTAGCCAACATCAAAGTAAATGGTCAGAAGCTTGAAGCAATCCCTCTAAAATCAGGGACTAGACAAGGCTGTCCACTTTCTCCATACCTATTCAACATTGTACTTGAAGTCCTAGCCAGAGCAATTCGACAACAAAAGGAGATCAAAGGGATACAAATTGGAAAAGATGAAGTCAAAATATCACTCTTTGCAGATGATATGATAGTATATATAAGTGACCCTAAAAATTCCACCAGAGAACTCCTAAGCCTGATAAACAGCTTCGGTGAAGTAGCTGGATATAAAATTAACTCAAACAAATCAATGGCCTTTCTCTACACAAAGAATAAACAGGCTGAGAAAGAAATTAGGGAAACAACACCCTTCTCAATAGTCACAAATAATATAAAATATCTTGGTGTGACTCTAACTAAGGAAGTGAAAGATCTGTATAATAAAAACTTCAAGTCTCTGAAGAAAGAAATTATAGAAGATCTCAGAAGATGGAAAGATCTCCCATGCTCATGGATTGGCAGGATCAACATTGTAAAAATGGCTATCTTGCCAAAAGCAATCTACAGATTCAATGCAATCCCCATCAAAATTCCAAATCAATTCTTCAACGAATTAGAAAGTGCAATCTGCAAATTCATCTGGAATAACAAAAAACCTAGGATAGCAAAAACTCTCCTCAAGGATAAAAGAACCTCTGGTGGAATCACCATGCCGGACCTAAAGCTCAACTACAGAGCAATTGTGATAAAAACTACATGGTACTGGTATAGTGACAGACAAATAGACCAATGGAATAGAATTGAAGACCCAGAAATGAATCCACACACCTATGGTCACTTGATCTTCGACAAGGGAGCTAAAAACATCCAGTGGAAGAAAGACAGCATTTTCAACAAATGGTGCTGGCACAACTGGTTGTTAACATGTAGAAGAATGCGAATCGATCCATTCCTATCTCCTTGTACTAAGGTCAAGTCTAAGTGGATCAAGGAACTTCACATAAAACCAGAGACACTGAAACTTATAGAGGAGAAAGTGGGGAAAAGCCTTGAAGATATGGGCACAGGGGAAAAATTCCTGAATAGAACAGTAATGGCTTGTGCTGTAAGATCGAGAATTGACAAGTGGGACCTCATGAAACTACAAAGCTTCTGCAAGGCTAAAGACACCATCAATAAGACAAAAAAACCACCAACAGATTGGGAAAGGATCTTCACCTATCCTAAATCAGATAAGGGACTAATATCCAATATATATAAAGAACTCAAGAAGGTGGACTCCAGAAAGTCAAATAACCCCATTAAAAAATGGGGCTCAGAACTGAACAAAGATTCTCACCTGAGGAATACCGAATGGCAGAGAAGCACCTGAAAAAATGTTCAACATCCTTAATCATCAGGGAAATGCAAATCAAAACAACCCTGAGATTCCACCTCACACCAGTCAGAATGGCTAAGATCAAAAATTCAGGTGACAGCAGATGCTGGCGAGGATGTGGAGAAAGAGGAACACTCCTCCATTGTTGGTGGGATTGCAAGCTTGTACAACCACTCTGGAAATCAGTCTGGCGGTTCCTCAGAAAATTGGACATAGTACTACCGGAGGATCCATCAATACCTCTCCTGGGCATATATCCAGAAGATGTCCCAACCGGTAAAAAGGACACATGCTCCACTATGTTCATAGCAGCCCTATTTATAATAGCCAGAAGCTGGGAAGAACCCAGATGTCCCTCAACAGAGGAATGGATACAGAAATTATGGTACATTTACACAATGGAGTACTACTCAGCTATTAAAAAGAATGAATTTATGAAATTCCTAGCCAAATGGATGGACCTGGAGGGCATCATCTTGAGTGAAGTAACACAATCACAAAAGAACTCACACAATATGTATTCATTGATAAGTGGATATTAGCCCAAAACTTAGGATACCCAAGATATAAGATACAATTTGATAAACGCATGAAACTCAAGAAGAATGAAGACCAAAGTGTGGACATTGTGCACCTTCTTAGAATTGGGAACAAAACTCCCAGGGAAGGAGTTACAGAGACAAAGTTCATAGCTGTGATGAAAGGATGGACCATTTAGAGACTGCTGTATCCAGGGATCCGTCCCATAATCAGCTTCTAAACGCTGACACCATTGCATACACTAGTAAGATCTTGCTGAAAGGACCCAAATATAGCTGTCTCTTGTGAGACGATGCCGGGGCCTAGAAAACACATGAGTGGATGTTCACAGTCAGCTATTGGATGTATCACAGGGCTCCCAATGGAGAAGCTAGAGAAAGTACCCAAGGAGCTAAAGGGATCTGCAACCCTATTTTTGGAACAACATGATGTACTAACCAGAACCCTGGAGCTCTTGTCTCTAGCTGCATATGTATCGAAAGATGGCCTAGTCGGCCATCAATGGAAAGAGAGGCCCATTGGACTTGCAAACTTTATATGCCCCAATATAGGGGAATGCCAGGGCCAAAAGAATGGGAATGGGTGGGTAGGGAAGTGGGGGGCGCTATGGGGGACTTTTGGGATAGTATTGGAAATGTAATTGAGGAAAATATGTAATAAAAATACATGAAAAGCAAAAAAAAAAAAAAAATTAAGAAACATGTAACTATTTCTACTAGTTTGTCTGAAAGAATGCCGTGTCCCCTAAACAAACAAAAAATTCAAAACTGTTGCTTATGAGCTGAGAGTCACTGGAATACACTAATCATATAAAAATGTACCACCAAAAGAACTGGAGCGATTTCGTGTAGATTCCAGAAAGATTTAAAAATGTTTCAACTAGCTCCTCCTCTTTCTCCTCCTCCTCCTGTCTTTCTGTCTCTAAATAAACTCTATTCTACAGTTTAAAAAAAAAAAAAAAAAAGAAATCAAGAGAATGAACGATACAAAGAATCAACAAAACCAAAAGCCTGTTCTTTGAGAAAATAAACATGGTAGATAAATCCTTAGGCAAATTAACTAAAGGACACAGAGTATCCAAAATCAAAAGGGAGACATAAAAACAGAAAATGAGGAAATTAAAAAAAAAACCCATCAGATATTACTACCTTAATGTAACCACTAGACACACTGGATCTAATAGAAGAGAAAGTGGGAAAGATTCTTAAACTCATTTGCACAGAAGGAAATTTCCTGAACAGAACACCAGTGGCTCAGGTTCTAAGATCAACAATTGATAAATGAAACCTCATGAAACTGAAAAGCTTCCGTAAGGCAAAAGACATCTTCGATGGGACAAATTTGCAAACTACATATTGAAAAAAAAAATTAAGTAAAATTTTAAGTAAAAAATCTTGACTAACCCCACATCTGACATAGGAATATTATCCAAAATATATAAAGAATACAAGAAGTTGATGTCCAAAAAATCAAATGATCCAATTAAAAAAAATGCACTACAGGGAAATTAGGAACTTAGTCTGCACAGGAGAGAGGGTGCACCACAGAAGCAGACAGCTTCTGGGACAGGCAGGAGCCACAGAGACTCTGAGGCAGCACCCTTTTCAGGGCCGCAAACATCCGGCCACCCTCCCTGCCAGAGGACAGGTATCCATCTGACTCAGAAGCCCTCTGCCTCAGGAGCAGCGGGCGCCATCTTGGTTCCAGGATTCAGCCGAACTTAGGAACTTAGTCTGCACAGGTGAGAGGGTGCACCACAGAAGCTGACAGCTTCTGTGACCTGCCAAAGGAACACAGCTTCTGGGAAAGGTCCTGTTTTGGGCCTTCTTCTTTGGCCAGGAGGAGGTCCAAACGCAAGATATCTGTGCACCTTCCCTGTAAGAGGAGAGCTTGCCAGCAGAGAGTGCTCTGACCACTGAAACTCAGAGGAGAGAGCCTGTCTCCCAGGTCTGCTGATAGATGGTAATCAGAATCACCAGAAGAACAATCTTTAAACAGAGTCAACTATAACAACTAACTCCAGAGATTACCAGATGGCAAAAGGTAAACGTAAGAATCTTACTAACAGGAACCAAGACCACTCACCATCATCAGAACCCAGCACTCCCACTTCGCCCAGTCCAGGGCACCCCAACACACCCGAAAGCTAAACCTGGATTTAAAAGCATATCTCATGATGATGGTAGAGGACATCAAGAAGGACTTTAATAACTCACTTAAAGAAATACAGGAGAACACTGCTAAAGAGTTACAAGTCCTTAAAGAAAATCAGGAAAACACAATCAAACAGGTAGAAGTCCTTACAGAAACACAGGAAAACACATCCAAACAGGTGATGGAAATGAACAAAACCATACTAGACCTAAAAAGGGAAGTAGACACAATAAAGAAAACTCAAAGTGAGGCAACGCTGGAGATAGAAACCCTAGGAAAGAAATCTGGAACATAGATCCAAGCATCAGCAACAGAACACAAGAGATGGAAGAGAGAATCTCAGGTGCAGAAGATTCCATAGAGAACATAGGCACACCAACCAAAAAAATACAAAACGCAAAAGAATCCTAACTCAAAACATCCAGGAAATACAGGACACAATGAGAAGACCAAACCTACGGATAATAGGAGTGGATGAGAATGAAGATTTTCAACTCAAAGGACCAGCAAATATCTTCAACAAAATTATAGAAGAAAACTTCCCAAATCTAAAGAAAAAGATACCCATGAACATACAAAAAGCCTACAGAACTCCAAATAGACTGAACCAGAAAAAAAATTCCTCCCAACACATAATAATCAGAACAACAAATGCACTAAATAAAGATAGAATACTAAAAGCAGTAAAGGAAAAAGGCCAAGTAACATATAAAGGCAAGCCTATCAGAATTACACCAGATTTTTCACCAGAGACTATGAAAGCCAGAAGAGCCTGGACAGATGTTATACAGACACTAAGAGAACACAAATTCCAGCCAAGGCTACTATACCCAGCCAAACTCTCAATTACCATAGATGGAGAAACTAAAGTATTCCACGACAAAATCAAATTCACACATTACCTTTCCATGAATTCAGCCCTTCAAAGGATAATAATAGAAAAAAACCAATACAAGGACGAGAACCTCGCCCTACAAAAAACAAGAAGGTAATCCCTCAATAAACCTAAAAGAAGACAGCCACAAGAACAGAATGCCAACTTTAACAACAAAAATAACAGGAAACAACAATTACTTTTCTTTAATATCTCTCAATATCAATGGTCTCAAATCCCCAATAAAAAGACATAGACTAACAAACTGGCTACACAAACAAGACCCAACATTTTGCTGCTTACAGGAAACTCATTTCACAGAAAAAGATAGACACTACCTCAGAATGAAAGGCTGGAAAACAATTTTTAAGGAAATGGTATGAAGAAACAAGCTGGAGTAGCCATTCTAATATCTGATAAGATTAACTTCCAGCCCAAAGTCATCAAAAAAGACAAGGAGGGGCACTTCATTCTCATCAAAGGTAAAATCCTCCAAGAGGAACTATCAATTCTGAATATCTATGCTCCAAATACAAGGGCAGCCACATTCATTAAAGAAACTTTAGTAAATCTCAAAGCACACATTGCACCTCACACAATAATAATGGGAGACTTAAACACACCACTTTCACCAATGGACAGATCATGGAAACAGAAACTAAACAGGGACACAGTGAAACTAACAGAAGTTATGAAACAAATGGATCTGACAGATATCTACAGAACATTTTATCCTAAAACAAAAGGATATACCTTCTTCTCAGCACCTCATGGTACCTTATCCAAAATTGACCACATAATAGGTCACAAAACAGGCCTCAACAGATACAAAAATATTGAAATTGTCCCATGCATCCTATCAGATCACCATGGACTAAGGCTGATTT